>NC_134694.1:62465403-63097903 GCF_050947455.1 Rhinoderma darwinii | reverse complement strand
AGGGTGACAATGAGCTAGTCAAAGGGGTATATGCTATAGGAGGGACCAACACTTTTATTCTGTGTCACATAACCAATTGGCAACAGGATATACTCATGATCTGTGTCCCCAATAGACAAAACGAGAAATAGGGCAAATACTTTTTCAAAGTACTGAACACACACACACACACACACACACAGTAAAATGGTGTTCAGAAGCAAACATACACTTGTGCAATTTTCATAAACAAATATTCAAATGTACCTTATGCAACATATGTAGTTGTTCTAAAGAAACTTTTTTTTTCTACATAATTAAAGAGGATTGGTCACCATATTTCACATTACAAACTGCATATATGGTCAATTAAATCTCTGAACACGGCCTTATTCACACGGAAGTGTCCGTTTTGCACAAAAGGTCCCTGTGGCATCAGCATATGGTGCGTGGCTGCGTGATTTTCACGCAGCCGGCATCATTATGACTCTGCTTCTATGTTTACAAACAGCAAAGCACAAGGTGCTTTTCTGTTTTCATTCATTCTACTACTGTAGCACACATCACGCGCGGCACCCGGAAGTGCTTCCGTGTGCCGTGCGCGATTTGCACGCACCAGTATAGGACATGTCGTGAGGTTCACACAGCGCACATACACTGCGTGAAATTCATGGACAGTCTGAACGGCCCCATTCACTAACATAGGTCCGTGCGACGCGCGTGAAAATCACGCGCGTAGCACAGATGTATAACACGTTCGTGTGAATAAGGCCTCAACGAGGTTGGTGTTTTTACTTTGAAAATCCATGTCTGATGCTCTCTTGCAGCAAAGCCAGGGAGACTGCAGGTTGTACTGAGCATGCGCGACATTTTTGAATCGGGTGGTGGGGGTGGTGTGATGAGACATCCGCTTGACAGCGTTTCGCTCATGAGCTCTCATTCTTTAGCTAGCCTCATAAAATTCTCATTTTAAGATCAGGCAGGAGAGTTTTCAGAAAGGATTATACAGCCATTCTGGCATGGATTTTCAAAGTAGGTACACCAGTGTACCATGTATACAGTGTGTATTGTGAAATATAGTGACAAAATTTGCAGCGGGTATCGATGCTTATTTGGCTGAAGATACCACCCACTGCATTGCAAAGTGTAATATCAGTGTAAAAATCCTCAACACATAAGGAATACTGTGGATTTTATACTTACCCAACTTTTATTTTAGAATATCATTCATCTGTCTAGGAAAGCACATTTCTACTCTGAATATGAAAACCATACAGCCAATAATATCTGTTTTCTAAAAAATGTCTAGCAAAGAAAGCTAGCATGTTTCAAAAACCTGTACTCTAAACCTATCAAGTAAGCCAATAAAAGGTTAAACTAAGCATTTCTACATTGATAACTAACATACACAACGCTTTGAATAATATAGGCTCACTCCGCTTAGTTGCTGTATATTATGATTTCATTGGGTCATGTTTAGATTTATTCTATGCTCTGTTTTGTGTGGCTATTAGGATCTCTATATGGATCATAAATTTATTATTTTTAATTTACATTCTTTTTCTTAAAGGGTTTGTCTCATCAGTCAACCCCTTTCAGCTGTGGCTCCCTGCAGACTTTGCTGGGATAAGCGGTGGCCAGCCAGACTTCTCACCTGCTATATGGTTGTCCATGTAAGACATGGATAGCTAGATTCCGCCAGAGAGGGAGCCGCTCTTGCAAAGTAGCTTTACACCATGGCTCATAGGCCTAATAAAGAATGTGGACAGGGGGCTGTTTTCACGATACAACCTGCCTAAATGCGTTTTAAATGCAATGAAACTCAACGTTGCCATTCTATTCATGTAAGCTGTACTATTATTCTCAAGGAACTAAACTAATTTTTGTTACATGAGTCAATGGCATGCCCTCTTCTCTTACTTACGTGCATTGCCGGTCTCCTGAACAAGGCTCTTGTAAAATGGAAACTTGCGGGACAGTCTGAAACTCTTTTTGCGCTTGGATTTGATGGACTTTTTCAGATGGGGTGATGACACAGACAATGGGTAACAGGAATGAAAATGCCCAGAGTGTAGTAAAGGAGGCAGGTACAAAAAAATAAAAAAAATAAAAAAAAAGACAAAAATAAAAATCAATAAAAAAAAAATAAAACAGAACAAAAATATGGGTTTACAAGTCAAGCACAAAAAAGCAAAATCATAATGGGATAGTGTGATGAGCTGGGAGGCAAGGGTTAACATGAACTCTTGAACTGGAAACTAACAGATAAGACTTAACTTAGCGCCTGTCTCTAATATATAAAAACTTAAAATGTTTTGCTGCTTTTTATTAGAAAAACAAAAAAAACAGTGGCCTAACTCTTTAAAGACCAAGGCCTTTCCGATGCCTAAATGTCCACTGCAAAAGGTTACCTTTTAGAATACCACATTCTAAGGCTACATTCACACAAACGTAGCCCACCTTGGACGTCAAAAACTGACGTTTTCCACGTCCGCGGTGGACCCGTGCGGGACGCGTTGTCACGGATTCCCCATAGACTGGTCTATGGAGGGATGCGTGACATGCAGGAAAATAGGACATCGAAACAACGGTCGTGTGAACGGCCCCATTGAAATGCATGGGTCCGTGTGACGGACGTTGTTTTAACGGTCGTCACACGGACGAGATTCACGTTCGTGTGAATGAGCCCTTAGGGTGAATATTTTTTTTAATATACATCGGCCAAATGTTTTTTTTGGGGATAAAGATGGGGCTTTACAGTAAAACCAAAACAGAACCAGTTTATTTTCTTTTGTTATGTTTTGTGTAGAAGAAAATGGGGAAAATACGGGGAGGGGATGCAAATTTTCCTTTTGTATTTTAACTGTACAAATTTATGTCACAAAATAATCCACCTCTCCCACGTATAACGATTCCAAACGTGTACTTTGCCCCACCAACATCATCGCTCTAACGCACGAGAACAAATGTAACCATTTTTATTTTAGCACATCTCCTGCCTTAGGCTATGTTCACACGGGGTATTTTGCAGGAGGAATATCTGCCTCAAAATTTCGTTTGGAAGTTTGAGGCAGACATTCCTCTCCCTGCACGCCGATTTTCACGCCGTTTTTCGCCCGCGGCCATTGAGCGCCGCGGGCATAAAACAGCGCGAAATACGCTTTCTCTGCCTCCCATTGAAGTCAATGGGAGGTCAGAGGCGGAAGCGCCCGAAGATAGGGCATGTCGCTTCTTTTTCCCGCTAGGCAGTTTTACTGACCGCGGGAAAAAGACGCCGATGCCTCCCATTGAAATCAATGGGAGGCGTTTTCGGGCCGTTTTCGCCGAATTTTGCAACGCGGTTTCCGTGTCAAAAATCTCGGCAAAATACTCCATGTGAACATAGCCTTAACGTGGTATGTGGGATCTATAAATGGGTGCAAAGCACCAGTGTACAGAAATTTTAATTGTAGGCATAAAAGTAAATAGGGGGTGGGGGCTAGAGAGACACTATTGACAGGTAATTTATGTAGATTTGATACAACAGATTTTGTGATGTGGTCGCATTATTATATCCATGTCATGGAAAATCGTCCCTGACGGTACGGTTGCCTTAGAAGAAGTATTAGAACTATTCTGCCATTCACATGCTTTATTTGTAAAAAAATAAAATAAAAAAAATTGTCGTGATTTGTATTTTATTTTTGTGTCTGGAGGAAGCTCAGATAACATGATGTAGGTTATGTGCATTATCACAGATCACAGTGATCATCTGATGCCTGCTTGCCAATAGATCACTATTATATAATCTGCATACAGAGGAATACTGGGAGAACACAGATCATGTCCTCCCAAATTGTTGGAAGCCCGTGAAGTCAATGAGCAATGATGAATTGCCATGACGACGGCCCAAAATCAGGGCATTTGGACTCCATGGCAGATCACAATGCTCACTCCCCAGTGCTGTGTTTAGTGTATTTTGTGACACAGAGCTGATCATTTCGGCTCGCTGTCCCTTCAGGATAATCGTGCTGTGGCAGTATTAGCCCAATCTCTTTAATGCCAGAGCACTATACAGCACGATGTGTCATTAAAAAGAATCACATCTATTTACTTTGCTGCAGCATGAAGTATATGCTGCAGCAATGTAAAAAAAAAAAAAAAAATACAGATTGGTGACGTTAGTGTTAAACGGTCATTCCCATTTTATATAGTGATGGAATATTGCTAGGATATGCCATCACTTTATGATTGGTTATGGTACGACTTCTGAAATCTCACACTAGCTCAGTGCAAGCTGAAGTCTCCCTGGCTCTGCACTAAAAAAAAGCTGAAGATGGAGTTAGAAGCGGTCATTCAACACTGGAACTGCAGAGCCATGCAGACTTGAACTTGTACTGAGAATGTGCAAGATTTCAGCATTGTGCAGGGAAGGTGGGAAATGGACAGGAGCTTGTCAGTTCTAAGTGTGCAGAGACTGAGTTTCACATGAATAAACTTGGACTTATGAGCTCTTTCAGTCCCTATCTGGACTCCTAAAACTTTTATTATAACATCAGGCAGGAAAACTTTCAAGAAGGATTATACAGCCATTCTGGCATGGATTTTCAATGTAGGTACACCAGTCTCATCAGGTCTGAAAGATCTATTTCTTAATGTATGCAGTTTGTATTGTAAAATATTGTAACAAAATATGCAGCGAATTTCGATGCTTATCTGGCTGAAGGAACCTCCCACTGCATTGCAAAGAGTAATATCAGTGATAAAAATGCTCAACACTGTGGAGAATATACCTACCCATCTTTGATTTTATAATATCATTCATCTGTGTGGGAAAGCACATTTCTACTCCAATATTATTGGCTCTTGTAGGCCTACAGTATTTAATAATGTCTGCAATTTGTAAAGTCTTCTTTAAACTCTTCCTTCTGCACTTTTTATTTTTTTATTTTTTAGCAAGAGGAAAGGACCAAGCAAGTGGAGTGCAGGATTAGACACGGTTTCTAGTCTAACTATGGAGACACATAGGTCTACAAAGAAGCTGTACACAAAATGTAAGGGAATTTTTAAGCAAGAGTTGCCTTATTTTTATAGATGCAGACACAAAAAGTATGTTAATTTAGTACTAAAATATATATTAACATCCTAAAAGCAACTGTACTCACTCGGTTTGTTTCCATACCGGAACGCCCATGAAACTTGACCGTTTTCAGCCGTGCCCGCTCTTTCTTCTCAACCCTGCAAATAGGCAAGTGAACATTTCTTATGTATCCGCTACTATTTCTCAGTTAATGTGTTATTTTTTATTTTATTTTAAACCACGTTATTTGCCTACATATAAAGTGTAACTAATTTTTTTTAAAGAGTTTTGATATGTCATAGTAACATATCATAAGTTTTGATCAGTGGGAGTCCAAGCACTAATAGCCCCAACTATCATTAAAACGAAGCGGCAGAAGCGCTAGGGTGAGTTTTCTGTAGCTTAGTTTTGGATAGGCTTTCCTCGGAAGTCTCAGCGCTCGGACCCCCACCAATTTAAATTTCTGACATTTCACTACGACACTTCAAAAGTTTTTAAAAACGTTTAGTTAGTCTTTAACCCCTTCCCGCCGCAGCCCTTTTTCAGATTCATTTTTTCCTCCCCACCTTCCAAAAGCCATAAAGTCTTTATTTTTCCGTCGATATAGTACTATGAGGGCTTGATTTTTGCGGGACGAGTTGTAGTTTTTCGTAGCACCATTTATTTTGCTGTATAATGTACTCGGAAACTGTAAAAAAATTATTTGTGGGGTAGAAAATGAAAAAAACAGCGATTCCTCCATGGTTTTTTGCGCGCCGTTTTTACAGAATTCACCGTGCAATTAAAACAACATGTTAACTTTATTCTGTGGGTCAATACGATTATGGCGATACCAAATATATATAGTTTTTTCTATATTTTACTACTTTTACAAGTAAAAACCTAAGTGTAAAAAAGAAAATTTATTTTGTGTCGCCAAACTCTGAGAGCCACAACTTTTTTATTTTTCCGTCGATTAAGTGGTATGAGGACTTATTTTTTGCGGGATAAGCTGTAGTTTTTAATAATACAATTTTGGTGTATATGCGACGGTTTGATCACTTTTTATTTCATTTTTTGTGGGAGATGTGGTGACCAAAAAATAGAGGAGATTCTCGCGTTTACCGTGCGGGTTAAATAATGATAAATTGTAATAGTTCTATGCTCTAGGGGGAAAATGGGAAAAGGGGAGTTTTTTTAACTTTGTTTTTTTACACAAAAAAAAAAACAAAAACTTTATTTAATTCATTTTTAGTTTTTTTATTAGTCCCCCTAGGGGACTTCAACCAGCGATCGTTAGATCACTTGCACGATCTACTGCAATTACTAATGTATTGCAGTATATCGTGATTCTGACAGGGCTTAATAGGTGTACAAAGTTGGCGGACTTCATTAGGCCCGCAACCCCCCAAACACCCCCGCGATTGAATGGCGGGGAGCGCGATGAGCTGTTAGAGGGGGTTGCCCCCCTCTTTCTAACTATTTAAATGCTGCGGTTGCGGCATTTAACTAGTTAAACAAGCGGGATCACGCTCGAGCGTGATGCCGCTCGTTACTCTGAAGTGTCGGCTGTAACAAACAGTCGACACTGGCATCGTATGAAGCGGGTTCACTCAGTGAGCCTGCTCCGTACTTCCCCTACCCGACTTTGGCATATGGATACGTCAAAGGTCGGGAAGGGGTTAACATACGCATTGGTAAAAAGCTTCCGACAAATACGTTAAACATAGGCCTCATGCACACTACCGTAGCCATGTGCACAGCTGTGATTTTCGGGTTGGCCGGCCGCAGAGTGACAGCCGTGATCCGCCCGCAAATCTCGGTCCGTGCACATGGCTGGCGCCATTAATTTCAATGAGCCCGGACCGCAGAACACGACGGTAATAAGACATGTCTGTTCTTTCTACGGTGCGGGCTCCTGGGCCATGCATGGACCCTGAAAACCACGGTCGTGTTCATGTCCCCATAGGAATGAATGGGGCCGCAATTCTACCGTGGATTTTCAGGGGAATTGCGGCCGCAAAAGCACGTTCGTGTGCATGAGGCCATAGGCTGTGACGGATGCTACTTTTAGGCATCTGTTTAACAGATCCTTCACTAGGTATAATAGTATTCATTTAACTTGTACGGCATGAAAGGCTGTTGGAAAGCCTAGGACGTATCCGTTTAATATATGTATGAGATATATGCCATACGTCATCCATAGGGTATGTTAAAAAAAAACAAAACTGTACGGCGGGATGGAAAAGCGTAGCCTACTAGGCTATTCCATCCTTGATAAAATAAAACAAAAGGGATGGTATACCGACGTATAATACAACGGGGGCCTAAAGTACATGATGTGAAAAGGTACTAATATGTACCAAGTGTGAACCTTAAAGAGGCTCTGTCACCAGATTTTGCAACCCCTATCTGCTATTGCAGCAGATAGGCGCTGCAATGTAGATAACAGTAACGTTTTTATTTTTAAAAAACGAGCATTTTTGGCCAAGTTATGACCATTTTTGAGGCTTGCACAAGTCCAAGTGGGTGTGTTTAAAAGTAAAAGTCCAAGTGGGCGTGTATTATGTGCGTACATCGGGGCGTTTTTAATACTTTTACTAGCTGGGCGCTCTGATGAGAAGTAACATCCTCTTCTCTTCAGAACGCCCAGCTTGTGACAGTGCAGATCTGTGACGTCACTCACAGGTCCTGCATCGTGACGGCCACATCGGCACCAGAGGCTACAGTTGATTCTGCAGCAGCATCAGCGTTTGCAGGTAAGTCGATCTTACCTGCAAACGCTGATGCTGCTGCAGAATCAACTGTAGCCTCTGGTGCCGATGTGGCCGTCACGATGCAGGACCTGTGAGTGACGTCACAGATCTGCACTGTCAGAAGCTGGGCGTTCTGAAGAGAAGAGGATGTTACTTCTCTTCAAAGCGCCCAGCTAGTAAAAGTATTAAAAACGCCCCGATGTACGCACATAATACACGCCCACTTGGACTTTTACTTTTAAACACACCCACTTGGACTTGTGCAAGCCTCATTTGCATAACTACAAAAATGGTCATAACTTGGCCAAAAATGCTCGTTTTTTTAAAATAAAAACGTTACTGTAATCTACATTGCAGCGCCCATCTGCTGCAATAGCAGATAGGGGTTGCAAAATCTGGTGACAGAGCCTCTTTAAAATCACTGGCTGTCCAGACTGTAATGCATCCAGTTATACTTAGTATACTATACATAGTAAACATTCATAGGAATCCAAGAAGAAATATCAAATTCTAAGGTGATAGACATGAAAATAAAACCACAAAAAATATGGGTCAACGTGTTGAACTAAAAACAATAAGATTCCTTACCTCTTTTTGCTCGGGATCACTCCAATTTGTTCACTTTCCCCATGTGGTGTGACAAGTCTAGCCTGCCACCATTCATCATCAGAGGCATTGATAACATGTAAAATATCTCCATAAGAGAAACTCAGTCCTTGGCTAGGCAAGCAGCTGTCCCGAGATCGGTCATAGTCAAAAAGGGCCCTGTTATGAGACAATTTAATATTACAATCAGGTTTGGCATCTAGAAAAGCAGGATGGATCACAGATAAACATCCTTTTTAGGAGATGCCTGCATTACTTATTCACACAATTATACAGCCATCTAAAGATTAATGTAGAACTACAAATTGAATTCAAATGAGCATTTTCTGCCATCTTAATCATTAAAAGGAACACTAAAAATACAAGTTGTAAAAATAATTTCAAAAAAAATCCATTGATCTCATTCTCTCCTTTGATCTTATTTCGTCTCATATTGCTATACCTACGGAGAAAGATAAAGTATTCTTACACTATATGGACAAAAGTATTGGGACGTTTCCCACCACAGCCGCTTTTGTGCTGAATGACAGAGCCCCATTTTTCAAATCTGACATGTGTCACTTTATGTAGTAATACCTTTGGAATGCTTTTACCTATCGCCGATTCGGAGATTGTTTTCTCGTGGCATATTGTACTTTATGTCAGAAGTAAAATTTGGTCAATAAATTCATTGCTTATTTGTGAAAAAACACCAAAGTTTTGAGAAAATCTGCAAATTAAGACAGATGGTAATACCACACAAAACAGTTACCAGCTAACATTTCCCATATGTCTGCATCGTTTTTTTAACATTGTTTTACTTTTCTAGGACTTTACAAGGCTTATAAGTTTAGCAGCAATTTCTAAGATTTTCAAGAAAATGTCAAAAGGCTATTTTTATAGGGTCCAGTTCAGTTCTGAACTGGCTTTGAGGGGCCTATATGTGAGCATTTTGACCCCACAGGTGTTCCATAGATTTTAATAGAATTGGGCAGGGAAAGTGAAAATATATTTTTTTTACAACATTTGTCCTTTCTTCAGTAAGGACATACCCCATATGGTCAAATACACTGCAGAGCTCAGAGGGAAGGATCTCCATTTGGATTTTGGAGCGCAGATTTTGCTGGATTGATTTCTGGGCGGCATGTTGCATTTACAGAGCCCCTGAGGTACCAATACAGTGAAAACCATTGAAAGATGACTCAATTTGCTAAACTACACCACTTGAGGAATTTAATTTAGGGCTAGTGAGGATTTTAAACCCACGCGTCTTTGCAGAGTTTATTAGAATTGAGACGTGAGACATTTTCAGAACTATAGGAGAAAAGCACCTCAACGTTTGTAAAGCATTTTCTCCCAAGTACATCAATACCTCATATGCGATCGCAAACTGCTGTTTGGACGCACGGCAGGACTCAGAAGGGAGGGAGCGCCATTTGGCTTTTTCAGTGCATATTTTGCGGAATTGGTTTCTGGGCGCCATGTCTCATTTGAAAGCCTCTGAGGTACCAGTACAGTAGACATTAGGGTTGTTAAACATGTGGACCCCACAGGTGTTTTATAGATTTTATTAGAATAGAGCAGTGAAAATTTAGGTCTACATTTTTTCTAGTAAGATGTAGTTTTAGCTCAACATTTTTAATTTTTACAAGGGCTACAGGAAAAAAAAACCACAACATTTTACGCAATTTCTCCTGTGTTCGTCAATACCCCATATGTGGTTGTAAGCTGCCATTTGGACACACAGGAAGGAGGGAATTAGGGCAGTTTGGTTTCTGGAGTGGAGATTTTACAAGATTAGTTTTCAGACACCATGTTGCATTGAGCTAAGGCTAATTTTGGAAACCACATCCCTCAAGGAACTCATCTAGAGCACACGTCAAATATAAGGCTCGTGGCGAAATCCGGCCCGCCACCTCATCTTGTGTGGCCAGCTGCATGTAAATACTGAAATCAGGTTTTTACTTGCAGCACCACAAGAGCAAAAACCAGTCCGCAGAAAAAAAAAAGCACCTTCCGGGATTTAGTTCACTTCTCCCGGAACATCGCACTGCGCATGCGCCAAAAAGGAAGCGCGCAGTGCAAAGAGAAGACTAGATGGCCATAGGCATATTTTCAATCTGAAAATATGCATGCCGTTGCCAAGTGAGTAAGTCTGATAAGTCTGAGTGAGGTTGGTGCCAGGAGTGGACCACTCCAATCAACTGACCTGAGTCACCTGACCTCACGTCAGTGACGTGAGGTCAGGTGACTGATTTGGATCAGGTGACTGGACTGGTTCATTCCCGGCCCTGCACGGACCTCATTTAGACCTTCTGCGGAATGTGGGTCACGTCTGGCAGAGCGGAGAGTGGTAATCTACCGCTCTGAGGTCAATGTGGCCTGGGGCGCTCTGGGCCCTATGTGTGGCGCTATCTACAGGGGGCTGTGTGTGTTGGGCTATCTACTGGGGCTCAAATGGGGCATTATTACTGTGTGGGGGCACGGTTACGGAGGGGACCTTATAGTCATCTTCGAAGGGGTGACTGTAAATTTAACTACGCTTTAACAGTTAAGCGAGCAGTTACATTTACAGTCTTACATTTACAATCGGCACTTTAAAAAAGGCAACCATAAGGCTGATGTGGCCCTCGGTGAAAAAAAAAGTTTGTTACCTCTGTTCTAGAAGTATTGTGAGCTTTCTGACCCCCAAGTGTTTTGCAGAAATTAGTGCAAAGTGGATGTTGCAGATTGAAAATTGCAATTTTTTCAGATATGCCATTTCAGTGCCCAGTATGTTGTGTCCAGCTTGTACCACTGGAGACACACACCCCATAAACAGTTAGGCGGGTTCTCCAGAGTAAAACAATACCACATATGTTGTCATAAACTGCTGTTTGGGCACACTGTCAGGCTCAGAACCACCGCCATTTGGCTCTTGGAGTGCAGATTTTGCTTGGTAGTAGTTATGTCTGGGGTTTTACTGGTAATTCAGCTTATAATGTGGGGGCATATGTAAGCTGTGCGGAGTACATCAGGGCATATGTAAACTGGGCGGAGTGCCTCAGGGCATAATAGGATGATGTAATAATGGGGTGAATTAATAATAAAATGAATAATTCATGGATTGGTGTGGTACGCTTTGAACCAATCCTTTATGTACAAAATATCTGCGCTCCAGTATTGCCTAAATCTTTGACTTCTTCACTAGCCCTATAAGCAGCACAAGGCCCTAAAGTGTCCTCATCTCTACTGCATCTACGTGGTCCACCTGTGGGGTCCAGCAAATGACAATGTGGGGATTTTAGTGCAAAACTACTGGACCAAAAAAAATGAGTCTGGGCTATCATTTAGCATTATTGCGTTCTGCGAGTCATAACGTTTTATTTTTCAGTTGACTGAGCTGTGTGGGGGCTTGGTTTTTGTGGAACGAGCTGTATTTTTTTTGGTTCCATTTTGGGGTACACGCAATTTTTTCTTTTAAAATCACTATTTATTCCATTTTTGAGGAGGTGAGGAAACCAAAAAACAGCAATTATAGCACGGTTTTGTTTCTTTTTTAGTGTTCACCGTGCAGTATAAAACATGTTAACTTTATTCTGTGGGTCGATACGATTACAGTGATACCAAGTTTGTATGTTTTACTACTTTCCCACAATGAAAATACTCTTTTCTAAAAAAAAAAAAAAAAAAAAAAAAACACGTTTTAGTGTGACCATTTTCTGACAGCCATAACTTTATTTTTCAGTCGATATCGCGGTGTTATATGTATTTATATCGCTATTATGTATAGTTTTGTGATTTTTTTTCTTTCCAATTATAAAAAGGACTTTATTATGGAAAACAGGGCGATTATTGTTTTTATTACATAACTTTTACATTTATTTATTTTGCTAAAAACATTTTTTACACTTAAGTCTCATGCACAACGTGTTTTTGCGGATGAATTGCAGACCCATTCATTTCTATGAGCCCACCGAAGTTTACAAGGACTGTGTATTGCTCAGAGACCGGACCGTAAAAACGTAGGATATGTCATTATACAGGCCGTATTTGCGGTCCGGGCTCATTGAAATCAATGCGTGCACGGTTCGTGACTTGCAGACGGCCCACAGATGACACTCCGTGGCTGTCTGTGCCGTAATCACGGACCGAGCACACTGCTACGGTCGTGTGCATGAGGTCTTACTAGGGGACTTTAAGACCTGACCTTCTGATCCCCTGTAGAATACACTGCACTTCTCATGTAGTGCAGTGTATTGTAGCCGTCATTCTTCAACTGTCAGTCTATTAGGTCCTGCCTTTGGCAGGACCTAAAAGGCTTCGGTACTTGGGTGACCAGGAAGCCATTGCTAGGTTTCTTGGTTGCCATAGCAACCATCCGACAACCCACGAGGGGGGGTGCGATGGAGTACAGAGGGAGGCCACTCCCTGTCAACCACTTAAACGTGGTGGTCGCTATTGACCAAATTCAAGGGGTTAAACGGCGGCAATCTGGAGGTAATTGCAATTACCGCCGTTGCAGCGGGATGTCAGCTGTATATTAAAGCGGACACCCACTGAAGATGAAGCAAGCACAGCTCCAGTGCCCGCTTCATCTTCAGGACGTGCCTGGTACATTGCATTAAGTTACCTGCAATCCTGACGCACCAGGGACATCTAATTGCGGGAAAGGGTTAAAGGGGTTGTCCGGACATGGGACAGTTTTTTCATACTAATGACATATTTACAGGACAGGTCATCAGTATTTGATTGGTGGGGGTACGACACCCGAACCGATCAGCTGATCTGACTGCCTCTGGGCAACGGATTTCCGTGCCGGAAGCAGACGGCTCCAATTACAGTATAGCGCTCTTCAATGTCGGATCCCCACTGATCATATACTGATGACCCATCCTGTGGATAGGTCATCAGTATGAAAATGTTCCTATGCCCGAACAACCCCTTTAATCATTGAATGAAACCCCCGAATTAAGTCGCATTTAATAACCACAGCGACTCACCAAGAAGTGGCAGAACATGTAAAGTCACAGAGCGGGGTAAGCAAGTGCTGAGGTGCATAGTGCATAAGAGTTGCCAACGCTCTGCTGACTCAATATGTGGGGAGTACCAAATCTCCTCTGGCATGAACATTCGCCTTAAAAAAAAAAAAAAAAAAAAAAAGTGTGACAGGAGCTTCATGGCATGGGTTTCCACGGCCGAACAGCTGAATGGAAGTCTTACACCAAACACAATGCCAAGCGCCAGATAGAGTAGTGTAAAGCACGCAGCCACTTGTCTCTGGAGCAGTGGAAACATGTTCTGTGGAGTGACAAATCACGCTTTTGTCTGGCAGTCTAACGGGCAAATATTGGTAAGGCAAATACCAGGAGAACGTTACCTGCCTCCCTGACTGCATCGTGCCAATTATAAAGCTTTGTGGAGGAGGGATCATGCTATTGGGTTGCTTGTCAGGGGTTGGCCTAGGCCTCTTAGTTCCAGAGAAGGTAAATATTTTTTTGGACAAGCTTCCAACTTTGTGGAAACAGTTTGGGGAAGGCCCTTTTCTGTTCAAGCATGACTGTCCCATTACACAAAGCAAGGTCCATAAAAAAGGTATGGTTCGGTGTGGAAGGACTTGACTGCCCCACCCACAGCTCTGACATCAACCCCATGGAAAACCATTGGGATGAACTAGAATGGAGATTAAGACACTCCAAGATCTTTTAGAAAGCCTTCACAGAAGAGTGGGAGTTATTTTAGCTGAAAGGAGAGTACCAACTCCATATTAATGCCTATGGATTTTGAATGGGGGGGGGGGGCGGGGACACACACACACACACAGGACCGCTGTTGCTTTTATTCACCAAAGTGAGCAACGTTTCAGTTCACATCTGACCCTCAAGCTTGAGAAAGGTTCAGATGTGAACCAAAACGTCACTCACTTTGTGGTGAATAAAATCAACAGCTCTCCATCAACCTCGAGGTCCTGGTGCTGTTACTTGCCCTATACCTCTGCTATCCACTACAAGTTAAAGGGGTTTTCCCACGAGAGACATTTAGGACACATCCACAGGTTATGTCATAAATGTCAGATAGATGCGGGACCCACACCTATCTCCAGAATGGGCCCCCTAAACCTCGTTCAGCCGCTGTGTGTTGCGGCTGAATGAGGTGTTATCTGACCATGAAAATAGTTATATGGTCGTAAGTAACGTAAACTGGGTAACTCAGACACCCGATCGCGCTTTTAACACCCACCGTGAATTCACGTCGGCACTGCAGAGCCCAGCAAGCGCAGACGTGAATTTACTGTGGGTGGTCAGGAAGCGGTTAACGGTCTCAAGTAGCTCCAGGATTTACCCCTTCCTGCACATGTACAGCACTGACAGAAAGTACTTCCCACATAGTGGCATACATCTACAGCCCAGTGATAGCGCAGGACTAGGAGCTGCGCCCATGCCATTGCCTGATGAAGTCTGTAACCGAGAGCCCAAAAAAACAATGTTAACCGGCGGGATCATGACTTACTCGGATCCTCGGAATTGAACCATTTAGATGCAGTGGTAAATAGCAATCCGACACCCAAAAGGTGTGAACAAAGGGAGTGGGCTCCCACTACCACCCCAGTGGTGACCCCTTGTACAGCAAACATTGATTGCCTACGGGTTTCCATGGCAGTGAAGGGGCTAATAAGACCCAAGGGCTTCCCTGGGGAAAGAAAAAGATACCCCAGGGCCCTAATAGCAGCCTGTATCATAGTATAGAAGTACAGAAGTATAAAATAAAGTTGTTATTCCCTCATGAGTTAGAATAAAAAAAAAATATAAATCTAAAAATATTATATATATATATATATATATATATATATATATATATATATATATATATACACACACATACATATACATACACACACATATACACACACACTACCGTTCAAAAGTTTGGGGTCACCCAGACGATTTTGTGTTTTCCATGAAAACTCACACTTATATTTATCAAATGAGTTGCAAAATGACTAGAAAATATAGTCAAGACATTGACAAGGTTAGAAATAATGATTTTTATTTGAAATAATAATTTTCTCCTTCAAACTTTGTTTTCGTCAAAGAATGCTCCATTTTCAGCAATTACAGCATTGCAGACCTTTGGCATTCTAGCTGTTAATTTGCTGAGGTAATCGGGAGAAATTTCACCCCATGCTTCCAGAAGGCCCTCCCACAAGTTGGATTAGCTTGATGGGCACTTCTTGCGTACCATACGGTCAAGCTGCTCCCACAACAGCTCTATGGGGTTGAGATCTGGTGACTGCGCTGGCCACTCCATTACAGATAGAATACCAGCTGCCTGCTTCTTCCCTAAATAGTTCTTGCATAATTTGGAGGTGTGCTTTGGGTCATTGTCCTGTTGTAGGACGAAATTGGCTCCAATCAAGCGCTGTCCACAGGGTATGGCATGGCAAAATGGAACGATTGCCTTCCTTATTCAAAATCCCTTTTACCTTGTACAAATCTCCCACTTTACCAGCACCAAAGCAACCCCAGACCATCACATTGACAGATGGCGTCAGGCACTCTTCCAGCATCTTTTCAGTTATTCTGCGTCTCACAAATGTTCTTCTGTGTGATCCAAACACCTCAAACTTCGATTCGTCTGTCCATAACACTTTTTTTCCAATCTTCCTCTGTCCAATGTCAGTGTGCTTTTGCCCATATTAATCTTTTCCTTTTATTAGCCAGTCTCAGATATGGCTTTTTCTTTGCCACTCTGCCCTGAAGGCCTGCATCCCAGAGTCGCCTCTTCACTGTAGACGTTGACACTGGCGTTTTGCGGGTACTATTTAATGAAGCTGCCAGTTGAGGACCTGTGAGGCGTCTATTTCTCAAACTAGAGACTCTAATGTACTTGTCTTGTTGCTCAGTTGTGCAGCGGGGCCTCCCACTTCTCTTTCTACTCTGGTTAGAGCCTGTTTGTGCTGTCCTCTGAAGGGAGTAGTACACACCGTTGTAGGAAATCTACAGTTTCTTGGCAATTTCTCGCATGGAATAGCCTTCATTTCTAAGAACAAGAATAGACTGTCGAGTTTCACATGAAAGCTCTCTTTTTCTAGCCATTTTGAGAGTTTAATCGAACCCACAAATGTAATGCTCCAGATTCTCAACTAGCTCAAAGGAAGGTCAGTTGTATAGCTCCTCTAAACAGCAAAACTGTTTACAGCGGTGCCAACATAATTGCACAAGGGTTTTCAAGTGTTTTCTAATCAACCATTAGCCTTCTAACACAGTTAGCAAACACAATGTGCCATTAGAACGCTGGAGTGATGGTTGCTGGAAATGGGCCTCTATACACCTATGTAGATATTGCATTAAAAACCAGACGTTTGCAGCTAGAATAGTCATTTAACACATTAACAATGTATAGAGTATTTCTGATTAATTTAATGTTCTCTTCATTGAAAAAAAACCTGTGCCTTTCTTTAAAAAATAAGGACATTTCTAAGTGACCCTAAACATTTGAACGGTAGTGTGTATATATATATACACACACACACAATTTATTATTGCCCATACATTACATAAAACACAAAAAAACTACACATTTTAGGTATCTACATGACCATAAATGCCTGAAGAATTTAACAGGTTATTTGGAGTGAAACGTAAAAGGTATAATAACAGAAAAGAAATTCCGAAAATCAAGCAAGAAGTGGAAGAAAAAAAAAAAAGTCTCTTAAACAGAAGAAAAGGATTATACGGTGAGTACTCAAAAAATCCTGTTTTCTCGTTCGTGAAATTGGGGGACACAACATGGGACATCCCAGAGTAGTCCCCAGGGGTGGTAACAGAACATAATCACCTATTTTACCCAAGGAAGCATCTGCAGAGGCAAAAGCGTGCACCTGGAAGAACAAAAAAAAAAAAAAGTGTGCAAGGCCTGATGGCACATAGCCCAGGAAGCCCCAACCGCTCTGGTACAGTGGGCCATAATCCAAAAGGGGGAACCTTACCTTAAACCCGGTAAACCTCGCAGATGTTCACCTGTAGCCAGCGAGCAATGGTCGCCTTAAAAGCCAATCCTCTCCTGGGTACCTACGGGAGTATGAACAAGGAATCGAACCTCCGGAAGGAAGCAGTGACAAAAAGGAAATTTCAAAAGGCGCAGACAACATCCAGGTTGTGGAGGGAACACTCCTTCGGATGACTGGAAGATGGACAAAGGGACTGCAACTAGAAAAAAACATTTTCCAGAAGAGAAGACTAAGGGAGATTTCTTGCAAGGGATCGAAAGGACCCGACTGCAAGTTCTCCAAAACCAAATTGGGATCCATATAAGAGGGAGAAACATGTACAGTACCCCAAAGCTTGTCCACGGAGCCAATAGAATCTAAGTTGTAGGCCACTGGATGCCAGGCTTGGGAGATGAAGCAGGGAACTTGACTATTAAACCTGGATGCCATCTAGTCTACGTCCGGTTGGCCCCATCTGAGACAGATCTGGTCGAACGCCTCCTGTTGAGGAAACCACTGCCCAGAATCCACATTTTCGCAACTGAGAGTCTGCGACCCAGTTTTTGACCAAAGGATGGTGTACTGCCATCAGAGCAGGTACATGATTTTTCTGCCAAGGCGAGAATCTTCACAGCCTCGGCCAACACTTCCACCCTTCGAGTTCTTCCCTGGTGGTTGAGATAAGCCACGACCATGACATGGTCAGCTTGGACTCACACCGGGTGTCTGGACAGCAGATGTCCGGTGCACAAGTCAGAGAAGGATGAAATGAATCTCAACACTAGCAGGTTGATGGGGAGAGGGGATTCTTGTGGAGATAACAGCCCCTGAGCCATGAGGTCCCAAAAAGTTCCTCCCCACCCCTTGAGCATGGCATCTGTGGAGAGGATCTGCTAGTACTGCGGAAGGAGCGACCCCAGGAAATAGCCAGGGAGGAGATCCAACACCGAAGCGGTCGACTGCTGCAAGAGGAAGGATAAACCGATGATCCAAGGAGTCTAGGAAACTGTTCCACCAGGAGAGGAATGCCTACTGAAGAGAGCACATCTGGAACTGCACAAAGGAGATTGTCTCGATCGAGGCCGCCATGGTTCCAAGAACCCTCATGTAAAGGTGGGATGAAGCCTAAGTATCTTCTGTAGTGATCGAATCCTGTCCTGAAGGACCAATAGTCATCATTCCTCCAAAACGACCATTGCAGACGTAGTGTCGAAAGCCACGCCCAATACCATGATCTGCTAGGAGGGAACGAGGCAAGATTTGGAGCGACTGACAATCCAACCGAAGCGACACAGAGTCCAGAGTGATCCGGAGAGCCGTCTCGTACTCCCTGGAAGGAAACTTGATGAAAAGGTCATCCAGGTATGGGGGGGAACAGACACTACACTGGTCAGAAGGATCATCATCACGACCGAAAGGGTTATTGTAAAATACACTGAGGACTTAGCCAGGCTGAAAGGAAGAGCATTAGCAATATTGGAACAGCACTGCAAAGTGCAGGTAGCGCTGGAAAGCCTGGCAAAGAGGAATGTGCAAATATGCATCCTTGATCTCCACTGATGAAAGAAAATCTCCCTGTTCCATGGAAGCGATGACAGATTGAAGGGATGCCATGCAGAAACGGCAAACCCCGACGTGTGTTGACAGTCTTGAGGTGCAGAATGAACCAAACCGAGACATCCTTTTTCGGTATGACAAAAGGATTTAAGTAGAACACCAAAACCATTGAGCTGGGGGCACTGGAGTGATGACCCCTTGAAGTAGCAGAGAGTCCATTACTAGAAAAAAGGTACAGTGGACTAAAAGAAACGCTGGAAAATTTGATTTTGTATTTAGAGGACACTATTTCCTGAACCCAGGCGTCCGACATGTGAGAGCCAGACGTCCTTGAAGTGCAGAAGCCTGCCTCCCAACAACTGAATAGAGCAGAGGCGCAACTTCATGCGGAAGCGTACTTACCGGCTTCAGCCTTGGCAGACGGAGGTCAGGGTTGCCAGCAGGGGCGAGCCAAGCCTTAAAGGGAGGTTTGGCCTTCTGGTCCTTGTTGAGAAGTGGTCTTGAAGACAGAGTGTTGGAAGGTCTTCTTAACAGGGGCAGGCCGCTTGATTCTGTTTTGGGGGAGGTAGGTGCTCTTGGCACCAGTAACCTCTGAGATTTCGTGACCAGATTGGACGAGGTAGACACAGGTACCAGAAAAAGGAAGCGCAGGCAGGGACCGCTTGAAAGCCGTATCTGCAGACCAAGCTTTATGCCGGGTTGTCCTACGGATAGCAATGGTAGAAGACGAAGCCCGAGATAACAGGCAGGATCAAGATAAGCTTCACATATGTACTTGGACGCAATGAAGATAAAAGGGGACAGATCCACCAAAGGAGGTCCGGAGAGCAGACCATGACAAAGTATGTGCGCCCATGCAGTAACATCTCTGCTGACCTAGAGTGAGGCATAAATAAGTGTAAGGCGTTGCCGGAAGCCTCTAATAAGCACCTAAACAGAAGTGGGGGGAAGGTAATCAGAAATCGCCCCCTCCGACAAGACCCCTCTAGAGGGAGAGAAGGCATCGGACTTCTATAAAAACTCCCCTAGTAGATTAACCCTTTACAAGTAGCTTTCTCCTCAACTGCATAATCCATAGGTAAATCATATAGAATATTGTTATTATAGCATGTAATATGAAGTTTAAACTTCTGGCTAGTGGTGAGCCAATTGTTTTACTTTTTGAGTTTCGCTCATACACTGCCCATTAAGATGGATCGGCAAATTAATTCACCATATTTCTTTAGGGGGTGGATTTATGAGAAAGTAGGTGAATCAATTTTCCAACTGTATTCTATGGACCAGCAGATCGATAAAACCTCCCAGTAAAAAATGTAATCTCGCATTGAAGCCAGAATCACACGAGATTTGACTTCAATGAGCTAAAAATCACAGCAGAAACTGTGTCCCTGTAATACAGAGAGAAACCTGCGGTTTTGCTAATATGCATTTAAAAAAAAGTCTTTGATTTCAATCTACTGTCACTTTTTATGTTTTTTCTCAGAACTGATCGGTCTTCTGTAAGGGATTAACCCTGTGGACATCTTAACCCCTTAGTGACATAAGCCGAACATTTACGGTGCCAACAACGTAGTTAACGCAAACTGCCATAAATGCACGGAACAGGGATGGTGCAGGCACAGCAGCTGCGCCAATACCATCTGGTATTATAGTGGGAGTCAACTATATATTACATATACTCTGCTGTTTAACCACCCCCTCACAAGCCACGGTCCATAATGACTAGACAGAGGGGCTGCCTCCATCAACACATCGGCATTCCCTCAATGCAATTGCGGGGTACCAAGGCAACCAGGGACCTAAAGAATGTCCCTAGATCTGCCATGGGTGCAAGCCTCAGTAAGGGCCCAATTGGATGCCTGTCATTTTTAGGGGGGGGATTTACACGAGCGTGTGCATTTGCGCACGCAAAAAACGTGGAGTTTTGCGTGCGCAAAAGGCACTTAACAGTGATTTTGGCGCAGCCACCATTATGACACTCCGTTTGGATGTTTGCAAACAGAAAAGCATGTGGTGCTTTTCTGTTTCCAAACATAGTTTTGGCTGCTTTTGCACGAATCACGCGCATCCCACGGAAGTGCTTCCGTGTGGTGCGCGTGATTTTCACGCACCCATTGACTTCAATGGGTGCGTTATGTGCGAACAACGCAGAAATATAGGACATGTCGTGAGTTTTACGCAACGACTCCCGTTGCGCAAACATCACGGACTGTCTGCACGGCCCCATAGACTAACATAGGTCCGTACGACACGCGTGATAATCAGGTGCGTTGCACGGATGTATATCACGTTCGTGTAAATAAGCCCTTACACTGACAGGAATAGAGTTAAAGAGGCTCTGTCACCACATTATAAGTGCCCTATGTCCTGCATAATGAGATCGGAGCTATAATGTAGGTGACAGCAGTGCTTTTATTTAGAAAAACAATCTATTTTTACCACGTTATGAGCGATTTTAGCTTTATGCTAATTTGTTTCTTAATGCCCAACTGGGCGTGTTTTTACTTTAGACCAAGTGGGCGTTGTGGAGAGAAGTGTATGACGCTGACCAATCAGCATCATACACTTCTCCCCATTCATTTAGTCAGCGCATAGTGACACTGCGTTGTTCGCTATGTGCTGTCTTATACGAACATATTAACGTTACTGAAGTGTTTAGACAGTGAATAGACATTCCTTCCAGCCAGGACGGGATGTCTGTTCACAATCCCGATACTTCGGTAACGTTTCTATGGTACTTACAGCAGAGCAAGCGTAATCTCGCGAGATCACGCTGTAAATGACAGGTTACAGAGAGATTACGCTTTGCTCTGCTGTAAGTACCACAGAAACGTTAACCAAGTGTCGGGATTGTGAATAGACATCCCGTCCTGGCTGGAAGGAATGTCTATTCACTGTCTAAACACTTCAGTAATGTTAATATGTCAGTATCAGACAGCAAAGTGAATAACGCAGTGTCACTATGCGCTGACTAAATGAATTGAGAGAAGTGTATGGACGCTGATTGGTCAGCGTCAT
Source organism: Rhinoderma darwinii (assembly GCF_050947455.1). NCBI lineage: Eukaryota > Metazoa > Chordata > Amphibia > Anura > Rhinodermatidae > Rhinoderma > Rhinoderma darwinii. The sequence continues at coordinate 63,076,002 of NC_134694.1, read as the reverse complement.
ACACTCCTCTGTACAACGCCCACTTGGTCTAAAATAAAAACACGCCCAGTGGGGCATTAAGAAAGTCATTAGCATAAAGCTAAAATCGCTCATAACATGGTGAAAATAGATCGTTTTTCTAAATAAAAAGCACTGCTGTCACCTACATTATAGCACCCATCTCCTTATGTAGGAGATAGGGCACTTATAATGTGGTGACAGAGCCACTTTAAATAAAATGTTCAGAAAAAAACAACAACTCAAAAACCCACACTTACAAAATTCTGTTATGATTCTATTATTTAAAAAAAATAAAAAAATAAAACACAAATTGGTATTGTTACAGCCACCTGTGCTATAAAACTAAGGTGTTTTTATTCATACCCATCCAAAAAAAACATGAAAGTATACCCATGTCACGGAAAACTTCAACAACTTGGCACAAAACTCAATTCCATTAAAAAAAAACACTAGCGCCATTGAGAATAAAAATGTATTATATATATATATATATACACACATACACACTATAATCATAGTGACACACAGAATAAAGTGGACTTATCATTCATACCGTACAGTGAATACTGTAGAAGTAAAGCTTAAGAAAAAGTCAGCCTTAGTTAAAATTGGCAACAATGCCTGAGCAATGGACAACAAGGCCAGATTTTCTCTGAGCTTAGCTTCCATTTCTTAAACTGCTCTGGAAAAATTAAAGATGCATTGTGATTGGTTGCTATAAGCAACAAGGCCAATATTTCTGCTAGGCAGTTTTGATAAATGAGGCCCAATGACAAAACTGCCAAATTTTTTTCCATTCACCCCTCCCAAAACAATACAAATTTTTTTAGACCTATGTACCCCAAAATAGTGACAGTTAACCCCTTCCCGCACCTTGGCGTAACTGTACATCCAGGTGAGCAGTAACTTTGCACACCTGGGCGTACAGTTACGTCCGCGCTTTAACAGTTAACCGCCGCGCGGCGCTACACCGCAGCGGCGGTTAACTGTGCAGGGTGTCAGCCCTGCTCTCCCCGTTGCCGATCAGCGGCCTGTCGCCGCTGAAATCGGCAATTAACCCCTTCGATGCGGTGGTCGATTGTGATCACCACATCGAAGAGGTTTACAGCGGATCGGCAGCCCCCCACATGTATTTGCGGGGGCTGGCGATCCTTATCATGGCAACCAGAGGCCAGACAATGACCTCCGGGTTGCCATGTACGGAAGCCTCGGAGGATCAGCCTCCGGCCGGTCCTCCGATGCTTCCTGTCAGTGTGAGGGTATGTTCACACGCTGAGAGGCAGTTACGTGTGAAAAGACAGACTGTTAACAGCTGCCTCGTTTCACACGTAAAAGCTCCTCCTCGTAATTTACGAGGCGTCTGAGACGCTCGTAAACCTTGAGCCGTGCTTCATTGATTTCAATGAAGAACGGCTCAAATTACGTGGCAAAGAAGTGCCCTGCACTTCTTTGCCGAGGCAGTATATTTACGCGTCGTCGTTTGACAGCTGTCAAACGACGACGCGTAAATTACAGGTCGTCTGCACAGTACGTCGGCAAACCCATTCAAATGAATGGGCAGATGTTTGCCGACGTATTGCAGCCCTATTTTCAGACGTAAAACGAGGCATTATACGCCTCGTATACGTCTGAAATTTGGCCGTGTGAACATACCCTGACAGTTACGTCACAATGACAGTTAGAACACATTACACTACGTGTGTAGTGTAATGTGTTCCAGCAGCGATCAGAGCTGCAAGTCTAAGTGTCCCCTAGTGGGACAAGTAAAAAAAAAAGTAAAAAAAAGATAATAAAAATGTTTTTAAAAAGTGTAAAAATAAAAAAAGTTATAAGTGACATAAACAAAGAATGTTTTTTTTCCTATGATAAGTCTTTTATTATAGGAAAAAAATTAACACGTTAAAAAAAGTACACATATTTGGTATCTCCGCGTTCGTAACAACCCCAACTATAAAACTCTAATATTATTTTTCCCGCACGGTGAACACCGCGAAAAAAATAAATGAAAAACAGTGCCCGAATCACAATTTTTTGGTTACCAACCCTCCCAAAATATACAATAAAAAGTGATCAAAAAGTCGCATGTACGCCAAAATGGTACCAATACAAACTACATCCCGTCCCGCAAAAAACAAGCCCTTACAGCGCTTTTTTGACTGAAAAATAAAACCGTTATGGCTCTCAGAATAGGGTGACACAAAAGATTATTTATTTTATAAATAAGTGATTTTATTGCACAAACGCTGCAAAACATAAAAAAATTATACACATCTGGTATCGCTGTAATCGTATCGACCCGCAGAATAAAGTATAATGGTCATTTATAGCCCACGGTGAAGGCCATAAAAAAACGAATAAAAAACATTGTCAGAATTGATGGTTTTTGGTCACCTTGCTTGCCAAAAAATGGAATAAAACGCGATCAAAAAAATTTCTGGTACCCCAAAATGGTACCAATGAAAACTACAGATTGTCCCGCAAAGAATAAACCCTCACACCGCTCCGGTGGAGAAAAAATAAAACCGTTCTGGCTCTCAGAATATGGCGATGCAAAATGTGCAGAGTGTCCAAAAGCAGATAAGATCCGACACCATTTATCAGTGCGACACCGGCCACACGTCTGCGGATTATTATTTATTTACTGCATTATTATACCCTCTTATTATACCCTAATGTACCCTGCACAGATAACATGTACCCTGATGTACCCCGCACAGATAACATATGCCCCCACATTATAAACTGAGACACCAGTAAAACCCCAAACAGAACTACTACCAAGCTACATCTGCGCCCCAAAAGCCAAATGGCGTCCCTCCCTTCTGAGCCCTGCAGTGTGCCCAAACACCAGTTTACGTCCACAGATATGGCATCGCCATACCCGGGAGAACCCGGTTAATATTTTATGAGGTATTTGTCTTCAGTGGCACAAACTGAGCATAACATGTAGTGTACTAAAATGGCATATGAGTGGAAAATTGTAATTTTCACTCCGCACCATGCGCTGCGCATTAACCCCTTCGCGAACCACAACATAGCATGTCTTAGTGTGGGGGATGATGTATGGAGCGTCTCACGTGAAAAATAAAGAATTTAAAACGGCAAAAATCGCTGTTTTTTGGGTCACCTTCGCTCTAACTAAAAATTTAATAAAAAGTGCTCAAAAAGTTGTACCAATAAAAACGACCGCTCGTCCCTCAATAAATAAGCCCTCATACCGCTCTATTGACTGAAAAATAAAAAAGTTGTGGCTCTTGGAACGCGGGGAGGAAAAAACTAAAAAGGAAAAGAAAAAAAATGGATCAGTCCAGAAAGGGTTAATTACTTTCTAATGAAAAACCATTTATGCCCACACGTGGGGTATTGCCGTACTCGGGAGAAATTGCTTTACAAATGTTGGGCAGCTTTTTTCCCCCCTTTATCCTTTGTGAAATTGAAAAAAATGCAACATTTTAGTGGAAGAAATGTTGATATTCATTTTCATGGCCTAATTCTAATAAATCCTGCAATAGACTTGTGCGGTCTAAATGCCCACTATAACCCTAGATAGATTCTTTAAGTGGTGTAATTTCCACTTTTGGGGGGTTTCCACTGTTTTGGCCTCTCAGGGGCTTTGCAAATGCGACATGGCACCCAAAAACCATTTCAGCTAAATTTGAGCTCCAAAAGCCAAATAGCGCTCCTTCCCTTCTAAGCCTTGCTGTGGGTCCAAACAGCAGTTTATTACCACATATGGCATATTTCCGTAATCGGGAGAAATTGTTTTACAAATGTTGGGGTGCTTTTTCTCCTTTATTCCTTGTAAAAATTAAAAATGGCTACCTTTTTTCAGAAAAAAAGTCGATTTTTACCTTTACAGAATAATTCCAATGAATTCAGCAAAACAACCGTGGGGTCAAAATGCTAACTTTACCCCTAGAAAAATTCCTTGATGAGTGTAGTTTCCAAAATGGGGTCACTTTCCGGGGGTTTCCACTATTTTGTACCCTCCAGTGCAATTCAAACGCGACATGGCACTGAAAACTATACCAGCAAAATCAGAATTTCAAAATCCAAATGGTGCTCCTTCCCTTCCGAGTCCTGCTGTGGGTCCAAACAGCAGTTTATTACCACATATGGGGTATTGCTATAATCAGGAGAAATTGCTTTACATATGTTGGGGTGTTTTTTCTCTTTTATCCCTTGAAACAATTAAAAATTTCTACATTTTTTCAGAAAAAAAGTAGATTTTCATCTTCACAAACTAATTCAAATAAATTTAGCAAAAAAACTGTGGGTTCAAAATGCTAATTATACCCCTAAATTCCCTGAGGGGTGTAGTTTCGAAAATGAGGTCACTTTTGGGGGTCTTTATTGTTTTGGCCCCACAAGACCTCTTCAAACCTGACATGGTACCTAAAATATATGCTAAAAAAAAAGGAGGCCCCAAAATCCACTAGGTGCTACTTTGCTTCTGAGGCCGGTGTTTCAGTCCATGACCGCACTAGGGCCACATGTGGGGTATTTCTAAAAACTGCAGAATCTGGGCAATAAATAATAAGTCACATTTCTCGGGTAAAACCTCTTGTGGTATAGAATTTTTTTTATTACAAATGAATTTTGTAAAAAAAAAAATGAAATTTGTAACTTTCACCTCTACTTTGCTTTAATTCTTGTGAAACGCCTAAAGGGTTAATACACTTTCTGAATGCTGTTTTGAATACTTTGAGGGGTGCAGTTTTCAAAATGGAGTGATTTATGGGGACTTTCTAATATATAAGGCCCTCAAAGCCCCTTCAGATCTGAATTGGTCCTTGTAAAAATCACCTTTTGAAATTTTCTTGAAAATATGAGAAATTGCTACTAAAGTTCTAAGTCTTGTAACGTCCTAGAAAAATAAAAGAATGTTCAAAAAACGATGCAAACATAAAATAGACATATGGGTGATGTTAACTAGTAACTATTTTGTGTGGTATTACTCTCTGTTTTACAAGCAGATACATTTAAATTGAGAAAAATGATAATTTTTGCACATTTTCTCCAAATCTTGGTGTTTTTTACAAATAAATATTGAATTTATCAACCAAATTTTTCCACTAACATAAAGTACAATATGTCACGAGAAAACAATCTCAGAATCGCTTGGATAGGTAAAAGCATTCCGGAGTTATTACCACATAAAGTGACACGTCAGATTTGAAAAATCGGCTTCGTCCTGAAAGCCAAAACAGGCTCAGTCCTGAAGGGGTTAAAAAAATAAAAATAAAAAACAAGCCCTTATACAGCTATACAAAGGAAATGTTTTATTTCACAGTGCCCTTGAAAAATAAAAAGTTGTAATTGGTTGCTATGGGCAACAAAAACCGTTTTCATAACTCTCCCCCAATGTCTACATTATAAAATCTACCTGTGAGCGAACATTCAAATAGGTGACAATAATGGGAAAATAAATGTATTATGTGTGCACCTGACATAAAGTGATCTTTTCTCACTGGTACGCAGGGATCCGGATCCAGAGCTCATACTGCTGTTCATCATCTGTTCTCGCAAGTCATGGATCTTGGACTCAAACCGACTATACTCTGTAAAATAAGGGGGGGGGGGAGAATGTTAAAAAAAATTCTAGACTTGGAAAAATGAAACTGAAGAGAACATAGAAGGGGGGAGTTCACACAGAGTTGTTTTTTTACGAGTTTGACGACGCGGAAACCGCGTCCGAAAACGCGTAAAACCGGTCTGAAAATGCCTCCCATTGATTTCAATGGGAGGCGGAGGCATTTTTCTTCCCGCAAGCGGAAAAAACGGCTTGTGGCGAAAACGGACATGCTCTATCTTTGGGCGTTTACATCTCTGATGTCACATTAAAATCAATGGGAGGCAGAGAAAGCGTATTTCACTGCGTTTTTTTTGGCCCGGGTTGCTCAATGGCCGCGGGGGAAAAACGCTGCGAAAATCGGCGTGCAGGCAGAGCAAAATCTGCCTCAAAATTCCAAATGGCAGATTTTCCTCCTGCCAAAAACTCCATGTGATCCCGGCCTTACAGAGAAGTAGGCCCCTAAACGTTTATATCACTGTAACAGATTATTTACCTTTGGTTAACTGGCTATTCACAGTGTTAAAAAGGCACCAAATAAAAAAAGGAACAACACAGATATTAAAAAGGGGTTAGCCGGGCGGTTTAACATTTTGCAGGAGGGCGGAAGAAGGTATAAAATAATAAAACTAAAAGGTAACTCACCCTTTCAAATGCCCCTGCTCAATGTCTCTCTGGTAGAGGTCACGGGCCGCCAAACACTGGCCTCAGCGTCCGACGAACGGCACGAGACAGCAGCATGCGTGGGGATCGTTGTAAGGCTGGATTCACATGAGCACGTTCGGTCCGTAAAGGACGGAACGTATTTCGGCCGCAAGGCCCGGACCGAACACAGTGCAGGGAGCCGGGCTCCTAGCATCATAGTTATGTACGACGCTAGGAGTCCCTGCCTCTCCGTGGAACTACTGTCCCGTACTGAAAACATGATTACAGTACGGGACCGTTGTCCCGCAGCGAGGCAGGGACTCCTAGCGTCGTACAGAACTATGATGCTAGGAGCCCGGCTCACTGCAGTGTGCTCAGTCCGGGACTTGCAGCCAAAATACGTTCCGTCCTTTACGGACCGAACATGCTCGTGTGAATCCAGCCTAAAGGGTAAGTATCTGTCAGTTTATTATTTTATACCCTCCTGCAAAATTTTTAAACTCCCAGTTAAACCTTTCAAATGAGAATGAGAATGTTTGTAGCATTGGCATACTTGTATAAAACAATACACATAAAAGCTTCATTAGGAGCCTCCGTCGCAAATCCAGTCAAAAATACCTGACAAAACAGTGCAACATGCTGTGCTATTTAATCCGGTAAAACGACGGACACCATTACAGGAACCAGACGCAACCTATTAAAGTTAATAGTTCCTCGTGCAACTGCTCGGACTCCCACCAATCAAAACATGTCAGAAGTTTGTCGAAGGTTTAGTTACACTTTAAAGGTGTATTCCCATCCTGGACATTTATTGCATATTCTGTGTTTATGCAATTAATTTTGAAGGGTCTTTTTAGACATTGCGGTTAAAACCACATCCCAAAAAATGCATGCGTTTTTTACCGTAACTTGGTCAGTTTTCTCATGCGGCAAAAAACACAACCGCAGTGAAAAATACACTGGTTTTAACCACACCACAACGTGTGAAATTACTCTTACGCTATATGGACAAAAGTATTAGGACACACCTCTTAATCATTGAATTCAGGTTTTTCATTCACTCCCATTGCCACAGGTTTATAAAATCAAGCACCTAGCGATGCAGTCGGCCTTTACAACACTGAATTCCAGCGTGGTCTCGTGAAATTTCTTACCTCCTAGATATTCCACGATCAACTGATTATTACATTATGTAGGAGATAGGGCACTTATAATGTGGTGACAGAACCTCTAACGCTCCATGACCTATTAGGTCATGCTAACTAGAGCGTTCGCGCTCAGTGACCTAATAGTAGGTCATGGAGTAAATGCAGCGCCATTTTCCGCCGGCGCGTTCACGAACTGTGACAGCTCCTGTTTCCGACAGCAGACTATCACAGCTCAATGTGCAGGTACCGATCACGGAGGTCCCCCGACCGATTAACCCCTTAGAAGCCGCGTTCAACAGCGATCGTAGCTTCTTAATGGTTAAGCCACAATCGACGGCCCGATCCATGATAGCAGGCGGCGATGGCTACTATGGCAACCAGAATCCTAACAATGGACTCTGGCTACGCCATCGACGGAAGCCTAGTGTGTCCTGATGAAGTCAGGACTCACTATGCTTGCTGTCAGTGAGTAGCTGACAGCTCTAATACACTGCACTACACATGTAGTGCAGTGTATTAGAATAGCGATCAGGGCCTACTGCCCTCAAGTTCCCTACTGGGACAAAGTAATAAAGTGTAAAAAAAGTTAAAAAAAAAGTTGTGTAAAAATAAGAAAATAAAACTTTTAAAAGTGATAAAAGTAAAAATCCCCCTTTTTCCCTTATCAGTCCTTTATTAATATAAATAAACAAATAAACTATACATAATTGGTATTGCCGTGTCTGTAACGTTCTGAACTACAAAATGATGTTATTTATCCCGCGCAGTGAACCGCGTAAAAGAAAATAATAAACCGTACCAAAATCACAATTGTTTGGTCACTTCACCTCCCAAAAAATGGAATAAACAGAGATCAAAAGTTTGCATGTACCTAAAAATGGTACTTATCAAAATTACAGTTCGTTACGCAAAAATCAAGTCCTCGCACGGCTTTCTTCATGGGAAAATAAAAAAGTTCTGGCTCTTAGAATATGGTAACACAAAAAGTAAATAATTTTTTACAAAAAGTATTTTATCGTGCAAACACCATAAACACACACAAAAAAAAAAAAAAACTATAAACATCTGGTATCGCCGTAATCGTATCACCCCGCAGAATAAAGTGAATATGTCATTTATAGCGAACGGTGAACGCGGTAAAAAAAAAAAAATCAATAGAAGAAATGCTGTTTTTTAGTCACCACGCCTCATAAGAAATACAATAAAAACTGATCAAAAAGTCACATGTACTCCATGAAAATTACAATGAATTCCTCAAGGGGTCTAGTTTCCAAAATAGGGTCACATTTGGGGTGTTTCCACTGTTTTGGCACAAGACCTCTTCAAACCGGACATGGTGCCTAATAAATTAAATTAATTACATTTCACATTTGCTCTAAATTCCTGTGAAACACCTAAAGGGTTCATAAACGTTCTAAATGCTCTTGTGAATACTTTGAGGGGTCTAGTTTCTAAAATGGGGTGTTTGATGGGGGTGTCTAATATATAGGCTCCTCAAAGCAACTTCAGAACTGAACTGGAAGCTAAAAAAAAAAAAAAAAAAAATTACGCAATTCTTCGCTTCTTACATTATACTGATAATCAGCAGTGCCCACCCTGTGATGACCCCAGTTTTAACCGTTTGTATAAACGGAGCCCCCTATTAGACCGTTTCATTTCCCGGTTTTCCCAAGCATACACCCCGAGAATTGTATTTCTATTGATGAGTCCCTGGTACATTTTAAAGGGAGGCTTCAATTCCACCAGTACCTGCCGGGTAAGCGGGCAAGGTATGGCGTGAAGATGTATAAGCTGTGCAAGAGGGCATCAGGGTATACCTACAAATTTAGGATATATGAAGGGAAGGACACCAGTATTCAGCCCCCAGAATGCCCCCCATTACTGGGAGGTAATGCAAAAATTGTGTGGGATTTGATGCACCCACTGCTGGACCAGGGTTACCAACTCTACCTGGATAATTTTTATACCAGCATCCCACTCTTCAACTGCCTCGCTTCTAGAAGTCTGGAAGCCTCCCTAAGACTCTGCTTGGGCAAACAAGGGGTGAGAGCAGGGCACAATCTAGCAGCAACATATTGTGTGTCAAGTACAAGGGAGATGCCACTCCAGTACCCATGTACCTGTACGAGATACCAGTACAGAGAGCCCCAAACCGGACTGCATCCTGGACTACAATAGGTACATGGGAGGGGTGGATTTGTCAGATCAAGTCCTGAAGCCCTACAGCGCCATGCAGTGTGGTATAAGAAGCTGGCCGTGCACATCATACAGATGGCATTGTACAATGCGTACGTGCTACATCGATGTACAGGCCAGATGGGAACTTTCCTGGAATTTCAAGAGGAGGTTATCAAGAACCTTTGATAACCTTTCTTGGTACTGCAACACGCCCATTCCCTTAATTACCTTGGTCGCCCTTCTTTGCACCCGTTCTAGTTCAGCATGTCCTTATACACAGGTGCCCAGAATTGTATACAATATTCCATGTGTGGTCTGACTAGTGATTTATATAGACACAAAACTATGTTCTTGTCACGAGCATCTATGCTTCTTTTAATGCATCCCATAATTTTATTTGCCTTGGCAGCAGCTGCCTGGCACTGGTTGCTAGAGGTAAATGTACTGTCCACCAATATCCCCAAATCTTTTTCAGTGGTAGTTTTACCCAGTGTTATACCATTTGACGCATCACCTTACATTTATCCACATTAAACTTAATTTGCCATTTCTCTGCCCAAACCTCCAGCTTCCCCAAATCCCTCTGTATTACATTATCCTCCTCTGTGCTGATTGCTTTACAGAGCTTAATATCTGCAAATACTGAAATTATACTCTGTAAACCCTCCAAAAGGTCATTAACCCCTTCCCGCTTTGGCCAATTTTCACCTTCCTGACAGAGCCGTTATTACGGGCCCATAGACTTCTATTGGCCACGGGTACCTTCCCGTTTGCGTACGGGAATGTGCCCAGGCCGTTAAAAAATATAGAACATGTCCTATTTCAGGCCGTAATTTAAGCACGGGCAGGCCCATAGAAGTCTATGGGGCTCCCGTAATTACGGGTGGCTACGTGTGTGTGCACCTGTAATTACGGGAGCGTTGCTAGGCGACATCAGGGGATTTCAATGTTTGAATAGAGAGAAGCAGAGAAAATGTCATCTGAGCGATCGTGTGACCCTTTTAAGGAGTTTGGACATGATTGAGACCATTTCCAGCCCCCCCCCCCCCTTTTACAGGTCCGTAAATACAGGTGGAAAATGGATGAAAACTGACCTGTATTTACAGGCACGGGTCCGTAAATACGGGTTAAAAACGTGTGACAAAAGACCTGTATTTACGTGAGGGAAAAAAATACAGTCGTTACTCAGAATTCCCTCATTAAATATATGAAATTGGATTTTCTAAAACTGGACAACCTATTTAAGAGGACCGAGCCATTTTTGTTTTTTAATTTGCGCATTCCAAGAGCCATATGATAGCTTATACTTTTTGTGGGCGGAGGAGTTGTTTTTATTGGTGCCATTTTGGAGTACATAATTAAATTTTATACATTTTTTTGTTTGAGGTGGAATGGAAAAAAAAGCCAAAAGGAATTCCTACATTGCAGTTTTTTTACACCGTTTATAGCACTGTATAAATGAAATGTTAAACGTTATTTTATGGATTAGTAAGAATATGTCAATACCAAATTTACATAGTTATGTTTAACCCCTTCCCAACCACCCTATGTAGATTAACGGGCTGCAGCACTGGTCCTTGTGCCTGCAGACCCCGTTAATCTACGTGTGCTCCTAACAGAGCTCACAGGCGCTCCCCGAGCCCAGCATCTCCCAGTAAATGCTGCTACTAGCAGCCTCAGTACTGGGGGAAAACATCGGATGGATCACAGCCGTGATCCGAACCGATTAACCCCTTAAAAGCGGCAGTCAGTTGCGACAACTGCATTTAAGTTGTTACAACAATATCGTCACCCCGGTACGCGATGGCCGATTGTTGCTATGGCAATCGGAAGCCTAACAAAGGCTTTCGGTCTGCCATCTACGGAAGGCGACTTGGTCCTGCCAGAGGACCTAATTTGCCCCCCGTCAGTGTGAAACTGACAGGTATAATTACCCTGCAATACATAAGTATTGCAGGGTATTATAACAACGATCCAAAAATTGGATCTTCAAGTTCAAAATTTACAAAAGTAAGAAAGTTAAAGTTCAAAATAATAAAATTTAAAAAATTGTACATTTCCCCTCTACTTTGCTTAAATTCCTGTGAAACACCTAAAGGGTTAAGAAACTTTCTAAATGCTGTTTTGAAAACTTTGAGGGGTGCAGTTTTAAAATTGGATGACTTATGGGTGTTTCTAATATATAAGGCCCTCAAAACCACTTCAGAACTGAACTGGTACCTGTAAAAATAGGTTTTCTTGTAAATGTAAGAAATTGCTGCTAAAGTTCTAAGCCTTGTATCGTCCTAGAAAAAAAAAAAAAGAATGTTCAAAAACTATGCCAACATAAAAGTAGACATATGTGAAATGTTAATTAGTAACTATTTTGTGTGGTATCGCTATCTGTTTTACAGGCAGATACATTTAAATTTAGAAAAATGCTAATTTTTGCAAATTTTCTCTAAAGTTTGGTGTTTTTCCACAAACAAATACTGAATTTATTGATCACATTTTTCCACTAACAAAGTACAATGTGTCACGAGAAAACAATCTCAGAATCGCTTGGAAAGGTAATAGCATTCCCAAGTTATTACCAAATATGTGACACGTCGGATTTGAAAAAAATAATTGGCTGCGTCTACAAGGCCAAAACAGGCTCAGTCCTGAAGAGGTTAAAGATGCTCTGTCACCAGATTCTCAAATCCCTATCTCCTATTGCATGTGATCGGCGCTGCAATGTAGAGAACAGCAAAGTTTGTTTTTATTTGAAAAACGTTCATTTTTCAAGTTATGAGCTATTTTATATATATGCAAATGAGGTTTGAAATGGACAACTAGGCGTGTTTTTATTCGTATGTCCAACTGTGTTTTTAACTGGGCGTGTTTACTTGTTTTACTAACTGGGCGTTGTGAATAGAAGTGTATGATGCTGACGAATCAGTGACCAGTCAGCATCATGCACTCCTCTCCATTCATTTACACAGCAGCATCACGTTCTTACTAGAACACTATGTGCTGCCACATACACAAGTGTCCTGATAATGAATACACATGACCTCCAGCCTGGACGTCATGTGTATTCACAATCCTGACACTTCTGAATCTTTTCTGTGAGATTTCCAGCAAGGGAAACGAAATCTCGTTTACCTCGTAATCTCGCGAGATTATGCGTGGCTTGCTGGAATCTCACATAAAAGATTCAGAAGTGTCAGGATTCAGAATACACATGACATCCAGGCTGGATGATCATGTGTATTCATTATCAGGACACTTGATTAACGTTAATGTCTGTGTATGTGGCAGCACATAGTGTTCTAGTAAGAACGTGATGCTGCTGTGTAAATGAATGGAGAGGAGTGCATGATGCTGATTGGTCACTGATTCGTCAGCATCATACACTTCTATTCACAACGCCCAGTTAGTAAAACAAGTAAACACGCCCAGTTAAAAACACAATACACGCCCAGTTGGACATACGAATAAAAACACGCCCAGTTGTCCATTTCAAACCTCATTTGCATATATATATATATATATAAAATAGGTCATAACTTAGCCAAAAATGAACGTTTTTAAAAAAAAAACAAAAAACTTTACTGTTATCTACATTGCAGCGCCGATCACATGCAATAGGAGATAGGGATTTTAGAATCTGGTGACAGAGCCTCTTTAAGTACTTCTGCACAATAAAAGCTTGTGAAGTTTAATGAAAAAGAATATATATGTGTGTCACTGCACTTCAGAATGTAGCCGTATGAGGGGTTGTTTTTTGCAAAACGATTTGGATACTATTTTGGGGTACATATATATTGAATACGTTTTAGAATTTTTTTTGGAGGGGGTGAGGGGAAAAAAGGCAAACCACCATAGTTTGTTTTTTGCTTTATAAATATTATGTTAACTTTTATGCTACGGGTTGTTGCGATCCCAGCAGTACCCTTTATATGTATATTTAAAAAAAAAAAATTTTTATATAAAAAGTTTTTGGGGAGGGTTTTTTTTTTTTTCTTTTTTAAAATAAACTTTATTAACCTCTTCCCGACACCTGCCGTACAGGAGCTGAGCCGGCTCCATTTCAGCAGGTGTCAGCTGTAAATTGCAGCTTACACCCTGGGTTGTCATGGCAGCCGGGGGCACAATGGTATAACGCTAAAAGGACAATACAGAAGTATTGCAATGTATTATCTAAGTGATTCAGCGTTCGCATGTTCAAGTCCTGTTAATATAATTTTCAAAAATATAAGTTTAAAAAAAACCTTTTCCCATTTATTACATAAAATAGTAAAGCCTTTCCTGAATAATCTGAACTAATAAAATATTAACAGTATTTATCCCACGTTAAACACGGTAAAAAAAATATTTTAATTTTTTTAAATGCTAGAATGTTGGTTACCTCGTAGTAAAACATAAAAATAACGACAATTTTATAGTATCACTGTAATCGTACTGACCCACAGAATAAAATGAACATGTAATTTTTACCATGCACGTGTATGCGGCAAAATCAAAACCTAAAATCTATGGTGAAATTAAGTTGTCTTTTATTCCACAAACATTTTTCAAAAGTTTTTCAGTACATTATATGATAGATTAAATTATCCCTCTAAAAAAACTGAACTGAACCCGCAAAAAGCAAGCTCACATACGGCTATGTTGACGGAAAGGGTTAAACTTTACTACACTTTAATTTTTGCCTTATTAGGGCACTTGGAGTTACTATCGTTTGATCGCTATAGGCCTGTTAGGCCCCTGGCTGCTGCTGCTGTTAATTGCACGGGCACAGCTCCTGTGCCCCGCGATCACCCTGACATACATGTACGTCATGGTGCGCTGATGGGTTAGAGAGTATTTGTAGTCAAGGAGTATATAATTTGTAGTAAATCAATTTAAAAGTAAATAGGATAAGAAATATTTTGTGCGAGCGCCATGCCTATGTGTATATACACACTCAGATAAATCCACTCTATAGTTTTATACACTGCAATCAGACTCTGTACTGCCGGTCTGCAGCATTTACAAAAGAAGGTTTGTTACCATATACAGAATATACATTTTTATATGTGTCCATTAAGGGCCTGTTCACATCAGCGTTGGCTTTCCTTTGAGGGGTTCCGTCTGAGGTTTCGGTCGGGAGAACCCCTCAACAGAAAGGCAAAAGGAAACCTTAGCTTCCGTTTGCATCACCATTGATATCAATGGTGACGGAAACATTTCTTTTTTTTTAATCAGTTCAAGTTTATTCAACAAAACTCCACATTATTACAGGTCATTGTACGTTCTCATACAGTGTACAAGCAATTTTCAACAGACCCAATTCTTTACATTTAACCAAACATTCCCTTCCCCCCAACTCCCCCCTGTATCCCCCCCAGCCGATCTCCTCAGTACCATTTTTCCAATCCTCTCCCCTCAGTGGCCCTATACCTGCACTTGTTGCCTTAGTGTCATTAGCTCCACAGAAGCATACCCAGATTGATCAATCCACCTAGCCCATTGTTTGTCGAACTTGACCCTGGACCCCCTCTTGGAGTATATCCTATACTCCATCAGAACCTGTGAGTTAAGTGCCCCTATGATTTCTTGTTTTGATGGTGGCTCCGCATCCAGCCAGTGCTTTGCAATTCCTTTCCGAACTTGATACAGTATTTTAGCAATTGCCAACCCTGACATCCTATCTCCCCCCAAATCTCCAACATACCCTAGCAGCATTACTACCGGATCCCATGGGATCTGTACCTCAAACACTCTCCCCACTAGTTCCAATATTTCCGTCCACAGACTCCCCAGCTTCCCACATGTCCAGAACATATGAAGGATGTCTGCTTTTTCTTCCGGGCACCTAGGGCACTTTGCATCCGCTCTTAATCCCATTTGTTTCAGCACCCACGGGGTCCTGTACACCCTATGTATCAGAAACAACTGCGATCTTCGTTGTGCTACATTAATGGACAAAGTACATGTTGCTGCCAATACCGCCTCCCAGTGGTCTGTTGTAATAGGACCCACATCCCTCTCCCATATTGCTTTCACTGTTGCCATAGGATCTCCCAGATGCTCCACCAACAACCTGCGATAAACCAATGAGATTAATCCTTTTGATGATACTGCCTTTGCAATATGCTCCAACACCCCCGCTGCATGCATCGTCAGGTCCACACTGACCGCTTGTGTCTGCACTGCGTGCCGAATCTGCAGGTACTGATAAAACATGCGGGAGTCCAGTTGAAACTCCTCCCTTACTTGCTGAAAAGATTTGAGTATGTCTCCCTCATACAACTGATTCAACCGTATTATGCCTTGCTGCTCCCACCCCTGCATCCCTTCCAATTTACCCAATTCCCCCAAATAAGCATTCCTCCAGAGCGGTGTATATTTAGTGCACTCCCCTATCCCCAGCAATTGCTTGCACTGCCACCACACCTTATGTATGAGAAGCAGAGTGGGTCTGGTACTCGCCATCTGTTTATATCTGTGCGCTTCCAGTCCTGCCAACGGGTTCTCCCCCCCCCCCAGATATGATAGGATGCGCGCACTGGACCCCCATGTCTCTTCCTGCTCCCACCCCCAGAAATGCTGACATTGGGCAGCTAAATAATACACCCAAGCATTAGGAACAGCCAGGCCCCCCTCCTCCTTTGGCAGCTGTAATTTCTCCAGTTTAATCCTAGGTACCCCCTTCTTCCATACTAGGTCTCTAAAAAGGTTATGCAATCTCCTGAACCAATATTTGGGGATCCATACCGGTGAGTTATGTAGGACATACAACACCTGGGGCATAAGGATCATTTTAATCAAATTTGTCCTACCCAGAGCCGATAGGGGCAACTTATTCCACGCCTCTACTTTGGCTTTTTGACGGAAACATTTCTAATGGCTTCCGTTTGTCACCATTCCGCTAGGTTTCCGTTTTTTTGACGGAATCAATAGAGCAGTCGACTGAACAGGCTCATTTTTAAGTTTTAGTCCTGTGCCAATTTAAAAGCAAATTGTCGTTCTATTATTTTTTCAACCTACATATATCTGGTCTTGTTTTTCTCAGAACAGCTTCAGGTCAGGAATTGGTTAAAGAGACTGTCACTACATTATAAGTGCCCTATCTCCTACATAAGGAGATCGGCGCTATAATGTAGGTGACAGCACTGCTTTTTATTTAGAAAAACAATCTATTTTTACCACGTTAGGAGCGATTTTAGCTTTATGCTAATTACCTTCTTAATGCCCAACTGGGCGTGTTTTTACTTTAGACCAAGTGGGCATTGTACAGAGGAGTGTATGACGCTGACCAATCAGCGTCATGCACTTCTCCCTATTCATTTACTCCAAGCATAGTGACACTGCGTTGTACGCTATGCGCTCTCTTATACTGACATATTAATGTTACTGAAGTGTTTAGACAGTGAGTAGACATTCCTTCCAGCCAGATGTCTATTCATAATCCCGGCACTTCGGTAACGTTTGTGTAGTACTTACAGCAGAGCAAAGCGTAATCTCGCTGTAACATGTCATTTACAGCGTGATCTCGCGAGATTACGCTTGCTCTGCTGTAATTACCATAGAAACGTTACCGAAGTATCAGGTAATTACGGGCCCATAGACTTCTATTGGCCACAGTTACCTCCCGTTGAAAAATATAGAACATGTCCTATTTTAGGCCGTAATTACCGCAAGGGCAGGCCAATAGAAGTCTACGGGGCTCCCGTAATTACGGGTGACTACGTGTGTGCACCCGTAATTACGGGAGCGCTGCTAGGCGACGTCAGTGGATAGTCACTGTCCAGGGTGCTGAAAGAGTTAACTGATCGGCAGTAACTCTTTCAGCACCAGGGACAGTGACTACCGAACACAATATAAATCAATGTGTAAAATAAATAGAAGTTGATACTTACCCAGAACTCCCTGCTTCTTCCTCAAGTCCGGCCTCCCGGGATGACGTTTCAGCCCATGTGACGGCTGCAGTAAATCACAGGCTGCAGCGGTCACATGGACTGCCGCGTCATCCAGGGAGGTGAGGCTGGATGTTGAAATAGGGACGCCTCCCCAAGACAACGGCCGGGTAAGTATGAATTTCTTTTACTTTTACCTCAGAAAGGGCTGTCCCTTCTCTCTCCGTGCAGGATAGAGAGAAGGGGCTGCCGATTATTAGTGCAGTGCAATTTTCAGCGAAAACGTGCCCGTAAATACGGGTGCAATACGGGTCGAATACGTGTGACCAAGGACCCGTATTTACGCCAGTATTTACAGGAGGGAAAAAATAAGTTTGTGTGCAGAGGCCAGGCCTGGCATGGCCTCAGAGATGCCTGTCAATTTTAGGGTATGTTCACACTCTTAGGCCTCATGCACACGACCGTATTTTTTCCCACCTGTAAATACTGTTCCGGTGTCACCAGTATTCTACCCGTATTTACAGGCACGTTTTCGATGCAAAATTGCACTGCACTAATCGGCAGCCCATTCTCTCTATCAGTGCAGGATAGAGAGAAGGGGCAGCCCTTTCCGAGGTAAAAGTAAAAGAAATTCATACTTACCCGGCCGTTGTCTTGGTGACGCGTCCCTCTCTTGACATCCAGCCCGACATCCCTGGATGACGCGGCAGTCCATGTGACCGCTGCAGCATGTGATTGGCCTGTGATTGGCTGCAGCGGTCACATGGGCTGAAACGTCATCCAAGGGTGTCGGGCCGGATGACGAGAGGGACGCGTCACCAAGGCAACGGCCGGGAGACTGGACTGGAGGAAGCAGGAAGTTCTCGGTAAGTATGAACGTCTTTTTTTTTTTTTTTTTACAGGCTGCTCTATATTCTGATCGGAATTCACTGTCCAGGGTGCTGAAACAGTTACTGCCGATCAGTTAACTCTTTCAGCACCCTGGACAGTGACTATTTACTGACGTCGCCTAGCAACGCTGCCGTAATGACGGGTGCACACATGTAGCCACCCGTCATTACGGGAGCTCCATAGACTTCTATGGGCTGTCCGTGCCGTTATTACGGCCTGAAATAGGACATGTTCTATCTTTTTCAATGGCACGGGCACCTTCCCGTAAGAAAACGGGAAGGTACCCGTGGCCAATAGAAGTCTATGAGCCCGTTATTACGGGTCGTAATAACGGGTGTCTTTACGGTCGTGTGCATGAGGCCTAAGCAAAAAACGTCTGAAAATACGGAGCTGTTTTCAAGGGAAACAGCTCCTGATTTTCAGATGTTTAAGCCAGTCGCGATTTTTGGAGTTTTCTAGAGTCTATGAAAAACGGCTCCAAAAACGGCTGAAGTAGTGACACGCACTTGTTTTTTGCGGCAGTTTTTTTCAAAACGGCTGTGTAAAAAAACGGCTGTCGGAACAGAATGCTGTTTTCCCATTAGAATCAATGGGCAGATGTTTGGAGGCGTTCTGCTTCAGATTTTTCGTCCGTTTACGGCCCAAAAATAAGCCGTGTGAACATACCCTTAGGGTATGTTCACACGATTAACAAAATACGTCTGAAAATATGGAGCCGTTTTCAAGGGAAAACAGCTCCTGATTTTCAGACGTTTTTTGAGCAACTCGCGTTTTTTGCGGCGTTTTCTACGGCCGTTTTTAATATAGTCTATGAGAAAACGGCTCCAAAAACGTCCCAAGAAGTGTCCTGCACTTCATTTGACGAGCCGTCATTTTACGCGCCGTATTTTGACAGCGACGTGTAAAATGACAGCTCGTCTGCACAGAACATCGTAAGACCCATTGCAAGCAATGGGCAGATGTTTGCCGACGTATTGGAGCCGTCTCTTCAGGCGTAATTCAAGGCATAAAACGCCTCCATTACGTCTGAAAAGAGGTCGTGTGCACATACCCTTAGGCTGGATTCACACAAGCACATTACGTCCGTAATGGACGGAACGTATTTCGGCCGCAAGTCTCGGACCGAACACACTGCTAGGAGTCCCTGACTCGCTGCGGGACAACTGTCCCGTACTGTAATCATGTTTTCAGTACGGGACAGTAGTTCCACGGAGAGGCAGGGACTCCTAGCGTCGTACATAACTATGATGCTAGGAGCCCGGCTCCCTGCAGTGTTCGGTCCGGGACTTGCGGCTGAAATACGTTCCGTCTATTACGGACGTCGTGTGAATCCAGCCTTACACTGACAGGCAATAATACACTGCAATGCAGAAGTATTGCAGTGTATTATAAAAACGATCAAAAGATCGCACAGTAAAGTCCCCTAGTGGGACTAAATTTTTTTTTAATAAAGATTGTAATAAATAAATAAATAAATAAAAGTCCCAAGTAAAAAAAAAAAAGTTTAAAAACCCACTTTTTTCCCTTACAAAACACTTTAAAAAAATTTAAAAAGTTACATATTTGGTATCATCGTGTCCGTAACAACCCCAACTATAAAACTGTTGCATTATTTAACCCGCAACAGTGAACACCGTGAAAAATCAAATAAAACAATGTCAGAATTGCTATTTTCTGTTCTGCCTTCAAAAAGATTTGATAAAAAGTGATCAAAAAGCCACGTGTACTCGAAAATGGTCCCACAAAAAAACAAGTCCTCATACAGCTGTCAGCAGAAAAAACAAAACAAAAAAAAAAAAAGTGGTTTTACTGTGTAAAAGAAGCAAAAGGAAAAAACAACTATAAATTTGGTATCGCCACAATCGTAACGACCCGCTGAATGAAGTGTTATTTATACCACATGGTAAAACGACAAGTGGCGACATTTCCGTTTTTTCCTATTACATCAAAAAAAGTTAATCAATACATTTTAAGTACCCCAAAATGGTGTGATTAAAAAATAAAATAAAAAAGTTGTAGCTCTTTGAATGTGACAATGGAAAAACGTAACAAATTGCTTGGTCATTAAGGTTTAAAATACCTCCGGTATTAAGGGGTATTCCCATCGTAGACAATTATGGCACATCCAGGGCGGAGAATGGGGGTGTGATCCATCCCAAGCTACGGATATAGTATAGCTCATTGTATACTCCCAGCTAGCGCAACACGGAGTCTCTGTCTGGACGCCGCAGCATTAGGGTCTGGGGAAACCCCTGCTCTAGAGATAGATGCGGGTCCTATCAGACATTTACGTCTAAGATGGGAATACCACTTTAATAATGGAGCCCGTCAGGTTTGAGCTGGTGTTCCACTGTATTTTTGACAATAGTGCTGCAGACTATTCGCACCTTCAACAGCAAGTGTAAAAACAAAAGCAACGACAGCAGTGTGAACAAAGCCCAACTCGGTTCACTGATAACATTTCTTATAATTGCACTTCACAATTTATCAGTCGGGTGGTATTATAGAACAAAAATAAACTAATATTGCCTTCTATATAACACTTTTGGGCGACTGGACATGTATTTACTTTTCATACGCAAGAACTGCTCCATACATAATACTACATAATGCACAGTACTGAGGACAAGTCTAGTCTCTTCTCTTTAGTACTGCCCCGCAATGTTCTTGCTTCCCGGACTCTCCCTGTGACAGGTATCCCGCTCAGCTCTGACCTCTGGAACAACTCTAGCCAAGTTGTTGAGACCGCGCCCGCGACAGAAAACTTACACCTCCGAGTACAGATATTCTTACTTGTTGGCTATTTACCCGCACACTTCACGTTGTCAGCACGTCCACCTGTCCCACAGAAAACTTGGTTCGAGGGACACCGGTTGCCCGGTTCCACTGCTGTTTGAACGTAGAAACAACCGAAATACGGAAAAATCCCCTCCTCTTCCGGTAGAGCCAAACACCCAACCAGCTAGCTCGAAAACCAGTCACGCCAATCAGAACCCATCCAACCCCTTCAACCAATGGGAAGATAATGCCGTGTTGAAAACCAACCAGAACGCCGCATTTTCCCGCCCACTTTATGCAATTTGCAGCGTCATCCCACACTGGTTGGCTGGTTCGGATAGTAATTTACACGGTTCATTTTATGAGGTTCACGTTTTGCTATTGAGCATCTGTCTGTTGGTTTTACTGCGTTATCTATCTAACCCATTGACAATAAATCCGAAGGGGAAAACCAGTGCTATTTTTACAAATGATTCTGCGGTTTTCATGTAAGTAGATGTATAAACAATTCCTAGAACCGTTTTTGTTTTCTATTTTTAGGTTGGGTTCCCACAGTGCAGATTTGCTGCAGATTTTGTGTGTAATTTTTTTTTTTTTTTAACCAAAACCAGAATTGTATCCAGGACAGTAGACCTATAAGGGATTTCTTTATATATTTCTTCTGTTTAGGTTCCGTTCCTGGTTTTGGCAAAAAAAAAAAAAACGCATGCAAAATCTGCAGCAAAACTGCACTGTGGGAACCCAACCTTAAAAAGGGACACATGATACTCTTGCTGCCTTTTTCTGTCTGCATGTGGCTGGAATCACACATGCAGCTTTGTGTCAGTCTGATGCCGTTTTTGATCCAGAAAGAAGTATATAAGTATAATATAATTCTGCAGCATTTACGCAAAATAAATTGACATGCTGCAGATTGAGAATCTGCACTGCAGGTCAATTTCTGAACGTGTTTTCTGCAGATTTTTTTCTGAAGTTTGTGGATGACTTTTATTCACATCTCCTCTTTTCTGATACTGTAATACGCTACAGAATTTCTACACCATTTCCATCCCGTGTTCAGGAGGCCTAAGGCTATGTTCACACGGAGTATTTTGGGGGAGGAATATCTGCCTCAAAATTCTGTTTGGAACTTTGAGGCAGATTTTCCACTCCCTGCACGCTGTTTTTCGCCCGCGGCCATTGAGCGCCGCGGGCATAAAACAGCGCGAAATACGCTTTCTCTGCCTCCCATTGAAGTCAATGGGAGGTCAGAGGCGGAAGCGCCCGAAGATAGGGCATGTCGCTTCTTTTTCCCGCGAGGCAGTTTTACTGCTCGCGGAAAAAAGACGCCGACGCCTCCCATTGAAATCAATGGGAGGCGTTCTCGGGCCGTTTTTGCCGAGTTTTGCGACGCGGTTTCCGCGTCAAAAAACTCGGCAAAATACCCCGTGTGAACATAGCCTAAGGGTAGATTCACACGCAGGAGATTATGTTGCAGAAATTTCTGTGACTGAGAAACAGTTAAATTCTTCTAAATGCAACTTGCAGAAATAACCCCATTTAGATGAAAGGAACAGATTTTCAGTCAGAAATTTCTGCAACAAAATCTGCCACATGTGACTGCACCCATGGCCGGCCTTAGATATGTTCGACCAGTGCGGTCGCACAGGGCGCCAGCGAATGTGTGTATCCCCCCGCCCTTGCAACTACCAGGGGGATACACACACTAACTGCAGTCGCCTTTCCACCCGGGCGCTTCTTCACATAGTGGCTGTCGCTACCGCTGTAGCAGCCATAGAGGCTGCTAGCGGTGACACTGAGCATGAGGGCGGTGGCGCCGCTAGCAGCTGATGCGGCTTTATAGCGGTAGCGACGGCACTACAGCAGAGCAGGGAGGTATCTCCCTGCTCACCTATCTACTAGCGCCACTGTAGCTCCCTGAAGGAGCGGAATCCCCGTGTGACCAGGGATTCCGATCCTGGAGTGCTGCTTGATGTTTCTGTCCATATATGGACAGTGACATCAGGAGAAACTCATGAAGCGGAATCTCCGGTCACAGCGTTGCAGACTCTATGACCGGGGATTTCACTCCAGGAGAAGCCAATGACGTCATGGACACAGACGACAGGAGCTTGTCCTGGAGTGGAATCGACGGTCATAGCGTCTGCAACGTTGTGGACGGGGATTCCGCTTCAGGAGTTTTCCCTGATGTCACTGTCCTTATATGGACAGAGGCATCAAGCAGCGCTTCAGGAGCGGAATCCCCGGCCACACGGGGATTCCGTTCCTTCAGGGAGCTACAGTGGCGCTATCTATACTGGAAGGGGGGGGGGTTGCTATCTACTGGGGGGCTGTGGGCTGTGTGGCACTACCTACAAAAAAGGACAACTGTGCAGGAGCACACAAAATACCCAGCTTTCCCGGGTATCAAAAAAAAGTATGGAAATAAACTAAGATATAACTTTTATTTAATCTAGCTAAAAGGATTAATCCTTTACTCAGACTAAATAAAAGTTATATCTTAGTTTATTTCCACACATTTATTTGATAGCTGGGAAAGCTGGGTATTTTGTGTGCTCCTGCACAGTTGTCCTTTTTTGAATGTCTATTGCCCGCCAGCTATCGGTCATTTCGTAGTCCTTGCACTACCTACACGGGGGCTGTGGGCAGTGTGGCACTACCAACCAGGGGTCTGGGGGCTGTGTGGCACTACCAACCAGGGGTCTGGGGGCTGTGTGGCACTACCAACCAGG
This sequence comes from Rhinoderma darwinii, assembly GCF_050947455.1. Classification (NCBI taxonomy): domain Eukaryota; kingdom Metazoa; phylum Chordata; class Amphibia; order Anura; family Rhinodermatidae; genus Rhinoderma; species Rhinoderma darwinii. The sequence goes on along the minus strand of NC_134694.1, from coordinate 63,052,196 downwards.
GGTCTGGGGGCTGTGTGGCACTACCAACCAGGGGGCTGTGTGGCACTACCAACCAGGGGGCTGTGTGGCACTACCAACACAGGAGCTGTGTGGCACTACCTACCAAGGGGCTGTGTGGCTCTACCAACCAGGGGGCTGTGGGCTGTGTGGCACTACCAACACGGGAGCTGTGTGGCACTACCTACCAAGAGGCTGTGTGGCACTACCAACCAGGGGGCTGTGTGGCACTACCAACCAGGGGGCTGTGTGGCACTACCAACCAGGGGGCTGTGTGGCACTACCAACCAGGGGGCTGTGTGGCACTACCAACCAGGGGGCTGTGTGGCACTACCAACCAGGGGGCTGTGTGGCACTACCAACCAGGGGGCTGTGTGGCACTACCAACCAGTGGGCTGTGGGGCACTACCAACCAGCGGGCTGTGAGGTACTCCCTACCAGGGGGCTGTGTGGCACTCCCTATCAGGGGTCTTTGCGACACTTCCTACCATCAATCCCCTCTCCCCTTGTATATACTGCCACACAGCAATCCCCCCTCCCCTTGTATATGGTGCTACACAGCAATCCCCCCCTGTATATAGTGCAACACAGCCCACCTCTCCCTTGTATATACTGCCACACAGCCCCCTCCCCTTGTATATACTGCCACACAGCCCCCCTCCCCTTGTATAAACTGCCACACAGCAATCCTCCTTCGCCTTGTATATGCCGTCATACAGCAGTCCCCCCTCCCCTTGTATATACTGCTAAACAGCAATCCCCCACCCCTTGTATTTACTGCCACACAGCAATCCCCCTCCCCTTGTATATAGTGCCACAAAGCAATCCCCAATTCATTTGTATATACTGACACACAGCAATCCCCCCTCCCCTTGTATATACTGCCACACAGCAATCCCCCCTCCCCTTGTATATACTGCCACACAGCAATCCCCCCTCCCCTTGTATACTGTCACACAGCAATCCCCCCTCCTCTTGTATATGGTGTTACACAGTAATACCCCCTGTATATAGTGCTACACAGCCCCTCTCTCTCCCCTTGTATATACTGCTACACAGCCCCCCATCCCCTTGTATATACTGCCACACAGCCCCCCTCCCCTTGTATATACTGCCACACAGCAATCCCCCCTCCCCTTGTATATACTGCCACACAGCAATCCCCCTCCCCTTTTATATACTGTCACACAGCAATCTCCCCCTCCCCTTGTATATACTGTCACACAGCAATCTCCCCCTCCCCTTGTATATACTGTCACACAGCAATCTCCCCCTCCCCTTGTATATACTGTCACACAGCATTCCCCCTCCCCTTGTATATACTGCCACACAGCATTCCCCCCTCCCCTTGTATATAGTACTACACAGCCCCCCTCTCCCCTTGTAGATACTGTCACACAGCAATCCCCCTCCCCTTGTATATACTGCCACACAGCAATCCCCCCCTCCACTTGTATATACTGCCACACAGGAATCCCCCCCCCCCAGTATATTACCACACAACCCCCTCAAAAAACAAAAGATTGTACTTACCTTGCCCTGCTCCCGCAATTTGACTGAGCGCTACAGCTACACTGCTTCTCGGGCGGGACGCTTGCGCAGACCGGGGTGATGATGTGACGTCATCAGGCCAGCCTGTGCAGGGAGTCTTCCCAGCGCCTTATAGACTGCAGGCCTAACGTGTCCTGCAGCCTATAGTATTCATTTGTGTCTGCATCCTGAGAACGCACATACGAGTAAATGTGGCTGTCAAGATTGCATAATTTTAAATTTCATATATATTAATAAACTTTTGATAATTGCCTTTTTACCAGGATTCGTTTTTCTTTTTCCTATATTTCCATTTCTGGTTGGCACCGTGTATGTATATGTGTATATATATATATATATATATATATATATATATATATATATATATATATACAGTGAAGGAAATAAGTATTTGATCCCTTGCTGATTTTGTATGTTTGCCCACTGTCAGAGACATGAACAGTCTAGAATTTTTAGGCTAGTTTAATTTTACCAGTGAGAGATAGATTATATAAAAAAAAAAACAGAAGATCACATAGTCAAAATTATATATATTTATTTGCATTGTGCACAGAGAAATAAGTATTTGATCCCCTACCAACCATTAAGAGTTCAGCCTCCTCCAGACCAGTTACACGCTCCAAATCAACTTGGTGCCTGCATTAAAGACAGCTGTCTTACATGGTCACCTGTATAAAAGACTCCTGTCCACAGACTCAATTAATCAGTCTGACTCTAACCTCTACAACATGGGCAAGACCAAAGAGCTTTCTACGGATATCAGGGACAAGATCATAGACCTACACAAGGCTGGAATGGTCTACAAAACCATAAGTAAGACGCTGGGTGAGAAGGAGACAACTGTTGGTGCAATAGTAAGAAAATGGAAGACATACAAAATGACTGTCAATCGACATCGATCTGGGGCTCCATGCAAAATCTCACCTCGTGGGGTATCCTTGATCCTGAGGAAGGTGAGAGCTCAGTCGAAAATTACACGGGGGGAACTTGTTAATTATCTCAAGGCAGCTGGGACCACAGTCACCAAGAAAACCATTGGTAAAACATTACGCCGTAATGGATTAAAATCCTGCAGTGCCCGCAAGGTCCCCCTGCTCAAGAAGGCACATGTACAGGCCCGTCTGAAGTTTGAAAATGAACATCTGGATGATTCTGAGAGTGATTGGGAGAAGGTGCTGTGGTCAGATGAGACTAAAATTGAGCTCTTTGGCATTAACTCAACTCGCCGTGTTTGGAGGAAGAGAAATGCTGCCTATGACCCAAAGAACACCGTCCCCACTGTCAAGCATGGAGGTGGAAACATTATGTTTTGGGGGGTGTTTCTCTGCTAAGGGCACAGGACTACTTCACCGCATCAATGGGAGAATGGATGGAGCCATGTACCGTCAAATCCTGAGTGACAACCTCCTTCCCTCCACCAGGACATTAAAAATGGCTCGTGGCTGGGTCTTCCAGCACGACAATGACCCGAAACATACAGCCAAGGCAACAAAGAAGTGGCTCAAAAAGAAGCTTACTGTTAGGAAGGTGGCCAAAGAGTTAGGCCTCATGCACACTAACGTATTTTTTTTCCTTCCGTAAATACTGGCGGAAATACGTGTGACCAAGGACCCGTATTTACGCCAGTATTTACGGAAGGAAAAAAAATATGTTAGTGTGCATGAGGCCTAACTCTTTGGCCACCTTCCTGACAGAGCCTCATTTTTCAAATCTGACATGTTTCAATTTATGTGGTAATAACTTCGGAATACTTTTACCTATCCAAGCAATTCTGAGACTGTTTTCTCGTGACACATTGGACTTTATGTTACTGGCAAAATTTGCTCGATACATTTAGTATTTAGTTGTGAAAAACACCAAAATTTTGTGAAAAATTGCAAAAATTAACATTTTTCTAAATTTAAATGTATCTGCTTCTAAGACAGGCAGTTATACCACACAAAATTGTTGCTAATTAACATCCCCCATATGTCTACTTTAGATCGGCATCGTTTTTTGAATATAGTTTTATTTTTCTAGGACGTTACAAGGCTAAGAACTTTAGCTGCAATTTCTCACATTTTCAAGAAAATTTCAAAAGGCTATTTTTACAGGGGGCAGTTCAGTTGTGTCTTTGAGGGCTTTATATATTAGAAACCCCGAATGAATTAGAAACCCCCATAAAACACCCCATTTTAAAAACTTCACCCCTCAAAGTATTCAAAACAGCATTTAGAAAGTTTCTTAACCCTTTAGACGTTTCACGGGAATCAAAGCAAAGTAGAGGTGAAATTTATAAATTTCCTTTTTTTTTTTTTTTGCAGAAATTCATTTTTAATCCATTTTTTTTGTAACACAGAAGGTTTTACCAGAGAAAAGCAACTCAAGATTTATTGCCCAGAGGCTGCAGTTTTTAGAAATATCCCACATGTGGCCCTAGTGTGGTAATGGACTGAAGCACCGGCCTCAGAAGCAAAGGAGTACCTAGTGGATCTTGGGGCCTCCTTTTTATTAGAAAATATTTTAGGCACCAAGCCCGGTTTGAAGGGCTCTTGCAGTGCCAAACAGTGGAAATCCCCCAAAAGTGACCCCATTTGGGAAACTAGACCCCTCAAGGAAATTATCTAGGGGTATAGTGAGCATTTTGACCGCACAGGTTAATGCAGAAATTATTGGAAGTAGGCCGCAAAAATTAAAATCTACATTCTTTCAAAGAAAATGTAGGTTTACCTAATTTTTTCTCATTTCCACAAGGACTAAAGGCGAAAAAGCTCCACCACATTTGTAAAGCAATTTCTCCAGATTAAAACTCCCACATGTAGTCCTAAATGGCTGTTTGGACACACGGCAGGGCTTGGAGCTCAAATTTAGCAGGAATGGTTTGCGGAGGCCATATCGCATTTGCAAAGCCCCCGAAGGGACAAAACAGTGGAAACCTCCCACAAGTGACCCCATTTTGGAAACTACACCCCTTGAGGAATTAATCTACGGGTGTAGTGACCATTTTGACCCCACAGGGGTTTCATAGATTTTATTAGAATTGGGCAGTGAAAATAAAAAAAAACCTTTTTCTTCAATAAGACGTAGCTTTAGCTGAAATTTTTTCATTTTCTTAATAAATAAAAGAAAAAAAGAACCACATTTGTAAAGCAATTTCTCCTCAGTACGGCAATACCCGATATGTGGTCATAAACTGCTGTTTGAGCACGCTGTAGGGCTGAAAAGGGAAGGAGCGCCATTTAGCTTTTGGAGCGTGGATTTTGCTTGGTAGTATTTTTGTTTGGAGTATTACTGGTGTTTCAGTTTATAATGTGGGGGCATATGTAAGCTGGGCAGAGTATATTAGGGGCATAGTCAGGTGGTATAATAATGGGGTAAACATTAAAATAATCCATAAATATTTGTTACGCTGTGAAGCAATCCTTTCTGCACAGGCCGGTGTCGCACTGATAAATGTCCTTACTTATCTCCCATTTGGTCCACACTCCGCACCTTTGCAGTTTGAGGAATTTTGCTGGGAAGCGTTGTCCTGGTATAATACGGGCACCCTCGCTTCCAGCAGATATATTTGAGTCCTCCCCTTCCTGGTTCCCCAATTTTAGGGCCTTGATAAATCGTCACTTGAAAGAGAAGAAATGTTCTCCTCGGGCCGGCACAACTGCATATTTTTCTTTCCTGGCTTATTGGAGCCTTAACTAATTTTATTTTTTCATAGACGTAGTGGTATGAGGGCTGTTTTTTGGGGGACGAACTGTAGTTATTATTGGTACCATTTTGGGGTACATGCGACTTTTTGATCACTTGTTATCCTTTTTTTTGGGAGGCAAGGTAATAAAAAAACAGCAATTCTGCCATAGTTTTTTAGTTTTTTTTTATACAGCGTTCACCATGCGTTATAAATTACATGTTACCTTCATTCTGTGGGTAAGTACGATTCCGGCGATACCTAATTTATATAACTTTTTTATGTTTTACAACTTTTTGCACAATAAAATTACTTTTGTAAAAATAATGTATTTTTTCTGTCGCCAAGTTGTAAGAGCCATAACTTTTTAATTTATTCGTCGACGGAGCTGTATGTTCGCTTATTTTTTGCGAGACGAGATATTGTTTTTACAGGTACCATTTTTGGATACATGTGACTTTTTGATCACTTTTTATTTCAATTTTTGAAAGACAAAGTGACCAAAAAAAAGCAATTCTGGCATTATTTTTTAGGTTGTTTTTTACAGCGTTCACTGCGAGGATTTAAATAACATAATATTTTTATAGTTCAGGTCGTTACGGACGCGGCGATACAAAATATGTATGGTTTTATTATTTTATTGAAATAATAAATGACTTGATAAGGGAAAAAGGGCGATTGTGTTTTATGTTATTACTTGAAACTTTTATTTTATTTTTACTTTTTTTTTTTACACTTTTCTTGTTCTCGCGGTCCCTGCTGTTCTCGAGATAACAGCAGGGGCCGCGCATGCGCGTTACAACAGAACAAGCCGATATACACCACGTCACAAGTGACGTGTCGTATACCCGCCAAATAATTCAAGATCGAGAAAGTGGGCAGAGCCAGTGCAGAGAGTGATGTCACCCGTCAAGTACCACACGGCAGGATCTGGAAACGGGGCCACTTTGGAAAATGTAAGTATATTACAAATGTATTTACATTTATAAATTAAAAGAATTAACACAAAGTCATTAAATCTCGGACAACCACTTTAAGGCCCAAACTAGACTGCGTCCTAAAGGGCTTAATTGCTATAAGTACACCTCTCGTTTTATGAGGACTAGATGTACAGAACACATGGAAATTTAGGGTGTGTGCATTTCGGGGATTTTCGTACCGAGAAATGTGTCTCTTGTGCAAAGAAAACATCATTATGTAGGGCCAGAGCTTCCTTCCACATCAAGTGACGTTTGTATGGGCTATTAAGCACCTTTAATATTTAAGGAGGATAAAGTAAAAGGCATCTTAAAGGGACAGTGTCATGATTTATTTTTTTTAATTAATTTATGTGTTTGTAGTTAATAAAATATTATATTGACTATATTTTTTCACACACAATTTTTTTTTTTATAAACACTCTTACTGTACTGGGGGCTGCCATGTTTTATTTCATCTGTGTATGTGTCTCTTAACGACACATACACAAATGGAATACGGCAGCACAGTGCATAGGACACAATGAACGACTCCCGTCCATTGCATCTGCCATCTGCCTCTGTACTGCGCAAGCGCAGTTCAGAGCGACCCAGCATAGAAGCTGGTTTGTAGGGAGATAGCAGGCTCCATTATGAAGGCCAGCCACACTGCAGGTAAGGTGTGTGTGTCTCTGTCTCTCTCTCCCTCACAGACACCCCCTCTCGCGACCTCCCCCTCACAACCCCCCCGTGCCCTCCTTGCAACCCCCCCTTGCTGTGGGTGTGTGCTCGCACAGCAGAGCTGTGTGTGTGCGCGCGCGCAGCAGAGCGGTGTGTGTGTGTGTGTGTAGAGTGCGCAGCAAAGCTGTGTCCTATTTTTGTGCAGCGGAGTATGTACGGGCGCCGCTGATCCTTCATAGTCACTTATCAGCTGTTTTGAAGAAATCTGGGAGCTTTTTCAGCTCAGATTTTTGCTGCCGTTTCCTTGATATCTTCTTCAGGGAAGGTAGAGTAGTTCCTGCGATGAATTCCCTTAGAACGGACATTGTAAACTTACAACTGTCGCTGTGAGCCGCTGTGTAGCTACAGTGTGAGCCGGGCAGGACTCAAAACTCTGCCATCCCGATCTGCGGCAAGCTCCACCCCCCCTCATTAAGAGATTTTTAAAGGGTTGTGAACGTCTATATCCAGTAGTCCATTCCACAATCCCTCCCTGGGACCTAAACCTAGTGTTATTTGTACTGTCTACTGCTCCCTTTGAACCAATATCTAACATCTCTCTCCGGCTACTAACATTTAGAATCATTTTTCTCCTAGCAATTACAACAGCCAGAAGAATTGGAGAATTACAGGCTTTTTCCTATAAAGCCCCTTACTTTACATTTTTCCCTGACAGAATCATCCTAAGACACCAACCTTCCTTTCTTTCCAAAGGTTGTATCAAAGTTCCACTGACAACATGAAGTTTCATTACCATCCTTTTTTCCCAATCCATCTTCTAGCAAAGAGCGGGAATACCATCACTTAGATATCAGAAGATGTGTTTTGGGTCACCTAGAAAGAGTCGCTTACTTTAGGAAGACCGACCATCTACTTGTCCAATTTCAGGGAAAGAACAAAGGAAAGGCAGCAAGTAAAGCCACTATTGCCCGGTGGATTAAAATGACCTTTTCTGCTTGTTACCAAAACAAGAATGTTTCACCCCCAGTAGGTCTAAAAGCGCATTCTACTAGAGCAGTTTCCACTTCATATCCTGAAGGGTCTTCCACTTCTATTGACCAGATTTGTTGCTCAGCCACTTGGGCCAATCCTTTAACCTTCTTTAAACATTACAAATTAGATGTTTTGTCAGACAGGGACTTATCCTTTGGGCGTAAAGTCCTTTCGGCAGTTGTCCCTCCCTAAATTCAAAGTCCTCTATTATTTCTCCTATGAGTGCCGTTGTGGAGGTGGAAGGTGGAGGTGGAAGAGTAATAGATGAAAATTACTCTTACCGGTAATTGGATTTTCCGTAAACCTCCACAACGGCACGGGATGTCCTCCCCCTCCCCCATACATTTGTTATTTTACACCTAAATATAGTAAAAATTTAGTGTCAAAAAAGACAAAAGTATAATAGGTATGATACCTTTATTGGCTAACCATAAAAGTTCTATATGCAAGCTTTCAGAGCACAGAGGCCCCTTCTTCAGGCAGTTTACAAATGAATGACTTAGAAAAAAGCACAACATTTAGATGTTACACAAAGACAATTAGTACATGAAGTGATATATCATTAAGATAAGCCGGGGCAATAAAACTGAGGTTATAGGGGTGATGACTTAGGAGTTAAGGCATCTGGAGTCAGTCTGATGGGGGACGTGACGTGTGTCCATGTAGTGGCTCATAAATCCAGGAGTTAGATTGAGGCCTTGTGTCAATGACTGGAATTTTATCATCATCTTGAATTCCCAAATTTTTCTTTCTCTGTTGTTTTTAAAATGACCCTTCAGAATGAGTACCTTTAAATCTGCCAAACTGTGATCAGGTCCAGAGAAATGTTTTCCCACGGGTGTATCCACCTCCTGTTTTATTGTATGTCTGTGAAGATTCATCCTGGTTTGTAGTTTTTGTATTGTTTCTCCAATGTAGATTCCTTTATTGATGCACCTTGTACACAGGATCATGTAAACTACATTGGAGGATGTACAGGAGAACGAGTCAGTGATTTTATAGTACTGCTGTGTGTTTGGTATCTGGATGGTGTTTGATGACCAGATGTTGGTACAGGTCTTACATTTTCTACTGTTGCAAGGAAAAGTGCCAGTCTCTGATGGTGGTGAGAGGGCACTTCTGACCAGGAGATTCCTTAGGTTTGGTGGCTGTTTGTAGGCAAGGAGTGGTAAATCTGGGAATATTTCCTTCAGTTTATTGTCTTTGTTAAATATAGGTTGGAGATCAGCAGCAATTTTCCTCAAGATGTTCATTTGTGGGTTGTATATGACCACTAGGGGAACCCTGCTGTTGTCTTCCTTCTTTTTGTACTCCAGAAGATTGCTCCTTGGAATTCTTGTTGCTCTGTAGATCTGATCATCTATAATCCTTGGATCGTATCCCTGTTGTAAGAATGTATTCCTCAGTGATAGCAGGTGTTGTTTTGTGTCTTCACAGTCTGAACAGATCCGTATGTATCGCAGAGCCTGGCTGTAGATGATGGATTTCTTTATGTGTCTCGGATGGAAGCTGTTCCATCTCAGATATGCTGGACGGCCTGTAGGTTTATGGTAGATTGTTGTTTGTATGGTATTGTCTCTCATGTATATGGTCATGTCCAGAAAATGTATTTGAGATGTAGAGTAGTTGAGAGTGAGTTTGATGGTAGGATGGAACTTGTTGAAGTTTTTATGGAAAGAAAGCAGTTCATGTTCAGAGCCTGTCCAGATTATCAGCAGGTCATCAATGTACCGGAAATATGCTAGAGGTTTAGTTGCGCAGGTTGATAAAAACTCTTCCTCTAGTTTGGCCATAAATATTAAATTATTGTCCCAAGAGAAAGGCAAGTTGGGTCCAGCGCTGTGGTAGATATAAAATGGAAACAAGTTCCAAGTTTAATAGTCCTGGTTTAAAGAAATCCAAGTGTTTGGTGTGAGAAAGTGGGGGGATGATATCCTCAGAGCCTACGCGTTTCGGACGGCTTCGGCGTCCTTAGACTTGGCTAAGCCGTCCGAAACGCTTAGGCTCTGAGGATATCATCCCCCCACTTTCTCACACCAGGACTCCAAACACTTGGATTTCTTTTATCCAGGACTATTAAACTTGGAACCTGTTTCCATTTTATATCTACCACAGCGCTGGACCCAACTTGCCTTTCTCTTGTGTTTCTCTATCGTGTGCCGACACGAGGATCCGGGCGCTATCCACGACACGCTCCTAGTGTCAGGTGAGCTGGAGGATTCCTCCCTACTTCTTGTTTTTTGGATTAAATTATTGTATAAAGGTACTCTGTTATTACTGGATAAGGTATGGAAGAGGGGCCTTTTATTTCCAGGTCCATGTTGTTTCCTGTCCTTCGAGAGGCGGGGAATCCTCCTATGAGTGCCGTTGTAGAGGTTTACGTAAAATTCAATTCCCGGTAAGAGTAATTTTCATCATTCTGTATTTATTCGTCATGGTTTTCAAGATCTCTGCTTGTTGTTATTCAGTAGGAACATTCATTGTTTATTTCCCATGGAAAAAAAAACATTGCTTAACGCCTTGCTGCAAATGGACGTGACTGTACGTCGAGATTGCAAGTGCTTTCCCCCAATATTACATACAGTCACGTCCTAAGGATGAAGCGGGCACAGGAGCTGTGCTTGCTTCATCTTCAGCGGGTGCCGGCTATAATATACAGCTGACATCCCGCTGCAATGGCGTCGATCTCAGTTACCGCTGATCGCCGCCGTTTAAGACCTTAAATTCGGCAGTCAATAGCGACTGCTGCATTTAAGTGGTTGGCGGAGGGGGCTCCCTCTGTACCCCACGCCCCCCCACAAGTGATCGCGGGTGCCAATGGTTGCTATGGCAATCAGGAAGCCTAGCAACGGCTTCCCGGTCGGCCATGTACAGAAGTCTATTAGGTCCTGCCCAATGCAGGACCTAATAGGCTGTCAGTTAATAAATGTCAGTTACAATACACTGCACTACATAAGTAGTGCAGTGTATTGTACCGGGGATCAAAAGATCAGATGTTCAAGTCCCCAAGTAAGTGTAAAAAAAAATGTTTAAGAAAAATAAATAAATAAAAGTTTTAAGTAATAAAAACAAGAATCAACCTGTTTCCCTGACAAAGTACTTTATAGTTGGAAAAAAAGGAAAGAAACTATACATAATAGGTATCGCCACATTCGGAACGGACTGAACTATAAAAAACGTTTTTTAACCCCTTAAGGACGCAGCCTTGTTTTGGCCTTAAGGCTCAGAGCCCATTTTTCAAATCTGACATATTTCACATTATGTGGTAATAACGTCGGAATGCTTAAACCTACCCAAGCGATTCTGAGATTGTTTTCTCGTGACACATTGGGCTTCATGTACGTGGTAAAATTTGGTCGATTATATTCAGTGTTTATTGGTGAAAAATTGCAAAATTTAGAGAAAATTTTGAAAAAATTGCATTTTTCAGAATTTAAATGCATCTACTTGTAAAACAGACGGTTATACCACCCAAAATAGTTACTAGTTCACATTTCCCATATCTCTACTTTAGATTTGCATTGTTTTTTGAACATTCTTTTATTTTTCTTGGACGTTACAAGGCTTAGAACATAAACAGCAATTTCTCATATTTTTAAGAAAATTTCAAAAGCCTTTTTTTTAAGGTACCTCTTGAGTTCTGAAGTGGCTTTGTGGGGCCTATGTATTAGAAACCCTGATAAAACACCCCATTTTAAAAACTAGACCCCTCAAAGTATTCAAAACAGCATTTAGAAAGTTTTTTAACCCTTCAGGCATTTCACAGGAATTAAAGCAAAGTGGAGGTGAAATTTGCAAATTTCATTTTTCTTGCTGAATTTCAATTTTATTCATTTTTTTTCCTGTAACACAGAAGGTTTTACCAGAGAAACACTACTAAATATGTATTGTCCAGATTCTGCAGTTTTTAGAAATGTCCCACATGTGGCCCTACTGCGCTCGTGGACTAAAACACAAGCCCTAGAAGCAAAGAAGCACCTAGTGCATTTTGAGTCCTCTTTTTTATTAGAATATATTTTAGGCAGCATGCCAGGTTTGAAGAGGTGTTGAGGTGTCAAAACAGTAGGAATCCCCCAATAGTGACCCCATTTTGGAAACTACACCCCTCAAGGAATTCATTTAGGGTTGTTGTTACCATTTTGACCGCACAGTTTTTTCACAGCACGTATTTGAATTGGGCACTGAAATGAAAAAAATGTCATTTTCTCCAATAAAATGTCATTTGTGATCAAAATGTCTTATTTTCACAGGGAACAAAATACCCCATTTTGTTGCCCAATTTGTCCTTAGTGTGGCAATACCCCATTTGTGGTGATAAACTGCCATTTGGGCCCATGGGAGGGCTCAGAAGGAAAGGAGCGCTATATGTTTGTTGGAGTCCAGATTTTGTTGGATTGGTTTTCGGGTGCCATGTCGCATTTGCAGAGCCTCAGAGGTATCAAAGCAATGGAAACCCACCAAAAGTGACCCCATTTTGGAAACTACACCCCTCAAGGAATTCATTTATGGGTAATGTGACCATTTAGACTCCATAGTTTCTTCACAGAACTTATTTGAATTGGGCTGGGAATTAAAAAAATATATATTTTTTCCAATAATATGTCATTTTAGCTCAAAAATTCTTATTTTCACAAGAAATAAAATACTCCATTTTGTTGCCCAATTTGTCCTGAGTGCGGCAATACCCCATTTGTGGTGATAAACTGCCGTTTGGGCCCATGGGAGGGCTCAGAAGGAAAGGAGCGCTGTGTGTTCTTTGGAGTACAGATTTTGCTGGATTGGTTTTCGGGTGCCATGTCGCATTTGCAGAGCCCCAGAGGTATCAAAGCAATAGAAACCAACCACAAATGACCCCATTTTGGAAACTACACCCCTCAAGGAATTCATTTATGGGTGTTGTGACCATTTTGACCCCATAGTTTTTTCACAGAACTTATTTGAATTGGGCTGGGAATGAAAACAAAATTATTTTTTTCAAATAATATGTAGTTTTGGCAGAAAATTTCTTATTTTCACAAGAAACAAAATACCCCATTCTGTTGCGCAATTTGTTCTGAGTGCCACAATACCCCATTTGTTGTGATAAACTGCCGTTTGGGCCCATGGGAGGGCTCAGAAGGAAAGGACCACCATTTGGCCTACTGGGGATTTTCTAGTGCGAAGTCATGTATGCAGAAGCCCCTGAGGTACCAGTACAGTTGAAACCCGCAAGAAGTGACCCCGTTTTAAAAACTACACCCTTAAGGCATTCATCTAGAGGTGTAGTGAGCATTTTGACCGGAGACCTACACCCCATAAACTGTAATGTGGTTTCTCCCGGGTATGGCAATACCCTCAATGTGGCTGTTATCAGCTGCCTGGACACACAGCAGGGCCCAGAGGGGAAAGACGAGGGGGGATAAGCTGTGTGGAGTGCATCAGGGTAAGTAAAATTGGGGTAAATTATAAACCAAGGGATGGATGATAAATTTTAAAACACTCTTTCATACAGAGCTCTGGTTATTCGGGACACGTGTCACATTGATATATTGTGTCATCCCTTATCGCCCTCTTATAGCAGACTTTGCACCTCTTTTGACTTTTTCCCTTCTTGCCAGTTTGGGGAACCTCTCCTGGAAAGTGTTGCCCTAGTACGATGCGTGTGGCCTCGCTTCCAGAAGTACTGGGTGCCCCCCCCCCTTCTTGGTCCCTAAAGATTAGGTTCTTGATAATCACCTCTTGAAATTCCAGGAAAGTTCCCGTCTGGCCTGCACATCGACGTAGCACGTACGCATTGTACAAAGCCATCTGTATGATGTGCACGGCCAGCTTCTTATACCACACTGCATGGCGCTGTAGGGCTTCAGGGCTTTATCTTACAAGTCCATCCCTCCCATGTACCTATTGTAGTCCAGGATGCAGTCTGGTTTGGGGGTGGCCTTTCCTTCATATATCCTAAACCTGTAGGTATACCCTGATGCACTCTCGCAGCTTATACATCTTCACGCCATACCTTGCCCTCTTACCCGGCAGGTACTCGCGGAATTGAACCCTCCCTTTAAAATGTACCAGGGACTCATCAATAGAAATACACTTCTCGGGGGTGTATGCTTGGGAAAACCGGGCACTGGAACGGTCTAATAGGGGTCTCTGTTTATACAAACGGTCAAAACTGGGGTCATCTCGGGGTGGGCACGGCTCATTATCAGTATAATGTAAGAAGCGAAGAATTGCCTCATTTATTTATTGTTTTAGGTTCCAGTTCAGTTCTGAAGTTGCTTTGAGGGGCCCATATATTAGAAACCCCTATGAAACACCCCATTTTAGAAACTAGACCCCTCAAAGTATTCACAACAGCATTTAGAAAGTTTATGAACCCTTTAGGTGTTTCACAAAAATTTAGAGCAAAGTAGAGGTGAAATGTAAATTTTTTTTTTGACAGAAAATCCTATTTATACCATTTTTTTTATAACACAAAAGGATTTATCAGTGAAACGCAACTCAATACTTATTGCCCAGATTCTGAAGTTTAGAGAAATATCCCACATGTGGCCCTAGTGCGGTAATGGACGGAAGCGCCGGCCTCCGAAGCAAAGGAGCACCTAGTGGATTTTGAGGCCTCTTTTTTATTAGGCACCATGTCCGGTTTGAAGAGGTCTTGTGGTGCCAAAACATTGGGAACCCCCCAAAAGTGACCCCAATTTGGAAACTAGACCCCTTGAGGAATCCATTGTAGTTTTCTTGGGGTGCATGCGGCTTTTTGATCAGTTTTTATTCTATTTTTAGGTGGCGTGGGGACTAAAAAACAGCAATTCTACTATTGTTTTTTTATTCTATTTTTTTTACAGCGTTCACCGTGCGCTATAAATGACATATTCACTTTATTCTGCGGGGCGATACGATTACGGCGATACCAGATGTTTATAGTTTTTTTTTATGTCTTATGGCGTTTGCACAATAAAATACATTTTGTAAACAATCATTCACTTTTTGTGTTACCTTATTCTAAGGGCCATAACGGTTTTATTTTTCAATCAATAAAGCCGTGCGAGGACTTATTTTTTGCGTAACGAACTGTAGTTTCGATCAGTACCATTTTTAGGTACATGCGACTTTTTGATCTCTTTTTATTCCATTTTTTGGGAGGTGAAGTGACCAAACAATTGTGATTGTGGTACGGTTTATTATTATTTTATTTTACGGCGTTCACCGCGCGGGATAAATAACGAAATAATTTTGTAGTTCAGGTCGTTACGGACGCGGCGATACCAATTATGTATCGTTTATTTGTTTGTTTATATATTTTTATTAATAATAAATGACTGATAAGGGAAAAGGGGGGATTTTTACTTTTATTACTTTTAAATCTTTTATTTTCTTATTTTTACACATCTTTTTTTAACTTTTTTTTTTACTGTATTACTTTGTCCCACTAGGGGACATGAGGGCAGGAGGCCCTGATCGCTATTCTAATACACTGCACTACATGCGTAGTGCAGTGTATTAGACTGTCAGCTACTCACTGACAGCAAGCATAGTGGGTCCTGACGTTGTCAGGACCCACTAGGCTTCCGTCTATGGCATAGCCGGACGCCATTGTTTGGTGTCCGGTTGCCATAGTCACCATCGCCGGCCGCTATCGCGTAGCAGGCCGGCGATGGCAGCTTAACCCCTAAAAAGCCGCGATCTCTATAGAACGCGGCTTTTAAGGGGTTAATCAGCGGGGACACAGCGATCGGTCCCCGCTGCAGGAGCTGTGACAGCTGCTGAACAAGATAGCAGCGTCACAGCTCCTGTATGTGTCGGGAGGACGGCCGAAACGGCCGTTACTCCCGAGACGTACTATTACGGCATGGAGCGCGAACGATACAGCTGCCATGACGTAATAGTACGTCAAGGAGCGGGAAGGGGTTAATAAAAAGTGCTCAAAAAGTGCTGCAAAAATGGTACGCACAAAAACTACAGTTAGTCACGCAAAAAAAACAAGCGCTCCCACAGCAATAGTAACTGAAAAATAAAAAAGTTATGGCTCTCAGAAAATGGCGACACTAAAACATGATTTTTTTTAGAAAAGAGTATTTTTATTGTAGAAAAGTAGTAAAACGTTAAAAAAAAAACAATATAAATTTGGTATCGCTGTAATCATATCGACCCACATAATAAAGTTAACATGTTGTTTATACTGCACAGTGAACGCTGTAAAGAAAAAAAAACTGCTAGAATTGCTGTAATTTTAATTTCCTCGTCTCCAAAAAAAGGAATTGTGCTAAAAAATGTAAAAAAAAAAATCACATTGAACCAATAAAAATTAAAGCTTATTCCACAAAAAACAAGTCCTCACACAGCTGCGTCAATGGAAAAAATAAAACGTTATGACTCTCGGAATGCAATGATGCAAAATTATGGGCCAGACAATTTTTTTTAGGTCCAGTAGTTTTTCACTATAAACCCTACATCATCATTTGCTTGACCCCACAGGTGAACCCCATAGATGCAGTGGAGATGAGGACACTTTAGGGCCTTGTGCTGCTTATAGGGCTAGTGAAGAAGTCAAAGATGTGGCATTACTGGGCCGCAGATATTTTGTACAATACTCCGGATTTACCACATAGCCGTGTTCCATGGTACATAAAGCTGGTCGTACAGATGGTATTGTATAACGCTTACTTGCTATCCTGATGTGCAGGACAGTTGGGAACATTCCTTTAGTTTTAAGATTTAATTATGAAGGCCCTAATATTTGGGAACCGGGGAGGGCCCAAGCATGTCTACCCCAAAACATCATCATCTCCACTGGAAGCGAGGCTGCCTTATTATAGCAGGGCAACACTTTCTCAGCGAAGTTCCCCATACTGCAAAGAAGGGAAGGACCCAAAAAAAGTGCACAGTGTGTTCCAAAAAGGGTATAAGAAACGACACCATTTATCAGTGCAACACCTGCCCCAAAAAACCTGGCCTGTTCAAAGCATACCACACCAATCCATGGATTATTAATTGTATTATTCATTTACCCCATTATTACATCATCCTATTATGCCCTAAAGTACTCAACCCATCTTACATATACCCTGGTGTACTCCGCCCAGCTTACATATGCCCCCACATTGTAAACAGAAATACCAGCAAAACTCCAAACAAAACTACCACCAAGGTATGTGCTCCAAAAGACAAATGGCGGTCCTCCTCAGCCTGGCAGTGTGCCCAAACAGCAGTTTATGACCACATATGGGGTATTACTGTACTCTGGAGAACCCACTTAACAATTTATGAGGTGTGTGTCTCCAGTGGCACAAGCTGGACACAACATATTGGGAACTGAAATGGCATATCTGTGGAAAAATGTCAATTTTCAATCTGTAACATCTATTGTGTACTAATTTCTAAAAAAACACTTGCGTGGTCAAAATGCTCACTACACCTCATGATGAATTCCTTGAGGGATGTGTTTTCCAAAATGAGGTAATTTTTTGGGGGGTTTCCACTATACTGGTACTTTAGCTCAATGCAAAATAATGTCCGAAAACTAATCTTGTAAAACTAATCTTGTCCTACCCTTTAGAGCCTTTCCGTGTGTCCAAATAGTAGTTTACGACCACATATGGGGTATTGCATTACTTGATAAATATTGGGCTGTCTTCTCTCCTGTATTCCTTGTAAAAATGAAAAATGTTGAGCTAAAACAACATATTATTGGAAAAAATGTAGATTTAAATTTTGATGTCTCAATTCTAATAATATAAAACACCAGTGGGGTCAAAATATTCACTACCCCCCTAATTTAATTCCTTGGGAGTAAAGTTTTAAAAAATGAGAATTTCTACTGTACTGGTACCTCAGGAAGCCCTGAAAATGCGACATGGCGCCCAGAAACCAATTCAGCAAAATATGTGCTCAAAAAGCCAAATGGCGCTTCTTCCCTTCTGAGCCCTGCCATATGTACAAATAGCAGTTTGAGATCACATCTGGCGTATTGCTGTACTCGGGAGAAAAAGCTATACAAACATTGTTGTGCCTTTCTCCTATAGTCCTTGTGAAAATGAAAAATTTTGAGCTAGAACTACATCTTATTGAAAAAAAATGTATATATTTTTTTATTTTCACGTACCAATTCTAACAAATTCATCAAAAACCTGTGGGATCAAAACGCTCACTACACCCCTAGATTAATTTATTTAACGGGTGTAGCTTACCAATTGTAATCACCTTTCAGGGGTTTTCACTGTACTGGTACCACAGGGGCTCTGTAAATGCAACATGGCGCCCAGGAATCAATCCAGCAAAATCTGCGCTCCAAATGCCAAATGGTGCTTCTTCTCTTCTGAGCCTTGCCATGTATCTAAACATCAGTTTATGAGCACATATGGGGTATTTCCCTACTCTGAAAAGTTGCTTTAAAAGTGTTGGGGTGCTTTTTCTCCTTTATTTGTTGAGAAAATAAAAAATGTTGAACTTAGGCCTCATTTACACGAGCGTGTGCGTTTTGCGCGCGGAAAAAACGCAGTGTTTTGCGTGCGCAAAAGGCACTTGACAGCTCCGTGTGTCATCCGTGTATGATGCGCGGCTGCGTGATTTTCGCGCAGCCGCCATCATAGAGATGAGGCTAGTCGACGTCCGTCACTGTCCATGGTGCTGAAAGAGTTAACTGATCGGCAGTAACTCTTTCAGCACCCTCGACAATGAATTCCAATCACCATATGGAGTAACCTGTTTAAAAAAAAAAAAGAGGTTCGTACTTACCGAGAACTTCCCGGCCGTTGCCTTGTGACGCATCCTTGGTGACGCGCCTCTCTTGACATCTGGCCCCACCTCCCTGGATGACGCGGCAGTCCATGTGACCGCTGCAGCCTGTGCTTGGCCTGTGATTGGCTGGAGCTGTCACTTGGACTGAATTGTCATCCCGGGAGGTCAGACTGGAGGAAGAAGCCGGGAGTTATCGGTAAGTCAGAACTTTTTTTTTACACGTTCATGTATATTGGGATCGGAAGTCACTGTGCAGAGTGCTGAACCAGTTTAACTATTTCAGCACCCTGGACAGTGACTGTCTCCTGACGTCGCGTACCGCAACATTTTTTGCCGGGTTCGGTCAAAACGAGTTCGGCCGAACCCGGTGAAGTTCGGTTCGCTCATCTCTAAGACACTCCTTTTGGATGTTTTGTAAACAGAAAAGCACGTGGTGCTTTTCTGTTTACATTCAGAGTTTGACAGCACTTGCGCGAATCACGCAGTTCGCACGGAAGTGCTTCCGTGCGACCTTCGTGGTTTTCACGCACTCATTGACTTCAATGGGTGCGTGATGCGCGAAAAACGCACGATTATAGAACATGTCGTGAGTTTTACGCAACGCACTTGCGCTGCGCAAAATTCACGCATCGTCTGCACTGCCCCATAGCGTAATATAGGTGCGTACGACACGCGTGAAAAGCACGCGCGTATATTACGCTCGTGTAAATGAGGCCTAAAGCTAAAGTCTTATATATATATATTTTTCATTTTCACTGCCCATTTCTAATAAAATAATAAAAACCTGTGCGGTCAAAATGCTCACTAAACCCCTAGATTAATTCCTCAATGGGTGTAGTTTACCAAATGGAGTCACTTTTGGGAAGTTTCTACTGTACTGGTAACTTATGGGCTTTGCAAATGCGACATGGTGCCGAGAAACCAATCCAGCAAAATCTGTGCTCCAAATGGTGCACCTTCCCTTCTGAGTTCTGCCTTGTGCCCAAACAGCAGTTTATGACCACAAATGGGGTATTTCCGTACTCTGGAGAAGTGGCTTCACAAATATTTGGGTGCTTTTTCTCCTTTGATGAGAAAATGAAAATTTTTTAGCTAAAGCTACGTCTTATTGGGAAAAAAATAATTTAAAATTTTCACTGCCCAATTCTAATAAAATCTATGAAACACCTGTGGGGTCAAAATGCTCACTACATGCCTAGATGAATTCCTTGTGGGATGTGGTAACCAAAATGGGGTCTTGTTTTTTTAGATATTTCCTTTGTTTTGGCATCACAATACCTCTTCTAACCGGACATGGTGGCTAAAATATATTCTAATAAAAAGAAGGCCCGAAGATCCACTAGGTGCTCCGTTGCTTCTGTGGACTGTGTATTAGCACACTAGGGCCCCATGTGGGATATTTAGAAAAACTGCAGAATCTGGGCAGTAAATATTGAGTTGTGTTTTTCTGTCACAGAAAAACATTGATAAAAATAGAATTTCTGGGAAAAAAAAAGACATTTGTAAATTTCACCTCCACTTTGCTTCAATTCCTGTGAAACGCCTAAAGGGTTTAGAAACTTTCTAAATGCTGTTTTGAATACTTTGCAGGGTGCAGTTTTTAAAATGGGGTGATTTTATGGGGGTTTCCTAAAATATAGGCCCCTCAAAGCCACTTCAGATTTGAACTGGTCCCTGAAAAAATAGGCTTTTGAAATTTTCTTGAAAATGTGAGGAATTGCTGCCAAACTTATAAGCCTTGTAACGTCCCAGAAAAATAAAAGGATGTTCAAAAAGCGATGCCAACATAAAGTAGACATATGGGAAATGTAAAATAGTAACTAATTTGTGTGGTATTACTATCTGTCTTATAAGCAGATACATTAAAATTTAGAAAAATGCAAATCTTTGCAATTTTTCTCAAAATGGTGCTTTTTACAAATAAGCAATGAATTTAGCGACAAAATTTTACACCTGACAAAGTACAATTTGTCACGAGAAAACAATCTCAGAATCGCTTGGATTAGTGAAAGCATTCCAAAGTTATTACCACATAAAGTGACCATTTTCAGAGTTTAAAAATAGGGCTCTGTCATTTTAGTCCAAAAGTGACTGCGGCGGGAAGGGGTTAAAGAAAAACCTAAGAAAATACAGTTTGAGTTCGCCAAAAAGCATGTAGCAGACTCACCAAACACATAGCAGATGGTTCCCTGCTCAGATGAGACTAAAATGTTACTTTTTTGTCCATCATGAAAAACGCTATCTGTGGTGAAAAACCAACACTTTCCGTCACCCCAAGAACACCATTCCCACAGTGGAGCATGGTGGTGGCAGCATCATGCTGTGGTGATGCTTTTTATTGGCATGGACTGGAAAACTGGTCAGGATTGAAGGAAAGATGGATGGTGGTCAGTACAAGGAAATTCTTGAGGAAAACCTGTTTCAGTCTGCCAGAGATTTGAGATGGAGAATCACCTTCCAGCAAGACAATTGCTATCACATGGGTGAAGCACGCATCAACACTGACAGAAAACAAAAGGTGCAAGTAACTCACCAGTGGACGAGCGGAACCGAACACCGAAGGTAGTAGAAGATGGAGACGATGAATAAATGGAGTGGATGGCAGATGAATAGCATGCAAGCAGCTAATAGACAGTGGACAAGAATTTACAGCACTCACTGACCCCATCTGAATACTATCCCACAGCAGGGTAACAGTTTGGCAGCAGACCAAACGCACAGGAAATGCAAACAAACCAGTGGAACTTCTGATCCCAGGAAACAGATAAAACCACTATACAAAAACTAGATCTCTCAGAGGACCAACAGGTCTTACAGTACAAACAAACACTAGACAAAAACAAAGTCTCAAACACGAAAGAAATAACAGAAATCATTCATTAGCAACAGTCCTGCTGCTAATTGTAACATTACTTCCCCCTTCAAGGAGGGCTGAAGACCATAATCCTGGGTTTATCTGGATTGGTGGCATGAAAGGCTCTTATCAATCTATCAGCATGGATGTTTCTAGCCGATTCCCAGGACCTTTCCTAAGGGCCATAGCCCCACCAATGAACGAAGTAATGGAGTTGTCTGCCACACTCTTCATAATCAAGCATCCTCTAGACCACATACTCAGGCTTACCATGAGCCAAAAGAGGGGGAGGTCTACAGATCGCCCTTCTGAAAGTAGAGACAGGCTTAAAAAGGGAACAATAAAAGTCCTGGGTATTCTCATGATTTGTGGTAAATCCAACATAAAGGAAACTGGATTCATTTGTCTTAAAATCTTAAAAGGACAAATAAATCTAGGCCCCAACTGATGCTCTGCTCGGGAACTCCAGCAATAGGAAACCCCTGAAGTCACTGACCAAATGTCGGGAGCAGTGCTTGAGTCCAGAGCAAAGCGCTAGCTGATGCTCTGCTCTGGGACTCCAGCAATAGGCAATGTGACAGCCCCTTGCGGTCATGCCATTGATAGCAGCCGACACAAACAGAGCAGGAAGCAAGCCCTCAGTCACGTGGGGCAGTGTCGGCGCGTCATCAATATTAGAAAAGCTACAGGACTTCCAGGAACAATTCACCGGGTTTGAACTGCACCACTTAGTACCGAATTTGAAATTAAAGTACATTAGTAAGTGACTTCTTTTTACATAAAAATATTAATACAATGCAATTTTTGGTCGCCGGATAACCCCTTTAATAAGCGACCTGTGCAATTAGACGCACTATATAGAACTAAAAAAAACAATTTGACTTTAAAAAGAAATGAAGTATTGAAAACCTTGCCACATATCATAATAGGGTACAGGAAGTAAGTTCTGTCAATATTACCGCAGTAAAACAGCATTTGAAAAAGAAAGGCACAATTAACAAAGGTCATAGCAATCATGTTCTTGTTAGTTACAGCAACTCTCCTAGAGTGAACATGTTCAAGTATATAGAATGTTTCACACTGAAGCAAAGCAACCAGAAATCAATATCCTAAGCAAGTTACATAAAACCAAGGGAAAATGTTGGCATTGAAATATAGCACTGGGATTAGCGCACACAATCAACGCATGCACAGCAAGGCACAATTCACAGAGTATTTGGGCAATAAAGTTGACATATACGTTTGGAAAAGGGAACATAGATTGAGGGTTCACAGTCAGCAAAGGGGAGCAGGAGTCTCACAGTAACACTGCCTGCTCCCACCTTACCACCCATTATTATGGTGGATTTTCTGCTGGTACTATATATGGCAGGTACTATAATGCTACTATTAATAGGGGCACTCTACCAGCATGTGTCTTAATTTCTACTATGAAATTACCCTTTAAATTAAAGGGGTTGGATACTTTATAAAGTGTTGTGCTGTGCAACATTAAAGTGTTAATGTGCCTATTACTTATACCAGCTTTTCACTACAAGGTCCCCTGCTGCCTGTGGACATATGTAAGCAATGGACAGCGGAAATCTCCACGTCCACAGGATGGAAACTGACAGCTGTCATGCATGATCATTTCTTCCCTTGCTGCGTCCCCCTCTGCGTAGGCGCTAAATAGTAGCTGAGTGCATTCAATGCACGTGCAGATACAGGAGATTCTGCTTTCTGTATGTCCACATGTGCTGGACTTGTTCAGCTGCTATTTATGTAGCTTGACTATTTAGGCTCTGTTCACACTGAGGTTTTTTTGCAGGCAGAAATATCTGCCTCCAAAATTCCTTCAGGAATGCCAGACGAAGGCATTAGCGCCGAAACGCGCGTTGGGGCGGACGTTCGCTGTGCTCTCCACTTTTGCATCCATGATGGGTTTGTTATATCCCTGTAACTTGCTTTAGCACTCTCCTGTGTACCATTACCTTCCCTTATGTTTATATGGACTTTATAATTTACTCCTATTACCACTTTATTGAATACGCTCATGTAGCATGTTATATATATATGTGTGTATATATATATATATATATATATATATATATATATATATATATATGGTCTTCACTATAGTCCACAGCTAAACTCATTGGTAGGTGTGCCATTGGCATAATTTTTTGCACTATTCGTTTATCTGTGAGATGCATGGCCCATTGTCCCTTTTTTAACCTGTTGGTTTATGGATTCTTTTATTTATTGTATGTCATTATGTAATTTCAATAAAGTATTTTTCTATTTTTGCATATTTTCTTGTTTCTCAGCATCTTTTTCTTCTAGGTTATACAAGGTTAAAGTGAGTAGTTTAAGCCCCAAATTTGTTTCAGGAATTACTGCAAATCTGATGGGGGAAAAAAAATAGTTTTTTCATAAATGCGTCATTTATAGGGCATATATTTTGCATATAGTACATGAAACTGAGAAAATGTAGTAAAATTTATTGTGCCACTTCTCTTGCCGAAATACCCCAATTTAGGCCATAATCTGCTGCCAAGCCATACCGTGGGGTCCAAAAGCAAAGGAAGACCCTGTAGTTTTCAGGGCACAATTTTATATTAACCCTTTCAGGACCAGACTAATTTTAGTTTTTATGCTTTTGTTTTTTTCTCCCTGCCTTCAAAATGTCATAACTTTGTTATTTTTTCGTTGACACAGTCATATAAAGGCTTAATCTTTACAGGACAAATTGTAGTTTCTGATGGTAATATTTAATATTATGTGTGATGTACTGGGAAGCTGAAAAATAAATTCAGAATTGGAAAAAACAGCAGTTCCACCCTTTTCTTATGGGTTTCGTTTTTACGGTGTTCACTGTACAGTGAAAATGACACATTACCTTTATTCTGCAGGTCAGTACGATCACGGTGATACCAAATTTATATAGTTTTTATGTTTTAGTACTTTGTAAGGCGTATTTTTGTACGTGGAAAGATGTAGTTTTTTTAACACCATTTTGAGGAATGCCTGGCATTTTCGCAAATTTTTTTATTGTATAATTTTTTTTGGGGGGGGGGTTGAAGTGGCAAAATAGCTGCGATTCGACAATTTTGACCTTTTTTCCCGCTACGGCGTTCACTGTATTGGATAAATGTTTTTATATTTGTTATAGTTCGGGCATTTTCGGACATGGGGATACCTAATATGTTTACATTTATTTTTGTTTATTTTTATATGTGATCTAGGGAAAGAGGGGTGATTTGAATTTTTCTTCTTTTTTATATTTTTATAAACTTTAACCTGCAATCATTAGATTGCTTATGCAATAGACTGCAATATCACACTATTGCAGTCTATGGCAAAATTAGTGCATTGTTTTTGAGACCTGCCACAGCCTACAGGCATAAAAAACACGTTGTATGTACGCATTGATTTGAATGGGAAGCTTAATATAGCACCAAAATACACGTCAAATACACGCCGTGTAAACAAGGCATAAGGAGACATCTGCCTAACATGCCATGGCGCATCCCAAAGGGATGCATAGTGAGAGTGACTTTGGGAGTGACATTGGGGAAACCTCTGTCCAGGGGCGTAACTAGGAAAGACTGGGCCCCATAGCAAACTTTTGACTGGGGCCCCCCTCCCCTGGGTGTCACACAACCCCCCCCCCCCTTGTAGATAGTGCCTTTTTTACAGCCCCCCACCCTGTAGATAACGCCATACAGCCCCCCTGTAGATAACGCCATACAGCCCCCCTGTAGATAACGCCATACAGCCCCCCTGTAGATAACGCCATACAGCCCCCTGTAGATAACGCCATACAGCCCCCTGTAGATAGCGCCATACAGCCCCCTCGGTAGATAGCGCCATACAGCCCCCTCGGTAGATAGCGCCATACAGCCCCCTCGGTAGATAGCGCCATACAGCCCCCTCGGTAGATAGCGCCATACAGCCCCCTCGGTAGATAGCGCCATACAGCCCCCTCGGTAGATAGCGCCATACAGCCCCCTCGGTAGATAGCGCCATACAGCCCCCTCGGTAGATAGCGCCATACAGCGCCCCCTTTAGATAACGCCATACAGCCCCCCCTTTAGATAACGCCATACAGCCCCCCCTTTAGATAACGCCATACAGCCCCCTCTGTAGATAGCGCCATACAGCCCCCTCGGTAGATAGCGCCATACAGCCCCCTCGGTAGATAGCGCCATACAGCCCCCTCGGTAGATAGCGCCATACAGCCCCCTCGGTAGATAGCGCCATACAGCCCCCTCGGTAGATAGCGCCATACAGCCCCCTCGGTAGATAGCGCCATACAGCCCCCTCGGTAGATAGCGCCATACAGCCCCCTCGGTAGATAGCGCCATACAGCCCCCTCGGTAGATAGCGCCATACAGCCCCCTCGGTAGATAGCGCCATACAGCCCCCTCGGTAGATAGCGCCATACAGCCCCCTCGGTAGATAGCGCCATACAGCCCCCTCGGTAGATAGCGCCATACAGCCCCCTCGGTAGATAGCGCCATACAGCCCCCTCGGTAGATAGCGCCATACAGCCCCCTCGGTAGATAGCGCCATACAGCCCCCTCGGTAGATAGCGCCACACAGCCCCCTCGGTAGATAGCGCCACACAGCCCCCTTTGTAGATATCTACAGGGGGGACTGTATGCCATTATCTACAGGGGGGACTGTATGGAGTTAGCGCCATACAGCCCCCTCTGTAGATAACGCCATACAGCCCCCACTGTAGAGAAAGCCATACAGCCCCCCCCCTGTAGGGAACGCCATACAGCCCCCCCCCTGTAGGGAATGCCATACAGCCCCCCCCCCTGTAGGGAATGCCATACAGCCCCCCCCCCCTGTAGGGAATGCCATACAGCCCCCCCCCCTGTAGGGAATGCCATACAGCCCCTCCCCCTGTAGGGAACGCCATACAGCCCCCCCCCTGTAGGGAACGCCATACAGAGTCCACAACCCCCCAAAAAAATGCGACCTACAGTGTGTCCTACAAAAGACATGTATCCCCTATCCACAGGATAGGGGATACATGTGTGATCGCTGGCAGCGATAGGGAGGACGGGAGACTGAAAGTCCCCTGAAGTTCTCCATGACTAACCTCTGACTTCCGGCGTCTGCGCAGCTCAATACAAATGAAAGGAGCGCTGGTCGCGCATGCGCACAAGCGCGACCGGCGCTCCATTCATTTCTACGGAGCTGCCAACACAGACCCCGGAAGTCCGAGGTTTGTGATGGAGAACTTCAGGGGACTTTCAGTCCCCCGTTCTCCCGTTCAATGCCAGCGATCACACATGTATCCCCTATCCTGTGGATAGGGGATACATGTCTTTTGTTTAATGGCAGAGCGGGGAGATACCTCCCTGCTCTGCCGTAGTGTTCAGTGGCGTCCCGCTGTAGCAGCCATATCGGCTGCTAGCGGAGCCTCCGGCCATGGTGGGGGCCGGTGCCGGCGGGCGACACAGGCCCTCATGCCGCGGGCCCTGTAGCAGCCACTACGGCTGCTATGGCGGTAGTTACGCCACTGCCTCTGTCATTGATGTTTTCCAGGACTTGGTCACCACGGATTTGATGAAAATCAACATGCCACCCAAACTAATCAATCTAACAAGAGCTGAAAATAATGCATTGATTTCCCTTGAAAAGGATAGCAACATTGTAATAAAGTCGTCAGACAAAGGGGGGAACGTGGTGGTCATTGATAGGAAGAAATACATCGAAATCTGTCTTAACATCTTGAATGACAATACAGGATATGAAATTCTCCAAGAAGATCAAACAAAAAAATGTAAGATGGAACTTATCACAATTCTCATTGATGCAAAAGAAAGAAATTTGATTGACGAGCAAGACTACAAATTCATGGCAGTAGATAAACCACAGACCCTCACGTTTTATGCTCTCCCTAAAATCCATAAGGGAACCAACCCCTTAAATGGGCGCCCCCATTGTATTGGGCATTTTGGGATTGACACAAAACATGGGTGTCTATATTGATAGGGTTCTTAGAAATTTTGTAGAAACCCTACCTTCGTATACAACGGATACAATGGATCACCTGGCTAGAATTGATGATCTTCCTATTGAAAACAAAGCTGTCTTATGTAGCATTGATGTTGAGGCTTTGTACTCCTCAATTCCTCATGAGCTGGGTCTTAGAGCAGTGCGCCATTTCTTAGACACAAGGGGGGGTACATTTCAGGGACCATAGTGCGTTCACATTGAAACTGCTAGAGTTTGTTCTGACCAGGAATTACTTTCTATTCAATGGTCCCCTGTACCACCAGCTATAGGGCACTGTCATGGGCAATTCATGTGCACAGACATATACCAACTTGTTCCTGGGATGGTGGGAAGAAACTTTTATTTTCATTGATGAAAGGCATAACCTTAACCTACCGGTCTCAATGTGGACGCGCTATATAGACGACATTTTCGTCATATGGACAGAATCAACTAACCTTTTTGAGCAATATGTCAAAACCCTCAATTGTAACAAAATCGGTCTGAGACTCACCTTTGAATCACATCCAGATACCTTACCCTTTTTAGACGTCCTAATAGCAATAGATGGAGACAATAAAATAAAAACAACAATATATAGAAAACCAATGGCTACAAATAGTCTTCTGAGGTGGGAGAGCGGTCATCCCGGTCCTCTCAAGAAGGGTATACCGAAGGGACAGTATCTCCGCCACAGAAGAAACTGTTCCAATATACAGGAATTCAGAATAAAAGCAAAGGATCTGGAAACTAGATTCTTAGAAAGGGGCTATCCTTCTAAAATACTGTAGGAGGCGTATAAAATTGCATATACACAGAATAGAGAACAACTACTGATTCCAAAGAAACGAGAAGAATCAAGTCATCTGATACGTCTGGTGGGAACCTTTGAAATGGCAGATCAAGCAGTCAGGGAAATCCTTAAAAGACACTGGAATATCCTTCAGTTGGATAGTGATATAAAGGAAGCTGTAACCCCCCTCCCAAGCACAGATTACCTATAGAAAGGGTAGGAGTATAGGAGACCGACAGTGTCGTTCATAGTCATCTTGCCAGTATAAAAAAGGAAGGATGCTGGTTAGACAAAAAGATCAATGGATGTTTCAAATGTGGACACTGCAAGGCATGCACATTGGTGGAGGTTGCTAAAATTTTTGTGAGTGCTTTTACAGGTATTAATTATCCTATAAAAATTTTTGCTAACTGTAGCTCCAAAAATATAGTTTACAAAATTACTTGCCCCTGCCCACTAGACTATGTGGGTTAAACCAAAAGGGAGTGGAGGAAGAGAATCCTTGAACATTGGGGGGGATATCATTAATAAAAGAGATAAACCTGTATCTCGCCATGTCCATCTTGAACATAAGGGAGAAGTAAAATGTTTAAACTTTATCGTTTTGGAGGTATTACAACCATCTATAAGAGGGGGTGATATTGATAAAATATTACTACAGAAAGAATCCAGATGGATTTTCAAACTAGGATCTGTAGCACCGAATGGATTAAATGAACAGCTTGACTACACGTTTCATTTAAATTAAATTTAATCTCAAAAATAATTATAGAACTGAAAAACCTGAAATAACATCTTTCCTTTAAATATCTTTATCTTAGCCAAAAACTGGAGATATGTAGTATGGTAATATATACACATGACATATCTTTTTGCTATTAAATATCCTCTCTAAATGTTGATCACGTGATCTATATTTAATTAATCTATTTTAATATACTCCATAATTAGGAATCTTTTCATTTAGAATGAGTTGTGAGGGTTGAAGATTTATCGGTCACCCTGCACATACAATAAACCCCAACCCCATCACTATATGTCGGGCAGTCATGTTTTCCCTTAGACATGTAGTACAGTAAAAAATAGTGTAGTACCGTGTTAGCCAGAAACAATATGCAATGTTAAATACCTTTGTGTCAAAAAAGACAAAAGTATAGAAGGTATGATACCTTTATTGGCTAACCATAAAAGTTCTATATGCAAGCTTTCAGAGCGCAGAGGCTCCTTCTTCAGGCAGTTTACAAATGAATGTGCTTTTTTTTCTAAGTCATTCATTTGTAAACTGCCTGAAGAAGGAGCCTCTGTGCTCTGAAAGCTTGCATATAGAACTTTTATGGTTAGCCAATAAAGGTATCATACCTTCTATACTTTTGTCTTTTTTGACACAAAGGTATTTAACATTGTCCTTAGACATGTGAAAGGATTTATCTTTCCATGGCTATTTCCTGCATCTATCTGTACAGCCTTTGTCCTAAGTGCTGTTACCTCAGATAGAGTGCAGGGGAAGATTCTCATGTTGCAACTATCGTTGCCAACTGTGTCTCTTTCAGAGAAGTGGTCGCTTCGGCGTCCCGTTTCTATGGGAACGCGTATCTCCACAGCGGTGCAGTTAGAAACGCCGCTGTATGTAAGATCCACTTCCCTTCTCTCCATTCGAGAGTGGGAGACTCACTGCCTGCCTGGCAGAGGGAGCGATGTCTGGCATCCCCCGGAGGGCGGCACATATGCAATTTGTGCTGCTCGCCGGGTGAGTGATTCATCGTTCCCCCTACAGACACACGCCCACTGACGTCACGGGGGAGTGCCATGGGAGGAGCCAACGGGGTTTAAAAAGGACAGGGAAATCCCTGTTGCTGACGTCAGATGCCAGAAACAGGTGCCAACTTCAAAAGTACAGAACCATCTGAGTGATCCCTTGCCACTGCAAGTACATCTCTAAATAGACAGCCATTCAATTTGTTCCAGTACTCCAAAACTTGGATTTAGCTGGCTGTGGCCCAACTCCCCTGAAGAATCGCTTGGCCGTGAGGAAACGCTTTGGGAGGACTATTTTTTGAATATTGCGAGAGGTTCCATGGGAGATCTTTTCCTATATTAAGAGAGGTTTCCTGGTCCCCTGACATCAAGCCCAAAAGTAACCAAGAAACTGATGACATCCATACGGCTAGGGGGCATTGAGCCCCGCTCTTTTATACCTGTTGGGTACTTAGAAGGAAAGATCTCAATAAAATTTGATGAACACTCTCCATTCATTATAAACACGCATGAACTGCTGTCTATATCTAACTATTTCATTATATGGGATATATGCCATGAACAAATGTTGAAAATCCATTATACTATATATCCTTTATATCCATATGCACTGTCTGTACATGTTCATTTTTTCTAAGAAATGTTATATGAGAATACAGTAATAGTTATATTTTATATATAAACTCCGGATCTACATTCCCTTTAACACACCAGGCACTGTAGGATTCAGACAGGATTTTTGACAAATAAAATTATGGGGTGCATCAAAAAGAGGCATACATGCACAAGACGAGAACATGGTTCTACCACTTTACAAATCTCTAGTCAGACCGCAAATGGAATATTGTGTACAGCTTTGGGCACCAGTGTACATGAAAAACATAGTAGAGCTTGAGCAGTTTAAAGGTGGGCAACCAAAGTGACAAATGGAATGGGTGGATTGCAGTCTAGAAAAAATACGGATGATGCATGACCTAATAACTATGTATAAATATATTCAAGGTTAATACAGAGATACCCAGGACTGTAACTATAACAAGAATATATATTTTTATTATGGATGCCAGAGGCTGCATGTGCGACGTCGACGTTTCGGTCAGACAGACCTTCGTCGGGCACTAGAGAAATGTACAATTGATTAGATCATGGCATGGGTATAGGAGAACTATCACTTAAGATTTACATGATAACATCATAAAATATGTCATATAGGTGAAAAAACAGAGTGTGTAACTGGGTCAATTCAAACATAGTATACCTAACACATAGGACTATGAAATCAACGTGAAAATTAAAATCAAAAACGAAAACAAAAAGGAGGAAACAGAGACATAGATCCCAGGAACATGCAACACATCAGGGAATGTACCATATGGCTATGGAGAGAAATCTTGTGTCTAGGAAACTCATAATTTGGACGGAAAATTATGAGTTTCCTAGACACCAGATTTCTCTCCATAGCCATATGGTACATTCCCTGATGTGTTGCATGTTCCTGGGATCTATGTTTCTGTTTCCTCCTTTTTGTTTTCGTTTTTGATTTTAATTTTCACGTTGATTTCATAGTCCTATGTGTTAGGTATACTATGTTTGAATTGACCCAGTTACACACTCTGTTTTTTCACCTATATGACATATTTTATGATGTTATCATGTAAATCTTAAGTGATAGTTCTCCTATACCCATGCCATGATCTAATCAATTGTACATTTCTCTAGTGCCCGACGAAGGTCTGTCTGACCGAAACGTCGACGTCGCACATGCAGCCTCTGGCATCCATAATAAAAATATATATTTTTGTAACACAAGCAAGGTGTGCCGAGTACAAATTCTTAACCTACACCCGGGTTGGGACCCTACCTCGAGCACCCAAAGAAACCAGTGCCATCTGAACACAACCATATATGTAACTATAACAAGGGGGCATACACTATATCTAGAGAATAGAATGTTTCTACACAAACAAAAGAGATTCTTTGATGTAAAAGCAGTGAGACTATGGAACCCTCTGCCAGAGGAAGTTACATAGTACGGTTGAAAAAAATACATATATCCATCAACTAAAAAAAAAAACATCATGCTGGAAGATGTGTCACATGTAAAACTGTAGCTATACATACACAGCTGTTCATTGCTACATGTATGTACATGCTCAGTTTATAATCGTATGGAGAACATGGACAATATGTAATAACCAAGCCATTAGCACCTTTCAAGCTAAACACGTATTTCTCGTACCAAAGTTGATAACGTAATCCTGGAGGACTCTAAACAAACTACCATTCATTTTATATGTACATTCATATTTCTTTTACCAACCATAGTAGTCTACAGGTTGACTGCTTGCCATCTACTTCAAAGGCAAATTTGGTGCCAGCAGACATGATGTCATTGATGCCTACCTTTAATCTGGTTTCCCACACCTTAAGTTGTTTCTCATGTGAGTGAGAACTAAGTATTTATCTTCTTAAATGGCCACTAACACAGACTTATACCTTATATTTCTAACGTATGACACAGCAGAAAGAAGAATGTGAGAATTAATATTAATAGACCACAATAAAATCTGTGCAAAACTGCAGAAGTAAATTTGAACAGCCATGGAAACATATCTGGTTATGTTTCTAAGAACTATTTTAAAATGTTTGTAGCTATCCACAGTACAGACTAAGGCCTTATTCACACAAGCGTGTTATACATCCGTGATACATGCGTGATTTTGACGC
The DNA here is from genome assembly GCF_050947455.1 of Rhinoderma darwinii. Lineage (NCBI taxonomy): Eukaryota > Metazoa > Chordata > Amphibia > Anura > Rhinodermatidae > Rhinoderma > Rhinoderma darwinii. Next base: position 63,019,473 of record NC_134694.1, on the reverse strand, counting down.
GCGTCGCACGGACCTATGTTAGTGAATGGGGCCGTTCAGGCTGTCAGTGATTTTCACACAGCGTATGTGCGCTGCGTAAAACTCACGACATGTCCTATACTTGCCCGTGTTTTGCGTAGCACGCACTCGCGTGCAAATCGCGCTCGGCACACGGAAGCACTTCCGGGTGCCGCGCGTGATTCGCGCAACAGTAGTAAAAAGAATGAATGAAAATAGAAAAGCACCTTCTGTTTTTATGTTTGTAAACATAAAAACAGAGTGTCATAATGATGCCGGCTGCGCAAAAATCACGCAGCCACGCACCATATACAGATGCCACACTGAGCTTTTGCGCGCACAAAACGGACACGTTTGTATGAATAAGGCCTAATGCATTGTAACACCATGCCTGGTAATCTAGCTTAAAGGGTTTGTCTCTAAATGAACAATTATTACCTATCCACAGAATTGGTGACAATTGTACGATTTCTGCTGGCACCCCACCAATCGTGAGAACATGGGTCCCGAACCCTCCGCTCCTCCTCACTGCACCCCCCCCCCCCCCACAGTGAGGAGGAGCTTGAATGGGGCTATACTCAGCTGTTTCTGTCATTCCCATAGACATTAAATGGAGCAGCAGTGCGCATGTTCTATCGCCAGTCCATTCAATGTCCTCCTCATGGCGATCAGACAATTATCACCTATCCTGCAGATGGGTGATAATTGTCCATTCTTGGAATAGCCCTTTAAGAAAACTAGAAAGCTGGCCATACTGTTATACTAGGCACAGTGCTGTAAAGAAGTATTTTACCCCTATAAAATCCCCCCTATTTTAGCATAAACTATATGGGCAAAAGTATGTGGACACCCCTTCCTATTATGGAGTACAGGTTTTTCAGCCACACTCATTGCAAACAGGGGCAGAAAATGAATCACAGAGCCATGCACTCTAAATAGACAAACATCGGTAGTAGTGTGGATCATACCGAAGAGCTCAGTGACGTTAAAAGTGGCACTGTCAAAGGATTCCACCTTTTTCGTGGTCTGCTGGGTCTGCCCCAGTTAACTGTAAGTGCTATTATTGTGTAGTGGAAGCATCGAGGAGTAACAAAAGCTCAGCCAAGAAACGGTAGACCATGCAAACTCACAGAGTGGGACGCCGAGAGCTGAAGTGTGTGGTGCATAAAAAAAAAAAAACACACATCCTCTGTTGCATTACTCACTGCAGAGTTCCAAACTACATGTAGAAGTGACATCAGCAAAAATAAAATAAAAAATGTACGTTCAATGTTTCATGAAATGGGTTGCTATGGTTGAACAGCTGCACATAATCCTAAAATCACCATGCACAAGGCTGTTCTTGAGGGTTTGGGCTAGGCCCCTAATTTTTTGCATAATTGCATGCTTCCCACTTTGGGGCAACTTTTTTGGGACTGCGCCCTTGTGTATAACTTGATCTATAAAGACATAGTTTTGACGGTTTGGTGTGGTGGAACTCACAGAGTTCTGACCTCAAACCCATCGGAATTAATTGGAACATTGCCTGCAAGTCAGAGCTTCTCATCCAGTATCAGTGCCTGACTTCACAAATGCTTTCTTGGCTAATAAATGGGCACACATTTCCATAGACACTTCAAAATCTTGAGGAAAGTCTTTCCAGAAGATTGGATGCTGTTATAGCCACAAAAGTGAGTAAACAAGTAAAACGGTTGTGAATTATTACTGCACTTATTAAAGTCATGCACATAAGAAAAGCTGTCGGGCAAAAAAGCGTTCAGATGTAATTTAAGGTTGATAAATGTAAAATAAAGCATCTAGGCCACAGAAATAATATTACTGCATATAAATTTTTTTTTTTTTATAAAACTGGCGATAACATAACAAGAGGAGGACATGGGTATTCTAATTACAAGTGAGCTAAGCAATAGTGCTCAATGTGAAGCAGCAGCTGCAAAAGCAAACAAAATTTTAGGGTGTATAAAAACCTGAATCTCAATTTCAGTCAAATTATGGCAGTATTGTTTGGTTAATAAAGTTTTAAAAAAAAGTTACAAATCGTGCTATGTATGGGAACGAGCGCTCGTTACTCCGATCGCTCGTATCCATACATTATTATCGTGTCGGAAGCATCTCCCTTTTTTGCCCGATAATTGGCCTGCGTAAAAGGGCCTTAAAGAGGATCTGTCACCACATTATAAGTGCCCTATCTCCTACATAAGGAGATTGGCGCTATAATGTAGGTGACAGCAGTGCTTTTTATCTAAAAAAAAACCCGATCTGTTTTCACCACTTTATTAGCGATTTTAGATTTAAGCTAATGAGTTGCTTAGTGCACAAGTGGGCGTGTTTTTACTTTAGACCAAGTGGGCGTTGTACAGAGGAGTGTATGACGCTGACCAATCAACGTCATGCACTCCTCTCCATTCATTTAGACAGCGCATAGGGATCCTTTTTAGATCTCTATGTGCTGTCTTATACTAACACATTAACGATACTGAAGTGTTTAGACAGTGAATAGACATTCCACGCGATGTCTATTCACAATCTCTGCACTTCATTACTGTTTCTGTGCTAGTTACAGCAGAGGAAGCTTAATCTCGCGAGATTACGCTGTAGATGACAGGTTACAACGAGATTACGCTTCGTCTGCTGTAACTACCACAGACGGAGTAACGAAGTGCAGAGATTGTGAATTGAAATCCCGTGGAATGTCTATTCACTGTCTAAATACTTCAGTGTCGTTAATGTGTTAGTATAAGACAGCACATAGCGATCTAAAAGGATCCCTATGCGCTGACTAAATGAATGGAGAGGAGAGCATGACGCTGATTGGCCAGCGTCATACACTCCTCTGTACAATGCCCACTTGGTCTAAAGTAAAAACACACCCACTTGGGCATTAAGCAACTCATTAGCATAAATCTAAAATCACTAATAAAGTGGGGAAAACAGATCGTTTTTTAAAATAAAAAGCATTACTGTCACCTACATTATAGCGCCGATCTCTTTATATAGGAGATAGGGCACTTATAATGTGGTGACAGAGCCTCTACTATAAAGCTGGAGGCAGATAACAAAAGCACTGACAATAGGTGCCATTGACAATTGGTGATGGAAACAGCTTATCTCCTCTTTCTTCCTGCACAAATCTCTGCACAGATCACAGAGCTTGCCTGAACACTCTCCCATTGAAGTCAATAGGTCATTTTCTGACTGAGGTATCCTGAGGTCTTTTAACACGGGCCAATTATTGGGCAGCGATCATCAGATGAGCGAGCAAACACTTGTTCATCTGCTGATCGTATTGTTTTAAAAATTAAAATTATTATCGTTGTTGGCAGCACATCTCCCTGTGTAAGCAGGGAGACGTGCTGTCGACATGATAATAATGTATGGGGACGAGCGATCGGAGTGATCGCTGATCAACGAGCTTTCTTGTTGATCGGTGCTCGTTTACACGTTCAGACGTGGCAGAATTTTTCCGCTGCAAATGTTGGTGCAGATTGGAGGCAATTACGCAACGAATCTGCACCAACATTTGCATATCTGACAGGTAATTCAGTCGTTGCAGATATCACAGCGGACTTGCCACAGATTTCAGTTTTTGCATTGCAAAGGCTGAAATCCACAGTGAAATTCTGCTGCTTCTCTGCAACATAATGAGCATACTGCGGAGGGAAAATTCTGCACCGCAGCCCAATTTCCACACAATAATTTTCTGCAACGTCCGAACTAACTTTCCTAAAAATGTATAGAAACAAATGTAAAAAACGGCTGCTGGAGAGTTCCACTGCGGACTGTCCGCAGCCGAATTCAACAGCATTTCTGCCACATCTGAACCCATAAGAATGGCTACAATTTCCCCCTCATTACCACCACAGGGGTCCTCCGGAGACAGAGAAACATAATTATTTGTAGATGCATGGAGGTCCTGAACAAGGGAACCCCTGCCTCCTCTATTAACAAAGAATTCCCTTATAGGTTATTTGGATATTTCCTAAACCAGACAACTCTTTAGTGTTTAAAGGTTTTAATTTGCAATGCTAATCCTTTACACATAGAAACATCTGTATGGGCCTTTTGAAAAGGTTTCTGACAAAAAAAAGGAATATGCATCTTACCTTCAGGTCGGTATTGTGCTACAATTGTGACAGTTTGCCCTGCCCGTTTTAGTGCAGCAGCAGCTTGCTCATGTGTTGCACTGCGTAGATTCACTCCATTAACCTGTAACAGGAAAACATGCCCATTAAACACTCAAAAAATAAGCAAACTGTTTTTAAAATTTAAGTAGATAGGTCAGTAAGCACCATATACACATAGCATACATTTTTTACTTCGTATTCTATGTGTATATGCTCAATTTTTCTATTTGATTAAAATATACTTGCTAACATCTATTATTGCAGCATCTAACACCTTTGGGTAAAATAAAACATCATAAGTTTAACAGTAAAAACTCACAGAGAGAATACGGTCCCCACGACGCAGCTCTCCACTAAGGTCCGCTGGTCCTCCAGCAAGAATAAATGATACAAATATTCCTTCTCCATCTTCTCCACCAACAATGTTAAAGCCAAGTCCTGTAGATCCTTTATGTAGAATGATCTTGCGTGGTTCCCTGGAGACATGACGAAAAGACATGTCTAGCACTCAGACCAGGTGGAAGAGGTCAAAGACAGTGTGAGGGTGAGAAATTACAGGATAATTTAGATGAAATGAGAGAGTAAAATCAGGTAAAACAATTAAAAGGCCATGTAGAATGTAAAGAAGCTAGAGAGACACATCTGGCTGGACCTTTTGAAAAGGTATCTGGCTACAAGTAGAATACAATAGAGAATATAGATAAGAGATGACAGCAATAGAAGGATGTTGTAGTCTGTCCTGTATCAATGGCTAGATGAGATGGAAGCTGGAAATAGAAGGTGCTGCAAAGCCGGTCTGACAAGTGCTATCAAAGGAAATCACTGTCTAATGAAACCTCCTGACAAGTTTCAGGGCAGGAACAGCTATGGATTGCAACACAACTCATCACATCTGTTTAACACCTATCCGTTCCCCCAGAAACAAAATTAGTATTCCCATGGTCACTTCATACTTTCTTTCAGTTGTATATTTCCTCCATGACAGAATATTTGTAATTCTCCTGATCTTTCCCAACTTCTTCTTCCTACCTCTCTTTGTTTGTCCTGTGTGCCAGTAGTGGTCGCTTGGAGGGCGCAGAGCTTGGTGGTCTTCGATAAGACATAGATGAAGAGACATTTACAGTAAACATGAGGGCGGCTCCAAGACTATGCTGCCACCTCTTCTGTTCAGTACAGCGCTGATCTTATCCTTCCCCTTGTAACTACTTATTTGTCATTGACCCTATTTCTCCCAGCTTCCTCTGCTTGACCCACCAATAATCTATCTAGACCCTCTCCTCTTTGTGCTGTTTCTCCTACAGCTCTCTCATGGTGCAGGCAGCTTTGAGCTCTCTCTTGCTGTGGTGTTTGAACACTTAGTTGCTATCCCTTTCTCACTGACACATTCCTTCTCACAATACAAGTAGGGTGTTGCTGACACCTTTTTACTGTTTTGTTGATTTAACCTTTTCCTGGGTGTTTCTAATTATACAATGAAAAGAGAACATTTACTAAGGTTTGTGAACTCCTGTATTTTACTGCTACAAAGTAAACTATGTCCGTGAAATACAAACCAAGGATTGTTACCTGGGAGAGTTTGTCAGCGAAGGACAGAGACAAATACTCTATCCTGTGTTACACATTACAAGCTTTTAGTTACAGGATTCAATAGAATAGTTCACATTCCCATCATTCCAAATGAGTTGACTGTCATCTAGTCACAGCGAACACTAACAGGGGTGATGTCACTGAGTCACATATCTACCAGGTTGTTCCAAACAAGCTACTGTTTTACAATGGGGTGGAATGCCAGTTGACTAATTTGTGTCACTGACTATTCTGCTCCACCCTAACTTATCTCCCTCCTCCATGTGATCCTTCTTCTTACACACCTTCACAATTCTTTTCCTTCCTATAGTTTCCTGTATCACCTTCGCAAATTCACCTGTCCTTGCTCTATATATCATCTTGAGGGACTATTTTCTATGTTTTATTCCTCTTTTTATTTTTATTATTTCTCTTTACCCACCTGTTTTTCCCCATAATGAGTCAGACCTCAGATATGTGCACGTATTTGTGTTTAGAAAGTAGTATATACAATATTTTGTAGATTCTTATTTAACAAGTTTACATCGCTGTAAGGCCATAAATGTACATGAAATAAATGTGCACAAAACATATTGAAATATCCATATTTCAGGAGTGAAGATGACATCAAAAGCAAGATTGTACCATAAACTTTCAGTCGTTGCTGATCACTGGCTGAAAAGATTCGTCAATGCAGATCAGAATTTAAATAGCTGTCGCTTGTACTAAATAATGTGACTAGCTAATAACTGGCAATCTTACAACAGAAGTACTGTACAACATTTTGGCCAGCATTGATGTCATGACTCAGCTTTACAGTACACACATAACATCAAATCACAAACATAAAAAAGGTATCACCTAGATCCGGGAAGTTCAATCTTAGGTCTGGATAGAAGTCTGGATAGCATTTCCTAGAACGGTCTCTTTTAGTCCATGATTACATGATGGAGCTAGTTCACACCTGCGCTAGTATTTCCATTATAATGTTCCATCATGGGAGCACAATAATGGAAAAATAATGGAAGCGCTAAATACTTAATTTTAGAATATATTTTAGGCACCATGTCAGGTTTGAAGAGGTCTTGTGGTGCCAAAATAGTAAAAAAACAAGTGACACCAATTTGGAAATTACACCCCTCAAGGAATTTATCTAGGGGTATAGTTAGCATTTTGACCACACAGTTTTTTTGCTAAATATATTTGAAATAGTCGGTGAAGATGAAAATCTCTATTTTTTTCCTGAAAAAACGTGTACATTTTTAGTTTTTACAAGGAATAAAGAAGAAAAAACACCCCAGCATTTGTAAAGCAATTTCCCCAGATTACGGCAATACCCCATATGTGGTAATAAACTGATGTTTGGACCCACAACAGGGCTCAGAAGAGAAGGAGCGTCATTTGGATTTTGGAGCACCGATTTTGCTGGAATAGTTTTCAGTGCCATGTTGCATTTGCAATGCACTGGAGGGAACAAAACAGGGGAAACCCCCCAAAAGTGACCCCATTTGGGAAACTACACCATTTAATCTATCTAGGGGTATAGTGAGCATTTAAACCCCACAGGTCTTTTGCAGAATTTATTAGAATTAGGAAAATGAAAATCAACATTATTTCCACTACAATGTTGAATTTTTTAATTTTCACAAAACATAAAGCAGGAAATAGCACCACAACATTTGTAAAGGAATTTTTTCAGATTACGGCAATACCCCATATGTGGTCATAATTTTTTTTTTATTAGAAATTAATTAACCCTTTCCGAATTGCTTCATTTTTTTTCTTTTTTCTTTTTCCTTCCCCCCTTTCCAAGAGCCATACGTTTTTTATTTTTCCGTCAATAGAGGGGTGTGAGAGCTTATTTCTTGCGGGAGGAGTTGCAGATGCTGTTGACACCATTTATCCATTTAATGTACCGGGAAACTGAAAGTAAAATTCTTTGCAGGCAGAAATTGGAAAAAAACAGTGATTCCTCCATTGTTTTTTGGGTTCCGTTTTTACGGCTTTCACCGTGCAGTAAAAATGATAGCTTACATTTTTTTTGTGACTCAATACAATTACGGTGATATCAAATGTATCTATTTTTTTTTATATTTTACTACTTTCACAAATTAAAAACTATTTGTTAAAAAAAAAAATTGATTTTTTTTCACCACATTCCGAGAGGCATAACCTTTACTTTTTGGTCGATTCAGAGGTGTGAGGGCTTCTTTTTGCGGGCGAGCTGTAGTTTTTATTGGTACCATTTCTTGGTACATACAACTTTTTAAGCACTTGACGCAGCGATACCAATTTTGTGTATTTTTTTAATTTTTTACATTACTTTAGAGAAAAAATGGGAAAAGTGTTGTTTTTTTGGACTTAAAATATTGATTTGATTTTTTTCACTAATAATAACTTTATTTACTTTATTTTTTTTCAACATTTTATTAGTCCCCCTAAGGGACTTGAACCAGCGATCATCGCTGGTACAATACACTGCAATACTAATGTATTGCAGTATATTGTCATTTTTACAGGCTCCTGTAACAGCGCAATCGTTGTTCCTGTCCATTAATCCCGGGTGTCAGCTGTAATACACAGCTGTCACCCGCAGCGTATGGCACAGGCTCAGTGCGTGAGCACGCTCCATACATCACCCCCCGCACCACAACATGCTATTTAGTCGTGGTGCGCGAAGTGTTTAATGCGCAGTGGATGGTGCAGAGTGAAAATTTTCATTTTACACTGATATGCCATTTTAGTGTACATTATGTTGTGCCCAATTTGCGCCACTGAAGACAAATACCTCATAAAATATTAAGCAGGTTCTCCTAGGTATGGCTATGCCATATCTGTGGACGTAAACTGACGTTTGGGCATGCTGCAGGGCTGAGAAGGGAGGGAGCGCAGATTTTGGTTGGTGGTAGTTATGTTTGGAGTTTTACTGGTATTTCAGTTTATAATGTGGGGGCATAAGCTGTGCGGAGTACATCAGGGCATAATAAGAGGGTACAATAATGCGCTAAATAAATAATATTTCACAAATGTGTAGCCAGTGTCACACTGGTAAGTGGTGCCCAATCCTATCCGCTTTTGAAACACTCTGCATATTTTGCGTTGCCATATTCTGAGAGCCAGAACTATTTTTTCTCTAACAGAGCTGTGTGAGGGCTTATTTTTTGCGGGACAATGTGTAGTCTTCATTGGTACCATTTTGGGGCACTTTTATTCAATTTTTGGCAAGCAAGGTGAGGGTATTCACCGTGGGCTATAAATGAAAATTTTACTTTATTCTGTGGGTTGATACGATTACGGCGATACCATATGTATATAGTTTTTTTTATGTTTTGCAGCATTGCCCAATAAAATCACTTTTATTATAAAATTATTTATTCTTTGTGTCACCATATTGTGAGAACCATAACTTTTTTATTTTTCAGTCAAAAAAGCTGTGTAAGAGCTTGTTTTTTGCGGGACGAGTTGTAGTTTTTATTGGTACTATGTTAGGATACATGCGATTTTTTGATCACTTTTTATTCTATATTTTGTAAGGGGTGGTGACCAAAAAATAGTGATTCTGGCATGGTTTTTTACTTATTTTTTTTTGCGGTGTCCACCGTGCGGGGAAAATATTATAGTTTTATAGTTTGGGACATTACAAATGCGGTGATACCAAATATGCGTCCTTTATTTAACGTGTTCATTTTTTCCTATAATAAAAGACTTCTATAAAACTTTTCTTTTTGTAACTTATAACTTTTATTTTTACACTTTTCTAAAACATTTTTATTACCTTTTTTAAAAAAAATGTTGTCCTACTAGGGGACTTGAAGACTTGCAGCTCTGATCGCTGCTAGAATTCATTACACTACCTACGTAGTGTACTGTATTCTAACTGTCATTGTGACGTGACAGTCACTCTGACAGGAAGCCTATGAGGACCCGCCCGGAGGCCATTGTCTGCCTCCGGTTGGCATGGCAATCATCGGCAGCCCGGAGGCCATTGTCTGGCAGCCGGGAGGCCATTGTCTGGCTACCATCGGCAGCCCCTGCAATTTAGTGTGGGGGATGCCAATCTGCTCTAAACTTCTTAAATGCAGCGAGGGTTAAGGGGTTAATTGCAGAAGTCAACGGTGATGGGCCGCTGATCGGCAACAGAGAATGCAGGGCAGACATCCTGCACAGTTAACCACTGCTGCATTGTAGCGGTTAAATGTCAAAGTCCACACGTAACTGCACGTCAAGGTGCGCGAAGGTACTGCTCACCTTGACGTGCAGTTACGTCAAGGTGCGGGAAGGGGTTAAAATGATGGACACCAACGACGCCCAACAGAACCTATCGACTTTAAGGGCAAAGCCACACGTGGCGGAATTCCTCTTGAATTCCGCAGCGGACACTCCGCAGCGTTAATCCGCAGCGGAGCCGTTTGTCCATTGACTTCCACTTTTATTTAGCAGTGTTCGTTTAGACGATGTGTAAAATTCCGCTGCGGAGCATAGGCTGCGGAGCGGAATTTGGTGTCCGCAGCATGCTAGGGCTGTTGCGGAGTTGTGGCGGACTGGTTGCGGACTCATGGCGGAATTTCTCCATTGACTTCAATGGAGATTCTAAATTCTGCAATGAAGTCCGCAGCTGTCATGAAAATGTTATATGTGCTGCGGATCCGTCTTGCTTTTTTGACATGACATTTCTTCATTCTGGCTGGACCTATGTATTTCTAGGTCTACAGCCAGACTGAGGAAGTCAATGGGGCTCCCGTAATTACGGGAGCGTTGCTAGGAGACGTCAGTAAATAGTCACTGTCCAGGGTGCTGAAAGAGTTAAGCGATCGGCAGTAACTGTTTCTGCACCCTGGACAGTGACTACCGATCCCAATATACAGCAACCTGTCAAAAAAAAGTTCATACTTACCGAGAACTCCCTGCTTCTGTCTCCAGTCCGGCTTCCCAGGATGACGTTTCAGTCTAAGTGACGGCTGCAGCCAATCACAGGCTGCAGCGGTCACATGGACTGCCGCGTCATCCAGGGAGGTCGGGCTGGATGCCGAAAGAGGGACGCGTCACCAAGACAACGGCCGGTAAGTATGAAATTAGTTTACTTTCACTAGGGAAAGTGCTGTCCCTTCTCTCTATCCTGCACTGATAGAGAGAAGGGAAGCACTTTTCCTGCAGTCCGCAGCAGCTAGTCCGCATCAATTTACTGCACATTTTGGGCAGATACGCCGCAGAATCTGCAACGCAGATTCTGTGCGGCATTGATGCGGACAGTTGCTGAGGAAATCCGCCACGTGTGGGCATGCCCTAATGGGTTCCATTAGGTTTCAGTTGTTTAGACAGATTCTAACAGTCCCCAATGAAGATATTAGCAGAGCCTAAGAGAAATAAAAATCCAACGCAGATTTCAAGGGAATTGCTAAATTTTTACGTGGATTTACCCACTAATCTGCGAGTGGAAATCCGCTAGCTTTTCTGATTGATTAAGATTATAAATGCAGAATGCGGATTTCAGTAATGTCTATGCAGCACGCAGATTTACAATAGAAGTCAATTGGTGGTGGAAGTCAAGCGCAGTGTGTAAATACCCTAACAAAAAACACTTCTGCAATCAGATTGTAATGTGGCTTGGTGCTGTAGTTCAATGCAAACAGTGACTTTAGCTTGAAACATTGAAGTGTTGCTATGAAATTATCAGTAAAGTTATAAGATTGTAGTTATTTTGGAAAAAAAAAATATGAAATTGCTTAAAGTGACTCTCCAGAATCCCCCTTACTAAGGCTCATTGCCTTAGTATATGTGTCATTTACCTGATAATCTTTTTATCGTCTCTTTTTTTGGTAGTTCTGTAGTCTTCATGCGTCATCACAGCTGCATATCACAGGGGGCTGCCTTCCCCTCCTTTGTGTTGGCGTCTCTAGTCACGTGGGGGAAAGGGCCAGGACGGCATGCTACTGAGGCGGTGGGAGGGCGGGAAAAACAGAGCTATGCATATAGGAAGGAGCATATGAAGGCAGCTGTTTGAGTGATCAGAGCATCTTTGATAATGGAATCTAATCAGTAATAAGTTTATTTACATTACCCCCTTGCTGTAAGTTTTGACCTTCCTGACTGACACATGTCAGATTTGAATAATGCTCTCTTTATGTGGCAATAACTTAGGAATTCTTTAACTTATCCAAGTGATTCCCAGATTGTTTTGTTGTAACAGTGTACTGAAAGTGGTAAAATCTGGTCGATACATTCAGTATTTATTTGTGAAAACCACCAAAATGTAGAGAATTTTTTTAAAAAAATCAGCATTTTTCTAAGATTGAATTTAACTGTAAGGCCTATTGCACACGACCGTAGCTGCATGAAAGGTCCATAATTATGGCACGGATGGCCCGAGCAATGTCATCCATGGGCCTTCCACAATGAAGGACCGTGCACACACAAGAGTGCGTTGGGTTTAATGAGCCCGGACTCCGGGCAATGAACGGACCGTGAAAACCAAGTCATGTGCATTTGCCCATAGGATACAATGTGCGGATGGCATGTGGATGCAAATGTACGGTAGTGTGCATGGGGCCTTAGACATAAAATTATACCACACAAAATAGTTACTAACTAATTTCCCATATGTCTACGTTATGTTGGTATCATTTTTTGAACGTCCTTTTATATTTTTCTAGGCTGTTAGGTTTATAACTTTAGGCTGGGTTCACACGACCTATTTTCAGACATAATGGAGGCGTTTTACACCTCGAATTACGTCTGAAAAAACGGCTCCAATACGTCGGCAAACATCTGCCCATTACTTTCAATGTGCTTTACGATGTACTGTGCCAACGACCTGTCATTTTACGCGTCGCTGTCAAAAGATTGCTCGTAAAATGACAGCCTCATCAAAAGAAGTGCAGGACACTTCTCTGGACTTTTTGGATCCGTTTTCTCATAGACTCCAATGAAAACAGCTCCAAAAACGGCCGTAAAAAAAAGTGCAGCGAAAACGCCACGAAAAACAGCTCCGTATTTTCCCTTGAAAACAGCTCCGTATTTTCAGACGTTTTTGACTCTACGTGTGAATATACCCATAGCAGCAATTTTTCATATTTTTAGGAGCATTTCCAAAACCTATTTTTTTAGGCTCCAATTCAGTTCTGAAGTAGCTTTGATATGTTAGAATCCCCTATAAATCAGCCCTATTTAAAAACTGCAAGCCCCCCCCCCCCCAAGTATTCAAAACAGCATTTTGGAACTTTAATTCTTTAGGTGTTTCACAGGAATGAAGGCAAAGTGAAGGTGAAATTTGTAAATGTTAACTTTTTTTTGATGAATTGATTAGAATTGAAAATGAAAAATTTTCTTTTTTCCAATAAGATGTAGTTTTTGTTTAAAATATTTGATTTTCACAAGAACTAAAGTAGAAAAGCAGCCCAACATTTATAAAGCAATTTGTCTCGAATACTGCAATACCCCATATGTGGTCATAAATGGCTGTTTGGGCGCACAGCAGGGCTCAGAAGGAAAAGAGCGCCATTTGGCTTTTGGAGCGCAGATTTTCCTGGAATGGTTTGCGGACGCCATGTTGCATTTGCAAAGACACTGAGTTACCAAAACAGTGAAATCCCCCCAGAAGTGACCCCAACTTGGAAACTATACCCCTCAAGGCATTCACCTCCCTAGTGAGCACGTTGACCCCACAGGTGTAAATTAGAGCGCAGTCACTGTTGCAGAGTGAAAATTGCAATTTTTCCATAAATGTGCCATTTCAGTGTGCACTATGTTGTGTCACCATAAAAAGACCGCTCTCAAATTATTTTGCTGTTTTTCCTAGTTTTAGTAACACCCTACATGTGGCCCTAATCTTTTGCCTGGACATTCGACAGGGCTCAGGAGTGAAAGAGCACCATGCCTATTTGAGACCTAATTTGCCCATTTACACAGAAATGGTTCACAATTGCATATGCTCTGATGCTAAATATTACAAGAAACCCAGAGAGTGGCCCCATTTTGGAAACTACACCCCTAAAAGACATTTTGCAGGGGTGTAGTGAGCATTTAGACCCCACAGGTGTTTTCCAGAAATTAATGCGCAGCGGCTGGTGCATAGTGAAAATTTCAATTTTCCACGGATATGCCAATTCAGTGCACAATATGCTGTGCCTAGCTTCTGCCACAGGGGAGACATACCCCATAAATTGTTAAGCAGGTTATCCTGGGTCTAGCAATGCCATATACACTATATGGACAAAAGTATTGGGACATACCTCTTAATCTTTGAATTCAGATATTTCATTCAGTCCCATTTCCACAGGTGTATAAAATTAAGCACCTAGCGTTGCAGTCTGTATTTTACAAACATTTGTGAAAGAATGGGTCTTTCTAAAGAGCTCACTGAATTCGAGAATGGTACTGTAAAAGGATGTCACCATAGCAACAAGTCAGTTTGTGAAATTTCTTCCCTCCTAGATATTTCACTTTTGACTGTGAGGGGTATTATTGCAAAATGGACGGAGTTAGGAATTACAGCAACTCGAAGTGGCAGACCACCTTAGGTTACAGAGCAGGGTGGCCAATGCTCTGCTGACTCAATAACTGCAGAGTTCCCAACCTCTTCTGGCATTAACATCTGCACAAAAAAATTGCCCCAGGAGCTTCATGACATGGATTTCCATTGCAGAGCACCTACATGGAAGCCTTACATCACCAAGCACAATGTATAGCGCCAGATGGAGTGGTGTAAAGCATACAGCCACTGGACTCTAGAGCAGTGGGAACGTGTTCGGTGGAGTGACGAATTACCCTTCTATATCTGACATATCTGGCAGTGTGAGGGTGTCTATGTTTAGCGAATGCATTACCTACCTGACTGCATTGGCGGGAAAATCTGGTGTTTTCATTGGTTCCCTTTGGTAAAAAAGGCGGGAATTTTGAATATATATTCCCAGGTTTTGGAGTGGTCTGCTGCCCGTCCAAGTTGGATGAAGAAGAGGAACATCATTGCCCCGCCCCCCTCCCTTTTATTGTCGCGGTATCTTGTTAGTGGGGGGTTAGTCACCCAGTTTATGGGTGGACAAGGTCATGAATTATTGGTATAATATTTATTGGTTTTTAATATTTATTAAAATATTTGGTATTTATTACAAGTTTAATATTTATTTATTCTATTTATTATGTAACCCCTTAATAAATACCGCGGCCATTTTATTCCATCTGCATTGTCTCTTGGTCTTTATTTATTAATTAAGTTTTTAGTATGAGTGTTTGGAAGGTTGGGTGGCGCTTGTGTTACCATGCTATGGGGTTGTTTCTCAGGGGTTGGCCTAGGCCCCTTAGTTCCAGTGAAGGGAAATCTTAATGCTGCAGTTTGGGGAAGGCCCTTTTCTGTTCCAGCATAATTGTGCCCCAGTGCACAAAGCAAGGTCCATAAAGGCAGGGTTGTGTGAGTTTGGTGAGGAAGATCTTGACTGGCCCTGACCTCAACCCCATCAAACACCTTTGGGATGCACTAGAATAGATATTGTGAGCCAGGCTCATCCAACATCAGTCTCTGACCTCACAAATACTCTTCTGGATCAATGGGCAAAAATTCCCACAGACAGACTCCAAAATTTTGTAGAAAGCCTTCCCAGAAGAGTGGAATCTGTTTTAGCTGTAAAGGGGGACCAACTCCATGTTAATGCCTATGGATTTAGAATGGGATGTCATAAAAGCTTCTATAGATGTAATGTGCCGGTGTCCATATAGTATGTCTTGACTTAAACTTCTGTTTGGGCACACTGTAAAGCTCAAAAAGGAGGGAGTGCCATGTGGTTTTGGAGCGTGGATTTCACTAGGTAGTTGTTCTGTTTTGGGTTTTACTGGTATGTCAGTTTATAATGTGGGGGCATATGTAAGCTGTGCGGAGTACATCAGGTGTTATAATAAAGGGGTAAATAATAAATTATATTCATAGATGTGTGGTACGCTTTGAAGAAATCCTTTATGCACAGGCCAGTGTCCCACTGACAAATGATAAATGATGTCCACTGGCGTAGCTATAGGGGTCGCAGCGGTCGCAATTGCGACCGGGCCCCGAAGCCAGGGGGGCCCACGGCCCCCCGCACCACATCAATAAAAAGTTACTATAGTAACTCGGGCCGCGGGCCCCTGTTACTATAGTAACATACTTTACTTACCTTCCTGGTTCCGGATCGCAGCGGAGGTCCTGACGTCAAGCGCTGTGCGCAGCGCATGACGTCACAGCGCTATGCGCCGCGCACAGCATCGAGACGACAGAACTCCCGCCGCGGCCGAAGAGGAAGGTAAGGTTAGCCCTGACTGGCGTGGTCTGTCTCCCGGGACCCGCCAATCAGCTGTTTTGAAGGGGCCGCAGCACTCGTACGAGAGCTGCTCCCCTTCATTCCTGTCACTTCATTCCGGTCACACTGTGAATCCGTGTCGGCGATTCACAGTGTGTGAGCGAGTAGTGAAATTAAGCGGAAGCAGCTCTCGTACGAGTGCTGCGGCCCCTTCAAAACAGCTGATTTGCGGGTCCCGAGAGACACATCAGCTATTGATGGCCTATCCTGAGGATAGGCTATCAATGTTTCGGGACTGTACAACCCCTAAGCCTACGATGTAGCAGGCTTAGGGGGCCCATGAGACAGGATCACAGATTGTGTGATCCTGTCTGCTGGGCCCTGTATCTAAGCCAATCACATGGTAGGCTTAGATACATGGCCCATGCGTGATCCTGTCTGCTGGGCCCTGTATCTAAGCCAATCACATGGTAGGCTTAGATACAGCGCCCCAGCACACAGTAATCTTATACTGTATAAGATTACTGTCTGCTGGACCATGGATCTAAGCCTGCGTTGTGGTAGGCTTAGATACAGGGTCCCACAGACAGTATCACACATGGGGCCTGTATCTAAGCCTAACACACACGTGTTACTAATCATTTTTTGTGTGTTTTCTTACAGGTTCGGTCGTTGGACTACGTCGGATTCCAGGACTACTTCGATGACAGCTTTTTTTTTATCAATAAAATGGTTAATGAGGGCTGTGTGGGTTTTTTTTTATTTCAATAAAATATTTTTTCTATGTCTGTGTTTTTTTTTAAACTATATTACTACCGCCTTAGTAATGGCCGCCGGCTAATTGACCGCATCCATTGCTAAGGCGGGGCTTAGTGTTAGCCGATGCAGAGGCTAACACTAACCCCCTTTATTACCCCGGTACCCACCGCCACCAGGGGTGCTGGGAAGAGCCGGGTACGATCCAGTACCTGACCATCTGTAGTGATGGTCGGCCACTGGGGTGGCCGCAGGCTGGTATTATCAGGAGGGGAAAGGCCAGATACAGTGGCCCTTCCCACCCTGCTAATGCTAGGCTGCTGCTGCTGCTTTATTGTATCTGGCTGGTTATGAAAAATGGGGGGGGACCCACGTCATTTAAAAAAAAAAATAATAATTGGAAAGAACGATGTGGGGTCCCCCCCAATTTTCATAACCAGCCAGATACAACACAGCAGCAGCAGGCAGAATTACAATGTTGGGAAGGGCCACTGTTTTTGGCCTTCCCCAGCCTAATACTACCAGCCTGCGGCCACCCCGGTGCCTGCCCGTCACTGCAGATGGTTGGGTACTGGTTCGTACCCGGCTCTTCCCAGTACTCCTGGTGGCGGTGGGTACCGGGGTAATAATGGGGGTTAGTGTAGCCTCTGCACCGGCTAACATTAAGCCTCGCCTTAGTAATGGAGGTTGTCAATCAGCCAGCGGCCATTACTAAGGCGGTGATAATAAAGTTTAAAAAGATACAAGCACATAGGAAAAATATTTTATTGAAATAAAAAAACACAACCCCCATTAACCATTTTATTGAGAATAAAAAAAACGCCGTCATTGAAGTCCTCGAATCCGAAGTCCAATAACCGAACCTGTAAAAAAAACACAAACATTCAAAAATAATCAGTAACACATAAAGAAGCAAAATTATTATTCTTACCTATCCTGGGTCCAGCGCTGGAGACGCAATGTCAGCGAGCTGGGCCCTGTATCTAATCCAATCATGTGTGATACTGTCTGCTGAGCTGTGTATCTAATCCAATCATGTGTGATACTGTCTGCTGGGCCCTGTATCTAATCGTATCTTGTGTGATACTGTCTGCTGGGCCCTATATCTAATCCGATCATGTGTGATACTGTCTGCTGAGCCACTGTATCTAATCCTATCATGTGTGATACTGCCTTCTGAGCCACTGTATCTAATCCTATCATGTGTGGTACTGTCTGTTGAGCCACTGTATCTAATCCTATCATGTGTGGTACTGTCTGCTGAGCCACTGTATCTAATCCTATCATGTGTGATACTGTCTGCTGGGCCACTGTATCTAATCCTATCATGTGTGATACTGCCTTCTGAGCCACTGTATCTAATCCTATCATGTGTGATACTGTCTGCTGAGCCACTGTATCTAATCCTATCCATAGTTTATAGGGTCGTAGTGCTATATATATGCTATGCTGTCTCCTATACACACATTTTTTTTTGGGGTGGACACATATGTATTGGGGCTATTTCCCCTGACATTTTAAGCCCTGAGGGTATGTTCACACGGCAGCGTCTGTTACGGCTGAAATTACGGTGCTGTTTTCTCCTGAAAACAGCACCGTAATTTCAGCCGTAATGGCATGTGCAGGCGTCTTTCGCTGCGTCCATTACGGACGTAATTGGAGCTGTTTTTCTATGGAGTCCATGGAAAACTGCTCCATTTACGTCTGAAGAAGTGACAGGCACTTCTTTGACGCGGGCGTCTTTTTTACGCGCCGCCTTTTGGCAGCGGCGCGTAAAAAAAAATGACCGTCGGCACAGAACATCGTAAGACCCATTCAAATGAATGGGCAGATGTTTGCCAATGCTTTTGAGCCGCATTTTCGGACGTAATTCAATGCTAAAACGCCCGAATTACGTCCGTAAATAGGGTGTGTGAACCCAGCCTTAGTGACGCCCCCGGCTGCTAGTGCTGCATTGTTGGGTCACTTAGGAGACCCAGCGATGCAGCTGAAAGCTGCGGACCGTCGGCCATGAGAAGTTTGCGGGGGGGGGGGGTGCTATGCGTCCTTGACCGTCATCCACACGGTCCTGAATTGGATACAGAAACGAGGAAATAGACGCAGCACTCCAATAGTAGTTGCAAAGATAGTGGTTTATTCACCCATGTACAGAAATAGCTACGTTTCAGTCCTTTCAGCAGGACCTTTGTCCTTTTGGAGTGCTGCGTCTATTTCCTCGTTTATATATATATATATATATATATATATATATATATATGGCAGATGTTGGGAATGGGTTAAAACAGTTTTGGTTTCTCTGGACAACCCATTTAAAGAAGCATTCCCACAAATAGTTTGTAAATGTGATTGCATACCTGATACTGCGGTTAGAAACACTTACAGAACATCTCATCTTCTGTCTCCATTCGGTCCTACCGCCGGACCACGTAACTCCCGCTCTGACTAACCGAATCTTACAGTGTCTGTTGTGTGAACCTGAAGTTAAGTTTCTCAATTCCTATGAGAGCCTCGATGTGAGTCTCATAGGAATGAAGAGAGAAACTGACTTATTGTGAGAGTGCTTCTGTAAGGGCTCATGAATATGTCCTTATTACAGCTCTGTGCAACCTTCGAGTTGTATGGAACAGTAACACTGACTTTACTTTTTTATTTTCTCCCTTAGGGTATGTTCACACGTAGTCAACAAAAACGTCTGAAAATCCAGAGCTGTTTTCAAGGGAAAACAGACCCTGCTTTTCAGACGTTTTTTTACCAACTCGCTTTTTTCACGCCGTTTTCTACGTCCGTTTTTGGAGCTGTTTTCATTGGAGTCTATGAGTAAACAGCTCCAAAAACGTCCAAAGAAGTGTCCTGCACTTCTTTTGACGAGGCTGTATTTTTACGCGTCGTCGTTTGACAGCTGTCAAACGACGTTGCGTAAATAACAGGTCGTCTGCACAGTACGTCGGCAAACCCATTCAAATGAATGGGCAGATGTTTGCCAACGTATTTGAGAGGTATTTCCAGACGTAAAACGAGGCAAAATACGCCTCGTATACGTCTGAAATTTGGCCGTGTGAACATACCCTTAGAGACGTGTCATGGAGCACTATATGGCAGCACATGGATTGCCTATGACTCTGTAGCGCCAAGCCATAGGGACACACCGTGTGCCTACATACAGCCTCCTGCACATGGCTCTGTGCTATTCAGCAAGTCTTTAACCCCGTTTACACTGAACCATTTTTTTGTCACAAACGATTGGTGTTTTGAAACTTTTTTTCTACTGGGCCCTCACAAGCCAGAACATGTGGATGCCTGGGCTTCACTACCTGTGGTTAAAGTCCATGTCTAAATGAAAAATATTTCCCCCCGTCTTCTCAACCCAGTGTAACATAACCACACGAGTCAATTATGTGGATATAACAGAGATTGCTAGTGACAGGGAAAGGACTGCAGTTCACTAATATATAAGATTGCGTAGCCTCAAACTAAGGGTACACAATAACATTTAACATTAGTGTAGAGTACATGATGTTAACCCCTTGTCAACATTTGACGTATACTTATGTCATAGCCGGCAAGGGGTAGTAAGGAGCAGGCTCACGGGCTCAGAATGCCTATACTAAAGGGGTGTCGGCTGTATGAAACAGACGACACGTCACTGCAATGAGCGTGATTCCACTCGAGCACGATCCCACACTTTTAACCCCTTAGATGCCGCGGTCAATAACGATAGCACTATCTAAGCTGTTAGAAAGAGGGGGCGGCCCCGTGTGACAGCCCATCAGACCCCACAATGCGATTGCGGGGTGCTGATGGTTGTCCTAGCAGCCTGGGGCCTAATGAAGGAACCCAGGTCTGCCATCTTTGTAATCCTATTAAGCAGGGAGCCTGTCAAAACATAGTATAGCAGTATCATAAACTCTCTGCACCCCCACCGATCATCTGATTGATGGGACCGCGGCGTTTGTCGCCGAATCCTTTTCCCAGTTTAAAGGCACAGCGCCGTACAATTTCTGTGCCTGGGATTGCAGTTTCGGTCCCATTTAAGTGAATGGGACTTAGCTTTAATCCAAGGTACAGCCGCTACGGATGTGTACAGCACTGTGCCTAGTAAAACACTGAAGAGGCTGTGGCGATGAACACCATGGCCCCTTCGTGGCCCCTTCAGTTAGCTGATCAGTACCGATGCCAAGAGTCGGACCCCCACCGATCTGCTATTAAAGGCATATCCTAAGAATAGGGCATCAAAATAAAATGCCCAAAGGATGCCTTTAAGAATCAGGAATCAGTTAGTAAAGGCCATACGAAATTTGTGGGTACTCTGCCGACTTAAAAAACCTTCAGTTCCAGTGAAAAGGTTTTGCGTCTGGACAAACTGATTATTATCCTGCCTATGTGTGAGTTAGTCAGATAATAAATTCCCAGCATTCATCTCTAAAACTAGAGGTTTGCAAAACAGGTTTAACTGGAATTGGTCATAATATCTGCACAGTGCACTTAAATCTCCTAACAATCTCCTCTTAGTCTTCCTTCAGGTAGATGATCCAATATAATTACATATTACAGTTATACTCTAAAACTGAGCACTAGAATCGTCTTTTTTTTTCATAACAGAATTTCAGGATCAGAGAAACAGAATAAAACATTTCTTTGGTCACCATTTTGATTTGTCAGATTTTATGAAACGTTTGTCACATTCACATAAATGTGGTACATGCATATAGAAATATGTTGCAAATATGAAATATATTGCTGTACCACAGCTAAAAAGACAGAGCATTGCTATAAAGAGCAGCAATAACATGCAAATCTTTTATGACAGCTATGTTCGAAAATTTTGTTCAAGCATTCCTTACCTGTGAGAGTAAAATACACTTCATAAACTTGTTTTGCGCATGATATATATATTTGACTCTGCACAGTGACACTTCACCCCTTAAAAAACCACTTTCTATAATGTACAACGAAAAGATTTTGCACACTTTTTGTATGATGCACATGGCTGTGCCAATTTACACATTGCGCACAATTAGAAAATTGTCACCAATTTAGAAAAAGTGACAGGCAAGCCCTATAAAGAATCCGGGAATTCCCAGCTGCATAATGTATGCAAAAACTGAATGTACCCACAGTATATATACAGCATTTAAGTAAATGTATTTTATCCTTTGTCAGTCACATTAATCACTCATCCCTGTTAGGGCCAGTTCACATAGTTTTTTGACAAGTTTTTTGACGCGGAAACCGCGCCGCAAAACGCGCCAAAAAACGGCCCAAAATGCCTCCCATTGACTTCAATGGGAGGCGGAGGCGTTTTTTTTCCTGCGAGCGGAAAAACCGGCTCGCGGGAAAAAGAAGGGACATGCCCTATCTTCGGGCATTTACGCCTCAGACTTCCCATTGCCATCAATGGGAGGCAGAGAAAGTGTATTTTGCAGCGTTTTATGCCCGTGGCGCTCAATGGCCGCGGGTGAAAAACGCTGCGAAAATCGGCGTGCAGACAGAGGAAAATCTGCCTCATATTTCCAAGCTGAATTTTGAGGCATATTTTCGTCCTGCAAAAAAACTGTGTGTGAACCCAACCTGCTATGTTCACACAGAGTTTTTTGCAGGAGGAATATCTGCCTCAAAATTCAGTTTGGAAGTTTGAGGCAGATTTTCCTCTCCCTGCACGCCGATTTTCGCTGCGTTTTTCGCCCGCGGCCATTGAGCACCGCGGGCATAAAACACAGCGAAATACGCTTTCTCTGCCTCCCATTGAAGTCATTGGGAGGTCAGAGGCGTAAACGCCCGAAGATAGGGCATGTTGCTTCTTTTTCCCGCGAGGCAGTTTTACTGCTCGCGGGAAAAAGACGCCGACGCCTCCCATTGAAATCAATGGGAGGCATTTTCGGGCCGTTTTTGACGAGTTTTGCAACGCGGTTTCCGCGTCAAAAAACTCGTCAAAATACTCCGTGTGAACATAGCCTTACAGTATGCTCTGCTGTGGTTTAAAATATGGCAGCATAGGATATGTCAACAAAATCCAGCAAAGTCACAAATGTTGTCATTACCTGAGAAAAAAAAAAAAGCATTATTTAATTGTGATATATCTATCATTCAGTGCTTGGTCCGTACAGTCTTTGGTGATAGTCTCCTACTGTTTTGGATATTCTTGACCAATTTAATGATTCTGAACTTTTAACCTTATTTCTGATCTGTGTCGGCTGGAGACTTTGTTTAACAAGCTATTGCTGACCTTCGACTATCTCCCAACCTCGCTCTTGACATGTGTATCCAGTTACCCAGGGCAGCTACTGACCTGTCCTACCTTACCCAGTGGTCACCTGTTCCTGCAGCTACAACACGCCAGTCCATGAAATCCACCCAAGAGCTGCCACACAGTTGTACTTCACGGTCTTTACATTCTCGCAAACTGTGATTACTACCCCAGAGAATCAGCTGCTCTCCTTCTCAACTGGACTTACTAGGTTAGATTCCTTTTACACAGGGAGATGTGTTGCCGACAAACGACAATTTTTATGCCGAGATAAAATATTTCTCAACTGATCACTGGGCATGGTCACAGAGGGCAATGATCAGGAAATAGCGTTTAAAAGTGTTAAAACGCATTAGATAACTGTCACCGGATGTGCTGACAATATAATGTGTATGGGTCTGTCCCCAATAATATTTTAACACGCCCAATATTTTGTTCCTTGTGAAATAAAAGTAACGTCAGAGGAATGTGGTGGCCGATTATCCCCCTCTTCCAATGGTAACATATGCTTAGCAGATCCGAATGTGCATGTTTATTGGGAAATAAGGGGACATAGCTCTCAGCCAAACAATCATTCGACCAACAGCTATAAAAAGTCTACTTCAGTCATGTCTGACAGTGGATTGGGGGTAAACTGCTGCACGTGGTCAAACAGCAGAATTTTGAAGACCTCTATATGCACTAAATGGACATATCGAGTTGGTTCCCCCCATTGCAGCTAAAACAGCTTTCACACTTAGGGCTTATTCAGACGAACGTAAAATACGCGCGTGCAACGCGCGTGATTTTCACGTGCATTGCCCGTAGCTATATTAGTCAATGGGGCCGTGCAGACATGGCAGCGTTTTTTGCGCAGCGTTGCTCCGTTGCAAAAAACTCACGACATGTCCGTTGATTCAGCGTTTTCAACGCATCACGCACCCATTGAAGTCAATGGGTGTGTGAAAACCACGCATGTCGCACGGAAGCACTTCCGTGCGAACTGCGTGTTTGCGCAACAGCTGTCAAAAGGATGAATGTAAACTGAAAAGCACCACATGCTTTTCTGTTTCCGAACATCCAAACGGAGTGTCTTTGCGATTAGCGAAGCCGGACAAGCGAACCGAACTTCACCGGGTTCGGCCGAACTCGATTTGGCCGAACCCGGCAAAAAAATTATCGGTACGCGACGTCAGGAGATAGTCACTGTCCATGGTGCAGAAAGAGTTAAACTGTTTCAGCACCATGGACAGTGACTACCGATCCCAATAAACATGAACCTGTAAAAAAAAAACGAAGTTCTGACTTACCGATAACTCCCGGCGTCTTCCTCCAGTCTGACCTCCCGGGATGACAATTCAGGCCAAGTGACAGCTCCAGCCAATCACTGGCCAAGCACAGCCTGCAGCGGTCACATGGACTGGCGCGTCATCCAGGGAGGTGGGGCCCGATGTCGAGAGGCGCGTCACCAAGGACGCGTCACCAAGGCAACGGCCGGGAAGTTCTCGGTAAGTACGAACTTTTTCTTTTTTTTCACGGCATTCACTGTCGAGGGTGCTGAAAGAGTTAGCTCTTTCAGCACCTTGGACAGTGACGGGCGTCGACTAGACTCATCTCTATGATGGCGGCTGCGCGAAAATCACGCAGCCGCGCATCAGACACGGATGACACACGCAGCTGTCAAATGGTGTTTGCGCGCGCAAAACGCCGCGTTGTTTGCGCGCGCAAAAACGCAACGCTCGTGTGAATCCAGCCTTATGGGAAGCCTTCCTACAACATTTTGCAGTGTGTCTGTGTGAATTTTTGCCCATTTTTCCAGAAGAGCATTTGTGAGGCCAGACACTGATGTTGGACTAAACTCTGCGGTTCCTAAACGCTTCCACTTTACAATAATACCACTCACAGTTGATCGTGGAATATCTAGGAGGGAAGACATTTTACAAACTGACTTGTTTCAACAGTGGTATCCTATTAGAGAACCACTCTCAATTTCAGTGAGCTCTTTACAAATGTTTGTAAAGGCAGACTGTATGGCTAGGCGCTGGATTTTATACACCTGTGGCAATGGGACTGAATGATATACCTGAATTCAATGATTAAGGGGTGTGTCCCAATACTTTTGTCCATATAGTGTATAAAATAAAGAAAACATGAAATAACTTAGAATAGGTAAACACATCGTAAAGCCAAATATTTGTAAAGTTACTAAACATTTTTTATAGATTTAAATTGTGAAATGATTAAGTAAAACCTTAAAGGGGTTATACTATGAATCATTTTCACACCAAAAGTCCTGAAATGTTGTTAATAGCGGTTTTTCAAGTAATATGCAGTGTTTCTAGCATAAAAAAACAAACCTCTTTCATCATCTTTTGCTTCCCTGTGTATCCCTTTGTGCTGCTGTTAATCCGTGCTGTGGGGAGGGGCTATAAGCAAAATCAGTGTCTTTCCCCTCCTGGCAGCTGACAATATAGTTCCTTCTTACTTAACAATCCTTTACAATCCTAACAATCTGAGAAAAATAAGTCTTCTTAGCTATACTGCCATGTTACTGCAGAGGCTCTGCTCCTTCCCTGACAAGCAGAAAGCAATTTCTTTGGCTTCTCTGCAATGAACTGGCTATGGGAAGAGAGATTGAGCACGTGTCCACCAGCACTCAGCTCAGTAGGTGGATGTGAAAATTGCTATAGACTTTGAATACCAGGTTGTGCCATACTATATACTTAGTCCTTTTCAATGAATTAGAATATCATCAAAAAGTGAATTTATTTCAGTAATTCAATTAAAAAAGTGGAACTCATATTATAAAGATTCATTACACACAGAGTGATCTATTTCCAGGATTTTTTTCTTTTAATGTTGATGATTATGGCTAAGAGTTAATGAAAACCCAAAATTTAGTGTCTCAGAAAATTAGAATATTATAGAAGCCCAATTTCAAAAATGATTTTTAGTACCAAAATGTTGGCCTACTGAAAAGCATGTCCAGTATATGCACTCAATACTTGGTCGGGGCTCCTTTTGCATGAATTACTGCATCAATGCCGCGTGGCATCGTGACGATCAGCCTGTGGCACTGCTGAGGTGTTATGGAAGCCCAGGTTGCTTTGATATTGGCGTTAATTTCGTCAGCATTGTTGGGTCTGGTGTCTCATCTTCCTCTTAACAATACCCCATAGATTCCCTGTGGATTTGAGGTCAGGTGAGTTTGCTGGCCAATCAAGCACAGTCATACTGTGGTTATTAACCCCTTAGTGACCAGCCTATTTTAAACCTTAATGACCAAGCTATGTTTTACGTTTATCCATCGTCGCATTCCAAGAGCTATAACTTTTTTATTCTTGCGTCGACATAGATGTATAAGGTCTTGTTTTTTTAGGGACAAGTTGTATTTTTTAACAGCACCATTTTGGGGTACATATAATTTATTCATTAACGAGAACCTTTCACCCCCCCATACATGTGCAGCTGAATGCAGTATGTAATGGGTAGGGCTGCACAAACCCTGGGGCACATATTTTTTTCCTACCTCGTTCCGTTATTTAGATATCGGTGCCGTTATATTTGGCGCCTGACATTTAAATAACCCCCTGAACACTCAACGGGGCGTGTACTGTCAAGGGGGCGTATTACTATGGCTGTGACACTGTCCAATCCGTTATGGACAGTGTTACAGCAAGAGCAAGAATGAGAGTGTGTGTGCGCGCGCGCACACGCTCTCACTCTTCAGCTTTCAAGATTAGTCTTCTGCCGAACTGGCAAGGGGGTGTGTCACTGTACAGACTGTGTAAGCTGGGGAGTGCTTACAATGTCCGTAGCAGTAACACGCCCCCTTGCCAGTTCGGCAGAAGACTAATCTTGAAAGCTGAAGAGAGAGAGCGTGCACTTTCTCTGCTCGCTCTTGCCAGTACACGCCCAGTTGACTATTCAGGGGGTTATTTAAATATCGGGCGCCAAATATAACGGCACCGATATCTAAATAACGGAGCGAGGTAGAAAAAAAATGTCAAGTGCCCCAGGGTTTGTGCAGCCCTCCCCATTACATGCTGCACTCAGCTGCACATGTATGGGGAGGTGAAAGGTTCTCTTTAACTTTTATTAACTTCTATTTGTGGGGGGGGATAGAAAAAAACCTGAAATTTTGCCACTCTTTTTTGCGTCCTAAATCTACACCGTTTACCGTGTGGTATAAATAACACAATAACTTTATTCAGCGGGTTGTTACGATTGCAACAATACCAAATATATATAGATTTTTTTTATGTTTTACTACTTTTACACAGTAAAACCACTTTTTTTCAAAATTATTTGAGTTTGTGTCTCCATATTTGAAGAGCCATAACATTTTTATTTTTCCGCCGATGCAGCTGTATGAGGGCTTTCTTTTTTTGCGGGACGACTTGTAGTTTTTATTGGTACCATTTTGGAGTAGATGCGACTTATTGAACACTTTTTATCACATTTTTTTTAATGGCAGGATTCACAGAAAACAGCAATTCTGGCATTGTTTCTTATTTTATTTTTTTACGGCGTTCACCGTGCGGGTTAAATAATGTAATAGCTTTATAGTTGGGGTCGTTATGGACGCGGCAATACCAAATATGTGTGACTTTTTTACTTTATTTTGTTTTTTTAATAATAAAGCATTTTGTAAGGGGAAAAAGTGGGTTTTCATTTTTTTTTCACTTTTTTTTTTAATTAACTTTATGCAACTTTGGCCTAGCAGACACGACACCCGACGATCTTATTGCCGGGTGCTGGTGCGATGAGAGAGGGAGCTCCCTCCCTCTCTCTAAAACCACTCAGATGCGGCGCTCGCTATTTAGCGCCGCATCTGAGGGGTTAAACGGGTGAGATCGATACTGATATCGATATCACCCGTTAGAGCAGAGCTGCCCCCAGCCCTCAGCTAGCTGAGAGCAGGGAGATTCAACGGCTCCCTCCTCTGTTTATTTATTCTGATGCAGCGCCGTGAAAAGGCTATTGCATCAGAATAAAGCCCATTAGTGGCCGCCGTGAAAAGGCGTATTGGCGGTCACTAACTGGTTAAACCAGGTATTGGTACTTTTGGCAGTGTGGACAGGTGCCAAGTCCTGCTGGAAAATGAAATCAGCATCTCCATAAAGCTTGTCAGCAGAGAGAAGCATGAAGTGCTCGAAAATTTCCTTCTAGTCGCTGCGCTGACTCTGGACCTGATATAACACAGTGGACCAACACCAGCAGATGACATGGCTCCCCAAACCATCACTGACTGCGGAAACTTCACACTGGACTGCAAGCAACTTGGATTGATGCCTCTCCACTCTTCCTCCAGACTCTGGAACCTTGATTTCCAAATGAAATGCAAAATTTACTTTCATCTGAAAACAGGACTTTGGACCACTGAGCAACAGTGTTGGTCGACTGTGTTATATCAAGTCCAGAGTCAGCGCAGCCATCTAGCAGGAGATTTTAGAGCACTTCATGCTTAGTTTAAATACAAAATGTCTTTCTAATTTGGTGCTCTAGTTAAATAAACATAATATTCTTAACAGGAAAATCTATTTAACCCCTTAACGCACCTTGATGTGCTTTTACGTCAAGGTGAAGAAGTATGGAGCGCGCTCACGCGGTGTGCGCCATACTCTAATACCCCAATCGCGACCGCAGCATCTGAGGCGTTATAGAGAGGGCGCCCCCCTTCGACAGCTCATTGGCGGCCCCATAGCGCGATTGAGGGTCGCTAATGGCTGTCATGGCAGCCCAGGGGCCTAATGAAGGCCCCCTGTACTGCCTTCACTCTGCCTGTGGCAGGGCTTAACAGATGCCTGTAAAAATTACAATATACTGCAATAACGATCGCTGGTTCAAGTCACCTAGGTGGCCTAATAGAATGTGTAAAATATAAAGTTAAATAAAGTTTTTAGTAGTGACATTTAAAAAAAGACATTAAAAGTTAAAAAAAAACAAATTGGTATCGCTGCATCAGTAAAAGTCCAAACTATTACAATATGCCATTATGTAATGCGCACAGTAAACGCCGTAAAAAGAAAAAAAAATAAACCGCCAGAATTGCTGATTTTTTGTTAACTTAGCTGTGAAAAAAACTGTAATAAAAAGTGATCAAAAAGTCATACGTACCAAAAAACGTTACCAATAAAAACCACAGTGTGTGCTGCAAAAAATAAGCCCTCACACTACTCAATCCACGAAAATATTATGGCTTACAGAATATGGAAAAAAAAAAGTTAGTTTTTCTTCCAACAAATTGTTTTTTCTTTATAAAACTAGTAAAACATTTAAAAAAAACGATAGAAATATGGTATCGCTGTAATCGTATTGACGAACAAAATATTTGGAATTTTTACCGCACGGTGAAAGACGTAAAAACGGAACCCAAAAGAAAATGGAGGAATCGCAGTTTTTTCCAATTCCACATCACTTCGATTATTCCCAGTACATAACAAGCCCTCACACCACGCTATTGACGGAAAAATAAAAAAGAAGGCGGGGAGTGTAAAACGAAAATGAAAAAAAATAAATGGCTTGGCCACTAAGGGGTTAAAGGAAAGGTGTGTATAGTGCTATTCAGTGCAAGCATGTAAACCTTCCCCTTATGTAATGTAAATATAAACTGGAGATCAAGTGCATGCTGATAAGATTTTACTAATTAAAAAGATTTTAAAGTGAACAGTAAATTACAAGTTATACTGAATCTTTTTGCAAAATATGATCTATTAATCTGTTCAGCTCCTCCTGATCTATAACTTGCTGTCCGCAGATAAACATGACTTGTCAACTTTAAGCTATTCTAATGATGCTAGGTAGTGGTAGAAGTCTTATTAATCAATTTACATGCTGAAATGATGCAGTATCAGGGATGTTTCAACAATGTATATGTATTTTATAATAATGTCTTTCCTTTATGTTTTCTATGTTTACAGCTAACCGTGACTGTTGTCTTTGTGAGCTCTTTCCTGGTTGTCTCTGTCATCCGTTTCCTGGTTGTTACCTGAAGCTCTACAAACATCATACCTGCCTGTTCATCCTTTTAAAGGGCAAGTTTCCCTATAATATGATCAATACTTACAAACAACAAACATATTCCAGAAGTCTACATGAACAGGAGGCTACCAGCATGTCAAACTATGTCTATTTCCTTGTCACAGAGATCATCAATGTGTCTAGTTAATACACAGGGAAAGCAGAATATCTCATCACTGCCCCCATGTGCCTGACAATGGTCATTAAATCTATGCATGGTGCGCCTGTTATTTGTAACTTTTCAGAATATTTAAATTATACATGGAATATGAGACAATTTTGGAATATATTTCATTTTTGTATTTGATCATTTAATCTTGTTATCCTAGTAGAACAGGGGTCAACAACTTTCGGCACTTCAGCTGTTGTAAAATGATACTTCCCAGCATTCCCTGACAGCCCTTGGATGGAATAATAAAGACTTTTGCTGTCAGGGCATGCTGGGAGTTGTAGTTTCACCACAGCGGGAGTGTCGATGTTTGCTGAGCCCCATAGTAGAATTTCAGCAATAATCATTGTCAAGGTGTCTCAGTATCCAAAGTGTATACGTGAGATTCCAAACAGAACAGTCTACAAAAGGATGCCATTCTCGAGACGTAGCTTGGAATGGAAGCCCTTCATTCAGCTAAAACACTGAGAGGCGTGGGCACTGAAAAGTGACCACAAACAAGATTGGTTCTTTGCCCTTTTGGAGGGCATCCTGGGAAGTGAGGGCAGACAGCTTTCGAGTCACATGTTTGCAAGAGTTAGGGCATGTTGAGACGTGACGTATTTCTACAGACACTGTCCGCATCAATGCCGCACATAATCTGCATTGCAGATTCCGTTGCGCCTTTGCCTAAAATGTGCAGTAAATTGCTGCGGATTAGTCGTTGCGGATTCAGGTGAGGAGTACATCCTGCTGTCTTTTAAAACTTTCCATCCCAGTCTGAGTATAGACCTCGAAACACATCGGTCCAGCCAGAATGAGGAAATATCCTGTTCATTAAAGCAATTCGCAACGCAACACACATAACATCTGTGGATTTCATTGCATAATTTTGCAACTCCATTGAAGTCAATGGAGAAATTCCGCCACAATTACGCATCAAGTCCGCAACAGCCAGTGTATGCTGCGGACACCAAATTCCGCACCGCAGCCTATAGTCCGCAGCTGAGTTTTCCGCCACGTCTGCACGAACCTAACTAAAAAGGTGTGGAAACCAATGGACAGACTGTCTGCTGAGGATTTCCAGTGCGGACTGTCCGCAGCGGAATTCCACAGCAATTACGCCACGTGTGAACGTGCCCTTACTATATCAAGTGACTCCTTTGTAGTCATTTTGTAATTATTTGAGCAGTATTAGCAGGACATCATACATGGTAAATAGAATAGGTTCCCTGGGAGGGATGTAATGCACAAACTTCCCATATTAGGTTTCATTTAACTAGCAAGCGTATTCTAGTGACGTATTTGAAGTGGGAGATAAACTTTAGGATGACATATCAATTCAATAGCACGCCTTGTGCCCGCTCTATCAATCTATTAGCAAATACCACCAGTGAAATGCGGTAGTACCAATTGTGCTTTCCTTTGTAGATCACTTGTCATATTCGGTGTTCAGCATCTGCTTATTCCTGCTTTTCAATACAATTACTCATCTGTACCAAGTGCATAAATAGTTGTAAACAAAAAACTCACCCGGCTATAAAATCTGCAGACTCCATGTTCTACCGTGCCCTTCTTGTCTATGTCAGCCTGAAGTGGGAGGTGGAAACTACTGAATTTTTTGCCTTCTGTCACTATTTGAACACTCCTGTTCTGACTTGTTAACAACGTTACTGAGTTTAGAGTTACTCTCATTAGAAAGCTGTCAGATTTCTTTACGTTACAGACTATAATGATAACTGGCACAGTACAATGTGGCAAATGTCTAAGAACATTGATTTCTTAATAACTTGTTCTACTTCATAAGTAACGACAAACTTAAAAAGGTAATCACACTGTTGTTTAGATACAATCTTAACAATACGGTCATGCTTTATACCTTCGTCTTACACCTAAGCCTCACCTAGTGAAATCTTCTTCTCCCAGCATATGTCGAGGAACAGGAGAGTATCTAGACGGAGTGACCTGAGGGGGCTGATAAGGAGATTTACTCTCTACGCTGCTCAGGTATCCTCCCAGAGTGGAGTTATGGCTTATGTGATTATCAACAGTGAAAGCTGTAAATTCAAAAGAAAGATTAGAGATATAATACAACAAATCCCATTGGTAAATGTATAAAACCTAACAATATGCAAAGAGCTAGGCTAAACAGCCCATATTAACATTGGGAGAATATGGCAGAACAATGTTTGCTACATTTAGATGAATAATAAAAATGCTATCGTGATTATGTAGTGTGTAGTGTATAATACGTATGTAACTGGTAGTAACATGGTTACGGCACATTCAGACGTGGCAAAATTGCTGTTGAATTCCGCTGCGGACATTCCGCAGTGAAATTCTGCAGCAGCCGTTTTTTTCATTTCTTTCTATACATTTTTAGGAAACTTAGTTCAGACGTTGCAGAAATTAACTGTGCGGAAATCAAGCTGCGGTGCAGAATTTCCCCTCTGCAGCATGCACATTATGTTGCGGAGAAGCAGCAGAATTTCACTGTGGATTTCAGCCTTTTCAATGCAAAAACTGAAATCTGTGGCAAGTCCGCTGTGATATCTGCAACGTCTGAATTACCTGTAAAATATGCAAATCTTGGTGCAGATTCGTTGCGTAATTTCCCCAAATCTGCACCAACATTTGCAGTAGAAAAACACCGCCACGTCTGAACATAGCCTATAGGTCTTGAGCAAGGAGAATAAACCCATGAAATTATCAAGATTGGCCAGGCATTTTTAACATGTTTTGTTAAGCTCTTTAACCAGTTATGTACCACCCGCTATATATATACGAATGTCAGGTGCCAAAGCAGTCAGAGACTGCCAGGGAACCTGGAGAGAAGACGGAAGCAGTTTTCACGGCTTCTGTCTTCTCTGTGCTCGTGTACACAGTGCTCAATGAGCGCTATGTATAGAATAGAGTTATTGGTGGTCACATTGTCGCTGGTTGGAGGAGGCTGCTGCTGGGTCTAACTAGACCCAGCACAGCCCTAATAGTAACTATAGTCACTATAAGGGTCAGTTGACACGTTGCAGTTTTCTGCAGAAGATATTCCGGGTGAAAAACTGCGCCACTGTTTGGTGCGGATTTTCGCCCGGAATTCCATGCAGCGCACTGGGCGGATACGCTGTGTGCTTTTACGCAGCATATCCACCCCGTGAGAACTCAGCCGAACAGGTCTGACTTTCCCTGTAACTGGGGCTGCTGTGCAGCGCCGGTTACAAGGGAGAGGTATGGTTTAAAAAAATAAAATTAAATAACAGTCTGTTTAATGTCTTTTCTGACCTTTGAGGGACAGGTCATAGGCCATAAAGATAAAAAAAGAAAAAGTAAAAAAAAACTACACATAGTATTCCCCCAAAAGAACGCTCCCCTGCCAATCATTGTCCAAAGATGCTAAAATGCTATCAAAGCAAACAATAATGTGTATATAAATCATAACAAAAAAAAGACCACCGCATTATCTAGATAAAATTTCCTGTGACAGCTATGCATACTGCCCGCTCGATTTTTGGGTGGTCACCTGAAAGAGGTTTCACTGTATATACACTCCTTAAAGAGGCTCTGTCACCAGATTTTGCAACCCCTATCTCCTATTGCAGCAGATCGGCGCTGCAATGTAGATAAGAGTAACGTGTTTGTTTTTTTTTAAAACGAGCATTTTTGGCCAAGTTATGACCATTTTAATATTTATGCAAATGAGGCTTTCTAAAGTACAACTGGGCGTGTTTAAAGTAAAAGTACAACTGGGCGTGTATTGTGTGTGTACATCTGGGCGTTTTTACTTCTTTTACTAGCTGGGCGTTGTGAATGGGAGTGTATGATGCTGACGAATCAGCATCATCCACTTCTCTTCGTTAACACCCAGCTTCTGGCAGTGCACAGACACAGCGTGTTCTCGAGAGATCACGCTGTGACGTCACTCACTTCCTGCCCCAGGTCCTGCATCGTGTCGGACGAGCGAGGACACATCGGCACCAGAGGCTACAGTTGATTCTGCAGCAGCATCGGCGTTTGCAGGTAAGTCGATGTAGCTACTTACCTGCAAACGCTGATGCTGCTGCAGAATTAACTGTAGCCTCTGGTGCCGATGTGTCCTCGCTCGTCCGACACGATGCAGGACCTGAGGCAAGAAGTGCGTGACGTCACAGCGTGATCTCTCGAGAACACGCTGTGTCTGTGCACTGCCAGAAGCTGGGTGTTAACGAAGAGAAGTGGATGATGCTGATTCGTCAGCATCATACACTCCCATTCACAACGCCCAGCTAGTAAAAGAAGTAAAAACGCCCAGATGTACGCACATAATACACGCCCAGTTGTACTTTTACTTTAAACACGCCCAGTTGTACTTTTACTTTAAACACGCCCAGTTGTATTTTAGAAAGCCTCATTTGCATAAATATAAAAATGGTCATAACTTGGCCAAAAATGCTTGTTTTTTAAAAAAAACAAAACGTTACTCTTATCTACATTGCAGCGCCGATCTGCTGCAATAGGAGATAGGGGTTGCAAAATCTGGTGACAGAGCCTCTTTAACATTGAAATTACAACACCAAGAAGGGCAAGCCATAAGGTAATGCAAATCAAGGAAGCAGTAGGTGTCACTAAGATCTGCAAGTTATCACATTTTCAAGCACCTGGCTCCAATCTGTGGCATGTGGGAGGGGCATAAAAGCCAGATTGAAAGCAAAGTTTTTTTAGCCAGATGAAACCTCAAAAATCGGACCAAGTGGT
This sequence comes from Rhinoderma darwinii, assembly GCF_050947455.1. Lineage (NCBI taxonomy): Eukaryota > Metazoa > Chordata > Amphibia > Anura > Rhinodermatidae > Rhinoderma > Rhinoderma darwinii. The sequence goes on along the minus strand of NC_134694.1, from coordinate 62,984,646 downwards.
GTGGGATGATTGTGCGATGCCTCCCGTTCGTTGACTTGACAGTTATTGCCACTTGTCACAAACTGAGAGGACAGAATCCTTGAACTGAGAGACCTTGTTTTATCACTCTGGCAGATCACTACGCGACTAGGCCATGATGTCAACACTGTTCAACGTTGCGTGTCCCAGAGGTTGTGAGATCATCAACAACAAACGGGAAAGACACCAAGAGGTCCGTGGAGGTGAACCTCTGCACGGACGGATCGTCTGATTGGAAGAATGGTGCGTAGTAATCTATTCTGTACTGCAAGTAAAATTGGACGTCACGTTCCTAGCCTAGGGCAGCAACGAGTCAGTGGCGGATCCTCATATGGGCGGTTTGGGCAGCAGCCCAGGGCCCAAGGCTTCCAGGGGGCCCACGGCCGCCCAAACTGCACATAAGTTAAAAAAAACTATCCAGGACTTCTGCCTACCACATTCTCGCAGTCATCGGTCCCACCTGCTGATGAAGTGGTGGGGGTGGGGATGTGAAGGGGGAGTAAATTTCGGCCAGGAAACAGGGGGCTGGCAGCACAGCACATCAGCTGCAGATTGTCAGACATAATGATGGGCAGGTGCTGGAGTCACTCTCCCTGACAGTCTGCTCCTCTGTGTTGCTGTGCACTGTCCACACGTCCAGCAGCTGCTTGATCACGGCAAGACAGAAACTAGGAGGCGAAGAACCTGTAGAGACATCACAGTCACATGATCAAGGTCCTGTAGGCTGTACCCAAGCACAAGCACCGCAGAGGAAGAGGCTCTGGTAAATGTGATGTGTATATAGCAAACATAATGTAAGTCTATATAGTGTGTAGTGTGTGTATAGTGTATATAGTGTAAGTCTATATAGTGTGCGGTGTGTGTGTGTATAGCGTTTATAGTGTGTTAAATGTAAGTCTATATAGTGTAAGTGTGTGTTTATAATGTAACTCTATATAGTGTGCGGTGTGTGTATAGAGTTTATAGTGTGTTAAATGTAAGTCTATATAGTGTGTGTGTGTTTATAATGTAAGTCTATATAGTGTGTGCTGTGTGTATAGAGCTTATAGTGTGTTAAATGTAAGTCTATATAGTGTGTGTGTACATTGCATATAACGTGTGTATAGTGTATATATTCTATAGTGTGTGTATAAAGAAAGTGTGTGCGTATAATGTAAGTCTATATAGCGTAAGTCTATATAGTATGTGTGTATAGTGTATATAATGTAAGTCTATATAATGTGTGCTGTGTGTATAGAGTTTATAGTGTGTTAAATGTAAGTCTATATAGTGTAAGTGTGTGTGTGTATACTGCATATAACATGTGTATAGTGTATATATTCTATAGTGTGTGTGTGTGTGTGTGTGTGTGTGTGTGTGTGTGTGTGTGTGTGTGTGTGTGTGTGTGTAAATAAAGTATGTGTGTATAATGTAAGTCTATATAGCGTGTGTATATAGTGTAAGTCTACATAGTGTGTGTATAGTGTATATATTGTAAGTCTATATAGTGTGTGCTGTGTGTATAGAGTTTATAGTGTGTATAATGTAAGTCTATATAGTGTAAGTGTGTGCATTTACTGTGTGTATATAGTGTGTGGTTTGAATATGTAGCCGTGTCTCTGTGATCGGACCCCCATCGATCAAAAGTTCTGACATCTCACTATCACGCGCCAAATGTTTTTTAAAAGTTTAGTTACCCCTTGGGGACTGAATTTATTGGTCTAAGTTAATTTACGGGCGTGGGGTCTAAATTTGCTTAGGAGTTTGGTTTGGGGTATAAAACATTTTAGGGTGTTTCGTTTCTGAATTTTTATGTTGCTATAGACGCTGAAAATGGCTGCAGAATCAATGGGCAAAAATGTCTCATCAGGAAACTCTGCAGTCATCAGGAGAAGTCGCCATAACGATCTGTGAAGATGGAGAAAAGAAGAAAATAGAACGACTCCCATCAGAGAAGACATCACTTGTGAGTCATTGAAATTATAGATCTGTCCCCTCTCCTAAAAGGTCTGTTGTAGGAAATACTTGTATTCTATAAAAAGTATTTGTGTACCCAGGACTAATAGACAAATTTGTGTTACCATTCCCATTGTCAAGAGGATGTGGGATACACAGTATGATACAGTCAGCGATGGTTGGCGACTGTCAGTATGTAGGGACACAGCCCTTGAACAAGGGGAATCGTAACACCCATTTGTCATTTCTCACACAGAAAGGTTTAATATAGACACAACGTTGCAGGGCGGTGGTGGAGAGGGGGGCCCAAGCTTGTCTAACAGCCCAGGGCCTATGGTCTACTTAATCCGGCACTGCAACGAGTGTCGACACAAACCACCAGAAGGTGTTTTCACGACATTGGGCTACGAGGCAGACGTCCAGCTACAGGTGTTCCATTGACCACACGCCACCGCTCTCAAAGGTTATCATGGTGCACAGAAAGACGGCAATGGAGGATATAAAGGAGGTATATCCTCTTAAGCTGAGAGACCCGTTTTAGTCTTGGGCGCAATGATAACCGGGGATTGGTCTGGAGACCATATGGGCAACGACATGAAGAGGCCTTCAAAAGGAAACGTCACACCGGTCCTACTCCTGGGATAATGGTTTTGGGTGGCATAATGTACTGTACCCGGACCCCTCTAGTCTTCATTTCAGGTACACTAACAGCTCGGTGTTCCATTGATTTGGTCATGGAACCAGTTGTACAGCCATTTCTCCAAAGCGTTCCAGAAGTCGTTTTTCAGCAGGACAACGCCAGGCCGCATGTTGCTCATGCTACTGGAGCAGCCTTTGTGACTTAAACGTGCTACCGTGGCCTGCAGCGTCTCTGGACTTGTCTCCTATCGAGCAAATCTGGGACGTCATTGGTTGGCAATTGCAAAGGGAGCTGCCAGCAGTCAATCTTGATGATTTGCGTGCCCAAGTGCAATCAGCGTGGCATAACATTCCTCAGTCAACTATTAATAACCTCATTGATAGAATGCCAAGGCTTGTAAGTATGTGTATTTCTGCGTGTGGCGCTCATACTCCATACTCAATAAAGCAATATGTTTGGAATATTTTGTTTCCATATTGTTTTATAATATGAATATCATTAGCATGTGTAAAGGATCTGCCAGGCACAACTTCTGTGTATACGCCCATTGGTAGTCAGTCTGCACCTGAGTCTATGTCTCTGAGACTGACTCCATCTTCCACCACTCAGGATGGCAGGCTTAGGAGTGGGAGAGCCTATCGCAGCCTGGCCAGACGGAGCTAGCTCCCGCCCTCTGTCTATTTATACCTGCCTTTCCTGTTCCTCCTTTGCTTGTGATTCTTCTCGTGTGGTTTCCTGGCCCAGCTACAGCTTCTGACTATTCGATCCTGCTCCATACTGACCCTGGCTTACTGACTACTCTCCTGCTCTGCGTTTGGTACCTCGTACACTCCTGGTTTGACTCGGCTCGTTCACCACTCTTGTTGCTCACGGTGTTGCCGTGGGCAACTGCCCCATTTCCCTTAGCTTTGTGTACCCTTGTCTGTTTGTCTCGTGCACTTACTGAGAGTAGGCACCGCTGCCCAGTTGTACCCCGTTGCCTAGGGCGGGTCGTTGCAAGTAGGCAGGGACAGAGTGGCGGGTAAATTAGGGCTCACTTGTCCGTTTCCCTACCCCCATCATTACATAATCACAAGTTGTGCCTGGCAGATCCTTTACAGCATGTCTATTGATCATGTGATTTCCACAATTCCAAAACTTTTTATTTTTGGTTTTGCAATTTTAATGTTGAGGAGTGTAGAAATACTCCCTGCTAAACATACTGTATTTACAAATTTTTCAGAAAAATTTACCTGTTTACTTTTGAAATGTTTAGACAAAGGGTGGACCAGACTATCATGTCTATGAGTGTGCAGGGATAAACAAAACACTGGTCCACATACATAATGTAAAAAAGGAGAAAAAAAATGGTCTACAGGAGCACACAGATCTCACCGACACCAACGAGATCCCAATAAAGTTTTTTTTTCCGTCTGGAGCACTTGTTTCGTGGAACTAAATCGTTGGTTGAAAGTAATCTTTAATATCTGTTCTTATTCTTGGTGGGAGTAATAAATTAAAGCTTTCCTATGTTTTAAAGAAGGACAACCATTGTTCCCTTATAACACGTACTAAGACAAATGGGCCAATAATTGCATATAGCAAAATTACTTTGAACTGTATGACTAGAACTATCAACACCTATACAATAAATCACACACTAACTAATATCAACAAAATATAGATCCTTATTAGAAAAACCGTATGATTAAAACAATACATAGCGGTCACATTATCAATAAAAAAGTGGATACCCACATAAGTCGGGTCACAGCCTCAATGTAATAAAGTGCAAATAGTGCAAAAAAGAGGACTGGTAACTATATCACAAGATTAATATGGATGAAGGATCATCCAAAAATATAAGGCATCAACAGAAATCCAGTCCAATAGTGAGGGTATGTTTACACGGCCTATTTTTGGCCGTTTTTTCGGGCCGAAACGCCTGAAAAATCGGAAGCAGAACGCCTCCAAACATCTGCCCATTGATTTCAATGGGAAAAACGGCGTTCTGTTCTGATGGCAGCGAAAAAGAAGTGCAGGTCACTTCTTGGGACATTTCCGGAGCCGTTTTTCATTGACGATGGAAAACCGCTCCAAAAACGTCCGTAAAAAATGCCGCAAAAAACACCATGAAAATCGAGTGGCTTAAAAAACTTCTTAAAATCAGGAGCTGTTTTCCCTTGAAAACAGCTCCGTATTTTCAGACGTTTTTGAGTTGGTGTGTGAACATAACCTAAGGAGGTATACCGACCAGAGCTATGAGGGGATCCAACCCCAACGCGTGTTTCGCACGTAGCTTCTTCTAGGGGGCTATCATAGCTCATCGCCTCATAGCTCTGGTCTGTATACCGCCTTACTATTGGACTGGATTTCTGTTTATGCCTTATATTTTTGGATGATCTTTCATCCATATTTATCTTGTAATATAGTTACCAGTCCTCTTTTTTGCACTATTTGCACTTTATTACATTGAGGCTGTGACCGACTTATGTGGGGATCCACTTTTTCATGGATAATGTGACCGCTATGTATGATTTTAATCATATGTTTTTTTCTAATAAAGATATATATTTTGTGGATATTGGTGTCCATTGTTTCTTTATGTATAAATGCCACTACCAAATCCATTTTAAAGAGGCACGATAATTTATAAAGAAACATTTTAATTGGGGGCATTTGGTCTTGAAGACAAGTTTTCAATATAGTTTTCACCCCAACGTCTGCTACAAATTCCAACAATTTGCCTACTCCTTGTAAACACAGTACTGTTCAGTGCTTGGTTAACTAAAATAGCCAGCGTCGGACTGGCCCACCGGAGGATCCTCCGTTGGGCCCAGGCACCGAGTTGCTTCACTACGGCAGCAGAGGAGGAAGTCATTAGCCCTCTACCCTGCCACTTACCCTTGCAGGCCAGAGGCTGTTTAACACTTTCAAGACCGAGCTCATTTTGGCCTTCATGACCAGCCCCATATTCTCAAATCTGACATGTGTCAATTTATGTGTTAATAACTCTGGAATGCTTTTGCCTAGCCAAGCGATTCTGAGATTGTTTTCTCGTGACATATTGTACTTTATGTTAGTGGAAAAATTTGGTCAATAAATTCATTGCTTATTTGTGAAAAACACCAAAATTTAGAGAAAATTTGCAAAAATTATGAATTTTCTCATTTTAAATTGTAAAACAGATAGTAATACCACACAAAATAGTTACTATTTTACATATTCCATATGTCTACTTTATATTTGCATTGTTTTTTGAACATTATTTTATTTTTCTAGGATGTTACAAGGCTTAGAACTTTAGCAGCAATTTCTCACATTTTCCCAAAAAATTCAAAAGGCTATTTTTACAGGGACCAGTTCAGTTCTAAAGTGGCTTTGAGGGCCTTATGTACTAGATAGACCACATAAATCACCGCATATTAAAAACTGCACCCCTCAAAGTATTCAAAACAGCATTCAGAAAGTTTCTTAACCTTTTAGGCGCTTTACAGGAATTAAAGCAAAGTAGAGGTGAAATTTACAAATTTTTTTTTTTTTGCTGAAATTCATTTGTAATACATTTTTTCCTGTAACACAGAAGGTTTTACCCGAGAAATGCAACTCAATATTTATTGCCCAGATTCTGCAGTTTTTAGAAATATCCCACATGTGGCTCTAGTGTGATAATGGACTGAAACACCTGCCTCAGAAGCAAAGGAGCACCTAGTGGATTTTGGGGCCTCCTTTTTTTAGAATATATTTTAGGCACCATGTCAGGTTTGAAGAGGTCTTGTGGTGACAAAACAGTGGAAATCCCCCAAAAGTGAGACGGTTTTGGAAACTACACACCTCAAGGAATTTATCTAGGGGTATAGTTAGCATCTTGACCCCACAGGTCTTTTGCTATATTTATTGGAGTTTGTCTGTGAAAGTGAAAGTCTACTTTTTTTCTGAAAAAATATAAAAAAAAATAATATTTGCAAGGAATAAAGATTAAAAAGCACCCCAAAATTTGTAAAGCTACTTCTCCCGATTACGTCAATACCCCATATGTCGTATTAAACGGCTGTTTGGACCCACGGCAGAGCTCAGAAGGGAAGGAGCGCCATTTGGATTTTGAAGCGCAGATTTTGCTGGATTGGTTTTCAGTGCCATGTCGCGTTTGCAATGCCCTGGAGGGAGCAAAACAGTGGAATCCCCCCAAAACTGACCCCATTTTGAAGACTACACCCCTGAAGGAATTTTTCTAGGGATATAGTTAGCATTTTGACTCCACAGTTTTTTTGCTGAATTTGAAGGAATTAGGCCGTGAAAATGAAAATCTACTTTTTTCTGAAAAAACATAGAAATGTTTAATTTTTACAATGAATAAAGGAGAAAAATCACCCCAAAATTTGTAAAGCAATTTGTCCTGATTACAGCAATACACCATATGTGGTAATAAACTGCTGTTTGGACCCACGGCAGGACTCAGAAGGGAAGGAACAATGTTTGGCTTTTGGAGCTCAAATTTATCCTGGAATGGTTTTCGGATGTCATATCGCATTTGCAAAGCCCCTGAGGTAACAAAACAGTGGAAACCTCCCAAGAGTCCCTTTAGGGGACTGGAACGAGCGATCATTAGGTCACTGGTACAATACACTGCAATACTAATGTATTGCAGTATAATATAATTTTTACAGGCTCCTGTAACAGCGCGATCGCTGTTCCTGTCCGTTAGTCCCGGATGTCAGCTGTAATACACAGCGGACACCTGCAGAATATAGAGCGGGTACAGCACATTAGCCCGCTCCATGTATAACCCCTCGCACCACGACATGCTATTAAGTTGTGGTGCGCGAAGGCGTTAATGCACACCGGATGGTGCAAATTGAAAATTAAAATTTTCCACTGATATGCTATTTTAATGCACAATATATTGTGCCCAGTTTGTGCCACTGAAGACAAATACCTCATACAATGTTGAGCGGGTTCTCCCGGATATAAAATATCATATATGTGGACGTAAGCTAGTGTTTGGGCACGCTGTGGGGCTCAGAAGTGAGGGAACACCATTTGGCTTTTGGAGCGCAGATTTTGCTTGGTAACTGTTCTGTTTGGGGTTTTGCTGGTATTTCAATTTATAATGTGGGGGTATGTGTAAACTGGACAGAGTACATCAGGGCATAATAAGAGGGTATAATAATGGGGTAAATAAATAATAATTCACAGATATGTGGCCGGTGTTGCACTGATAAATGGCGCCCGATCTTATCCGCTTTTGGAACACTGCACATTTTGCATCGCCATATTCTGAGAGCCAGAACTTTTTATTTTTTCTCCACCGTAGCCGTGCGAGGACTTATTTGTTGCGGGACAATCTGTACTTTTCATTGGTACCATTTTAGGGTACATGTGTTTTTTTTAAATCACTTTTTATTCCATTTTTTTGGCAAGCAAAGTGACAAAGAAACATAAATTCTGACAATGTTTTTTGTATTTTTTTTTTTACAGTGTTCCCCGTGCGCTATAAATGACATTTTACTATATTCTGCGGGTCGGTACGATTATGGCGATACCATATATATATAGGTTTTTATGTTTTGTGGCGATTGCGCAATAAAATCACTTTTCGATAAAATTATTTATTTTCTGTGTCACCATATTCTGAGAGCCATAATTTTTTTATTTTTCAGTCAAAAAAGCGGTGTAAGGGCTTGTTTATTTGCGGGACGGGTTGTAGTTTTTATTGGTACTATTTTGGGGTATGTGCGACTTTTTGATCACTTTTTATTCTATATTTTGGGAGGGTTGATGACCAAAAAATAGTGATTCTGACATTGTTTTTTAATTATTTTTTTTGCGGTGTTCACGGTGCGGGAAAAATAATATTATAGTTTTATAGTTTGGGTCGTTATGAACGCGGTGATACCAAATATGTGTACTTTTTTTAACATTTTCATTTTTTTCCTATAATAAAAGGCTTATTATAGGAAAAAAAGCATTTTTTGTTTTTGTAACTTTTATAACTTGTTTTTACACTTTTATAAAATATTTTTATTACTTTATTTTTTACTTTTTACTTGTTTTACTTGAAGACTGGCAGCACTGATCGCTGCTATAATACATTACACTACCTAGGTAGTGTAACGTATTATAAACGGTAAGTGTGACGCTGAGGCTGGGTTCACACGACCTATTTTCAGACGTAAACGAGGCGTATTATGCCTCGTTTTACGTCTGAAAATAGGGCTACAATACGTCGGCAAACATCTGCTCATTCATCTGAATGGGTTTGCCGACGTACTGTGCAGACGACCTGTCATTTACGCGTCGTCGTTTGACAGCTGTCAAACGACGGCGTGTTAAAATACAGCCTCGTCGAAAGAAGTGCAGGACACTTCTTTCAGACGTAATTTGAGCCGTACTTCATTGAACTCAATGAAGTACAGCTCAAAATTTACGCCTGTCAGACAAGCCTCGCAAAATGCGAGGAGGAAGAATTACGGCTGAAACGAGGCAGCTGTTTTCTCCTGAAAACAGTCTGTCATTTCAGCCGTAAAAGGAAGATAGCGTGTGCACATACCCTGAGAGTTACACTGACCGGAAGCTTATGAGGACCAGCCTCCGGCTGGTTCTCATAGGCTGCTGTGCATGGCAGACCCGGGGGCCGTTGTATGGCCTCCGGTTCTGCCTTATAACCGATTGCAGCACCTGCAATCGGTCCCCGGGAAAGTTTGTTGTAGCAACAAACTTTCCAGTTCGTTGCTACAACACACTTTCCCTGCGATCACATGACCGGGACCTGAACTAATCAGGTCCCGAGCATATCTCCGGGACCAGAGGCAGGTGATAACAGCGCGATCCGGGTGTCAGCGCTACTCTGAGACACCCGGATCGTGCTTTTAACACCCACCGTGAATTCACGTCGGCGCTGCACAGAGCCCAGCAAGCGCCGACGTGAATATACAGTGGGCGGTCGGGAAGTGGCTAAGGCCAGTGGCCTACTAAAGGATGTCAGTGTTCCGGCACAGATGACGTGATGAGGTACTCCCGTCTGACATTGAAAATGACCCATAGGGGTCAATAGGGAAAAATTGGTAAGGTTTATTACCTAATCTGGTTCCTGAAGGATTGGATAACAGGTAAACAATATCTAAAGTAATCAGCTCACAGACCAGGAGGTACACGTCAAGTGTCTGGTGTTGCACCAGGATAGTACAGGAAAAGAAAAAGGTTTCCACTCATGCAATTCTTGTAAAAAAATATAATTCTTTATTCCAACATATTTAAAAGCAAGGACATTCAAATCCAAAAGGTCACTCCTGCTTAAGCGTTTCCGGCTATTAATAGCCCTTAGTCATAGCTGTATAGCTAAGTATGACATAGAGTGGCTACTGGCCGGAAACGTGTAAGCAAGAGTGACCTTTTGAATCTGATGTCCTTGCTTTTGAATATATTGGAATAAAGAATTCATTTTTTTATGAGAAGTGTCGAAGTCAAAACCATTTGCTTTTGTTCGGATGACAGGACATGCTCATAAGCAATGGTATAAGGCCACGTGCAGACGTGGCAGAATTGCTGTTTAATTCTGCTTGCGGACAGTCCGCAGTGGAATTCTGCAGCAGTCGTTTTTTACATTTGTTTCTATTAATTTTTATGAAACTTAGTTCAGACGTTGCGGAAAATAACTTTGGAAATTAGACTGCGGTGCAGAATTTCCCCTCGGCAGCATGCACATTATGTTAAGGAGAAGCAGCAGAATTTCACTGCGAATTTCAGCGTTTGCAATGCAAAAACTGAAATCTGTTGCAAATCCGCTGTGATATCTGCAATGTCTGAATTACCTGTCAAATATGCAAATGTTGGTGCAGATTCATTGCGTAATTGTCCCGAATCTGCAACCACATTTGCAGCAGAAAAATTCTGCCACGTGTGAACGTGGCCGAAATGGGCACCAAGTGTGCAACATTTTTAAAAAAAATTAGAAGTGCCATATTTACATTTTATGGATAGGAGGAAAAAACTTGCAGTGTTCTGGTACAGAATACACATTGCAGGACTGAACAGGTCCCTTAATAAGGTCAAAGTCATTTGACTGCATGCTTTTTCCTCCTTTTAGCCATACGATTTCTTCATCCCTGAGATTGAAGTGGGTGACAGCCGGTTACCACTACTACCATATAGACACACGGATGCAATGCAGTAGTGTTGTGCCTATTTCAGCACAACTGCACTAGGTGAGTCTAATTTCAAAGAAACTTAAGTTGTGTATATGCCTTGCACATAATGTTATTACCTTAGAGGAGTGCCACTTCCTCTTCGTTTTTTCCCTTTTATCTATATATTTACATTTTTATGGGCGTAAGGCGTCTAACCTCCAATTCGTGAGTGGTCTCCAGAATCGGGTGTAGCCAAGGGGTGTATGAAAAAATTGGTTAGGTTCTGTTCACATCATGTTCATGTTTTCCGTTGGAGGTATACATCAGTAGATTTTTCAAAACTATGCCTTCGACGAAAAGCTGAGATATATTCCACTAGGCATACGTCGCCCATTGGATCCCATAGTAGACCCCACAGGTCTTGCAGTATTTGTTTATGTACTGTATGCCTTTACATACAGTAGAATAGCATAGCATAGAATCCATACTCAGAAACTTTCCTACTCAGAAACTCGTTGGGATAATGGAGGAATTGTGATAGGGTAAGGAACCCCAAGGGCAACTTTCCTGTTTAGGGTCAGATAAACAGGTCTGAATAACTGCCCTGTTCTCTCAATCTTAGGGTGAGATAGGGATGGCTACGATTGTCTTCTCTTTCCACAGACCAACGCTGGCCTAGCGTCTGTGATTTCTCCATTTAAAATGCTTTGAGCACAGACAGCCAACGTTGATTCTGGTAAGATCCACCCATTTTTCAGTAGACATTAACTCATATTGTGCAGATTTTAGTATATTTCCGATGCATCTTATCTCTTTGCTGTGCATATTATTGTTTTACTGTTAATGGATTTTTTAGGGGCTTTTACAGTTTTCGCACACTGGAGGTCTCCACATATCGATTATTTTTTCTGTTTGTCCTGTGAGTCTATACACCTAATTTTAAAGGTATTTATTAAAGGTTATATTTTATAGCAGCTGCCTATGCTTATTTCGACTCCCCAGGCCACATCCAGCAGAGACTGGCACAACACCTCCCGTCCCCCTCTGGATGAGGGAGCAGATTTATCATTAGGAGAAAGAGGGAAAGATAAAAAAAACGGAGTATGGGTGGGAGCGACCGATGTCTGGCTGTGGCTTATGATGTCGCAACGGCCCTTTCAGCTAACAGCCCCTTCCTCCGCTGCGTTCGGTGGTCCCCCCATCTGGGTTGGGCTACCATTAATAGACAAACCAGCTCATGCTGGCTCTTCAATGAGGGTCACTGTAAATTCTATGGGTCATGCAAATTTAACAATGACTGCTCTACATGCGGGGGTTCCCATTCTGCCATCCGCTGCTCTCGTCGGCTTGCCACCGCGCCATGCTCCAATAATACGGGTAGGATTGAGGAACTCGGTGCGCGTTCTATGGATGCTGGGTTGGGTACATCGGTACCCCATGATGGGGGGAAGCCGCCCTACTTTGAACGTTTTTTTCATTTGTTTTTTTTTCATCCCCTTTGTTTATAACCCTGATCCCTCTTTTTCTGGTAATTTGAGGTCGGCTAGGGAGTTCCCCCTAGTAGTTAGTGATACGTTTTCAAAGGAGTTGGAAGCGGGCTGTATATCGGGCCCCCACTCGGTTTTACCTTCTCCCAATTTAAGAGTTTCTCCCTTAGGGGTTGTCCCTAAAAAGGAGCCGGGTACGTTTTGCCTAATCCACCATCTGTCTTATCCCAAGGGTAGTTCGGTGAATGATGGGATTAGCAAGGACTTGGCGGTGGTTTCATAAGTGACTTTTGATAAAGCAGTTGAGTTAGTTCGCCAAGCGGGTTGGGGCTCCCCTATGGCAAAATCGGATATTGAGTCGGCTCTTCAGTTGTTGCCCGTCCAGCCTGACTGTTTCCACTTACTCGGTTGCCAGTTTGATGGACAATTTTACTACGACATGCGTCTTCCTATGGGGTATGCGATTTCCTGTTTTTATTTTAAAGTTTTCACTTCTTTCCTAGATTGGGTATTGAGGGACATTACGGGCTGTTCGTCGGTGACACACTACTTAGACAATTTCCTTTTTGTAGGCCCCTCCTCCTCATCTCGTTACCGGTTTTTGCTCGACTCGCTTTGTTTGTTAGCATGTTGTTTCGGCAATCCCCCCTCCGCAGAAAAAAAAAATCGAAGGCCCTACGACTGTATTGTCTTTCCTGGGCATCGAAATCTATTGCAGGGAAATGGTTTTCCACTTGCCTACCAACAAAGTGGAGAAGTTGAGGTCCGTTTTGTCTTTGTCAATCGCGGCCAAAAAAATTACAACTCCGGCTGGTGCAATCATTGTTGGGGTTGTTGGTGTTCGCCAGTAGAGTTATGCCCATGGGTCAAATTTTCTCGCGTCGTTTGTCTCTAGATACGGCGGGTTTTACGTTCCTCCTCCCACTTACTCCGTATGACGTCGGCTATTAGAAGCGATTTGCTGGTGTGGCACGCTTTCATGGCGGATTACAACAGTCATACATGTTGGAGGACATTGGCAGTCTCGAACCCGGGACATGGAGCTGTTTACAGATGCTTCAGGCAACAAGAGTTTTGCGACAGTATTCGGCTCCTTATAGTAAGTGGCCCCTTGGCCTGATTCGTGGCGCTCGCGCAGTTGGTCTAGCAGTTTAACATTTCTAGAATTGTTCCATATTATTGTTGCAGTTGAATTGTGGGGGAGGGGATTTCTAATTCCTCAGTACTGTTATGGTCTGATAACTCTAGTGATGTGCATGCCATTAACCATCTTAGTTCCTCGTCAGAGCCGGTGATTGTTCTACTTAGACGCCAGGTGTTCTGGTGTCTCCAATACAATACCCAGTTTCAGGCTCGCCAAATTCCGGGAGTCCAGAACAGGCAGAATTGGAAGGGACCAGATGCTCGGATTCGCTTTGGAGGATACTGGATCTCAGCTGATCCCCCTCGTGAGGTCTTCACTTGCCCTGTCTACCTGGGCGGTTTATGGTAAAGCGTGGGATGAGTGGTTGGAAGTGGTGGGTGATTGCATGTTCGGACCCAAGGAGCAGCCTCGACTATCGTATGTGTTGGAGTACCGGTCTTGCCTGTTTGCCTGTAGTGTTACCGATTTAACTGCCCAACGACGTATCGCTGGTTTAGCCTTTTTCTTTAAGTTGTGCAACTGGCCCAACGTCACTAAATCCTTTTTTATAGTTCAGGTACTGAAGGGATGGAAGAAAACGGCTGTTAGAAGGGAGTTGAGGCGTGCCATTTATTTTCCGGTCCTCCTGAATTTATTGCACGTTCTGTCAGAAGTCTGTGCTTCCCTGTTTGAAATTTCCTTATTTACCGTGGCTTTTGTCCTTGCATTTTTTGAGGCCTTGCACATTTCTGAGCTAGTTCCCACGAGTGGGTCTCGGCCCGGGGGTTTGTTTGTCGATGATGTTGCCCTGTCTAACAGCGGCGTTTGTTTCCACATACGTAGGTCCAAAACGGATGTGTTTGTAGGGGTTGTTGGGTGTCGTTACGGCCGGTACTTGGGTCAGACTGTCCGGTCGAGTGGTTGTCACAGTAGTTGCGCCGTGCGTCAGTCACTAACACAATTCTTTCACATTCCGATGGGAAACCGCTTACTAAATTCCAGTTTTCCGCTGTGCTTAAAAAAGCATTGACCAGGGCTGGTTTGCTGGAGAAGGAATTTGGCAAGCATTCCTTCCGTGTAGGTGCAGCTACTACCGCCTGCGGTTTGGGATTGTCAGGCGACGAAGTTCGGTACATCGGGCGCTGGCGTTCTGATTGCTTTTATTGCTATATTTGCCCGAATTTGGTTTTGCATTAATTTTCTTTTGTTTTTTTAAGATTTAGGTCCCACAGTATCGATCGTCGGCCATTCGTTTATGTTCTGGGCTGAGCACAGAGCCGCTATACGGCCAGATGGTCTCTCTCGGGGCTTCATGGATGTGGAAATTTACTGGCGGGGCCTCAGGTGGTTGCAGGCTTTCCCCAAGGTGGTAGCGATTAGCAGACATTGAATGGTACCGACGGTCCTGGTTATCCATATCGGGGGTAACGATTTGTGTTCAGCTCGCATGGGGGAGTTAATTGCCTAAATACAGTCTGACCTGGAAAGGTTTGCGTCTTTTTCCAAGAGTTGGTCCTAGTCTGGGCAGAAGTAGTTCCTTGGTCAGTGTGGCAGGGGGCCCGAGAAGTAAATGCCATCGAGAGGGGTAGGCGCCTCTTAAATACGAGAGTTTCCAGGTATGTCAGAGCCAGGGGTGGAGTGGTTGTCAGACACAGGAGGAGATAACAGGTGCTTGTTACTGCAGGACGGGGTGCACCTCAATGACATAGGGCTAGATATACAGTTGAGTCCAGAATTATTTGGACAGTGACACAATCTTCATGTTTGGGCTCTGCATGCCACCACATTGGATTTCAAATGAAACAACAGAGATGCAATTGAAGTGTAGACTTTCAGGTTTAATTCAAGAGGTTGAACAAAAATATCCTGTGAAACGTTTAGGAATTGCAACCATTCTACACAGCCTCCTCATTTCAGGGGCTAAAAAGTAATTAAAATTACCATATCTAAAATGTTTTTTTTTTTAATACTTTGTAGAGAATCCTTTGCAGGCAATGACTGCCTAAAGTCTGGAACCCATGGACATCACCATACGCTGGGTTTCCTCCTTTGTGATGCTTTGCCAGGCCTTTACTGCAGCTGTCTTCAGTTGTTGCTTGTTTGTGGGTCTTTCTGCCTTAAGTTTTGTCAAGTGAAATGCATGCTCGATCTAGTTGAGATCTGGTGATTGACTTGGCCATTGCAGAATATTCCACTTTTTCTCCTTAAAAACCTCCTGGGTTGCTTATGCAGTATGTTTCGGGTCATTGTTCATCTGTACTGTGAAGCGACGTCCAATCCACCTTGCTGTATTTGGTTGAATCTGAGCAGAAAGTATATACCTGAACACTTCAGAAATCATCCGGCTGCTTCTGTCTTCAGTCACATCATCAATAAACACTAGTGACCCAGTGCCTTTGTCAGCCATGCATGCCCATGCCATCGCACTGCCTCCACCATGTTTTACAGAGGATGTCGTGTGCTTTGGATCATGAGCTGTTTCAAGCCTTCTCCATACTTTCTTCCTCCCATCATTCTGGTACAGGTTGATCTTAGTTTCATCTGTCCAAAGAATGCTGTTCCAGAACTGGGCTGGCTTCTTCTACATGTTATTTGGCAAAGTCTAATCTAGCCTTTCTCTTTTTGAGGCTGATTAATGGTTTGCACCTTGTGGTGAACCCTCTGTATTTGCTCTCATGAAGTCTTTTCTTTATGGTAGACTTAGATACCGAAACACCTACTTCCAGGAGAGTGTTCTTCACTTGGGTAGATATTTTGAAGTGGTTTTTCTTCACCATGGAAAGGATTCTGCGATCATCCACCACTCTTGTCTTCCGTGGACGTCCAGGCCTTTTGGAGTTCACGAGATCACCAGTACGCTCTTTTTTTTCAAGAATGTAGCAAACTGTGGATTAGGCCACTCCTAACATTTGTGCTATCTCTCTAATGGATTTCTTCATTTTTTTCAGCCTAATGATGGTCTGTTCCCTTGCATTGAGAGTTCCTTTGACCTCATGATGTGGGTTCACATCAACAGCTTCCAAATGCAAATGCCCCACCTGGAATCAACACTAGACCTTTTACCTGCTTAATTGATGATGGATTAACATGGGAATTGCCCATGCCGCCCATTAAACAGCTTTTGTCCAATTACTTTTGGTCCCTTGAAAAAGAGGCAGCTACATATTAAAGAGCTGTAATTCCTAAATCCTTCCTCAAATTAGGATGTGAATACTCTCAAATTAAAGCGGAGAGTCTGCACTTTATTGATTATATAACTGTATATTCAATATGTTTGGTAAACAGCTAAAATGACAAAACTTGTGTCACTGTCCAAATAATTCTGGACCTAACTGTATTGCTCTCAGGTTTACAGGATGTCATAGAACACTCCCTCTTCTTGTTGACCAGGGGTCGTGGGGAAGAAGGATTGTGCAGTTGAGGATGCACATCCGCCTCATGGCGGTCTTGGAGAATTGTCAGTACTCACATGCCCTCCCATCGGTAGGCTGGCATTCGGGTAAAAAAAGGTACAACATTTCAAGGTGCAACTTGTTTATGTTTATAATATAAAATTAATAAATTTATTTTGAACCTCGAGTCAACCCACTTTGGAAATTAAAACTACCTCTGTCTCGGCTGAAATTATTCATATTAGTTTGCACCCTAGCCTAGTTTTACAAGGGGTAAAGGATGTTATGCACACTGCTTTAGCACTTTGGCTAGGATGATTAGTAAACGGTGAATGCTGCCATCTATGGCAAAGTTGACTCTCCTGCCTTGCAAGGCAGATAATGATGCTGCTATTTGTAACACACTGCTGCGAATTATAAAGGAGAATGCAGCAACTCCATTCTTACCTTTTTTCTCCATTTCTCTAAAACAAAAAACAGTGAAGGAGCGGGGCAAAGTTAACTGACCTTGGACACCAGGGACTGCGGCATCATGTTACTGAAAACCAGGGACTGGTGCACTAAAACAGTAGAACCCAGGAAGAATGATACCAAATCACTAGAAACCAGGTAATAAAGAGCGTACCGGACCAGCATTTTCCCACATCTTGTTACAAGTATCACTTTTTTTTTTCCTCACTGGAAATAATGTTATACTCACTGCTAGCGTAGTCAGGAGGAGCATAAATCTCATTGAGATGAACAGGGCCAGGCTTAGCTACTTTGAGATAAACCATGTCAGAGGTGTTCTTCAGTGCAGCCACAGCTTCCTCATGTCTGACATCCTGCAGGTTGGTGTTATTCACCTGGAAGACAACAAGAAAAAACAACACTGATGAAGAAAAGCCAAATCTATTCCTTTATTGAGTTATCATTAAGCAGGTTGCTACTCACTGCTAAAAGCCTGTCACCAATCTGCAGTCTTCCATCTTTCTGTGCAGCTCCACCTTCAATGATCTTTGTGATATAGATGCTATTGTCCCCTGGAATGTGCTGGTTACCAATGCCTCCAGCAATACTAAACCCCAGCCCTATAGAAAATTCAGAAATTATCAGATCAATGTCGGTACCATCAAGTACTCACTATTGAAATAGCTTTGACATTAATATTATGTTTGTTTGCCTGTAAAACAAATCCCATTATCAGAAACTACTTAAAGTATGTAATACACATAAATTTAGTACATGTTCAAAGGGGCTATACGTTAAGTGAACATTTTTTTTTTATCAGGGGCTGCAAATGCAATAAACCAAAAAAACAGTACTCCCTATCCTTGCCCCCCTGTGATCGAGCGATGAGACTCCAGCGGCACTTCTGATTGTTGTTTATATGCACGTAGCATGTGACCGCTGCAGCCAATCGGCCGGCCTCAATGGCCATATATTGTATTTCTGGCATTATGTCAGAAAAAGGATTCATCCCCACAGAGCCCCGCTGGGCCCTCTGATTGACTGCAGCGGTTACATGCTACGTGAATGTAAACAACCACCCTGCATGCCGCCGGAGCAATAGTGCTGGATCGACGGGGCAAGGATATGTAATTATTGTTTTTTTGGTTGATTTATTTAATTTGCAGTCCCTACTAAAAAGTTTTAATTTACAGGATAGTCCTTTAACTCTAGAAGAATATACTGGCAAGTGGTAATTTAGCTATTTATCTCTTAATTTATACTACTAAGACATCCAATATCCATCAATATGCTGAATAATGCCATACCACAGTTTGCACAGTCTAAAAGCCTGATTGGCCATTTCTAAGTAATTCGTCATCACATGGGCAACTCAGGCACAGCCAGAGGCGCAGCTAGGTTCTCCTGCTTCCAGGGCAAAGATTCAGATTGGCGCCCCCCAACTTCTTTCCCGACATCTCCTTCCCCCTCGCCGTGTTTGCTTGCTCTACCAATCAATGAGGTGTAATTTTTTTTTCAAATTTTTTTTAATGTAACTCTAGCATAAAACTATTTGTACATTTTACAAGCGATATGGTTTTATAAGGGAATTACCATAACAATAAATTAGAAGAAAATAAATTAAAGAGGCCACACACAGCCCCTTGTAGATAATGCCACACACAGCTGCCTTTAGATAGTGCCATACACAGACCCCCTGTAGATAGCGACACACACTGCCCCCTCTTGTATATAACGCCACATAGCCCCCTGTAGATACCACCACAAACAGCTACCTGTAGATAGTGCCACACACAGACTCCCCTTGTAGTTCACGCCACACAGACCCCTGTAGATAGTGCCACGCACAGCTGCCTGTAGATACTGCCAAACACAGCCCCCCTCTTATATGTAACGTTGTAGATTATAGATAGCGCCACACAGCTCCCCTGTTGTAGATAGCGCCACACAGCCCCCCCTTGTAAATAGCGCCACACACAGCCCCCTTGTAGATAGTGCCACACAGAGCCCCCCCCACTGTAGATAGTGCCACACAGCTCCCCCTTGTAGATAATGCCACACAGCCCTGCTTGTATATAGCGCCACACTGCCCCACCATGTAAATAGCACCACACTGACACCCTTGTAAATAGCGCCACACTGACCCTTGTAAATAGCGCCACACTGACCCCCCTTGTAAAATAGTGCCACACTGCCCCCCCTTGTAGATAGCGCCACACACAGCCCCCCATGTAAACAGCACCAACACAGCCCTCCTTGTAGATAGTGCCACACACAGCCCGCTGCCCCCCTTGTAGATAGTGCCACACTCCCCACTCCTTGTAAATAGCGCTACACTGTAAACAGAGCGTAAAGCGGTAGCCTACCTCTACCACTCTGCCTGACGTGACTCACCGGAGGAGCCGAGGAGGTCATGCGGCGCAGGCAGTGGCGGAGTTCCTTCTGACTAGGGTCGGTGACAGCCCGGGAGTGGACCAGTGAGGTCAGATGACAGGTCAGGTGACTGGACTGGTCCACTCCCGGGCCGTCACAGACCTCAGTCAGAGTGCCGCCGCATGAACTCCTGGCTCCTCCTAACGCTGAACGCTGCTGCTGGTGTCCGACATACAGGGCGCCTATCAGCAGCGATCAGCTGCTCTGCCATGGCGCCCACCTTCCCTACCACCTAGTTGCGCCCGGGGCACATGCCCAGCCTGACCCCCCAGCTATGCCCCTGGGTAAAGTCATTGGGAAAATGCAAAATAATTTTAGATCTTAAGGGTCAGTGATATTATAAAATCCCTTAATAAAGTATTTTTCATGCATGTAGTGTATAATTTTTTATTCTTCACTATTACACACTGACCTTTAGGTCCTTTGAGTAGATTAACCTCTAAAATAGTTTCTGGAGGACTTTGCCTGCGTCGGACCAGCAATCTCACTACAGGACCAGCCTCTTTCAGAGCCTCCACTGCTTTACTGTGCACCACCTCTGTTACATCTACATCGTTGACTCGCAGGACACAGTCAGTCACCCTGCAACAAAAGCAAACAAAATTGGTTATAAGGTATATTCAGCAACATAGAGAGTGAAATAAGTATTATAACTAGAAAAATAATAATAATACCGTTAATGAAAAACTCCAGTCATCACACAGTGTTATGCCGACTAACCCCCTGTAGGATACCAATGTGTACAAGATAGATAATTTTATAGTTTGTATACTTCCCATGATAAATCATTTATAACCTCAACTGATGCCTTTGTGGGGGAGAAAGTTGCATTTTCTGTTTGGTGAAATTGGTGTCATGGACGCTTTACAATGTACTTCTTTAAACAATATCTTATTGGATATCTTTGACTGGAATTTTTCCTTAATATTGCTTTTTTCTTTAAGGAAATATTGCTGATCCACCACAAGAATCTCTCACATTAGTCTCCCATCCATTGCTGCAGCTCCTCCAGGGATGATTTTTGTGATGAATATTCCAGGATCATCAGGAACGTGCGGATTATCAATTCCACCAGCAATGCTGAACCCCAGCCCTGAGTTTCCCTGCAAAATGTATAAATAAATAATATATATATATGTATGAACCAAAATTCAAGAAGACTAACAAGAATAGTTTTGTTTCCTTTGGGATGAGGGTAGTTTAAGGGTAAGTGCACACAGGGCGGATACGCTGCGTAAAAGTACACAGCAAATTGTGGTGCAGTTTTTTGGGCGGAATCTCTGTTGTGGAAACACTGCTACAGAAAAAAAAAGAGTTATACTTAAAGGGAACCTGTCACCAGCATGAACTTTACTTATCCCTCACTGGCCGCTGCTATCAAAAGTTCATTGCCGTTATCCCCTCTCCTAAACTCCTCCTCCGACTGTAAATAATGGTCTGCAAACATTTTGCGCTTTTTATCGTAATAATCCGGTGTCCCTTTGTGAGCACACCCGAGAAGAGGACATCAATGCACAAGCGCAGGATTTTGTGTGCTGGGGGAATGCGAGGAGCTGTCAATCAAAAGTAAGAAGGCGGGGTAAACCCGGAGAGAATGGAGGAATGAAGATGTGACTCTTTTCAAACGAAGATTTGACTCTTTTATGCTCATTAGCATACAGTGTGGGAACACTAAAAAACTGAATACTAAAGCTACAGAGCCGACTAAGAAGACAATTATAGGTTATATAGAAATATTTTTTCACTAACTACCGCCAGGTGTTGCTGGTTTAATAGGTGAAATGCTGGTGACAGGTTCCCTTTAACTCCTTCTCATAGCGATGCGTCCCTCTGCTCTCAGTACAGCCTGGCCTCCAGGGATAATGCTGTAGCCCATGTGACCGCTGCAGCCTTTGACTGTAGCAGTCACATTCTTGTTTTTTTTCTCATTTGTGATTTTTGCGCCGGTATTGCAGCTTTTCTGACGCAAAATCTGCAACATTTGCTTATTTATTGCGGGTTTTACCTCCCATAGAATTCAATGGGGAGATCCCGCAACAGAAGAACAGCAGTTCCGCAGCATAAATTGACATGCTGCAGATTAAAAGACCGCAACGTAGGTCCACTTATGAATTGTTTCTCTGCAGATTTTTCCCGCACTGTCTGGATGAGAATTGTTCAAATTGTTTCCACTCTGCTCCTACTGTAATATGCTGCGGGTTTCCACAATGGAATCCAATGTGCAGTGTTTATGCTACGTGTGAACTTACCCTAAAGTTTATAAAATTGTTTGCTGGTATTGGATTAGGGATTACAAAAGGGAAGAAGATAAATCCTGTGAGGTTGAAACGTTGTTTTAAACTTACCCTCTCCAATACTATCTCCTCATACTTATATAATGCATCGCTGCCGTTTACCTGCAAAAAAACATATGAAAATTATTTATTTTAGGTATGTTTTATTACTACTACTATACATGAATATGTTCTGAAATGTCTCTCTAGCCCCTATATACAGTAGCAGTTTAGTATAGTCAAAACTGACAACAGGCTCCCATTCAGTAAGTAAGGCTCTGTTCACATCTGCGTTGGGGTCCCGTTCTAACGTTCCGTCTGAGGTTTGCGTCAGAACGGGACCCTGAGCAGACACAAACTGACACCGACGGAAACCAGGGGTTTTCATTTCCATCACCATTAATTTCAATGGTGACGGAGCTGGTGCCCGTGGTTTCCTTTCGTCTCTTTTGTGCACCGGACTCGTCATTTTGCCGGAAGCAATAGCATAGTCGACATCATTTTCAGTAGGCCAACATTTTGGTATTAAAAATCATTTTTGAAATTGAGCTTATATAATATTCTAATTTTCTGAGACAAAAAATTTTGGGTTTTCATTAACGGTTAGCCATAATTATCAGCATTAAAAGAAAAAAATGCTGGAAATAGATCACTCTGTGTGTAATGAGTCTATATAATATATGAGTTTCACTTTTTGAATTAAATCACTGAGATAAATTAACTTTTTGATGATTGAGAAAGACTAGTATGCACATATATATATATATATATATATATATATATATATTCGTCCAATAAGAGACAGCACTCCCCAGAGCGGAGTCCCGAGAAGAGCGCTAGTACAGGCTCTGCTCCGTAACTCTGTGGAATTCCCTGACATAGCTGTCCATATATGGACAGTGTGTCAGGGTCTTCCCGAGAGCGGAGTCCCGAGCAGAGCGCTAGGACAGGCTCTGCTCCGGGACTCTGTGGAATTCCCTGACATCGCTGTCCATATATGGACAGTGTGTCAGGGTCTTCCCCAGAGAGGAGTCCCGAGCAGAGCGCTAGTACATGCTCTGCTCCGGGACTCTGTGGAATTCCCCAGAGCAGGAGTCCCAGTGATGTCAGGACCACAGCTGGAGTCCCAGGAAGAGCCTACTAGCGCTCTGCCCGGGACTCCAGCTCTGGGGTTGCCCTTGACATCTCTGTCCATATATGGACAGTGATGTCAGGAGTAGAGCTGGAATTCCAGGCGGCTCTGCTCCGGGACTCCAGCTCTGGGCAAGCCCCTGACATCACTGTGGCAGCATCTGCGGAGGGCACTGTGGCAGCATCTGCGGAGGGCACTGCGGCAGCATCTACGGAGGGCACTGCGGCACCATCCACAGAGGGCACTGCGGCAGCATCCAAAGAGGGCACTGCGGCAGCATCCACAGAGGGCACTGCGGCAGCATCCACATAGGGCACTGCGGCAGCATCCACATAGGGCACTGCGGCAGCATCCACAGAGGGCACTGCGGCAGCATCCACAGAGGGCACTGAGGCAGCATCTACAGAGGGTACAGTGGCACTATCTAAAAAGGGGCTGCCCAATCTTGACATGTGTGTCTGCCAAACGCTGCCAACTGAGCCGCCGGATTGCATTTAGCGACACTTAAACTGGAAAACTGGATTATTGAAATAAGCACGTGGAGAAATATCTCAAATTTTAAACCTAGCGGTATTATTATAGTAATGTAGTATTAATTTTATAGTAATGTAGTATTATTATTATAGTAATATAGTGTTATAGTAGTTCAAATAAGTAATTTATTAACAATAATTTTGTGTTGTATCAAATTTGAAAGTAATGCGGCCCGTCAACTTCCCATTTTTTCTATATGCGGCCCACTTACCCTGCCGAGTTTGAGACTCCTGCTCTATATCATTATTAAATAAGTTGAATAATAGTGGTCCCAGCACAGAACCCTGGGGTAAACCACTTATAACCGTGGACCATTCAGAGTAGAAATCATTGACCACAACTCTCTGGATACGGTCCTTGATCCAATTCTCATTCCAATTACAAACTATACTTTCTAAACCTATAGTCAATGGCGGATCATCATATGGGCGTTTCGGGCGGACGCTCGGGGCCCGAGGCACTCAGGGGGCCCATTGCTTCCCGAACTGCACATAATAGTGCACGGGATAGTGCACGGGATAGTGAACGTAACCTCTACATAAATGTGCTCCGAATTGAAGGCTAAAGGACCTTTGATGACGTCGTGCCCATGTGACCCCCGCCCACCAATCAGGTCCGTCTATCACAGTGAAGGAGCAGAATATCTGCAGGGAAGAAGGCCCGCCCACCGGTCAAGTTTTTACCCAGCGCTCCAGGCTGGTGAGTGCTTTTCCAAACCCCCATCCCTTCATCACTCACTCCCTCTGTAAAGGATCTGCCAGGCACAGCTTCGGGGTTAACTCCCAGAACTAATCAGTCAGCACCTGAGAATACATCCCTGAGACTGACTCCTGCTTCCACCATTCAGGCTGGCAGGCTTAGGAGTGGGAGAGCCTATCGTAACCTGGCCAGACTCAGCTAGCTCCCGCCCTCGGTCTATTTAAGCCTGCTCTTCCTCTCCCTCGGTGCTTGTGATTCTTTCCTTGTGGTTTCCTGGCCCAGCTACAGCTCCTGCTATTTTTGATCCTGCTCCATACAGACCCTGGCTTACCGACTACTCTTCTGCTTTTCGTTTTGTACCTCGCACACTCCTGGCTTGACTCGGCTCGTTCACCACTCTGGTTGCTCACGGTGTTGCCGTGGGCAACGGCCCCTTTTCCTTGCTTGTGTTCCTTTGTATGTTTGTCGTGCACTTACTGAGCGCAGGGACCGCCGCCCAGTTGTACCCCGTCGCCTAGGGCGGGTCGTTGCAAGTAGGCAGGGACAGAGTGGCGGGTAGATTAGGGCTCACTTGTCCGTCTCCCTACCCCCTGCCATTACACCCTCCATCTGTTCTTCCCTCCCTTCATTCTTCCATAACTCACTCCCTCCCTTCATCACTGCTGTGTGTGATGCTATCTACAGGGGCTGTGTGTGTGTGTGATGTTATATACAGGGGCTGTGTGTGTGATGCTATATACATGGGCTGTGTGTGTGATGCTATCTACAGGGGCTGTGTGTGTGTGATGCTATATACAGGGGCTGTGTGTGTGATGCTATATACAGGGGCTGTGTGTGTGATGCTATATACAGGGGCTGTGTGTGTGTGATGCTATATACAGGGGCTGTGTGTGTGATGCTATATACAGGGGCTGTGTGTGTGTGATGCTATATACAGGGGCTGTGTGTGTGATGCTATATACAGGGGCTGTGTGTGTGATGCTATATACAGGGGCTGTGTGTGTGATGCTATATACAGGGGCTGTGTGTGTGATGCTATATACAGGGGCTGTGTGTGTGTGATGATATACAGGGGCTGTGTGTGTGATGCTATATACAGGGGCTGTGTGTGTGATGCTATATACAGGGGCTGTGTGTGTGTGATGCTATATACAGGGGCTGTGTGTGTGTGTGATGCTATATACAGGGGCTGTGTGTGTGATGCTATATACAGGGGCTGTGTGTGTGATGCTATATACAGGGGCTGTGTGTGTGTGATGCTATATACAGGGGCTATGTGTGTGTGATGCTATATACAGGGGGCTGTGTGTGACGCTATATACAGGGGGGGGGCTGTGTGTGACGCTATATACAGGGGGATGTGTGTGACGCTATATACAGGGGGATGTGTGTGACGCTATATACAGGGGGATGTGTGTGTGACGCTATATACAGGGGGATGTGTGTGTGACGCTATATACAGGGGGATGTGTGTGTGACGCTATATACAGGGGGATGTGTGTGACGCTATATACAGGGGCCTTTGTGCACGTGGTGCTTTACTATACAGTGTTTGACACAATTATATTCCGGGAGCGCAGTGTTTGGTGCTATTATAGTTAGAGACACAGTCTGTGGCACCATGATCATTTTGTTTTCGTTTATAGGTGTAGAAATGTTGGAAAAGTGAGCAACAGAAGACATCTAAGTGGCAAATTCTGCAGAAATGGGTCATGGCCGGGAGAAGTCGTCATTAAGTCTGGACCGGATGGAGAAGAAAAGAGGAAAAAAGTTACCAGAATCTGAGGAGTCGTCACATGTGAGTCACTAGATTTATAGAGAATCTGTCCCCTCTCCTGACATGTTTATTATAGGAAATCCTTGTGTTTCACTAAAAGTCTTTGTGCAGTCCAGGACTGATAGACAAATGCGTGTTACCATTCCCCTTGTTAGGAGGATGTGTCCCTGCACAGTGTGATACTGTCAGCGATGGTTGGAGACTGTCAGTATGTAGGGACACAGCCCTTTGACAAGGCGAATCGTAACACCCATTTGTTAATGCTTGCACAAAAAGGTAGTGTTACGGCTCGGCGGGGGAGAAGGGGGGCCCAAGTTTGGGTAACAGCCCAGGGCCCATAGTCTACTTAATCCGCCACTGCCTATAGTCCTTAATTTACCCATTAGACGTCTATGAGAGACAGTTTCAAATGCCCTTGCAAAGTCCAAAAACACTATATCCACAGCGACCCCTCTGTCTAGGCTTGTGCTCACCTCTTCATAAAAACAAATCCGGTTGGTTTGACAACTTCTGTCCTTAGTTAAAACCGTACTGGCTGTCACTTATAATACTATTTTTTGTCACATAAACCTGTATATAGTCCCTCAATAGCCCCTCAAACATTTTCCTGGATGGACCAAAACAGTGGAAACACCCCAAAAGTTACCCCATTTTGGAAACTACACCCCTCAAGAAATTTTTCTAGGGCTTTAGTGAGCATTTAGACCCTACGGGTCTTTTGCAGAATTTATTAGAATTAGGCCGTGAAAATGAATATCACAATTTTTTTTCCACTAAAATGTTGAATTTTCTCATTTTCGCGAGGGATAAAGGAGAAAAAAAAACAAACAATTTTTGTAAAGCAATTTCTCCCAAGTACGGAAATACCCCACATGGGGGTCATACATTTTTTTTTTTCATTAGGAATGAATTAACCCTTTCAGGACTGATTCATTTTTTGCTTTCTTATCTTCGTTTTTCACTCCCCGCCTTCCAAGAGCCATAACTTTTTTCTTTTTCCGTCAATAGAGTGGTGTGAGGGCTTATTTCTTGTGGGAGGAATTGTAGTTTCTATTGACACCATTTAAAGTGCCATAAAATGTACTGGGAAAATGAAAAACAAATTCTTTGCGGGCTGATATAGGAAAAAAATCTGATTACATTTTTTGGGGTTTTCGTTTTTACAGCTTTCGCCGTGCGGTAAAAACGAAAACTTTACTTTATTCTGCGGCTCAATACAATTACGGTGATACCAAATTTATATAGTTTTGGTTTTTATATTATACTACTTTTACAAAGAAAAAAGTATTTCTTAAAATAAAAATTGTTTTGTTTCACCAAGCTTCATTCAAGCTTTGATCTCTGGTAGAGTACATTACACTACCTATGTAGTGTAATGCAATCCGACTGTCATTGTGACGTGACAGTCACACTGACAGGAAGCCTCGGAGGACCGGCCGGAGGCTGCTCCTCCGAGGCTCCCGTACATGGCAACCCGGAGGTCATTGCCTGGCCTCCGATTGCCAAGACAAGCATCAGTAGCCCCCACAATCAGTTCGTGGGGGCTGCCAATGTGCTTCAAACCCCTTAAATGCGGCGACTGCAATCGGTCACCGCATTTATGGGGTTAATTGCTGAAATCAGCAGACTGGATGACGGGGACAGCTGACCTCCCGGTTCCCGAAAGCAAGCCCTCTGCAGGACGTACAGTTGCGGCGCAGCGCGTGAAGAGGTTAAGCTTACTGGTCTATAATTACCTGGGGAAGACCTAGAGCCCTTTTTGAAAACAGGCACCACATTTGCCCTGCGCCAGTCCCTTGGCACTATACCAGTCACTAGAGAATCTCTAAATAATTTGAAGAGGGGGACAGAAATAACTGAACTAAGCTCTTTAAGAACTCTAGGGTGTAACTGACACAATTTAAAAACCTTTTTTTCTTTACAGCTTCTTTCCTGCTGAGCAGCTGAGTAGGGGGGGTTAACTGCTCTCAGGTGATATAAATTAGGCTGCAGGCCTAAGTTGAGCTTGCTCTGTTTTTGGCTAGCTGAATTAAGTGGCTTGTGATATAAGTGTAGTTATTAAACCGGAGTTAAAAAGAGGAGTTAAAGTCCCTGTAAGTACTTTTCTTTTCTTTTACTTTTTTAATTGTTCACTGTTTGTTTGTTTTTGTAACTGGGATAATGGACAGAAAAATTGGAGGTTTTCTTTAGTGCACAGTTTGTCATATGTATGCACGACTGGAGCCGGAGTCCCAGGGTGAATTCCTCTGTCGCAAATGTGAGCATGTTGTTCACCTGGAAGCCAGCATTAGAGGTCTGTAGGAGCAAAATGCAACACTGAGGGCGATAGACAATCTTGTGCGGAGCATGCTGCTCACTGAGCAAGCAGTTCGTGTGGTAGGACTGGAGGGTGAAGACATGGGTCAGCAGGATCAGTCAAGCAGCTGGGTTAATGTAGTTAGGAGCAGTAGAAAGGGGTCCAAGAAAAGGAAGGCCAATCCTGTTTCTGATATTCCAAGCAAAATTGCCAAGTTGGGTGATGATGCGAGGATGTCGGTCTCAGAAATGGCAGCCCTAGTGGATACTGATCTCCCCAATAGCTGGAAGAACAGCTCAGCTAGTAGTCGGCGGGATGGTAATGCAGGTAAAGCAAGACAATTGGTAGTTGTAGGGGATTCTATAATCAGGAAGACGGATAGAATAATTTGTTGCCAAGACACCTCAACCGAATGGTTTTCTGTCTCCCTGGTGCCAGGGTGCGGCATGTAGTGGAACGGGTGGATAAATTACTGGGAGGGGCTGGTGATGATCCAGCTGTCGTGGTCCATGTGGGTACCAACGATAGAATACATGGTGGGTGGAGGAGCCTTAAGAATAATTTTAAAGAACTAGGCTACAACCTGAAGTGAAGGACCTCCAAGGTAGTATTCTCAGGAATACTGCCTGTGCCATGCGCATCACAGGAAAGACAACGGGAGCTCAGGGAGTTAAATGCATGGCTTAAGTCTTGGTGTAGAGGAGAAGGCTTTGGGTTCCTAGAGCACTGGGCTGAAGATGATTTGCACCTAAATGGAAGGGGGTCCGTTGTGCTAGGAAAATAATTCTAGCTGGGTGGCGGAGTATTTAAACTAGGGCTGAGGAGGGAGGTCAATGTAGAAAATAAAGGGGTAGCTAGGTTAGAGAGGGGTCAGACTATATTGGTGTGTGGGGGGGGGGGGGAGAAACAGACTGTGGAGAGAGGACTAGACAACAGGATAAGGAAATCCTTTTGTTACAAAACAGCAATGAAAATAAAAATTCCCAAATAATGTCAAATAATCACATTACTGATACTGAAAGTGAAAAATTGAAAGGCAAGTTAAAGTGTATGTTCACAAATGCCATAAGTCTAGCAAGCAACATAGGGGAGCTGGAGGCCTTGATACTGGAAGAAAATATAGATATAGTTGGTGTTGCTGAAACATGGCTAGACTCTTCACATGACTGGGCTGAAAATCTACAGGGTTTTACACTTTTTCAGAAAGTGATATGAAGGCGAGTGTGAAAAAGCAAATTGTGGGTGAAGATTGTGAGGAAATTGAAACCTTGTGGGTGGAATTACAAAGGGAGGTGTCACGAAGAGTGCGTGGACCCACTGGGCCATACCGCCTTAACAGTATGGCAGCTGGCCAACATGACACAGGTCAAAGTCTATAGTTCAAATAGGTGTACCTGTGGTAAGTTCAGACAGTAGCAAGACAGGCTCGGATGGGACTTTGACAGTAGACAGACACCAAGCGTTGACAGGACAGGCGTAGTACTCAGCGCAGCACGTCTCTAACTCTATATGGCACATGGACCAGGCTAACACGGGATACAGGTTACAGGTAGCAGGAACGGGAACATTGGGACTAGGAAGACACTAAAGGGACCATTTGCAGAGACGAACATAGGTAACGAAAACAACGCTCAGACAATGCAGGAGGTGGCAGGGCCCTTCTTATACTCCAGGGTGCTCATGGGCTAATTTGGTTCTTTAATTCAGGTGCGTGCGCTGGCCCTATAAGAGCGGGCGCGAGCGTGCACGTGAACCCTACAGGACACAGCAGAGTGAAGCGGAAGTGAGCGCTGGCGTCCCACTGATCGATAGCTACGGCCGTCCGGAGGTGAGTAAACCTGGCGGCCCGCGCCCATGGGTATTACAGTATCCCCACTCTTACGCCCCCTCCTCTTGGGGCCAGAGCGAGAGAGAAACTTCTTCAGGAGGGTAGGATCATTGAGGTTCTCCTCTGGCTCCCAGGACCTCTCTTCAGGACCAAATCCCCTCCAATCCACCAAATAAAAGGTTCTTCCACCCACTCTCTAGGTGTCCAGGATCTCCTTAACCCCAAATTTATCTGATGAACATCTGGGAGCCACTGCAGGACTAGGAATCTTGGAGTAGCGGTTCAGGACCACAGGATTCAGAAGGGGGACATGGAAGGAGTTGGGGATCTTGAGGGTAGGAGGCAGCCGAAGCTTGTAGGAGACAGGGTTGATCTGTTGCAAGATCTCGAAAGGTCCGAGAAACCTGGGAGCAAACTTGTATGATGGCACCCTCAGCCGGATATTTCTGGAGGACAGCCAGACCTTTGTACCTGGAAAAAAACTGTGGAGGGTCTCTTCTCCTTGTTTATTCCTTACGTTTCATGCGTTCGACCACCAGAAGAATGGAGGATCGGATCTGCTAACAGATCTGCAGTAAGTCCCTAAAAGCATAATCAGCTGCGGGCACCTCGGACATAACGGATACCGGGAGAGAAATTCGTGTGTGTTGGCCGTAGACAATGAAGAACAGTGTAGTTCTTGTGGACTCGCTTGTATGATTATTGTACAAGAATTTGGCCCAAGGAAGAAGCTTCACCCAGTCATCAAGCTGTTTGGAAATTAAGTGCCGTAGGTAGTTCTCCATGATCTGATTGATCCTCTCAACTTGACCATTGGACTGGTGATGGTAGGCTGAGGAAAATTCCAACTTTACATTGAGAAATTTACAGTGCTCTCCAGAACCTTGAGGTGAACTGAATCCCCCGATCAGACACGATATGCCGAGGCAAGCCGTGCAGGCAGAAGATGTGCTGGATGAAGTGGTTGGCCAGTCGAGAAGCAGAAGGTAGACCGGTCAATGGAACGAAGTGAGTC
Organism: Rhinoderma darwinii; assembly: GCF_050947455.1. Lineage (NCBI taxonomy): Eukaryota > Metazoa > Chordata > Amphibia > Anura > Rhinodermatidae > Rhinoderma > Rhinoderma darwinii. The sequence goes on along the minus strand of NC_134694.1, from coordinate 62,953,509 downwards.
ATCTTCGAAAAGCGGTCCACCACCTCCCAGACCACACTGCATTCCGCAGAGGGAGGCAGATCAGTAACAAAGTCCATTGCTATATGTTGCCAGGGAGAATCGGGCATAGGCAGCAGCCGGAGCAGGCTAGCAGGTTTGGAGTGAACAACCTTGTTAGCTGCGCACACTGAGCACGACGAAACAAAGTCCATGATGTCCTTGAGCAGCGTGGGCCACCAGAAATGACAGGCAATGAGGTCTCGGGTATTACGGGTACCCGCGTGACCTGTGATTCTAGAGCTGTGTGCCCAGCGGAGGATTCTCCCTCTGTCTGCTAGGCGCACAAAAGTCCTCGGAGGGATGTCTCTAACTTGCAGGGGGTTGACAGAGACAATGCAAGACGTATCAATAATATTATGTGGAGACTCCATGGTGTCCTCCGTCTCAAATGAACTGGATAAGGCATCAGTCCTCACATTCTTGTCAGCCTGACGGTAGTGGAGCTCAAACTGGAACCGAGCAAAGAGGAGCGACCACCTGGCCTGACGAGGATTCAGCCGTTGGGCCGTCTGGAGATAGGTGAGATTATTGTGGTCAGTGAACATCAGGATGGGATGAACTGCGCCCTCTAGTAGATGCCTCCACTCCTCCAGGGCCAACTTGATGGCCAGTAACTCCCGATCCCCAATCGAGTAGTTGCGTTCTGTGGAAGAGGAGCCTTTAGAGTAATAGCCACATGCCACTGCCTTGTCCTTGGAACCTCTCTGGAACAGAAGTGCACCGGCACCAACAGAGGAGGCGTTCACCTCCAACGAAAACTGTTGAGATACATCTGGATGATGGAGGATAGAGGCTGACGTGAAGGAACTCCTCAGGCTATTAAATGCGGATTCCGCCTCTGGAGTCCACACCTTGGCATTCATGCCTTTTTTGGTGAGGGTAGAGATAGAAGATGTCAGTGAGGAGAAGTTTGGAATGAACTGTCTGTAGAAATTGGCAAATCCCAGGAAACGCTGTATGGACTTCAAGCCTTGAGGACGTGGCCATTCCAGGACGGCCTTTACCTTCTCAGGATCCATATTTAGGCCTTGATCCGAGATGATGTAGCCCAGGAAGGGTAGAGCATTTCTTTCAAACACGCAATTCTCCAACTTGGCGTACAGGCGATTCTCCCTTAATCGAAGCAAAACTTGACGGACATGTCTATGATGAGTCATTGGATCTGGAGAAAAAATTAAGATGTCATCAAGATAGACCACAACACAAACATAGAGGAGGTCACGGAAGATGTCATTAAGGAACTCTTGGAAGACCGCGGGAGTGATACACAGGCTGAAGGGCATTACTAGGTACTCATAATGTCCGTCACAGGTGTTAAATGCTGTCTTCCATTAGTCACCCCGGTGAATCCGGATTAGGTTATAAGCCCCCCGCAGGTCTAGCTTAGAACATTTTTTGGCTTCTCGTATGCGATCAAACAGTTCTATGGCAACGGATATCTATTTTTTACCGTGATCTGGTTGAGACGCCGGTAATCGATGCAGGGTCGCAGAAAACCATCCTTTTTCTTGACGAAGAAGAACCCGGCTCCTGCCGGGGAGGAAAACTTCCATACGAAGCCCCTCTCCAGATTCTCCTTAATATAGGCGGACATGGACTGAGTCTCTGGCAAGGAGAGAGGATATACCCTACCACGGGGAAGGGATGCACCAGGAATCAGCTCAAAAGGACAGTCATACGCCCGGTGTTGGGGCAGCGTCTCCGCCTCCTTCTTGCTAAAGACATCCGAGAACGTAGAATAATGACAAGGCAATCCTGCCAAGGACTGAGGCAGAGGAGGCAGGGCCAGATGAATCTGTACCAGGCAGGGGTTGAGACACTATGGACCCCACTGGAGGACCTCTCCAGAATTCAAGTCCAGGACTGGGGCCTGTAGTCAGAGCCAGGGCAGGCCCAGCAGCACAGGGTTGATGGCCTTAGACAGAACAAAAAATGAGATGAGCTCGGAATGAAGGGCTCCGACTTGGAGCTTCAGTGGCTTGGTCACAGCTACAACCGGGTCTGGCAGAGGTAGTCCATTCACCGATGCAAAAATCAAAGGCCTCTCCAGAGGGGTTGTGCGCAACTGGAGAATATCCACCAGGTTTCTCCGAATGAAAATAGCTGCAGATCCAGAGTCCAGATAGGCAGAGACTCGGTGCGTTTTTTCTCCAGACACTATGGTCACGGGAATGAACAATTTAGAAGAAAGTCCTTCTTCACCCAGGGTCTCTCCAACCAACCTTAGGCTCTCGGGCTTTTGGGGGCACAGACGCACAAGATGGCCTCCGAGGCCGCAATACAGACAGAGTCCTGAAGTGCGTCTGCGTTGTTTCTCCTGGGTAGACAGCTTGACATGGTTCATCCACAAAGACTCCTTTGGAGGAACAGCTGATGGGGACAGCAGGGGTTGCTGCAAAGTAGGAGCCGGGATAAGGAGTCCTCCCTCCCGACGGGCCTCTTGGAACCGTTCTCGGATCTTTATGTCAATCCGGGCAGCCAGAAGGATGAGGTCATCTAGCGTAGATGGCAGATCTCGGGCGGAAAGCTTGTCCTTAATCTCAGGGGACAGTCCCTGCAACGTAGCCACCAAGGCCTCATTGTTCTACAACAACGGTCCCGCCAGGGTGTGGAAGTGGATGGCGTACTCGCCCATCGAAGTATCTCCCTGGCGAAGGTTCAGCAAGGAGGCAGCTGCCAACGAGACTCGGCCAGGCTGCTCAAACACCGTGCGAAATGTCCATAGGAACTCCTGGAAGTCACGGGTCTCTGGACCCTGCCAGTGAGGAGAGGGACGATGAAAGCGACCATTGCGCCATCAGTAGAAAATGCCCTTTCATACAGACTGAATTGGATCTGGCACTGGTTCAAAAATCCCCTGCAGGTCTTCGCGTCTCCATCATAGCGATGAGGTAGCAGCAGAGAAAATCGGGGATCAGCACTGCCAGGAGGTGTAGTCGGAGGGTCTGTACTGCCAGGAGGTGTAGTAGGAGGAACGACAGCTTACACATCCAGCCAATGTGCAATAATGTCCAGTGCCTGGAGGAGTTGGTCCTGTTGAGACCGGAGGGGAGAAATTTCCACAACCTGTTGCAGGAAAATTTTATGGACCAGTTTGTGAAAGACCCGACTAGAGGTGAAGCTCTGTTGGATCTGGTCATTTCTAATAATGCAGAGCTTGTTGGGAATGTCAATGTTCGTGAAAACCTTGGTAACAGTGATCACAATATAGTTACATTTTACCTTTACTGTAAAAAACAAACACAGGCTGGGAGGGCAAAATTAATTTTAAGAAGGCCAATTTCCTCAGGACGAGGGCTGCAATTCAGGATATAGACTGGGAAGAACTAATGTCAAATAATGGTACAAATGATAAATGGGAGATTTTAAAATCTACTTTGGGCAATTATAGTGTAAAATTTATTCCTATAGGTAACAAGTATAAACGACTAAAGTTAAACCCCACATGGCTTACACCTTCTGTAAAAAGGGAAATATATAACAAAAAAAGGGCATTTGAAAAATACAAATCTGAGGGTACAGCTGTAGCCTTTTTAAATGATAAAGAGCTTAATAAAATCTGTAAAAAGGTAATGAAATCAGCAAAAATACAAAATGATTGGCAGGTGGCCAAGGATAGTAAAACAAATCCCAAAAAATTCTTCAAGTATATAAATGCAAAATAGCCAAGGTCTGAACATGTAGGACCCTTAGATAGTGGTAATGGGGAGTTGGTCAAAGGGGATCAGGAGAAGGCAGTTACTAAATGGGTTCTTTAGCTCTGTATATACAGTTAGGTCCAGAATTATTTGGACAGTGACACAAGTTTTTGCATTTTAGATGTTTACCAAAACATATTAGATATACAGTTATATAATGAATGTGGGTTTAAAGTGCAGACTCTCAGCTTTAATCTGAACGTCCTAATTTGGGGAAGGGTTTAGGAATTACAGCTCTTTAATATGTAGCTGCCTCTTTTTCAAGGGACCAAAAGTAATTGGAAAATTATCTCAAAAGCTATTTAATGGGCTGCATGGGCAATTCCCATGTTAATCCATCATTAATTAAGCAGGTAATAGGTCTAGAGTTAATTCCAGGTGTGGTATTTGCATTTGGAAGCCGTGGCTGTGAACCCACATCATAAGGTCAAAGGAGCTCTCAATGCAAGTGAAACAGACCATCGTTAGGCTGAAAAAAAATGAAGAAATCCATCAGAGAGATAGCGCAGATGTTAGGAGTGGCCAAATCCACAGTTTGGTACATTCTTGAAAAAAGAAAAGTGCACTGGTGATCAAGCGAACTCCAAAAGGCCTGGACGTCCACGGAAGACAACTGTGGTGGATGATCGCAGAATCCTTTCCATGGTGAAGAAAAAGCCCTTCACATCATCTACCCACGTGAAGAACACTCTCCTGGAAGTAGGTGTATCAGTATCTAAGTCTACCATAAAGAGAAGACTTCATGAGAGCAAATACAGAGCGTTCACCACAAGGTGCAAACCATTAATCAGCCTCAAAAATAGAAAGGCCAGATTACACTTTGCCAAACAACATCTAAAGAAGCCAGCCCAGTTCTGGAACAGAATTCTTTGGACAGATGAAACTAAGATCAACCTGTACCAGAATGATGGGAGGAAGAGGGTTTGGAGAAGACTTGGAACGGCTCATGATCCAAAGAACACCACATCCTCTGTAAAACATGGTGGAGCCACTGTGATGGCATGGGCATGCATGGCTGCCAAAGGCACTGGGTCACTAGTGTTTATTGATGATGTGACTGAAGACAGAAGCAGCCGGATGAATTCTGAAGTGTTCAGGGATATACTTTCTGCTCAGATTCAACCAAATGCAGCAAGGTTGATTGGACATTGCTTCACAGTACAGATGGACAATGACCCCAAACATACTGCAAAAGCAACCTAGGAGTTTTTTAAGGCAAAGAAGTAGAATATTCTGCAATGGCCAAGTCAATCACCAGATCTCAACCAAATCGAGCTGCATTTCACTTGCTTAAGACAAATCTTAAAGGAACAGTGTCACCACAATTTTTTTTTTAATATGTTAAAGATGTTAGTGCTTTATTAAAAACGTTTGGATTAATTTGTGTGTTTGTGTGTTCTTTTTTTTTATTTTTACACTTTTTCTTCCCTATGGGGGCTGCATTTTTTTTCCATTTCTGTATGTGTCGATTAACGACACATACAGACATGGAATACGGCAGCTCCAGTCCCATAGGGACTGCGAACGGGGCCCATTCCATCCACTTTCGTGTACGCCGCTGTGTGGGAACTGCGCATGCGCCGCTCCCACACAGTTCAATTTGAAATGCGCGCCGTCCGGCGCCATTTTACTGTGGACCGGAAGTCGCGGCCGGACAGTAAGATTACTACTTCCGGTCGCGGCTTCCGGACTTGTGCACATGGAGCAGCGGCAGCAGACGGAGCGGATGGACTGGAGGGAGCGGCGGAGACTGGAGCAGGTAAGTTATTTCTATGTATGTTCGTGTTTCAGTGTGTTTACTACTGTATGTTAACCTTCTACACTGTGTGTTAGCTCAAAAAATGGCGACACACAGTGTAGGAGGTTAGACCGTTCAAACCCCTCGTTTCTCCCGGCACTAGCCAGGATAAAGGAGGGGGGGGGATTCTGAGAGCTCACTAGAGCGAGGGATTTTTACCCAATTTTGCAGCATAAAGCAATGTGGTTGCTTTACCACATGCAATGCTGCAATTTTGGGAATGGCTCCATCTAGTGACCAGTGCTGGGAAATATTATAAATTGAATCCAATTTATAATATTTCCTGACTCGTGAAAAAAAATAAAAAATTAGAACAATGTTTAATCACCTATACACTAACTGTTTAACTAAAAAAAAAAAACATGTTTTGCTGGCAACACATTCCCTTTAAGGCAGAAAGACCCACAAACAAGCAACAACTGAAGACAGCCGCAGTAAAGGCTAAGCAAAGCATCACGAAGGAGGAAACCCAGCATTTGGTGATGTCCATGGGTTCCAGACTTTAGGCAGTCATTGCCTGCAAAGGATTCTCTATAAAGTATTAAAAAAAACAAAAACATTTTATTTTTGGTAATTTTAATTTGTCCAATTACTTTTGAGCCCCTGAAATGAGGAGGCTGTGTAGTAAAATGGTCACAATTGCTAAATGTTTCACAGGATATTTTTGTTCAACCTCTTGAATTAAACCTGAAAGTCTACACTTCAACTGCATCTCAGTTGTTTTATTTCAAATCCAAAGTGGTGGCATTCAGAGCCCAAATCATGAAGATTGTGTCCCTGTCCAAATAATTCTGTACCTAACTGTACAACAGAAGAAAGAGCAGCTGATGTAGCCGATGCCATTGCTGTTAAGCTATCAGTTGATATACTGAATTGGCTGAATGTAGATACAGTCCAAGCTAAGTTAAATAAAATAAATTTAAACAAGGCCCCGGGACCAGATGGGTTACACCCTAGAGTTCTTAAAGAGCTTAGTTCAGTTATTTCTGTCCCCCTCTTCATAATATTTAGAGATTATCTAGTGACAAGGGACTGGCGCAGGGCAAATGTAGTGCCTATTTTCAAAAAGGGCTCTAGGTCTTCCCCAGGTAATTATAGACCAGTAAGCTTAACATCCATTGTGGGGGAAATGTACCCCAGGGTTCCGTGCTGGGACCAATATTATTCAACTTATTTATTAATGATATAGAGGATGGGATTAATAGCACTATTTTCTCAGAGGACACCAAGCTATGTAGTAATGTTCAATCTATGGAAGATGTTCGTAAATTGCAAGCGGATTTAAACAAACTAAGTGTTTGGGCGTCCACTTGGCAAATTAAGTTTAATGTAGATAAATGTAAAGTTATGCATCTGGGTACCAACAACCTGCATGCATCATTTGTCCTTGGGGGAGCTACACTGGGGGAGTCACTTGTTGAGAAAGATCTGGGTGTACTTATAGATCATAAAATAAATAACAGCATGTAATGTCAATTGGCTGCTTCAAAGGCAAGCAAGATATTGTCGTGTATTAAAAGAGGCATGGACTCGCGGGACAGGATATAATATTACCACTTTACAAAGCATTAGTGAGGCCTTATCTAGAATATGCAGTTCAGTTCTGGGCTCCAGTTTATAGAAAGGATGCCCTGGAGTTGGAAAAAATACATAAAAGAGCAACGAAGCTAATAAAGGGCATACAAAATCTAAGTTATGAGGAAAGATTAAAATAATTGAAGCTATTTAGCCTCGAAAAAAAGATGACTAAGGGGGGACATGATTAACTTATTTAAATATATTAATGGCACATACAAAAAATATGGTGAAATCCTGTTCCATGTAAAACCCCCTTAAAAAACAAAGGGGGACTCCCTCCGTCTGGAAAAAGAGAGGTTCAACCTGCAGAGGCGATAAGCCTTCTTTACTGTGAGAACGGTGAATTTATGGAATAGTCACCGCAGGAGCTTGTCACAGCAGGGACAGTAGATGGCTTTAAAAAAGGCTTAGATAATTTCCTAGAACAAAAGAATGGCTCCTATGTGTAGAAATTTTTCCCTTCCGTTTTCCCATCCCTTGGTTGAACTTGATGGACATGTGTCTTTTTTCAACCGTACTATGTAACTATGTAATCCCTCAATGAAAGGGCAGCGGTAATGTGAACAGGCCCTTACTAATGTTTTTTTGGGGGTTTTGCGTTTTTTTTTTACAAGTTTGGCTGTTGGACTACAACAGGTGTTTTTTTATTTCAATAAACCAATTTTTTTCTGTTTTTGTATTTTTTTTAAACTTTATTACTACCGCCTTAGTAATGGCCGCAGTCTGATTGACAGCATCCATTACTAAGGCGGGGCTTAGTGTTAGCCGGTGAAAAGGCTAACATTAACCCCCATTATTACCCCGGTACCCACCGCCACCAGGGGTACTAGGAAGAGTGGGGTACGATCCAGTACCCAACCATCTGCAGTGAACCTGTGCTCGTCTGTGTGACTGACGGATTCAGTGTAAAATGAGCGACACAGCTGTTCTGTATAGAGAATATAGAACAGCTGTATCTCCAAAAGTAAAACAAAGTTTTAATAAAGACTAGTTACAAAGTTACACTTTTCACACTGACTGATCTGAATATTAAAAAAAACAAAAAATGCCCTCAAAGTGTACATAGCCTTTAAGGCTGGCATCACACAATTTTGTGGCAGTTTTTAGTGCCAAAGCCAGTAATGAATCCAAAAAAGAAGGAAAAGTATAAGGCCTCATGCACGCGACCGTAGCCATGCGCACGGTCGTGATTTTTGGGTCGGCCGGGGGCGGAGTGTCACCCGCAAGCAAATCGTGGGCTGTGCACATGGCCGCGGCCATTATTTGCTATGAGCCTGGACCGCAGAACACGGCCGTAATAAGACTTGCTCGTTCTTTCTGCGGTCCGAGCTCCTGGGCCATGCATGGACCATGGAAACCACGGTCGTGTGCATGGCCCCATAGGAATGAATGGGGCCGCAATTCTCTCGTGGATTTTCAGGGGGAATTGCGGCCGCAAAAGCACGTTCGTGTGCATGGGGCCTAAAGGTATGTTCATATGTGGCGGATTTGCTGCCAATTTCCGTAGCTGGCTTTTCTTTCTTTTATTTCTATGACTTTTTCATTTACTTAGTGCAGACTTTGCAGGGGAAAAAAAAAAAATTGGTGCAGAAAATATCTTGTGGTGCGGAATTAACATTCCGCAGCATGCTCAGTCTGTTTGGGAGAAGCAGCGGAATTTCACTGCGAATTTCAGCCTTTGCAATGTAGAGCCTGAAACCTGTAAAAAAATCCGCCACAAAATCTGTATGTTTCATATGCAGATTTTGACGCAGTTCTGTTGTGGATTTGTCTAGAAATGCGCAGCAAATTCCAATCGGAAATTGTCTAACACATCTGAACATGCCCTAAAAGAAAGACTGATACGACTCCTTTCTTTTGTATCAACTCCTGTGTTTGGCTCAAAAAAAACTGCCACGAAAGCTGCATGTGTGATTCCAGCCAAAAGCCAGGATTGCACGCACAGTTTTGATGTCGTTTTTAGCTCAGTTTTTTTTAAACTAAAGTCAGAACTGGATCCAAAAGGAAGGACATGTATAAAGAAAAGACTGATGCATCTCCTTTCTTTTATGTCCACTCCTGTGTTTGACCCAAAAACCTGTGCCAAAAACTGCACCAGAAACTGCATCTAAACAGGATCACACATGTAGTTTTGAAGCAGTTTTTGGCTCAGTTTTTATAGCTAAAGCCAGAAGTGGAAGCATACCTCCCAACTATCAAGCAGGGGCGTAGCTAGGGGGGGGGCAAGCGGGGCATGTGCCCCGGGCGCAGTTCAGAGAGGGGCGCCAGCGCCCCCTCCTCCTGCACTATAATTGTACCTGTGTCGCAAGGACACAGGTACAATTAGAAGCAATGAATGACCGGGCACGTTCCGTGCCCGGCCATTCAGCGCCTTTCCACGAATGAAGCGACTGCTACCTTTTGTACCAGTGACGCTTCCGTCGATGAAAGGCGCTGACTGACTGGCAGGGAAAGTCATCCCTGGAGACCTGCGCAGAAGAGAGCAGGTCTCCATGGCTGCCGGTCGGCGTGGGAGCGGGAATATGGTGAGTTTGAATTTTTTTTTTTTTCTTTTTAAATTGTAATAGAAGTGTGGCTGTATCTGCGGGGGGGGACGGGGACTTTGTCTACACGGGGGACTTTATCTACGGGGGGGGGTGTCTATCTACAGGGGGACTATATCTACAGGGCTGGGCTATATACAGGGGGACTATATCTACAGGGCTGGGCTATATACAGGGGGACTACTGTGAAGGAAATAAGTATTTGATCCCTTGCTGATTTTGTAAGTTTGCCCACTGTCAAAGACATGAACAGTCTAGAATTTTTAGGCTAGGTTAATTTTACCAGTGAGAGATAGATTATATAAAAAAAAAAAAAAAAAAAATCACATAGTCAAAATTATATGTATTTATTTGCATTATGCACAGAGAAATAAGTATTTGATCCCCTACCAACCATTAAGAGTTCAGCCTCCTCCAGACCAGTTACACGCTCCAAATCAACTTGGTGCCTGCATTAAAAACAGCTGTCTTAAATGGTCACCTGTATAAAAGACTCCTGTCCACAGACTCAATTAATCAGTCTGACTCTATCCTCTACAACAGGGGCAAGATCAAAGAGCTTTCTAAGGATGTCAGGGACAAGATCATAGACCTGCACAAGGCTGGAATGGGCTACAAAACCATAAGTAAGACGCTGGGTGAGAAGGAGACAACTGTTGGTGCAATAGTAAGAAAATGGAAGACATACAAAATGACTGTCAATCGACATCGATCTGGGGCTCCATACAAAATCTCACCTCTTGGGGTATCCTTGATCCTGAGGAAGGTGAGAGCTCAGCCGAAAACTACACAGGGGGGAACTTGTTAATGATCTCAAGGCAGCTGGGACCACAGTCACCAAGAAAACCATTGGTAACACATTACGCCGTAATGGATTAAAATCCTGCAGTGCCCGCAAGGTCCCCCTGCTCAAGAAGGCACATGTACAGGCCCGTCTGAAGTTTGCAAATGAACATCTGGATGATTCTGAGAGTGATTGGGAGAAGGTGCTGTGGTCAGATGAGACTAAAATTGAGCTCTTTGGCATTAACTCAACTCGCCGTGTTTGGAGGAAGAGAAATGCTGCCTATGACCCAAAGAACACCGTCCCCACTGTCAAGCATGGAGGTGGAAACATTATGTTTTGGGGGTGTTTCTCTGCTAAGGGCACAGGACTACTTCACAGCATCAATGGGAGAATGGATGGAGCCATGTACCGTTAAATCCTGAGTGACAACCTCCTTCCCTCCACCAGGACATTAAAAATGGCTCGTGGCTGGGTCTTCCAGCACGACAATGACCCGAAATATACAGCCAAGGCAACAAAGGAGTAGCTCAAAAAGAAGCACATTAAGGTCATGGAGTGGCCTAGCCAGTCTCCAGGCCTTAATCCCATCGAAAACTTATGGAGGGAGCTGAAGATCCGAGTTGCCAAGTGACAGCCTCGAAATCTTAATGATTTACAGATGATCTGCAAACAGGAGTGGGCCAAAATTCCAACTAACATGTGTGCAAACCTCATCATCAACTACAAAAAACTTCTGACTGCTGTGCTTGCCAACAAGGGTTTTGCCACCAAGTATTAAGTCTTGTTTGCCAAAGGGATCAAATACTTATTTCTCTGTGAACAATGCAAATAAATATATATAATTTTGACAATGTGATTTTCTGCTTTTTTTTAAATATAATCTATCTCTCACTGGTAAAATTAAGCTAGCCTAAAAATTCTAGACTGCTCATGTCTTTGACAGTGGGCAAACTTACAAAATCAGCAAGGGATCAAATACTTATTTCCTTCACTGTATATCTGCTGGGCTATATACAGGGGGACTATATCTACAGGGCTGGGCTATATACAGGGGGACTATATCTACAGGGCTGGGCTATATACATGGGGACTATATCTGCTGGGCTATATACAGGGGGGCTATATCTACAGGGCTGGGCTATATACAGGGGGACTATATCTGCTGGGCTATATACAGGGGGACTCTATCTACAGGGGGACTATATCTACAGGGGGACTATATCTACAGGGCTGGGCTATATACAGGGGGACTATATCTACAGGGGGGCTATATACTGGAGTGGGCTGTCTATAGAGCACCATATACAGGTTTGGGCTATATAGTATATAGCCCCCTGTAGATATAGCCCACCCCTGTATATGGTGCTCCATAGATAGCCCACCCCAGTATATAGCCCCCTGTAGATATAGTCGCCCTGTATATAGCCCAGCCCTGTAGATATATTCCCCCTGTATATAGCCCACCCCTGTAGATATAGCCCCCCTCTGTAGATTTAGCCCCCCTCTGTAGATTTAGCCCCCCTGTGTATATAGCCCCCCTGTGTATATCCCAGCCCTGTAGATATAGCCCAGCCCTGTAGATATGGTCCCCCTGTAGATATGGTCCCCCTGTAGATATGGTCCCCCTGTAGATATGGTCCCCCTGTCGATAGCCCACCCCTGTATATAGTCCCCCTGTAGATATAGCCCACCACTGTATATAGTCCCCCTGTAGATATAGCCCACCCCTGTATATAGTATCCCACAAATAGCTCCCCCCTATGGTGCTCCACAGAAAGCCCACCCCTGTATATAGCCCCCTTGTACATATAGTCCACCCCTGTATATAGTGCTCCACAGATAGCCCACCCTTGTATATAGTATATACAGGGGTGGGCTATCTGTGGAGCACTATATACAGGGGTGGACTATCTAGTGGAGCACTATATACAGGGGTGGACTATATGTACAAGGGGGGCTATATACAGGGGTGGGCTATCTGTGAAACACTATATACAGGGGTGGACTATATGTGGAGCACTATATACAGGGGTGGGCTATATCTACAGGGGGGCTACATACATGGTTGGGCTATCTGTAGAGCTCTATATACAGGGGTGGGCTATATCTACAGGGGGCTATATACAGGGGTGGGCTATCTGTAGAGCACTATAGGGGGAGTTATTTGTGGGACACTATATACAGGGGTGGTCTATATGGGGGCACTATCTACAGGGGCTCTATGGCAGGCACTATCTACAGGGGGCTCTATGGCAGGCACTATCTACAGGGGGCACAGTGTGTGTGTGGGACACGGTGTATGGTGCTATTATAATTAGAGGTGCAGTGTTTGGCGCTATTATATATAGGGGCGTAGTGTGTGGTATAATGATAACTTTATCTTTATTTATAGGTGTAGAAATGTTGGTAAAGTGAGAAGCTGAAGACCTCTGAGCAGCAAACTGCAGCAATGGGCTGTGACCGGGAGAAGTCATCATAGAGGTCTGTTCCGGATGGAGAAAAAGAACTAGAATCTGAGACGTCACCGGTGAGTCACCTAATGTAAATGTTTATTCTGCCTCTAATCAGCACTGTAGTCACTGTATGATCTGCAGCGAGATGATGGGTAGTATGATTATGATAGGATTTATTTTTGTGAAACGGCATCTCCCAGCATATACTTACCATTGTTCGGGCTATGCTGGGAGCTGTAGTTTTACGCCGTACAAACCTATACGGCAGGGGTTGCACTAAATTGAGCTGTATTTGTTCTGGGGCTATATATATGTACTGAGCTTGGTTCTGGGGCTGTATATATGTACTAAGCTTGCTTCTGGGGCTGTATATATGTACCAAGCTTGGTTCTGGTGTTGTGTATAGAACCATATTGCTTGTGAAATGTACAAATAATTTTATGCTCGCGTTACATAAAAAGAAATGACACGTCGATTGGTAGAGAAAACAAACACGGCGAGGGGGAAGGAGATTTCGGGAAAGAGGTTGGGGGGGGGCGCCAATCTGAATCTTTGCCCCGGGTGCTGGAGAACCTAGCTACGCCTCTGTATCAAGCATCACAAAGAGAACAAAAGACGTGGCGCGCGCAGCGCGGCAATTTTTCTTTCTTTTAAGCCACGCCTCTATTCCCACCCAATCCTTGCCCATACACACCCGGTTCAGGCCACACAGTATCATGCTCCTATAGTGCCTCCCGCACAGTATAATACCAAATAGCTGCCCACACACAGCATAATGCCCCCTTAGCTGCCAACATACAGTATAATGCCCCCGTAGCTGCCACAATACAGTATACTGCACCATAGATGCACCCATACAGTATAAAGCCAACACAGATGCCCCCATGCAGTATAATGCCCATGCAGATGCCCCCATGCATTATATTGCTCAAACAAATCCCCCCATACAGCATAATGCCCCCATACAGTATAATGCCCCCTTAGCTGCACCTAGTGCCAGTGCCCTTGTAGATAGTGACACAGTGCCCATGTAGATAGTGCCCATGTACATAGCGCCACAGTATCCCCTGTAGATATTGTCCCTATATAGTGCCACAGTGTCCATGTAGATAGTGCCATAACCCCCTTGAATATAGCACTCTGGGGATTCCACTCCAGGAGGAGCCACTGACCTCAATGTCAAATATATTTTTTTACTTACTTGTCCATCATGTTTCTAACAAGCAGATCTGATCTATAAGGATTACATATGTGAAACCTACAGTACATGTTCGACGTATTGAAACAGTCACTTATTTGTGGATATGATGATCAGTCTATGTCAATTGTAAAGAACTGCCACCTACATACAGTACACACTGCACTGTGGGCTGAACCAAGAATTCCTGAGAGTACCTATGACAGTCTTGAAATGTATGGTTTATAATGACTTGGTAATGTCACTGAGCTGTAGAAAAATGATGACTCAGGCCATGAGTTGTATGCATCTGCTTTTTTGTAGGTGGTAAATTAATGCTATGATAAGGTTAGTGCCTCATATATGTGAGTTACTGCCATCAAAAAGTGGTGCAGTTTCCCATAGCAACAAATTAAATCACTTCTTTAATTTTGTAACCTACACTGAGGAGTAAACACTGTAATCTGAACACTTCCATCTGCACTAAGGATTTATTAACAGCACAATTGATACTATGTACGTCCAGAGGAAAATCTCCAGACGTATGCAACTATATGCCATACATCTGCCATTGGCTACCATTGTGAAATAAATGTATACTGTGTTGTGTACATTTTTATGTGGGATTCCCCTTACAAATTTAAAGCGTAGTCGACTACGCTTTCCAATACAGTTTAAAAAAGGTTATGCCGAAGCACACCAGTGAATTGTTTGCAGAAAAGAGGTCTTTTTTTTTGGCATATGCCCAGTCCCTATTAGTCTATGGATTTTTCCAGTGTTAACCAAACATGATGTAAACAGAGCCAATTTTGTATCCATAAAATACTACATTTACTGGGAATGGCATACCCTACACCAGTCTTGATAAAAGATATAGTTGACGTGACATGTGCCAAATTTATTAAAATGCACACACCGCTTAATAAGTTTGGCACATTTTGCATATTGTGAAGACAGGAATCCAAATCCACGTCTGCTTTGTGCAGGTGTAGATTTGCAACAAAATTTGCGCTATCTTAAAGGGGTTGGAAATGTTATGAAACAAAAAAACAAAAATGACATGTTAAATCCCCAGGCTGCTCCAGTACCGATGCCCAAGAGGTCCCTCTGTTTATTTTCCTGGAATAATCACGTGCCATACATCCACGTGACCGCTGCAGACAATCACTGGCCTCAGCGGTGATTTCTCCAGGGAAAAAAAACAAAGACAGTGGAGAAAATACCGGTACGTCGGTGCTGGATCAGCAGGGGATTTAACAGGTGAGTAATATTGTTTTTTTATTCTATTACATTTGCTGCAAATACTTTAAAGTGTACCTATACTTACAAAAACATTTTTGTTGTGTCATAGTGACATGTCAGAAGGAGAGCGCTATACCACTTTGTTTCTGCTCGGATTTCCTCAGAAAGCAGAGCGAGCGGTATCTCAGACTCATAGACTTTCTATTGAGCCCGTACACTGCTCACTTCACTTTCTGAGGAAAGCAATGCAGAGCCGAGCAGAAACAAAACGGCACGGCGCGAACCTGAGCGTTTCTGCTGCTTCTATCTAGCGATTGGTGGAGGTCTCAGTGCTCAGACCACCACCAATCAAAACTTCTGACATGTCACTATGACATATCAAACGTTTTTGGAAAGTATAGGTACACTTTACTTATTTAACACTTTAATTACAACTCTTGGACAAGCACTTTGGGGCTTTTTACTTTAAAAATGTGGCTAATACCAACGCCCACTTTTCTCATCACTTTCCAAACAAGTGATGAGAAAAGCCCAACATTTTTCTGAAAATTTGTTGCATGTTGGGATTTGCTACTTTTTTTTTGTTAGGGTATGCTCCAGAACCCGGCTGAAACCGCATGATCAGGGCCGCCATCAGGGGGGTATTACTGGTACTCCCGTCAGGGGCCCGGCCACATGGATGTAGAAAAGGGGCCCGCCGGGCTGCCGTCGCCCCCCCCCCTCGGACTGTTGCCCCCCCACCCTCGCAATGCTCACGGGCCCCCCCTCGCAACGCCCGCGGCACCCCCCTAGCGACCCCCCCTAGCAACACTCGCGGCAGCCCCTGCATACCTGTTGTAGCTTCACTGGAGGGGAAGATGCAGCATGTGCTGAAGCTGCGTGTGGAGATCCCGCCCCCCAGCCAGCTCCTCTACACTGCCGACCGGACCTGCAGGCTGGTGAGTATTTTCCCCTATCCTTCCTGCTTCCCATCCCCCTGACCCCATTTGTAGATTGTATAAAGTTGGTTAAAAAGTTTTTTGGTATTTTTTCGTTTTCCTAGCGTTTTTTGCCGCGATTTTCGTAATCGCGGCAAAAATGGCGCAGTTTTGCCGCGATTATATAAAAATCGCGGCAAAACCGCGTGATTTGTGCCGCAATTACGAAAATTGCATAAAAAAAAGATATAAAACATGAAAAGTGCTGTTAGGATATATTCTCACAGTGCGGTCAAGTCACGTTTTTGCAAAAATTGTGGCAAAAAAATGGGATTTCACCGCACTGTGTAACTAGACTAAGGCCTTATTCAGACGGCCGCATTCGGTCCGTGACATACGGAGCGTGTATCGGCTGTATCTCACAGGCTGACCACAATTCATGGAGCCGGACTCCTAGCATCATAGTTATCAGTGTCGCAAAACTCTGCAAAAACGGCCCGAGAACGCCTCCCATTGATTTCAATGGGAGGCGTTGGCGTCTTTTTCCCGCGAGCAGTAAAACTGCCTCGCGGGAAAAATAAGCGACATGCCCTATCTTCGTGCGCTTCCGCCTCTGACCTCCCATTGACTTCAATGGTAGGCAGAGAAAGCGTATTTCGCGCTGTTTTATGCCCGCGGCACTCAATGGCCGCGGGCGAAAAACGGCGCGAAAATCTGCCTCAAAGTTCCAAACGGAATTTTGAGGCAGATATTCCTCCCCCAAAATACTCTGTGTGAACATAGCCTAATGATGCTTTCAGTACGGGACCAGGGACAGTATTCCCACGGGAAGGGAGGGACTATGATCATAGATAACTGTGATGCTAGAAACCCGGCTCCCTGAACTGTGGTCGGTCCGGGAAATATGGCCGATACACGCTCCGTATATCACAGACCGAACATGGACATCTGAATAAGCCACTTACTTGTAGGGATGTCACAATACCAGAATTTGGACTTCGATACCGATACTTCGTTTAGTATTGCAATTTCGATACTTTTGGCAACAGTAATAAAAAAAAAATTCTTCCGTTTTCTGATGTGAGGCGCGACGTGTGATGAATTTTGAACGCGCCTCACATTAATAGTAATCCCATCATGTTTCTCAGTCATAATGGGTTAATGTGTGAGGTACATGATGGGGTTAATTACTATTAATGTGAGGAACATGGAGGGTAAATTCATCGCACCTCGCGCCTCACATTAATAAGTGAATGAAAGCAGTGTTTATTTCATTTTTTTACAGCGTACACATCATAAATGATGCAAAAAAATTGTTGTGCGTTCCATTACTGAATGTGTATATTTTATGTATTGAGACTTATTTTAATGTTTATTGTAAAAAAGGTGAATGTGTATTTTTTTTACAATTTTAACAATACTTTGTTTTTACTTTATTTTTAAACTTTAATGTACTGACATAGATCAGATATACGCCAGTACATTAGCCTGTGGACGGATAGTACACAGGCAGTTGTTAGGACATACTTGGGTATGTCCTAACAACATGAAATATGGTAAGACAGCCCTGGGGTCCGTCAATAGACCCTGAGCTGTCTGCCCATATATGGTATGGCCCTCGATCGCGTCACAGGAATTCCCTGTGACGCGATCCAGGGGCATCCCCCAGCTCATTTTCTCCTGAATGCTGCAGTCAGCTTTGATCGCAGCATTCAGGGGAATAACGGCGGAGATGAGAGGTTTCTCTGATCTCCGCCGTTATAGAGCGGGGCTGCGGCTGTGTAATACAGCCATTGCCCCGCTCCTGACAGGAAGTGCGCGCGCAAAACGGACACGTTCGTGTGAATAAGGCCTAAGGCGATATTCAGACCAATGTGTGTGAAATCAGACGTGAAGAACGGCCGTTTTTTGTGGCCGATTTGCAGCCGTGCGGGACCCGTTTTCACAGACTTGAGTCTATTGAGGGATCCGTGAAAACGCACAAAAATAGGACATGTCCTATTTTTTTACAGGCCCTTCACACGATCCGTTAGAACAACAACCGTGTGAATAGCCCCATAGAAATACATGCAGCCGTGTGACGGCCATTAAAAAAACGTCCTTCACGATTAACACGTTAGTCTGAATAAGCCCCAACTCATGTGAATGGGGTTTGTCAGAACGTCATGCACGTGCAGCATTTCACCCCACAAATAATTTTTTTTCAGCTTCCCACTACATTATGCGGTACAATAAATGGTGCCATGAAAAACTACAACTTGTACCGCAAAAAACAAGCCCTCAAGTAAAAAAAATTATAGCTTTTGGAAGGTGGAGAGGAAAAAACAAAAGTTAAAATCCAAAAAATGGCTGAGGAGGGAAGAGGTTAAATAAGCTGCATGCCTATTAGCCCTTATTCACACGACAGGGTTTCCCGGCAGGGTGACGGCCGTTCATAAATCAGCCGTCATCCGGCTGCAGTAGGAACAATAGACCCCTAAAGGGCTATTCACACGACCGATTTTTTGACGGGCCGGGAAAACCGGCCGTCAAAAAATGGGACATGCCCTATTTTCGGCCGTTTACCCGGCCGCCCGGCTCCCATAGAAGTCTATGGGGCCGGGTAATACACGGCCATCACCGGAATGTGTCCCGAGTGATGGCCGTGTCTACCGTCGCTCGCTCTCTCCTCACAGCGTAGAGTGCATGTGAGGAGGAGGAGTGTATCTCATTCAGAAGAAGCGCTCTATGCTGGAGGTAACACTGTGGGGGTACTGCTGTAGCGACGTCCCTGCTCTGCTATGTGCAGGGGTACTGTGTGGCAGGGCTGAGGTGTACAGCAGGTGGAAGGGGGCGCTGTGCTGGCTCCCTTCCCAAATCGCCCTGGCCCGGCGAATCAGCCTCCTTTCCGCCCTGTTGCTTCTTCAGGCATCGCTACAGCTATAGCAGCCATAGCGGCTGCTAGCAGCAACACCTACCATGGCCGATGGCGCCGCTAGCAGCTGCTGCGGCTGCTACTGCTGTAGCTTCGTCCCTGTTCTGCTATGTGCTAGCCCCACTTTAGCTCCCTGAAGGAGCGGAATCCCTGTGTGTTCGGGGATTCCGCTCCTGGACAGAGCGCTTGATGTCTCTGTCCATATCTGGGCAGTGACATCAGGGGAAACTCCTGAAGCGGAATCCCCGAACACTCTGTGACCGGGGATTCCACACCAAGAGAAGCCAGTAACGTTCAGTGTCCATAAATGGACACAGACGACGGGGGCTTTTCCTGAAGTGGAATCACCGGCCACATGGGGATTCCCCTTCAGGAGTTGCCCCTGATGTCACTGTCCAGATATGCCCGGCCCGGAACGGATGCAAAACGAATGCAAACCGGCCGGGAAGAACGGCGGGACACTGTCGTGTGAATAAGGCCTTAGGGTATGTTCACACAATTAGCAAAAACAGTCTGAAAATACAGAGATATTCAAGGGAAAACAGCTCCTGATTTTCAGAAGTTTTTTAAGCAAACTCGTGTTTGCTCATCCACTTCTCTTCGTTACCACCCAGCTTCTGGCAGTGCACAGACACACAGAGTGTCCTCGCGAGATCACGCTGTGACGTCACTCACTTCCTCCCACAGGAACTTCATCGCGTCGGACGAGCTAGGACACGCTGTGTGTCTGTGAATTGCCAGAAGCTGGGTGGTAACGAAGAGAAGTGGATGATGCTGATTCGTCCGCATCATACACTTCCATTCACAACGCCCAGCTAGTAAAACAAGTAAAAACGCCCAGATGTACACACACAATACACGCCCAGATGGACATAACTTTAAACACGCCCAGTTGTACTTAAGAAAGGCTCATTTGCATAAATATAAAAATGCTCATAACTTGGCCAAAAATGCTCGTTTTTTAAAAAAAAAAAACGTTACTGTAATCTACATTGCAGCGCCGATCTGCTGCAATAGGAGATAGGGGTTTGAAAATCTGGTGACAGAGCCTCTTTAAGGCCCCTTCACATCGTATTGTTGCCCTAAGTTTATCGTGTAGTCAGGAAATCTCCTACCTTACAGTATAAACAACGTAGATGATAATTCACAGGGCTCCATTATGTCCTTTTAGCCTCCGTCGGGCTGGTGGACGTCGGTTTACCTTCTTTTTGAAGGATGAAATGGCGTAGTAAACTTTGTTATTCCGGAGTCCCCAGGCAGCATCACAAGTGCTCTACCCGTGGATTTTGTCCCTGGGAGCTCCTGACATCACTGTCCATATATGTAAAGTGACATCAGGGGATTCTCCAGGGCCGGAATCCCTGGCCAGAATGTTGCCGACGCTCCGGCCGTGTACTCAGGCTTTGTGCAGCTTCGGACGTCACTTTATGTATATGGACATCAGGAGCAGCGCCATAGTCCCTGGGCAAAGCGCTAGTAGAAGGCTCCAGCCCTGTTAATGGACAGTGACTTCAGTAGTTTCCCCTGGGCCATTCCCCAGGCGACGTATCCCACTATATGCCATACAGTCGTATACGTTTTAGCTAAATAGATCAAAATCCGGAGCATGAACCGGTCACTGCCGGCTCCATGGTTTCCTTCACTGTAATTGACATCTGCACCAAAATCATTTAATGCGAATAACGTACAAACGTGAGCGCCACACTTTCCGTTGCCCACCCCCGGTAATGGAGGGGCCCAGACATCATGGCTGTATGGGGCCCAGAAATTCCTGATGGCGGCCCTGCGCATGATAAATGTGGGCCAAAGTTTTTAAAGAGTGACTGCATTTTCATCAAAATAGGGACATATTAAAAGCTTGGATCAGAAACACTTCACCTTCGGCTGTGATCGGCGCTCCCTGTCAGGTTGAAGACGGCTCTTATAGTATGAATGTACAGTATGCTTATTGGTAACTGGTGGAAAGCAAAAGTCATGTCTTATAATGGTATTTGTGGGTCAAAATAGAGTACAAAAAACACCCGATTACCAAGAAACAAGTCTCCCACCGAGAGACTGGTTAACTGCGATCACAATTAAACACTGTAGTGTACTTGAAGAACAGCAGCTCTATTTTTAGTTTGCCTGCCAGAACGTCCAGATCCAGGAAAGTTGACTTTTATAGAATAGAAACCTAGACCCAGAGGACACCTAACATCTACTTGTAAAAGGTTTCTCATTAACACAGACTAGATCTCATTAGATGATATCAGTAAACGAGCAAGAACTAATTAACCATACATTACTCCTTATTCCTAATTTTTAAAGCATTATTCCCATCACGCAAAGTGAAAAGTGATGGCATATTCCTAGGATATAAAGTGCTTGTATATCGCTGTGTGCCCTTCTCAGTTTTCAGGTCAATGGAGCATAGTGTAAGAAATTAAGGTTTTGAAAAATGAAAGCCTTATATAATGTTATATATTCTATCATGTAATGTATTTTATTTGGGTGAATCAAAGATGGAGAATCATTGGCATAGTTGCATGTCTCAATGAAATGCATCTCATTAGTACGCAAGATGCCTATTATTTAATCTGATTCTCACAACAAAGGGATGAGACATTCACAGGTATCTTGCTAACCAGTAGTGGGGACATGACCTGCCTAGGTAGAGTCGTGCGTTAACCTTAGATCATCCTATCCCCCCACCCCCATTTTAGTAAAGACACGTGACACCGAGGTTGGATGTGAAATGGCCACAGCAGCCGTTTATTAATTTCACAGTTTTATAAAAACAATTTAAATCCGAAACATTCGGATAACTAGTTAGGAATCCGCCATAGAATTCCTCCTAATAATTCACATGACCCAACATGGGTCAGAATCGTAAATAACAATTTAACGTTAACATTAACCCGAGCAGAGGAAGTCCTTGAAGCCCCTTCAGATGTTCCTTTTTAAGAACACACCGAATTAGCCATCTGCAAACCACCAATTACCTCCAGCCGTAAACCAGCTCGGAAGCACCGTTCACCTCTGCAGATGGCTCCAACCACTAGAAGTCCACTTCAAGGGGATAACACCCGATGAAGCCCTCAAGTGATATACCGACCACCAGAAGTCCACTTCAAGGGGATAACACCCGATGAAGCCCTCAAGTGATATACCGACCACTAGAAGTCCACTTCAAAGGGATAACACCCGATGAAGCCTTCAAGTGATATACCTTCTACCAGAAGACCACTTCAAAGGGATACCACCCGATGAAGTCTTCAACCATGTACCTTTTTTGGGGGACGCATACCCCCGATGCGACCCCCCCACCATTTTGTACTGACTGGCCTCAAGGACTCCCCCCGCCACAGCGAAACAGGCCTTGACCACCTTAAGCCTGTGAGTTCCTCCACACCACCACCGCCCTTTCTATTCCTTCTGCTATCGCCAAGCTCCAAAGATCAATGCCAACCTCGGTCAGATGAACCCCGTCACTCCTCCAGAAATTCCCCACTCCTGACTCCAAATCCCTATGCCTCACGCAAATGCCCCCGTTTTTTGCCACAAAACGGGACACCGCCCGATTAACTTTAATGCGAGCCTTATTGACTCTCTCCACAGATCTAGCTAACCGCCAATGCTTTCTTGGGACTATGTCCGACCACACTATCACCAACTTGGGATAAGATACCCACAAACACAACATATCATGTTTGATATCCCGCACCAACTCACGAAAGGGGCGGACTCCTAAGTCATTCCCACCCACGTGCAACACTAAGACCTCCGGAACCCTATCAAGCCGAGCATATGTCTGGAATTCCGCCAACACCCTGCTCCACGACATACCTCTAAAACCCAGCCAATGCACAACCGCATCCTGTCGCGGAATGCGCAACTGGCGACCATTCGGGCGGACGTCCGCCCTCAAAGCCCCCCAGTGCACGTAAGAATGACCCATCAACCACACCAAACACGGAGGCGAATCTGAAACGGAAAAAAAATTAGGCACCACCATATAACATTTGTATAGCGTTAACAGCAAAATTCATAACATATGGGGGCGGACATAGGACTTAAACCTGTTGGACTCCCAACGACCATTACGCCTCACCCCCTCATCATCCAACCCCCAGCGCCCCGCTTCTGTTGCTGCGCCAATCCTGAAGGAATGAGATGAATATGAGCCTGCCGCGACACCAACCACCATCAAACATTTTTTAAATACAGCTCCAAACTGAAACCTGGACAAAAACGACCCGTCCACATGACGTAACAAAGGCAAATCTGGAGACCCCCTGTTTGGCGTAAAACCCCGCATGCACTCTACTGGGCACATAACCGACCCCGGGGCGCAACCCCTTCAAAGCCTGCGATACCAGAAATTCCTTCGATACATCCTGAAAGCCCCGCAACTTAAACCCAAACGCCACCGCAGATATGAACCGGTTCACCTTCGCCACTGACAACCCCGCCTCCCAGGCGTCCCCTAACCAGTACAAAAGTGCCACCAACCTGTCTCTATCCGTATTGACGTCACCCAACTCTCTTACCCACTCCTCCCACTGCCTCCAACAAGCAGCATAAGCACTCCACGTCGTGCGCGCCAAAGACCTTTGTACCAATTGTTCTACGGGACCGAGACCAGATCCCAAAGATGCTCCGGACAAGCCAAACCGAGACGTTCCGCTCCCGGTGCCAATTGCCGAAACCGGTCCCACTGCGAGCGAGAAAGAGCATCAGCGATACAATTCCGTACACCCGGGACATGCACCGCCACCACCCACGCGTTCAACGACAAACACACCAACACTAAATGTCGCAACAATTGAACTACCGGAGGAGAGGACGCCGTGATGTTATTAATGGCAAGCACCACCCCCATGTTGTCGCAGTAAAAACGGACCTTCTTATCCCTGAGCCTGTCCCCCCAAATGGTAGCCGCCACCACGATGGGAAACAGCTCGAGCAGGGCCAGATTCCGCGTGAGTCCACTGGACACCCAGCTAGCCGGCCATTGACCTGCGCACCACGGACCTCCCCCGTAAGCTCCAAAACCACCCGCCCCAGCCGCATCCGTGAAAATATTCAAATCACTCGTATCCTGCGCTGGGGCCATCCATAGCGAGCGACCATTGTACTGGCCCAAGAAGTCATCCCAAACCTGAAGATCAGCTCGGTGCTCCTCCTTGAGCCGCACAAAATGATGCGGCGCACGCACTCCCGCCGTTGCCGCCGCCAACCTCCTACCAAACACCCTCCCCATCGGCATAATCCGGCAGGCGAAATTCAACTTCCCCAGCAGCGACTGAAGCTCCCTCAGCGCCATTTTCTTCATTCTACAAGCCCGTCGAACCTCCAGCCTCAACGCACCCAACTTATCCGCCGGGAGACGACACTCCATTGCCACCGAGTCTATTTCGATGCCCAAAAAACAAATCGTCGCTACCGGGCCCTCCGTTTTTTCCGGCGCCAAAGGAATCCCAAACTCCCTCGCCACCTTCTGTAGAGCATGAAGCAAATTACCGCAAACCGGCGAACCCCCCGGGCCAACGCACAAAAAATCATCCAAGTAATGGATCAACGAATCGACCCCGGATACTCCCCTCGTTACCCACTCCACGAAGCTACTAAACGCCTCGAAGTATGCACAAGAAAGGGAACACCCCATCGGAAGGCACCGATCCACGTAAAAAGCGCCATTCCAAAAACAACCCAACAGCCGTTGGCTTTCTGGATGGACCGGCAACAACCTGAACGCCGCCTCGATGTCAGTTTTTGCCAGCAGCGCCCCAGGACCCGCAGCCCGCACTAACCCCACCGCCTTATCGAATGAGGTATAAACTACGGAGCACAACTCGTGATCAATCCCGTCATTTACCGACGAACCCTTGGGATACGATAAATGTTGAATCAAACGAAATTTTCCGGGCTCGCGTTTAGGGACAATACCCAAAGGGGACACAACTAAATCTTTTACCGGCGACTCAACAAACGGCCCCGACATGCGGCCCAACGAAACTTCTTTTAACAACTTTTCCGACACGACTTTTGCATGCAAGTAAGCCGATTTTAAATTCCTCCGCGTAACCGGAACCTCATAAGGAGGCGGAGGAATAACAAAACCAACACAAAACCCTTCATAAAGCAACTTAGCCGCCGCCCTATCCGGATACTCATTTAGATAAGGGGCCATCTTTTCCACCCTCACCGGCGACACCCCCTTGACCAGCCGCGTGCTGGTTACCTGACCTCTTTTTTCGCAGACATTTTTCCGCCCCGTGTGATGCACCATTACACTCGGAACACACGTGCTTGAACTTGCACGTGGCCCCGAACTTGCACTGACCTTCATTAAATTGCCAGCAAAACCCCGCCTTTCCCCCGCCGCTTTGTCCAACCTGACTAGACTGGCCTCCCTGGCCGGCGCTCCCGGGAAAGGACTGCCTAACCGGGGCCGTAACCCGTAACCAGAGAGCAATATCCTTCTGGTCCCACCGAATCGCCGGCCGAACCGCCTTCCGCTGACGGAATTGCTCATCGTATCGCAGCCACGCTTGCCCCCCATACGCCCTATGAGCCTCCCCAATAGCATCAAAATAACAAAACAACGCCGAACAATTTTCCGGCGCCTTTTCCCCTATCACACTAGCCAATATGGCGAACGCCTGCGACCAATTAACGAACGTCTGCGGGATAAGCCTATACCGCCGCCGTTCCTCCTCGTCCTTTTTACTCTCATCCCGCTTGCTCTTATCCAAATTAAATTTAGCGAGCGGCAAGAGAGAAAAAATTTCAACATACTCGTCCTTCCAGATCCGCTCGCGCACCTCCTGCTTTAAATGCGCCCCCAACGGACCTTCAAAACAAACGTACACCTCCCCCCGAGCACGATCATCAATACGCACTCGATCGCCGTCCTTCTGCGCCTCGGTCTGTACCGACACCGCGACCGCCTCTCTAACCGCCGCCACCGGACGCGCCTGTAACGATCCCACGTCCCTGGGGCCTTCCCAAACTACCGCAGGGGACACTTCCGCTACTACCGGCGCCGCGGCCCTGTCCAGGCGCCCCACCAGCTCCCGTAAGCAACCCACTAAGTCTGCCAAACCCGCTCCGTCGCGTCCGCCCACGCCACTACCGGCCCCCGATGCAATGCTAGCAGCCCCCCCGCCGACACCTGACATAAAAATCGCTGGATAAGACAATGATGGAGTTATACACTCACCGGGCTGCACAGGCGCTGTGTTCCCGTCAGCCGGACCATCCTGACCTCGACGATACGCGTCCAGTTCACCTTCCTCCAATTCTTCTCTCGCCGACGACTGTCCATCCCAACGACATCTTCGGAACGGGGATGAGGACCCGCTGACCGATGGGCCGGCAACCTGCCGCCTGACCGCCGGGACCCAGACTTCCGACCGGACCTGTTGCCTCGACGTCGCTGCAGATCTAGGCGTCCGTCTAGACGATCCTGACGAAGCCTGCCCCCTGGCCGGAACATCACCATGCGGGGCGGCCGTACCTTGTACTCCACATCTTCCATCTGATGGGGGAGGGGTGACAGGGAGCCCAGCCTGCGACTCCCTGCTTACCGCCGGACCCCGTCGCGGCCTGGGATTCCTGCCAGGACGCAGGGCCTGGGAAGGGGCGGTCCTCCCAGCTGCCTGGCCTGCAGCGTCCGGGATCGGGCTCCCCCTGCGACGCCGTGTCCGCGGGACTGCCTCCGGGCTGAGGCGCTCTGGAGGTCGGGACCGCCGAGAGGGACGGGTCGACCCGGCCTGCGTCGCCGTCACCCCTGGCAACGCTCTCTGCCCGCCCAGCGCAGGAGCGGTTGTTGCCGACTCCCCCCCCGCCGCCATAGCCATGCTCGTGAGGGGGCCGGGGGAGGGGAGCCTGTCCTTTGCAACAGACCCCGAACGCCGTGCCCGACGTGGCGAAACGGCGTCCGGGATCCTCGTTATGGCAGCCACGGTCTCCTCTAGCCATCCGGGACCGTGGTGCACAGCAGCGGCACGCAGCCGCTCCAACATTAAGGCCTCTGCCATCACTAAAAGCACGGGCAACGGGGGAGCTTACTGTTCTTGTGTTACTCCTCCCGCTGCTTCCGGCTCAATGCCGAGAAACAGCGGGAAGCGCAGAACAGCCCCCCCCGTCCCCCTTAACTCCTCCCCGTCCCTCCTCCAGCTCCTACCAACTCTCCCTCACCTAAGTAACCCTTTCCCTACCAGGACGGTCATGTCGGCCTCCCTTAATCCCTGCGGGCTGCGTCCAGCCTCTTCTATAAGTCTTATCCATGGACAAACTCAAGATGTGATAAAATGCTAAAGGTGGTTGATAAGTGCCACCAGTATTCCATATTTGAAGGTAAGGCTATGTTCACATCACTGTTCCTTTCCGCTGAGGGGTTCCATCTGAGGTTTCCATCTGGTTAACCTCTCAATGGAAAGGCAAACTGAAACCTTAGCTTCTTTTTCCCTCACCATTGAACTCAATGGAGACGGAAACCTAGCTAATGGTTTCTGTTTGTCACCGCTGTGACAGGGTTCCGTCATTTTGACTGAATCAACGCAGTCGACTGGGGTAGGGGGAATAGCGAGGTGGGTGTATCGCTGTCAATAGGATGGGGTGTGTGGGGCGCTATCTACAGGAAGGGTGGCACTATCTACAGGGGGCTGTGTGAGCGCTATCTACATGTGGTGGCACTATCTACAGGGGTATCCAAAAGAAATCGATCAGCAGCACATCACAGTCCCAGAGAGCATTCACAGGGAGCATTTAAGCAGGAGAAAATATTTTCAATCGGTACAGGCAGTGTCGAGTCGTAGCCAATCCAACTCCAAAGCAGACACAAGAAGGTAGAAAAACCGCAACACACACGTTATCCAGGTATCAAAAAAGAGGTGTCTTTATTTCACAAAAAAAGCCACGTTTCGACCCCAGTGAGGGTCAGTGGGCTTGAAAAAGACCCTCACTGCGGTCGAAACGTCGCTTTTTATGGTGAAATAAAGACACCTCTTTTTTGATACCTGGATAACGTGTTTGCTGTGGTTTTTCTGCCCTCTACTATCTACAGGGGTGTGTGTGGGTGCTGTCTACAGGTGGGGTGGCACTTTCTACAGGGGGGTGTGTGTGTGGCACTTTCTACAGGGGATTCCGGTTACAGGAGGAGCCCATGACCTCACTGTCCATATATGGACAGTGAGGTCAGGAGCTACCTCTAGGAGCGGAATTCCCGGCTAGAGCATCGCGAACACTCTGGACGGGGATTCCAATCCTGAAGGAGTGAGTGGCAGAGCAGGGAGCTGATAGTTTCCTGCTCTGCCATAATATTCAATTGAATAAAATTGAATAAGGCAATTGCCGGAACTGTCCCTGTAAATTCGGGACAGTCCCGGCTAATTCGGGACTGTTGGGCAACTATGATAGAGCTGTGTTGCAGTTAGCTACACAGTGGGTGGCTGGGAGATTCACTGTGCAAGGAAAAACAGTGAAGGGATTCAATCTAAGGATAGGTGGAGGTCCCGCCGGTCCTAGGGATATGCCATCACTTTGTGTGTGACAGGAATAACAGCTATAGAGAATGTTCAGGGTGTCTGTCTCTGAGAAAGACACCTTGAACATTCTCTGGATTTATGCCTTAAAATTTTTATATTAGGAGTACTAGCTCAACTCAAGATGTACATTAAAAAAAAAAAAAAAAAAAGGAGAAGCTTGTTACTTTCTCCCTAACTGATGTCACCATGAGACATTTTCCAGCATTCCTTGTTCTTTAGCTCATTAAAAAAAAACAAAAAAAAAAAAAAATTATAACCGAATTGACTATTGATTAGAATGTATTTGTGTCATTTCTTTTGCCACGGTTATTACAAAAGCGATTTTGCACAACCACTGCATTTTTTGCTGTGATTTTGTGACAATAGCAGGCAAAAAGATGCCACAAAACCTGCTCATGTGAATACACCCTTACACATAACCGGATTGACAAATACATTTGATCACTCTACAGCCAGAGTCAATGTACACTCTACAGTTTGTGTTTACTCTCCAGGCATAGATTTAAACACTACCTATTATTTTGATTTAATAAATGAATCCCCCAGATTATCCTGTTTGATTTGGCACTACAATGTACTTGGGGCAAAGCTCCCTTTCTTTACCACAGAGCACTGATTCCATAGCTCCTTCTCTATGCTGTGATTTGATAACTATTTTGATTATACTGACATATAGCTACCACTAGGTGGAGCAAACAAACTATGTATTTACACAGGCTCATTGAACTGAATTCTGTATAGCAGTTGCCAAAGTTTATACAGTTATCAAATCACAGCATAAAGAGGCATTTAGGGTTTGTTCACATGGCTTATTTTCAGGCGTATTTCGTACTGTAAAACATTCGGATTATGCTCCAAAATAAATTTGAAATACGCCTGCAAACAGCTCCCTATTAATTTCAGTGGGAAATACACTGTGTAATTCACATGAGGCGTATATTTGCGCTGCTTTGTCGCGGCATGTTCACACGGCTTATTTTCAGGCGCATTTCACGCTCCGAGATACACTTGAAATTAGGGATGTCACGATACCAGAATTTGTATTTCAATACAGATAGGAAGAAATTGAGACAGCACTCCAAAATATTCAAAAATAGAGATCCTTTTATTCCACGTGTGTGCAACGTTTCAGCTCAGTGCGAGCCTTTCTCATCCACTGAGCTGAAACGTTGCACACACGTGGAATAAAAGGATCTCTATTTTTGAATATTTTGGAGTGCTGTCTCAATTTCTTCCTATCTTGACTGAGGGGTCACTCTTGGACTGTGGCCTGGGAGACGTGCACCCGTTCGAGAGAATTAAAGCCGTCCTGTGCTGCTGATTTGTTTCTATGTATTTCAATACAGATACTTCGTGTAGTATTGCGATTTCGATACCAAAGCGATACTTTGCCAACAGTAATAAAAAAAAAAAGTTCTTCCATTTTCTGATGTGAGGCGCGTGGTATGATGCTGAATTTAACCTCCATGTGCCTTACATTAATCGTAATTAACCCCATCATGTTTCTCAATCACAATGGGTTAATGTGTGATGCACATAATGGCGTTAATTACTATTAATGTGAGGCACATGGAGGTTAAATTCATCACACCTCGTGCCTCATATTAATAAGTGAAAGAAGTTTTGTTTTTTGTTTTTTTACAGTGTACACATCATAAATGATGCAAAAAATTGTTCTGCAGTTTATTACGGCCGCGCCAATACCGAATATGTGTATATTTTATGTATTGAGACTTATTTTAATGTTTATTTAAAAAAAAAGCGTATGTGTATTTTTTAAAATTTAATATTACTTTATGTTTTTACTTTATTTTTAAACTTTAATGTACTGGCATATATCAGATATACATGTACATTACCCTGTGTATGGATAGTACAGCGGCAGTTATTAGGACACTCCCAAGTATGCCCGAACAGGAAATATGGTAAGACAGCCCTGGGGTCCTTCAATGGACCCTAGGCTGTCTGCCTATATATGGTGTGGCCCTCAATCGCGTCACAGGAATTCCCTGTGACGCGATAGAGGGGCACCCCCCCCCTTCTCATTTTCTCCTGAATGCTGCAGTCAGCTTTGATCGCAGCATTCAGGGGAATAGCGGCGGAGATGAGAGGTTTCTCTGATCTCCGCCGTTATAGAGCGGGGCTCCGGTTGTGTAATACAGCCATTGCCCCGATCCTGACATAAGTGCGCGCACGGTCAGCATGAGATGCGGCCGGCGCTGCACTAATGAGCACTGAGGACAGAACATGGGGGTGTTTTGCAGTGCGCCCGCCATGTTCTGTCTTCAGTGCCGTCGCTCATTAGTGCATCGCCGGCCACATCACATCATGCTGACAGCGCGCACTTATCAGGACTCAGGAGCGGGGCAGTGGCTGTATTACACAGCCGCAGCCCCGCTCTCATATATTCATGTGTTACTATACAGACGAGGCTGGACGGCAGTGCGGAGGGCTTAAGGGAAAGCCTCCATGACTGCCATAGGAGGAAGAGGGATCCAATAAGAAAGGAGATGGTTAGTGGAGGGAAAGGAGGAGACGTAGAGGGGAGGGGACATGGGGGAGGTATCTGTTCCTCCCGCTGTTTTCGGCATTGAGCCGGAAGCAGCGGGAGGAACAACAGGTAGAGAACTTAGCTGTGCACTTACCTCTCACTGCCCGTAGTAGGATGTCTTCCCCGGCCGCGTTGCTCGAGCAGCTGCAGCTGCAGCTGTGTTCAACGATCCGGGCTGCTGGAAGAGACAGTTGCAGCGCTAGCCCGGATCCCTCAGGCAGGCCCGTCAGGCTCTGTGTCGGCAGTCGGCACAGAGGCGCTCCCTTCCCCCGCCCTCCTCACAGGCGTTAGCGATATTGCAGCGGGGGGAGAGATGATCCCTGCGGCCCCTGCTCCGATAAAGCAGAGGGCGTCGTCGGGAGCGGTGGCTCAGGCCCGGTCACCCCGCCGCTCCCGGCGGTCCCGTCCACCAGAGCGTCTGAGCCCAGACATGGCCCCGCGGGCCCGGCGTCGCAGGGGGAGCCCTTCTAAGGACGCTGCAGGCCAGGTTGCTGGGACGGGCGCCTCCTCCCAGGGCCTGCGTCCTGGCAGGAATCCCCAGCCGCGATGGGGCTCGGCGGTTAACAGGGAGTCGCAGGTCGGGCTCCCTATCACACCCCCGCCTTCAGCCGCAGTATGCCGGGTGCAGTCCACGGCCGCCCTGCATGGTGATGTGCCGGCCAGGGGGCAGGCTTCCTCGAGATCATCGGTGAGGACGCCAAGATCAACGACGATGTCGAGGCAACAGGTCCGGTCGGAGGTTTGGGTCCCTACGGTCGGGCGACAGGTGGCCGGCCCCTCGGTCAGCATATCGGGGTCCCCATGTCGGAGATGTCGGTGTGAGTACCAGTCGGCAGCGAGGGAGGATCTAGAAGATGGAGAGCTGGATGAGGCGCAGCGCGGACAGGATTTTCCGGCTGGCGGGAATACAGCGCCTGGGCAGCCTGGTGAGTGTGTAACTCCTACGTTACGGTATCCAGCAATTTTCATGTCGGGTTTTGAGGGTGGGGCAGCGAGCGCGGAGGTTGCGGCTGTCGATAGTGGCGTTATCGGGCGCGATGGCTTATCGGATTTGGTGGGTTGTTTGCGCGAGTTAGTCGGGCGCTTAGATAGGGCAGCGGCTCCTGTAGTTCCGGCGGTGTCCCCGGCGGTGGTATGGGAATGTGCTCGTGATGTACTGCCGCGGTCCGTGGGTGGTAATGTTTCGGGGGTGTCAAAAGAAGCAGTAGCAGTGTCAGTTCAAACTGAGGCGCAGAAGAATGGGGATAGAATTAGGCTGGATGATCGTGCTCGGGGCGAGGTTTATGTCTGTTTTGAGGGTCCGTTAGGGGCTCACCTGAAACAGGAGGTTAGGGACCGGATTTGGAAGGATGAGTACGTGGAAATTTTTTCTCTTCTGCCGCTTGCAAAGTTCAACTTGGATAAAGGCAAGCGGGATGAGAATAAAAAAAAGAAGAAGAACGCAGGCGGTATAGGCTTATTCCGCAGACGTTCGTTAATTGGTCGCAAGCTTTTGCTATTTTGGCAAGCGTGATCGGGGAAAAGGCGCCGGAAAATTGCTCGGTGTTGTTCTGTTATTTCGATGCCATCGGGGAGGCCTATAGGGCGTACGGGGGGCAGGCGTGGTTGCGGTATAATGAGCAATTTCGCCAGCGAAAAGCGGTACGGCCGGCGATTCGGTGGGATCAAAAAGATATTGCGCTGTGGTTGCGGGTTACGGCCCCGGTGAAGCAGTCCTTTCCCGGGAGCGTTGGCCAAGGAGGTCAGTCGGGTCAGTCCGGACAAGGTTCCGGTTCAAAACTTGGGTTCTGCTGGCAGTTCAATGATGGCCAGTGTAAGTTCGGGGCCTCATGCAAATTTAAACATGTCTGTTCAGAGTGTAACGGCTCCTCTCATGGGGCTGCAAAATGTATGCGGAAAGGGAAGCGGTCAGGTCCTCAGTCCTCCTCCGTTGGCCAAGGGGCGGTCGCCGGTGATGGTGGAAAGAATGGCACCGTATCTAATTGAATATCCGGATAGGGTTGCAGCCAAGTTAATTTTTGAGGGGTTTTCGTTTGGTTTTGTTATTCCCCCTCCTCCGTATGAGGTTTCGGTTACACGGCGTAACCTTAAGTCGGCTTATTTGCACTCGGCGGTTGTTTCGGAAAAACTTTTGAAAGAAGTTTTGTTGGGGCGCATGGCCGGTCCTTTTGTCGAGCCGCCTATTGTAAATCTAGTTGTATCCCCCTTGGGAATTATGCCGAAGCGGGAGCCCCATAAATTCCGTTTGATTCACCCCTTGTCTTTCCCAGGAGATCGTCGGTAAATGATGGGATAGATCACGATTTATGCTCGGTGGTTTACACGTCATTTGATAAAGCGGTGGCGTTGGTGCGTGGGGCGGGACCCGGGGCGTTGTTGGCGAAGACAGACATTGAGGCGGCTTTTCGTTTGCTGCCGGTACATCCGGAGAGCCAACGGCTGTTGGGCTGCTTCTGGAACGGGGGGTTTTATGTCGATAGGTGTCTTCCAATGGGGTGTTCTCTTTCGTGCGCATACTTTGAGGCTTTTAGTAGCTTCGTGGAATGGGTGACGAAGGGTGTAGCTGGGGTGGACTCATTGATACATTATCTGGATGACTTTTTGTGTGTCGGCCCTAGCGGTTCCCTTGTTTGTGGTAACCTATTGTATTGCTTGCAGAAGGTTGTGTCGGATTTTGGAATTCCTTTGGCGCCGGGTAAAACTGAGGGCTCAGTCTCTACCATCTGTTTTTTAGGGATCGCAATTGATTTGGTCGCTATGGAGTGCAGGCTGCCTGAGGATAAATTACTACCCTTGCGGCATGAAGTGAGGCGGGCCTGCCGACTGAAGAAGATCACTTTGCGCGAACTCCAGTCGCTGCTGGGGAAGTTGAATTTTGCCTGTAGGATTATGCCAATGGGTAGAATTTTTAGTAGGCGATTGGCGGCAGCGATGGCGGGTATCAGGGCATCCCATCATTTTGTGAGGCTTGGGCTGGAACACAGGGAAGATCTGCAGGTATGGGATGAGTTCCTTGGGCAATATAATTGTAAATCGTTGTGGATGTCCCCAGTGCAAGAAATTAGCGAGTTGGAGTTGTTTACTGACGCGGCGGGGTCCGGTGGTTTTGGCGCGTATGTGGGGGGTCAATGGTGTGCGGGGAACTGGCCGGACAGCTGGGTGGTCAGTGGGCTTACGCGGAATCTGGCCCTGCTCGAGCTGTTTCCCATCGTGGTTGCGGCGACCATTTGGGGGGACAGGCTCAGGGATAAAAAGGTTCGTTTGGACTGCGATAACATGGGGGTGGTGTTAGCGATTAACAACTTATCAGCATCGTCTCCACCTGTGGTTCAGTTGTTGCGTCACCTAGTGTTGGTGTGCTTGTCGCTAAACGCGTGGGTAGTGGCGGTGCATTGCCAGGGGTGTCCAACTGTATTGCTGATGCTCTTTCTCGCTCGCAGTGGGATCGCTTTCGTCAATTGGCCGCGTCTGGCGCCACTTTCCGCACCTGCCTCCATCCGTGCTGAAGCCACAGTCACCGTCCGGACTATTTCAGGTACCTAAGCATTACTGTCTGCTATCTTGCTTTCACATAGACTGTGACCTGGTCAGCTGCCTCCCCGCTACGGCGGAGCGGCCTAGTGGGTCCACAAACCCAGTGTCCGTGACAAGGATGCTATACAACTTGCATCCGGGCCACCATGCAAGTGCATGATAAACATCATGCTGATCCATCACTACAAGGATAGATCACTGAAACAATATCAAGGATTTTGTCATAGTGGTAAAATATTATTGGGGTAAGAGCGTTATTTTATAACCATTAGCCGTGGTATGCAATGGCTACATCAACCCTATTATATTACTAGAGTTACTTCTTGCCACTCCATACCACCCTGGCATAAATGTAATATCAAGTTGCTCGAGTGACGGTGTGCTTTACACCACTCTAGCCGGCGATTGGCATTGCACATGGTGATCTTATGCTTTTGTTCAGCCGCTTGACCATGAAAATCCATTTCATCAATGTAAGATACTTCTGCAGACGTAAATTCTAGAGACAATTTGGAACCGGGTAATGGGTGCTGCAATAGAGCATAAGCAAATTTTATGTGGCACTTGCTTCTCTGTGAGTTTTTGTGGTCTGCCGCATTGTGGCCAAGCTGATGTTACTCCTAGAAGTTTCCACTTCCCAATATTAGCATTTACAGTTGGCTGGGGCAGATAAAAATATCACAGACTGAATTGTGTCAAAGCTGGCATCCTATCTTCAGTACGACTAATACTACTACCCAGGGGAGTCGCTAGCAACGGGCCTTCGGGGCCGAAGCCGGGATCTTTGGCTCGGTGCCCCGGCGACCGCCGCATTCGGGTCGCATCTGTCGCAATTGCGACTGTGTCGCAGCGGTTGTAACTGCAACCGACCCGCGGCCGCCCGCACCGCATCTACTAAAGTAACTGGGGTCTATATAATAAAATTCACGGGCCCCTGCTACTATAGTAAACGACACATACTTAACCATCTTCCTTTCCGAGCACAGTGGAAGTCCTGACGTCTTCTCCCGTCATGACGTCACGACGCTGTGTGCGGCGGATGACGTCACGACGCTAGATGGTGTCGGGACATTTGCTGCACCCGGAGCAGAGGAGGGTAAGTGTAACGTTACGTTATGCTGTGGTCCTGTATCTAAGCCTACCTTGTGGTAGGCTTAGATAGGGGTTCTAGCAGACAGTATCACACATGGACCGTGTATCTATTCCTACCAAATGTTAGGCTTAGATACAGGGCCCCAGCAGACAGTAATCTTATACTGTATAAGATTACGGTCTGCTGGGGCCCTGTATCTAAACCTACTATGTGGTAAGCTTAGATACAGGGCCCATCAGACAGGATCAGACATGGGCCATGTATCTAAGAATACCTTGTGGTAGGCTTAGATACAGGGTCTAACAGACCGTGTCACACATGGACCCTGTATCTAAGCCTACCACATGGTATTCTTAGATACACGGCCCATGTCTGATCCTGTCTGATGGGCCCTGTATCTAAGCTTACCACATAGTAGGCTTAGATACAGGGCCCCAGCAGACCGTAATCTTATACAGTATAAGATTATTGTCTGCTGGGGCCCTGTATCTAAGCCTACCGTTTGGTAGACTTAGATACATGGTCTAACAGACAGTATCACACATGGGCCCTGTATCTAAGCCTAACACATGTGTTACTAATGGGGTTTTTTGTGTTTTTTTACAGGTTCGGTCGTTGAACTACGTCAGATTCGAGGACACTTCGATTAAGTCTTTTTTTTCCATTTTCAATGAAATGGTTAATGAGGGTTTTAATTTAAATAAAATATTTTATCTATGTCTTTGTATTTTCTTTTAAAATTTATTACTATCGCCTTAGTAATGGCCGCTGGCTGATTGACAGCATCCATTACTAAGGCGGGGCTTAGTGTTAGCCGGTGCATAGGCTAACACTAACCCCCATAACTACCCTGGTACCCACCACCACCAGGGAAACTGGGAAGAGCCGGGTACGATCCAGTAACCATCTGTAGCGATAGTCGGACACTGGGGCGGCCGCAGGATGGTATTATTAGGCTGGGAAAGGCCAAAAACAGTGGCCCTTCCCACCCTGGTAATGCTAGACTGCTGTGTTGTATCTGGCTGGTTATGAAAATTGTGGGTGACCCCACGTCATTTAAAAAAAAATATATACAAAAAATTGGAAAAAACGACATGGCCCCCTTCCCATATTTCATAACAAGCCAGATACAACATAGCAGCAGCAAACTAGCATTACCAAGGTGGGAAGGGCCACTGTTTTTGGCCTTTCCCATCCTAATAACACCAGCATGCAGCCGCCCCATTTCCCTACCATCCTTACAGATGATCGGGTACTGGATTGTACCCAGCTCTTTCCGGGGTTAGTGTTAGCATCTGCACTGGCTAACATTAAGCCCCGCCTTAGTAATGGATGCTGTCAATCAGCCAGGGGCCATTACTAAGGCAGTAGTAATAAAGTTTTAAAAAATACAAGGACATAAAAAAATATTTTATTGAAATAAAAAAAAAAACACACAACCCTCATTATCCATTTTATTGAGGTTGTGATCCTATTAGTCCTCGAATCCGACGTAGTCCAACAACCGAACCTGTAAAAAAAACACAAACACACCAAAAAATTTGTAACACATAAAAAAGCAAAACAATTCTTATACTTACCTGTCCTGGGTCTAGCGCTGGAGCCGCAATGTCAGCGAGCTGGGCCCTATATCTAAGCCTATCATGTGTGATACCGTCTGCCGAGCCACTGTATCTAATCCTATCCATAGCTAGAGGGTCAGAGTGTACAGATATGCTTTCTTATATATATATATATATATATATATATATATATACACACACACACACACACACACACACACACACACACACACATACATATTGGAACGGCCACGGTCGCAGACCCCTTTCATCCTGCCGGCGTCTTCCTCCCCGAAGATGCCAGCACATGCGGCTGTCCTGTCCTGAAGTGACCACTAGGGTGCGCGCACGAGCTCATTCCTGGCAATAAAGGGTCAGCGTGCACACATGCTAAGAATTAACTAATTACTCTCAGATCACCCTGGACTATATAAAGGGCATTGGATGCTATGGGCATAAAAGGAGAGAAACTCATGGTGTGGCCCCCATGTGCCCCTGACCTCAACCCTATTGAGAACCTTTGGAGCAGCCTCAAGCAAAATATCTATGAGGGTGGGAGGCAGTTCACATCAAAACAGAAGCTCTGGGAGGTTATTCTGACATCCTGCAAAGATATTCAAAGGTATTCAAGCAGAAACTGTCCAAATACTCACAAATTCAATGGATGCAAGAATTGTGAAGGTGATATCAAAGAAGGGGTCCTATGTTAACATGTAACTTGGCCTGCTAAGTTTTTTTTTTATTTCTGTAAATATGACCTCCTGATGCTGCAAATTCAACAAATTACCATTTTACTTCTCTTTACAACCTTTAAAATGTTTTGATCTGTGTATAATAATTTGAAACAGTGCCTTTTGAGTTTTTTACTTCTAAAAAAAAATCTGTTATTAGGAGATTTACATTATACTCCAATGGTTGATGGCTTGAAGATTAGGGTATGTGCACACGATAACGACCATTACGTCTGAAATTACGGAGCTGTTTTCAGGGGAAAACAGCTCCTGCATTTCAGACGTAATTGCTCATGCTTGCGTTTTGCGAGGCGTCAATTACGGGCGTAATTTGGAGCTGTTCTTCATTGGATTCAATGAAAAACGGCTCAAAT
Organism: Rhinoderma darwinii; assembly: GCF_050947455.1. Taxonomy (NCBI): domain Eukaryota; kingdom Metazoa; phylum Chordata; class Amphibia; order Anura; family Rhinodermatidae; genus Rhinoderma; species Rhinoderma darwinii. Next base: position 62,914,985 of record NC_134694.1, on the reverse strand, counting down.
TACGCCCCAAGAAGTGTCCTGCACTTCTTTGCCGAGGCAGTAATTTTACGCGTCTTTTGACAGCGACGCGTAAAATTAAAGGTCGTCGGCACAGTATGTCGGCAAACCCATTGAAAGCAATGGGCAGATGTTTGCCGACGTATTGAAGCCGTATTTTCAGGCGTAATTCGAGGCGTAAAACGGCTCGTTTACGCCTGAAAATAGGTTGTGTGAACCCAGCCTAATACTGACTGTCATTTGCATCGACTATTTAGGAAAATCAGCGAAAAATAACATTTGCATAATAATTTGGAACGCGGTGTACAGAGCAGCTGTATCTTGCACTGAGACCTGAATCAGTCAGGTCAGCGGCCCTGACGCTCAGTAAAAGCGGGTCCTGCGTGTCCTGCTATCGATCACATCGAAGTTCATAACATAGTTGAACATATCTGCTGTTTTCATTGCACTTAACGATATAGTTTTGGTATTGTTTCATACATAAACTAGACATTTAGGGTCATATTTACAGGCATTTTTTACACCAGTCTTAGGCCCTGTTCACATCTGCATTTGCGTTTCCATTGTTCTTCTCCGTCAGAGGAGCAGAACAATGAAAATGCCGGAATCGCAGGCTCCGTTGAACAACGCTGACAAACGGTGCCTGACAAAGCCCATTGACTTTAATAAGTTTCGTTGGGTTTCCATCGGAGAGTCTGTGCGTTTACCGGAACCAATAGCGCAGCATGTTGCGCTATCGTTTCCAGTATTTTTGGTGGAATCTGCGATGGAGGCCCCTAACAGAGGCCCCAACGCAGATGTGAAAATGCCCTTAGCTATCTGCTCCGCTGGAGTAAGATGCAACAGATTTATTAAGAGGCATCCACCCCCTTCATCAGACAGGAAATAAAAAATAAGTATACGCACCGCTTCACTTCTCTCATCTGTGTCCCCTCAGGCTCACTCAGCATGCGGCGGCTCATACAAGGTCCTCATGCAGAGCAGCGTCAGAACCTTATATGCTATGCTGCACTTCACATTATCTGTGCAGCGTCACATACAACGTACTGACGCTGCCCAGCTTCAGGACCTTGTATGAGCCGCAAAATGCTGAGGGAGCCTGAGGGGACCCGGATGGGAAAAGAAGAGTGGTGAGATGAGCATATATTTTTTTAAAATAAAATTTTCCAAATGTGAGGGTAGTCTGAGGTTTTTACCTTGCTACAAACCAGAGTGAAAACTATGCCACCTGTGAGCAGTTTTCTGATGTAAAATATAATAAATTTGTCAGGCTACTGTGACCCCTCACTCTTTTTCAAAGCCATGAATGCCCCTTTCCACAAAAGTGTGGAAGGCATCGTAAAAAGGCGAAAGTCAATCCCCTCTTTAATGTAGTCATGAGGGATATTATGAAAATAATGTGTTCCATTGTCTTAAAACTGACCAAAGACCTGTAGGTTCTGGAACTCCCATTCTTTTAGTGAAGAGTGATGACGCATTTACTGCCTTCCTAGAAACAAAGTGAGGAATGGGACCTCCTCCATCTCAACATCAATGGGGGTGTCAGCTACAGGACTTTGTTTAATGGGATTATTATGGCTTGTCTGACTCAGATCTAGTCTTTAGTATTAAGTGTTACTTCCCTTTAGCTTGCATTTGGATGTAATAAGAAGAGTTAGCTTACATTACATGATACTCTGATGTCGTTAATATCACTCACCGAAGAGCCTGGGTCCAGACAGTCGGTGTTAACCAGCATAGGTGCAGCACCAGCCTGTAGACAACAGAGACAGGACGTTGGACACATGATAAATACAAAGCAATACAGAGGTGATGACAATGACATAAGTGTGTAAGGTTATCCCTGATACTGAAAGACAGGCTATAGGAAAATATGGCTGGAGAATAAACGTAGGGATACACAGCGACTTTAATTTTCATGTGAGTTGTATGATAGTCGTGGTCCCCATAAGAAATAACAGAATTTTCATTTTGGCTGTGATCTTTAGGATATGTTCACACGTACAGTAAACACTTCAGAGTTTCCAACCAGATTTTCTGGGCGGAAATACCGCAGTGTATTATGGTATTGTCAAAGTGGATGAGATTTGTTAAACATACTCTGCGGAAAAAATCAGCAGAAAAGAAGAGCGGAAATTAAACTACGGTGCAGATTCACAATCTGCAGTATATCAATTTCTCTTGAGAAAATGCTGTGGAATTTCCGTACAGAAAAACCTGCAGAAAAGCCTGCAGTTTTTACGCTACCTGTGACCATACCCATATGCAACTTGAAGCCACTGTGGCCTTAGCCCAGGTTCACACAATGCAATTTAGAGCTACCAAACTGCACTGTTTTAACCTGATTGTACATTGTAAAGTAGAAGTTCTTTATTTTTTCACAAAAAATACAAGTTATATGAAAAAAGAATTAAACAGTAATTTCTTTACTAGTAACTTTATTCCCATACTTCAAAAGAATTTCCAAATAAAGTCCAATAAGTCACCAATTAGACCTTATTCATTTGGTTACTCCGTTTGCCCAAAACAGCACAACGGGGCATGGACTGCACAATAGGTCACACACTCATGGCATATCCTAGTGAGTATTTATGCTGTTGTGGTCTACATGTAACGAGTTAATCGATATCAGTCCAAAAACAATGACTATAAAAGCCAATTGCCGTAAAAGTCAGAATCACTTCTAGGGCCCCCTGCACACGCGACAGATTTCATACTTGCTGCAGAAACAACCCCATTCCGGCGAATGAAATGGTTTCTCAGTCTCAGAAGTTTCTGCAACAAAATCTGCCGGGTGTAAATTCACCCTAATAAAGGTTATTCCCTTCCAGGACCAATCCTTACAATGAAGGGTTTACAATACTGGTTTCGGTGGATCCCCCCAGTGTTAGCGATATACCATCACCTTTTGTGATAGGAATAAGCCTTTACAGTTTGTTTTTAAAGGGATTCTTCCACAGTCACAGGATAGGGGATACATGTGTGATTGAAGGTCCGGTCGCTGGGACCCGGTCCCCTGCTCTCCTCTTCGCTGGGGGTCCCAGCTGTCGGACCCCCAGCAATCACACATGCCCTGGCTGCATAAGCCACAGAGCTGTTGACTGGCAGTGGTAGGAATAGGTTAATATAAATGTCCCTTCTCCCCTGAGCTGGCTAGGTATTGGTCCCAAGTTTAGTTAGGGGCATATACATAGAAGCTAATATAACGTTGCTGTGGGAGTGTCTCGGTCTCTTAGGACACCTTCACAGCAACAATTGCAGACGTTCTGAGCTTTGCAAATTTCTTATATCATGGCTGACAAAGCTCTTTTAGCCCTGCTGAAGGATAAACTTCAGAGGGAAGGTAAAGCATGGCTTACACCATTACTCTCTGGCTCTGTAGAATTAGGAAGCTGAGGTAAGTGCACAAGCCCTCCCTGCTTCTTTGCCTGTGCTGCGTGGCCACCCCCGCCTGCTTGAGTCCCCCCCCCCCCTCCGGGGCTAGGCGCCGTTCTAAGCCTCCTATCTGCTCTCTAGTCAGAGCACGGACACTTGCCCGCTTGCGGTCATCGCTTGTAAGAAGGCCGACCGCTACAAATGTCCACCGCACGCCGTTTCGGCCTTTACAAGTTGCATGTGCGGCGGATGTTAGCCACTCGTCCTATCCCAGCTGCTGCTGGGACAGGCTGTCGTTGGGTTTGGACAACCCAGCGCGACAGCCATGCCTCCTCCCAAGCCAGCAGGGAGATTTGCTAGGTGGTTTGGGAGAGGCAATAATGTTAAAGACACAGGCACAGTGCCTGTTGCTGCTGCGGATGCAGTTATTTTAAGTGTTCAACCCTTCGTTACCCCCTCTAGATCGCAGTTAATTGAAAATTCTGATAGTGCTGAGGAGTTTTTTTAATCGGGTTTTATTCTGGGAACGCCTCAGCAGGAATCGTTGATTCCTGGCAAGATTGGTTTACCCACATCATGCCATTTTATAATGGACAGGGAGATTGCTTCAGGATCGCAGGTGCGTAGGCCAGATTTGAACGTACATGCACTGGATGATGACAGACGCAGTCACCATAGTAGGCGCTCTGAATCCATAGATCACAGGTGCAGTCGCAGGGACTCCTATAGTTCATGTGTGATAAGGCGATCCAGAAGCTCCCGTAAAGGGAATTCGGTCTCACGCCATTCCTCATCTTCTGGGAGTAGCGATTATAGTCGCCATAGCAGGAGGCGTCACGACAGTAGGAGACGAAGGCGGACATCAGGATCCAGTCGACGCGCAGATAAGGACATTACAGCAGTCCCTCCTCTGGCGGTCCAAGACACATGTCCGCAGCCTTCTCTACTGGCAGCTGTCCCTCAATCCATAGTCCTTCCGACTGGTGAGTTACCTTGTGCCCAGGCTTGGGTAAATCCATCCGTTGATAATGAGTTATTGGATGTTTTAAAAGCTGTTTTAGCTAAAATGGATACTTCTGTAGTATCTCCTTCCCCAGGTGTGGTAACTCCATGGCCGGAGTCAGTTTCAAACTCCGCTGGAATGTTCCGTTATTCTTTCTGCGGAGTAGCACTGCTGTGGACGCATATATCGTCGGAGATTAGGAGTAAGATTGAAAAAACTGAATTTGTTGATATATGGTCCTTGGTGTTGGTCGATCATTTGATGGTCGATAAAGAGACGGTTTGAGAAGGGTGAAGATAAACCGAAAGTCACAGAAACTTTCGGGATCTGGCTTCAAGCCTTTTCTGTGACGTTGAATATTTTATGTCAACATAAACCGGAAGTCTCTCACGAGTTATTTATGTATGTTGATACAATTTATTCAGCTCATAAATTGCGTGGTGGGGGTACGATTAAGAGTTTAGACGCAGATTAGCATTAAAATCGGAAGTTGGGTGGGCCACTAAGGCCACTGATGTTTGGATACAATTAATGTTGTTGCAAAAACAACAACCTTCTTTTCATGCCAGTGGGTCCGCGGTGGAAAATAGACGTCCCGGGGTGTGTTGACTCTTTAACGAAGGCCACTGCAAATTTTTTGCCTTGTGCAAATTTAAGCATGAATGCTCAATTTGTGGGGGGGGAGGGTCACACTCGGCACTTCGCTGTTTCAGAAAGGGTAAGCTGCCACATAAAGCAGCGACTTCAAATAAACCCGAGGACGTAGTAAGGATGCTCCCGTGGCTAGACAGGTACCCCAGGAGACAGACATGCTAGTTAAAGGTTTTTCATTGAGATAGATGTGGTATGAAAAAAAACCCAATCTGCAGTTCTTTTTTCAGATAATTTGCGTTCAGTGAAGGATCAAACTGTTTTCGTTAGCGAAAAGTTGCTTAAAGAAGTTGAGATGGGTAGAATGGCAGGGCCGTTTGCCGAACCGCCATTGCCTAATCTCAGAGTTTCCCCTTTAGGAATGGTTCCAATGATGGAGGCTGGTAAGTGTCGCCTCATACACCATTTATCGTATCCGCCAGGTGAGTTGGTTAACGATGGGATCCTTCGGGAGGATGTGGTTGTTTCCTATACATCTTTTGACAGAGGTCAAAGTGGTCGTTTCAACGGGCCCCGATGCCTCGTTGGCCAAATCGGATATTGAATCCGCTTTCTACTTGCTCCCGGTGCATCTTAATTGTTTTCATTTGTTAGGTTGCCATTTTGAGGGTCAATATTTTGTAGATATGTGCTTACCGAAGGGGTGTTCTATCTCTTGCTGTTTCGAAATGTTCAGCTGTTTTCTGAAATGGGTCATCAGGTTTGAGATGGGCACTCTATCGATAATTCACTATTTAGATGACTTTCTTTTTGTTGGCCCTGCTGATTCTCCTCTTTTGTATTCCTTTAGATATTTTACACAATACTTTGGTATTCCCTTGTCTGTGGAGAAGACGGAGGGCCCAGTACATAGTATTTCTTTTTTGGGGATTTTGATACAGAACGCATGATATTGCGTTTACCAGAGTATAAGTTGGCTCGCTTAAAAAGAGAGTTGGACGTTTCAACTGTAATCTCTTTTGGGTCAGTTGGTTTTTGCCTGTAAAATTTTCCCGATGGGTAGGGTTTCTTCCGGCGGGTTGTCCATGGCAACAGCTGGGGTAAAATTACCTAATCATCATATACGTATTACCAATGTTCTGAGGCAGCATCTTATAGTGTGGAAGTCATTTTTGTTGGAATATGATGATATCTCGTTTTTACCCGAGCCAGAAATTAATAACTATCTTCAGTTATTCACAGATGCTGCGGGTTTCATTGGCTATGGGGCGACTTTTGGTTATCATTGGTCCACTGACAGATGGCCTCAAACCTGGTGGGATAGAGGTTTTAATAAGAATTTAACTCTGTTGGAATTATTTCCTGTGATTGTGGCTATCGAGCTTTGGGTGCCTCAATATGAAATAAACGTATCCTTTTTTGCAGTGGCTGCTATTAACAACCTTACATCCAATTCTTTACCTGTTTTGGCTTTAATACGACATTTTGTTTTAAGATGCTTGCAACTTAATATTGCTTTTAGGGCTAAACATGTTCCTGGTATTGTAAACCTTGTCGCTGATGCTCTCTCGTTCACAGTGGGGTCGTTTCAGGGATTTCCATCCTCTAGCGGACCAGAAAGGGTCCCCCTGTCCATCTTTCCTGTGGGACTTGACAAGGCACGATTAATGCCGGTGTTGGTAACGGCCTTATCATCTACGTGGTCATGTCATGGTAAGGCATAGGCTGAGTGGTTGGGATGCGGCCAACCATCTGATGTTTTGGACAAAAACAATACACGGCGCATGACTATTATATTTATCTAGTTTGCGTGAACAAGGGGTTTCCGCTTCTATGGTTCAAAAGCGTTTGGCTGGGGTTTCTTTTGTCATAAAATTGTGGGGTGTGAGCGACGTGACAAAATATTTAATTTTTAGTCTCCTACATAGCGGTTGGAGAAAAGGCACTGTAAAACTTGACCGTAGACGCCCTATTTCATCCACTCTCCTCTGTCTCCTTATGGCAGCTTATTCTGTTTGTTCATCGACTTAAACACTTTTATTACAATGCGCTTTTTCTTTAGACTTCTTTTGCGCAGGGTTAGCGAATTAGTAGCTCCCTCAAAAATTAAGCTATCAGGTTTGCTGTCAGATGATGTAGTTATCATGTCTGATTCGGTAAAGGCTAGGATTCGTCGCTTTAAAACAGATATTTATGGTCGCGGGACTTGGCTTTGCTTTTTCAAAATAGCAGACTTGTTCGGTCCATTTTCAATTGTCTCCAAATATGCTTCTTCCCGTCCTCCTGCATCGGTTTTCCTAGCACACGAGTCGCGGGCTCTACTAACTAAATAACAGTTCGGATCCCTATTCAAAAAATGTCTACTTGCCTCGGGCATTCCGGCAATGGAATTCGGGACTCATTCCTTCCACATTGGAACTGCTACTGCGGCTGATACATCTGGAATGTCAGATAGCGATATTAAGCGCTTGGGTAGATGGAAATCTGACTTTTAAATGATACATTTGATCGGATTTGTTGACATGTTAGTGATTGTCTTTTATTTTGTATTGACATTTTGCTTTTCTTTTGCTTTTTGTTTATTTCAGGTTTGCGTCGGCCGAAAGTGTGGTATATAGGCAATTCATACATCTTTTGGGCTGCTAGGAGAGCTTCTATATGACCTGGGGGATTGAATTTAGGGTTTACCAATGCGGACCTATCTTGGAGGGGTATCCGGGGCCGCAACTGGCTGCAAGTATTACCGAAGGTGGTAGCCGTCAGCAAAATCACACGACCTGGCTGTGTTGCTTGTCCACGCAAGTGTTAATGACCTGTGTTCAGTCCGTTTGGCAGAACTCATCTCTGTCATCCGTTCAGATATAGACCGATTCACGTCCTTTTTCCAGGAGGCCATTATAGTCTGGTTCCAAAATTGTTCCTCGAGTTGTGTGGAAAAGCGCTCGGAATCATGCATCCATAGAGCGGGCGAGACGCATATTGAACATGCGTGTATCTCGCCATGTGAGGTCCATTGGAGAGATGGTTATTTGTCATGGACAGCTGGAAGGCAGCAACAAGAAACTTATGTTACAAGACGGGGCCCATGTGACTGATATTATGTTAGATATTTTCCTTTCTAGCCTTCAGAATGCGGTCGACAGGGCCGTGTTCCTCCTCTTGGGTGGGGGTTGCTCAGTGTAGGGTTACCCTTCTCTCCTGTGGTGTATGGGTTGACCTTGTCACTGTCGAGATTGTGGAGAATTATAAGGGTCACCAGTCAAGACTACACGACATGCCCACCGCGGCTGCGGTGGTATCGGCATTCTTGGTGACACCAAGAAGAAATACTATGGACAAGGTTCCCCATGTTTAATTTTTTGTAATAAAGCTGTGGCCGACTCCCACTTTACCCAAATTACTGTAGTTGTGTTTTATTATTAATGTATTTATAGATAGCGGTATTCACATGCAGGCGAGGGGCAAATTCGTTAAGTTTCAATACCGTCAGTCTGTATCCCCTATCCTGTGGACCAAACAAGGGGATAACCAAACAAGGGGATCAAAACTGGGCAGAAAGAAAAAAGGACAGTAGGGGATAATAAAGGGAAGTAGGGAAAATAAAAAATGAGAAGTGTTTATCAATAAGGTGGAAGACATCCAGTTACTCTATGGATGAAATCACGGACTCCAGAATTAGGCCAGAGCACAAAGGGATGGTATACACTTTAATCTGTGCTTCCTTGAATGTCTATTTAACGGGACAATTATTTAACAAAGGCCGTGGACATGCCTTTGAGAGGTAAGTTAAGGTCCTCCATATGCATGACACCAGCAATTTGCAAGAGCATATTACTAAAGGGACCTAATGACAAACAATGGGTTGAAAGGAATTGTCTGAGTATGTAGAGACATTTCACCCAGTGTCCTGTAATGGCAAAATTTTAAGTCTGAGTGAACCATGAATTGCAAGAGTCATTTAAATTTGTTATTTTAGCGCAGAACAAAGATACACTACATGGACAAAAGTATTGTGACATCTCTTAAGGCTCTTTTACACAGGCCAATGAGCGGATAAACTAGCGTTCGTATGATCACTCATTCTCAATTAATGCCGTGTGTAATCAGGGCAACAATCAGCCGAAACACGCAGACGCTCATTGATCAGCTGGTTTATTCAGCCAATAAAATAGCTGCTCGTTGGCAGCACATCTCCCTGTGTAAACGAGCCGTCTTGCAGATCAGCGTTCGTTTTCACGGCTCATGTCGGGCTCTGTAAAAGGACCCTTAATTATTGAATTCAGGTGTTTCATTCAGTCCCATTGCAACAGGTGTATAAAATCAAGCACAAAGTCACGAGTCTGCCTTTTATAAACATTTGTGAGAATGGGCTGTTCTAAAGAGCTCACTGAATTTGAGTGTTGTACTGTATGGCTTGTTCACATGCTAAAGTAAAAACGGCTGTAAAATACAGAGCTTTTTTCAAGGGAAAACAGCCTCTGATTTTCAGCCGTTTTTAAAGCATCAAACGTTTTTTTGATTCGCTTTTGGAGACTTTTTTGGAGCTGTTTTTCTATTGACACAATTAAAAACAGCTCCAGAAGTGACATGCACTTCTTTTTACGGGGTGTTTTTTATGCAACATTATTTTTCAAACGGCCACGTTAAAAAAACGCCCCGTCTGAACGAAACAGTTTTTCCTATTGAAATCAATGGGCAGATGTTTGGAGGCATTCAGATTCGGTTTTTTCAGGTGTTTTTCGAGGCGTTTACACCCCGAAAAATGGCTGAAAACACTGCATTTGGGGACTTTCTGCAAATCTGGCAACAGACGCGGTCCTCCATTTCGCTGGCAGTCGATCGCATGAAGCGAAAAGTGGATATAAAGAGAAGAGATGCCTCAGTATCTTCCAGGTTGCAAAGTCTGGCTGTCCTCCACGGAACATTCGTTTTAAGGTGCCTTCATACAAGTTTGCTCCCAGGTTCCTCGGACCTCTTGAGATATTACAGCAGATAAACCCTGTCTCCTATAAGCTTCGGCTGCCTTCTACCCTCAGCATCCCCAACTTCTTTCATGTGTCCCTCCTGAAGCTAGTGGTCCTGAACCGCTACAGTAAGACTCCCAGTCCCGCAGTTGCTCCCAGTGGTTCATCTGATGTGTTTGAGGTGAGGGAGATCCTGGACTGCAAGAGGGTAGGAGGAAGGACTTTCTATTTGGTGGACTGGAGAGGGTTTGGTCCTGAGGTGAGGTCCTGGGAGCCGGAAGAGAACCTCAGTGCATCTGCCCTCATTAAGAAATTCCTCTCTCGCTCTTGCCCCAAGAACAGGGGGCGTAAGAGGGGGGATACTGTAGCGTCCATGGCCGACGGGATTACTTACCCCCCCCCCCCCCGGCTGCGGCAGCCATGGATCTGTGAGCGCTGGCTCGCATCTCCTTCCCAGGAGACGCCATCGCTCACTTCCGCTGTGTCCCGTAGGGTGCTCGCGCACACTCGTGTCTGGCCTTAAACTCTGTGTGAACATAGCATGATATTGCGCTTCACTTGCTTTTTTAAACTCGCTGCTATTTGTTTGAACACTACTGTGTGTGTGTGTGTGTGTGTGTGTGTGTGTATATATATATATATATATATATATATATATATATATATATATATATTGTAGCAGTGCAGCTACTGGACAGTGCAGGAACTCCTGGTTTTAAGCAACCAGGGAGCATGTACAGCAGAGAGGGTTTTCTCTGCTGTTGCTTGGGTGTAAAGCCTGGAATAGGGCCTGGTTTGCTGGAGTGTGAAGGAGAAGGGTGGCTTCCACTCCATACAGACAGTCCGTGTCTTGGGCTGTCTGATGAGCCTAGGTAGGCTTCACCTGAGAGGGCTCTTTAATTGAGGTGTGTGCTGTTCACACAGGGCTCTCAGTCTGGGGAAGACTGGCATGCTAGCCTGTGAGTCACCAACGTATAAGGTACAAACTGCCTATGTTTTGAGGTGCTGGGCACAAGGCTTAGTGTCTCGTAGTGAGGGACACTGAATGAGTTAGTTAGAGGCTGGACAGCCTAGGGTTTATTTTGTATGGTTTATGTTGTAACACTGCTTGCTGTGGTGAAGACTATAAAGCTAGCTGTGGCTGGTTTAAACCTTTTATTCAATGAGTTGGAGTGAACTTTATGTGTGCCAACCATCTCACCCTGGAGATGGCGATCCTGTGAGCTAAGTGGTCCCCAAGATGTCACATATGGCGGAGAATTGCTTTGGCCAATAAAATGGCACAAGAAGTGTGCAGTGAAATTTAAAGGGCCAGAAGCCCAATTAAAGAGACGATTTTTCCGTTCCAATGGGTCTTATGGAGGAACTCCTCAAAAAGATAGTGCAAACTAATGCAGAGCTGCAGGAAACAAATGCCAAGCAGAGGGAGGATAACCAAAGGTTCCTGGCACAGTTGGAAGCAAATCGAGAGGCTTTAAGGGCACAAGTGCTGTCCATGGATACGCAGCCTTCCAAGCCAAGTGGATTCTTTTCAACGCCAGCTGCATTGATGCCGGGTACTCCAGAGGTGTTACAGACAGTTCGCAGAGAAGAGCACGGAGCATGCGTACCTGTGATACAAGCTGCGAGGACCGTTGCTAAGGGCAACCACCTGGACTCATGGTGGGAATGTTTGCAAGCGGACTATTGTGTGGATGGAAAAGGTGTTCCCCAGCAATGTTGGCAGCTGTTAAAAAGCCAAGTGTGCTGAATCACCCAGATGTGGTTGCTAGGAGCAACCAACCCCGACAGCATGTGGCGGCTGTTCAGCAGAAGGAGCGCTGTTGGAGATGCCATCAAGCAGATGGATGTGCACCTGATTGTTCTCTGGTCAGGAGGCAAGAGAAAGCGCAAGAGAAAACAACTGAAGTGTTGGTTGGTGGGATTCCACTACTGGTCCGTCTGGATCTTCGCCAAGAGGTCTCGAGGGTGCATCAGGACATTTTGCTGTTCGTGAAGAAGGATCCTGAGTTGGGTGAGACTGTCCTGATTGATTTTAAAACTGATTTTGGGACTGTGCAGCACAGACTTATAAAATGTCAGGAACTTGATGAGGATTTTGTGCTGGGAAGGGACTTCCCTCATTTTTGGCAGTTGTGGGAGAAAGGCAATATCTCCTAATAAGCATTACAGGAAAAAGTCCTCTGCAGGGTGTGCTGTTCCACTGCCAGAAAGGGAAAATGCACCAGTTGTAATGATGTCAAGTGATATTGTGATTCAGGAAAGGCCTGCTAAAAATGCTGCACACAATGTATTTGTTGCACAGCGTTTATGTGATGACACTAGTGAAATGTCAAAAATTGTGCCTAACGTGTCTTTAACCCATGAGTATGTCACCCAGCCTGAGCAGGTTAATGCATTGTGTGAACAGGCTGTTAAAGAAACAGCAGCCGAGACAGAAGAGGGGATTAGTTCAAGTGTGCCCCTTGAGGCTGTAGTTGAGGAAGTCGAGCGTTTCACATGTGATGTGCGTACTGTTACTGATGGTAATCCAGATGATGTGTCCTTGGAAACAAATGTGCCAGGTGTATCTGAGATTTCCCTAGAGGTTGGGATTGTTGATGGTGGTAACCTGGAGTACAGCCCTGCCATACCTAGTGATGGTGATGAAAATGTGCATGGTGCAATAGAGGTGACTGCAGCACCTTTAGAAATGTTGCCCCCTACAGGTCATTCCTATGCTGTAGAAACTGAGACTGATGTAACGCTCACTCATTCCATGGGGATGGGGGAAGCACAGGAGTTCGACTTCAAGTCGTGTTCAGTGGATGCTACTATAGTGTATGCTTCTGTCACTGATATTACATGTGATGTAAAACAGGTTACTAAAGGCTCAAGTGTGCCCCTAGAGGTCATGGTTCACAATAAGAAGACTGTTGCATGTGATGTGTGCACTGTTCCTAATGGCAACCAGCTGTATACTGCTGCGATGTGTAAGTGGAGTGGTGATAAACTCTACAGGTCTGAGAATGTAGTTGGGGTCACCTCAGTCAGCTGAATCCAGCAGCAGTGATCCACCTTGTTATTTAAGCGACCACACCAGTGTGAATGTAGCCCTAAGTGACGCACATGAGTTCCTGGACGGTGGAGTCAGTGAGGTGTGTGCGCTTGTGGCTGTGGCCTCGGTCACTAATGAACCGCCCGGTAGTGAACCAGATGTGCATGAAAACATTTCCCTAGAGGTTGGGGCTGTCAATGGTACCAATGAGGACACTACTGCCATGTGTAGTATGAGAAGGGTTACTGCTTCACCCCTAGAAGTTCTGCCCCCTGCAGGTCTTTCACATGCAGACGTAGACACACAGGTAGTGCCCACACTTTCCCAGGAGGTGAGGGGAGCAATAGAGGTGGTCTTCCAGGCTTGTTCAATGGATATTGATGCAGAGTGGCTTTAGCCATGGAAGCTGCATGTAACACAAGACAGGTTGCTAAGAGCAACAAGCGGTGCTATACCACTACGCAGGATGAGGGTCCTAACACTGCTGAAGAGATGACCACTACCGGGTCTGATAGACGTAACCCAGAGAGGTCTGGTCAGTGCGGTGAAAAATTGTCTCTGGACGGACAGTCTGAGCGTTTAAATGCTGAGACACAAAACTCCAAGATGGAGGGGAGTATAGCATCTGAAAGTGGTGTTGTAGATGATACAGGGTATACCACAACTCATGAGTTGAGTGTTACTGAACACAATGAGCAAGTGTCTAAACCAAGGGGTGACAGACAAAGCCACTTCATGGATACGGAAAGGTCCCTGAATGTAGGGCACAACACATGTAAATACGGCTGTGATCAGCAAAAGCTAGTAGTGCCTACAAGGGATGAGGATGCCATGCATGCCAACATAGAAGAGTTGTTGGAGTACCCGTATAATACACCCACGGGTGATTATCAAATGTCTGTTACTGTAGAAGTGACCCTAAGTGTAATTATGTCCCAATGTAGGAGCTTTGACCCTGGAGGGAGGTTGAAATGTGATCAGTCCTACGGCCTTTATCAAAGGGGGGGATATGTAGCAGTGCAGCTACTGGACAGTGCAGAAACTCAGGTCTTAAGCAACCAGGGAGCATGTACAGCAGAGAGGGTTTTCTCTGCTGTTGCTTGGGTGTAATAGCATGCCTGTTTTCCCCAGACTGAGAGCCCTGTGTGAACAGCACACACCTGAATTAAAGAGCCGCCTCAGGTGAAGTCTAACAAGGTTCATCAGACAGCCCAAGACACGAAGTGTCTGTATGGAGTGGAAGCCGCCCTTCTCAACACTCCAGCAAACCAGGCCCTATTCCGGGCTTTAAACCCAAGCAACAGCAGAGAAAACCCTCTCAGTTGTACATGTTCCCTGTTTGCTTAAAACCTGACCGTTTCTGCACTGTCCAGTAGCTGCACTGCTACTGTGTGTGTGTGTGTGTGTGTGTGTGTGTGTGTATATATATATATATAGTGAGACAGTGACAGGTAAAGTCATTGAGGGAAGGTACATTTCCCCTAGAATCCTGTCATATGTATCCTAGGCTCTAGGGAATGAGTATTTTTTGCAATAGAAAGCTCTAGCTTTCCAATCTCGGCTTAAGGAAAAGCTGGAAAAAGGGCCTGGAGTTGGATTGGGGAAGAGCAGGACGGGTTCCCCAATCCCTAGTCAATCTTTGTTTGTAGGACAAGGCTGCTGCTGAATTAGCTGCACCTGCAGCCTGTATATAAAAAGGTGCAGACACAGTGTGTGAAGTCTCACCCCTGACTCAGAACGGAGACTACTAAGTCTGGAGTAGCCTGTATTCTATGTGAGTAAAGACCTGTGTTACTTTGTGTCCAGTGCCTGGTAGGAAGGCACTTGGTATAGTTAGATAATATCTTGTTTAGTTAGTGCTCAGACGAGCAGGATTTATTTTGTATTTTGCCTTGTTGTACAAGAGGCTGTTTCTTTGACAAGAATAAAACACAGGCAAAGCTCTGTTATGAACTTTAATGCACGGTGTCCCTGTCTCTGGCTACTAAGAAACCGCTGTACCAACTTCTCCTGATGCTAAACCCTCACAATATATATATATATATATATATACACACTACCGTTCAAAAGCTTGGGGTCACCCAGACAATTTTGTGTTTTCCATGAAAACTCACACTTATATTTATCAAATGAGTTGCAAAATGACTAGAAAATATAGTCAAGACATTGACAAGGTTAGAAATCATTTTTATTTGAAATAATAATTTTCTCCTTCAAACTTTGCTTTTGTCAAAGAATGCTCTATTTGCAGCAATTACAGGATTGCAGACCTTTTGGCATTCTAGCTGTTAATTTGCTGAGGTAATCAGGGGAAATTTCACCCCATGCTTCCAGAAGCCCCTCCCACAAGTTGGATTGGCTTGATGGGCACTTCTTGCGTACCATACGGTCAAGCTGCTCCCACAACAGCTCTATGGGGTTGAGATCTGGTGACTGCGCTGGCCACTCCATTACAGATAGAATACCAGCTGCCTGCTTCTTCCCTAAATAGTTCTTGCATAATTTGGAGGTGTGCTTTGGGTCATTGTCCTGTTGTAGGATGAAATTGGCTCCAATCAAGCGCTGTCCACAGGGTATGGCATGGCGTTGCAAAATGGAGTGATAGCCTTCCTTATTCAAAATCCTTTTTACCTTGTACAAATCTCCCACTTTAGCAGCACCAAAGTAACCCCAGACCGTCACATTACCTCCACCATGCTTGACAGATGGCGTCAGGCACTCTTCCAGCATCTTTTCAGTTGTTCTGCGTCTCACAAATGTTTTTCTGTGTGATCCAAACACCTCAAACTTCGATTCGTCTGTCCATAACACTTTTTTCCATTCTTCCTCTGTCCAATGTCTGTGTGCTTTTGCCCATATTAATCTTTTCCTTTTATTAGCCAGTCTCAGATATGGCTTTTTCTTTGCCACTGGCGTTTTGCGGGTACTATTTAATGAAGCTGCCAGTTGAGAACCTGTGAGGCGTCTATTTCTCAAACTAGAGACTCTAATGTACTTGTCTTGTTGTGCAGCGGGGCCTCCCACTTCTCTTTCTACTCTGGTTAGAGCATGTTTGTGCTGTCCTCTAAAGGGAGTAGTACACACCGTTGTAGGAAATCTTCAGTTTATTGGCAATTTCTCGCATTGAATAGCCTTCATTTCTAAGAACAAGAATAGACTGTCGAGTTTCACATGAAAGCTCTTTTTCTAGCCATTTTGAGAGTTTAATCGAACCCAAAAATGTAATGCTCCAGATTCTCAACTAGCTCAAAGGAAGGTCAGTTTTATAGCTCCTCTAAACAGCAAAACTGTTTACAGCGGTGCTAACATAATTGCACAAGGGTTTTCAAGTGTTTTCTAATCATCCATTAGCCTTCTAACACAGTTAGCAAACACAATGTACCAATAGAACACTGGAGTGATGGTTGCTGGAGATGGGCCTCTATACACCTATGTAGATATTGCATTAAAAACCAGACGTTTGCAGCTAGAATAGTCATTTAGCACATTAACAATGTATAGAGTGTATTTCTGATTAATTTAATGTTATCTTCATTGAAAAAAACTGTGCTTTTCTTTCAAAAATAAGGAAATTTCTAAGTGACCCTAAACTTTTGAACGGTAGTGTGTGTGTGTGTGTGTGTGTGTGTGTGTGTGTGTGTGTGTATATATATATATATATAACTGTGTCACAAAAGTTTGTATTGAATGAAAAAAAATTACTGAATATTACAGTTTTCACATTTGCCACTGAGCCTCACCACAGGCTGACACTTCCTGTTCTGGAGAGATCACTTTTAAGCAGGGCACGTGCAGGTTTTCGATCAGGTTTTTTTTAAGCCGTTTTTGAAGGCAAAACTAGAAGTGAATTCAAAACAGGTGAAGTAATATCTGTCCTTTATAGGCTGGGTTCTCACGTATAGATTAAAATGCATTTTTTTTTTAATTGCAGACTGCAGAAAAAGCCATAGCATCTAACCACAGTTAAAAACGCAATTTCACCACGACACGTGAACCCAGCCATACTATCTGTGTGCATGAGGCCTTACATGGTTGCTCATGGAGATTGAAAAATAACTCCTTATAGGGTTTCTCTAATTTGGGCATATGAATAATATAGGCTTCTAGAGTGGGACCCTATTCTATCTCTGAAGAATTCAGCATCCAATTCAATGGGCACCTTGTAACACCAAATTTTCCCTGAAGAAAAATGAGAATGCTCCATCAGCTTTCCAGGAGATAATGGTCCCCAGTCATCAGTTCATCATCAGGGGAGCTGCCGAACAAAAAGTGGTTGTCCTGATCATTTTATGTAAACCATTTATAAACTCTTGAAAGCAGGGACTGTACAGCGGCACATGTATGATGCCTGAATATGGCATTGTATTCACCCCAACAGTAATGCTCCCAGGGGAAAATATCATGGTAATACAGGGTGGGCAACAAAAAATAGAACCCTGTTTCCCTTGTGGGGTTTGTACAGGATGATGCATAATGGAAGGATAACATTTAATTAACCTTTACAGGAGATGCTGTAAATTAATAGCTGCAGGTGGTAACCAAAGTTGTAACAGTCTTTAGGAACGCCTCCTGCAACAAAAGCGGACAACCCCTTTAAATCTTCCTCTGACTTGACTTTGCCTGAGCAAAAGGTACTTTTAATTCCTGTGATCTGTGAAGGTATTTCTGTTTATTTTCTTGGTACTGACTCCTCTTAAATACTGACAAAACTATCTATTCACTGCCTGTCCAGACCATTACCTGTTTACGCATGTTGCAAAAATTTGTCCCAACGGGCATGGGTGAATCACAGTTTACACGTGCCTGCCCTGGACCTCAGGGAATACAAGAGACACATTGCTTCCTGAGGACTTTGGTAAGTAATAAGATTTACTCTGAGAAGGTAGAAATGTCCTGTGCCTGAGGGATATTACTGTAAAGTAGTTTTCCTGTGGGAAGTGTTACGGAAAGGCCACGTGCAAGAAACCTATTTAGCTTCTACATTCGGAAAGTTTTGGAGATGTCTTACTACAGGAAGCTTTTGATTTGAAAGAGAACTGATGGTTCAAAAAAATTAATTAGTTACTTTTCACGTTAAAATTTTTCTAATGTACCTAAAGTTTTAGGCCAATTGTTTTTAATTAAATCCATTGACTTCTTCAAGTGAATGCATGGGTTTTATACTGAAATAATCTCTGCCTTGTATATTAAGGTGACCATACACATTAAATAAGTGTTGGTCAAATGCTCTTTCAGCCGACAGTTATTTCTCCCGACTCTCCCATAAACAAGCGCGCTTGGCTCGGTCGAGCGTGCATGTTCATTTCAATGGGGAATAATCTATAATTTATTGCCAGACACCTCTGCCAGTGGCTTATCTCCCATGGAAACAAAAGATCAGGAATGTTGAAATGCAGTAGAATAAGGGCCTGTTCACATCAGCGTTGGCTTTCCGTTCCGGGGTTCCGTCGGAGGTTTCCGTCAGGTGAACCCCGCAATGGAAAGTCAAACTGAAACCACAGCTTCCATTTCCGTCACCATTGATATCAATGGAGACGGAAACATTGCTAATTTCCGTTCGTCACCATTCCGGAAGGTTTCCGTTTTTTCTATGGAATTAATAGCACAATTTCTATGGAATTATTGATTCCGTCATTAAAGCGGAAACCTGCCGGAATGGTGACGAACGGAAACCATTAGCAATGTTTCCGTCACCATTGACTATCAATGGTGACGGAAACGGAAGCTGTAGTTTCAGTTTGACTTTCCATTGCGAGGTTCACGTGACGGAAACCTCTGACGGAACCCTGGAACTGAAAGCCAATGCTGATGTGAACAGGCCCTAAGGTTGTTGGATGGCCCTGAAAAAAATGGAAGGTTTGTCTACTGTGTATGGGCACCATTAGGTTGTTTTGTACGGGCCAACTAACAATCACTACTCCTATAAAATATAAATCTGTGATGTATATGGAATCCAATATTTCAATACTCCATGCATAATACAGTAGCAGCATTAGGTCTCATAGTATTCGGTTCTATGGAAACTGAATAAAGGAAATATTTATCTTCCTCAAGGCTGGAAGATGTCTTACCGATCACAGGAGTCAGTGACACTCCTTACCATGTATCACCAGTTTATAATGTAACTAAATTAGAGAATAATCTTATGGAGTCTGTCACCTGAAATGTACCTACCAAACTAGCGACAGAGTAATATAGTGTAGGCTCACCTGAATCTAAAGTTGTTTGCTTTTTTCACATAAACGCCTCCTTTGCAGAGAAAATAATTGTATTCATTATATGCAAATTAGTTTTTGGGATCCCCGAGGGCGTCACCGTTGTGCGGCACATCCTTGACGTTTCACCAGTCTATTAGACTGTACTGTGAATGCTTCAATTACGTCAGACTACACCCTCTTCTGCACTGCGATGGCAAGGTCCGTCTCTTCCGGGTGTAGTCTGATGTAATCGGCGCATGCGCAGTACAGCTGATAAGATCAGTGAAACATCAAGGATGTACTGCGCATGCGCCGATTATAAAGCAGAGGCGCGCACGCATTCAGGAGAATACGAGGTCATGAGTGAACTCGGCTTTTACGCTGCCTGGCCCCTGTCAATCAAAGAAAGAAGGGAGGGAGAGATGGACTGGGGATAGAAGCCAGAGCGTCGGTGACGCCCTTGTTGCTCCAAAAAGCTAATTTACATATATTGAATATAGAGCTCTTTATGCAAAGGAGTGCAAAATTAAAATTCTCTCTAGTTTTTTCACTCATGTGAAAAAGAAAAAAAATGTTAGATTCAGGTGAGCCTACACTATATTACTCTGTTGCTAGTTTGTGGTGACCGACTCCCTTTATCTGATATTGCTTTTAGAAGGCATGGTCTGTATAAAAGGAGGTAATGCGTATGGCATAGTTATGAACAGGTACAGTATTTATACTTACAGTATGTATAGTCTATTTCTACTTCTAGCTGAAATGTTCTTAAAACCAAAATCATGCCTACCTTTTAATGTCTTCATGCTTATTGTACAGTGCTCTGTACAACTGACCGTACAGTAGATTTAATCCATAAATGAATACACATCAATCAGGTCCTACAACCCCCACCGTGCTCTCGGTTCTAGCCTCAGGCTCTTGTATAAACTGCAGTTTTCTGCTTCACTTAGTCAATCTTCCATGACTAGACAATCAATATTCAGATATTGAGCTCTCCTCTGGGTGTGGAGTCCCTACGGTAAACTTCCAATAAAACAAAATCTTTATTATATGACCTCACGCCAAACCCGATGCTATAATTATGATTAATAACTTATCCTGCACTTGGAAAAAAATCTTTGACAGTAACAAAATGAAAGTGAAAAACCAAACTACAAATATAAGGCAACATTATAAGCACTCCAGCGGAATTAAAGTAAATTAATTACTTTATAGAATAGGAAATAATACAGATTTCTAATATACATGTATTCCAAATTCTGCTCACATGCCTTTCTTAGGCTTCGTTCACATCTGCTTCAGGGCTCCGTTCCGACGGAATGTCGGAACAGCGCCCTAACTGACACTTTGGTTTCCGTTTTCATCACCATTGCTTTCAATGGTGACGGATCCGGTGCCAATGGTTTCAGTTTGTCTCCGTTGTGCTTGGCTCTGTCGTTTTGACAGGATGAATACTGTAGTCAAGACAAATTGAAACCAGAGACACTGCTGCATCATCATGAAACACTGCTGCATCCCTAGGAGACACTGCTGCATCCCTAGGAGACACTGCTGCATCCCTAGGAGACACTGCTGCATCACCAGGAGACACTGCTGCATCACCAGGAGCCACTGCTGCATCACCAGGAGCCACTGCTGCATCACCAGGAGCCACTGCTGCATCACCAGGAGCCACTGCTGCATCACCAGGAGCCACTGCTGCATCACCAGGAGCCACTGTTGCATCACCAGGAGCCACTGTTGCATCACCAGGAGCCACTGTTGCATCACCAGGAGCCACTGTTGCATCACCAGGAGCCACTGTTGCATCACCAGGAGCCACTGTTGCATCACCAGGAGCCACTGTTGCATCACCAGGAGCCACTGTTGCATCACCAGGAGACACTGCTGCATCACCAGGAGACACTGCTGCATCACCAGGAGACACTGCCGCATCACCAGGAGACACTGCCGCATCACCAGGAGACACTGTTTCATAAACCGGAAACACTGTTGAATAACCAGGAGATACTGTTGGAGCACGTTGGCTCCACGTGGCTTTCACGTTGCTGGTCAAATCGTCAAGAAATGAGCAAGGCCAACAAGAGCACAGGTACAGAAGACCTGATCAGCAGCCAAAAAATAGCTGAAAACTGATCCAACAAAGTAGGAATCAGACAAAGCTCTCTAGATGTTGTAAAGCAATACAAAATGGCATCAGTGCGATCGTGTGACCCACCTTCGGAGTTTTCAGAGAGTTGGGGCTAAAATTGTGACAAAAGTGGCATAATGGGCCTCCTTCCGGTTTTTTTTACGGACGAGAAAAATGGACAGAGGTACGCAAATCTGATGCAACACTGACATGAAAAGCGGTCCCCTGCATGTTTTTTTCCGGCTGCACAATTGGACACCGTCGTGTAAATGAGGCCTTAAAGTAACAGTACAGTTAGAAAAAAACACGAAACCTAAGAAGTTGACCAATGAGCCAGTCAAATATATATGATAGAGATAATCTCTATGTGGTGCTCAACTGACTACAGTAATACAAAAAAAGGGGGGGGTTTGGGTCGATAATTGAAACACTCAGACTGTATACCTAATATATAAAAATATATCACTTTATTCAGAATACATGATTACAATGAATACTAAAAAATATATATTGTGCATTCACGATACCACTACAACCACATAAATACATATAAAGAACCTACTGGCGAGTAAGTACAAATTAATATATTATACGTCAAACTACAATTTATAAATAAATTCATAAATATATCATATAATGATTATAGAAAAAGAGAAACCAAAATATATTAATTCATAAACAATTATCAGATGATGTATGGGCCCGTAGGATATCGGCCGATATAATTTAAAAAGATGTTTGGTAGAGTACCTACAAAAACACCAAACTTCAGGAAGGCCAATTTTCATGGGCTGAGGGATGACCTTACGGCATAAACTGGGACAATGTCCTTAAAGATAAAAATACAAAAACTAAATGGGACATTTTCAAAAGCCTCTTAAATAGGTCCTGTGTAAAATTATATACCTTATCTGAAAAAACAAGCTAGAAACAGGATGAAACCGATGTGGTTAAATAAAACATTAAGGGGGCAATAAATGATAAAAAAAAAATGTTCAAACAACTAAAGCAAGACAGTTGTGATGTGGCATTAAATAATGATAAAGAAGAAAATAAGTTGTGTAAAAGACATATAAAGGCAGCAAAGATTAAAACAGAGACTCGTTGCCAAAGAAAGAAAAAGAGGGAGAAAAAACCCCAAAATATTTTTCATATACATAAATAATCAGAAACTCAAAACTCCAAAGCGTTGGCCGTCTCACAAATAATCTGGGTGTAAGGGTGGAGAAAGATGAGGAAAAGTCCAATGTATTAAACGCTTTTTTTTGTACTGTGTTTACACATGAAAATCCAATGTGGGACGACATGATTAGGGATAAAGTAAATTCTCCATGAAATGTCACCTGCTAAACCCAGCAAGAAGTGCAGCGACGCCTTTAAAACACTAAAATACACAAATCACCGGTCCGGATGGTATACACCCCCGCATTCTGCAGGAATTAAGTACCGTGATAGACAGACATTTATTTCTGCTGTTTAAGGATTCTATCATAACTGGGTCTGCTGTGGTGCCAATTTTTAAAACGGGGTCAAAAAGTGAGCCCGGAAACTATAGACCTGTAAGTTTAACTTTCATTTTGGGTAACCTATGTGAGGGTTTTCTAAGAGATGCTATTCTCGAGTATCTTAATACAAATAAACTGTTAACGCAGCATCAGCATGGGTTTATGAGGGATCGGTCCTGTCAAACCAATCTGATTAGCTTCTATGAGGAGATAAGTTCTAGACTGGACCAGGATAAGGCCGTGGATGTGGTGTACCTAGACTTTTTAAAGGCGTTTGATAGTGTGCCGCATAAAAGGTTGGTATATAAAATGAAAATACTGGGACTCTGGGAAAATGTGTCATTGGGTCAACAACTGGCTCAGTGATAGAAAACAGAGGGTGGTCATAAATGGTACATCCTCCGAGTGGGTCGCAGTTACCAGTGGGGTTCCACAGGGGTTAGTATTGAGCCCTCTTCTTTGTAATATGTTTATAAATGACCTTGTAGAGGGTTTACAGAGTATAATTTCAGTATTTGCAGATGATACTAAGCTCTGTAAAGCAATCAGCACAGAGGAGGATAATGTAATACTACAGAGGGATTTGGGGAAGCTGGAGGTTTGGGCAAAGAAATGGCAAATTACGTTTAATGTGGATAAATGTAAGGTTATGCATTTGGGCCGAGGAAATAGATTTTACAATTATGCATTAAATGGTAAAACTACCGCTGAAAAATATTTGGGGATATTGGTGGACAATACATTTACCTTTAGCAACCAGTGCCAGGCAGCTGCTGACAAGGCAAATAAAATTATGGGATGCATCAAAAGAGACATAGATGGCTCGTGACAAGAACATGGTTTTGCCTAGATCACTAGTCCAACCACATATAGAATATTGTGTACAATTTTGGGAACCTGTGTATAATAAGGATATGGCTGAACTAGAACATGTGCAAAGAAGGACAACCAAGTAATTAAGGGAATGGGCTGTTTGCAGTACCAAGTAAGGTTATCCAACTTGGGTCTATTCAGATTAGAAAAAAGATGGCTTAGGGGCGATATAATTACAATGTTCAAATATATAACTGGACAGTAAAGAGGTCTTTCTAGTGATCTTTTTACTTACACCTAGGGCTGTAACAAGGGCAAGGGGGCATCCTCTATGTCTAGAGGCGAAAAGGCTTCACCATTGTCACAGACGGGGGGTTCTTTACTGTGAGAGCAGTGAGACTATGGAACTCTCTGCCACATGATGTTGTGGTGGTTGATTCTTTGAACAAGTTCAAGAAGGGCCTTGATGCCTTTCTTAAAAAATATAATATTACAGGTTGTGAGTACTAGATTCTGGAGATGGGGGACGTTGATCCGGGGACTTATTCTGATTTCCATATTTGGAGTCGGAGGAATTTTTACCCTAATTAGGCAATTGGCATCCACCTCATGTGGGCTTTGCCATCCTCTGGATTAACACGGTAGGATTATAGGTTGGACTTGATCGACCTTTGTCTTTTTTCAACCTTACCAACTATGTAATGCAAAGCAGGTGAAAAAAAAAATTACACTTTTTTCACAAATGTGTCATTTTAAAGACCGGTTCCTTTGTAAAGTGAACATGAAAATTAAGAAGCACCCCCCAAAATCTATCGCCCTGTTTCTCCTGTGTTCAGGAATATTCTTATTGCGGCCCCAACCTGCTTACTGAAGACACAGCTAAGCCTAAAATGGACATTGAACTCTTTGATTTTACGGCACAATTTATGGGATTCCAGGCCCTATTCTATGCTTGTAGAGGCATTGAACCGACAGAACAATAGAAACCCCCAAGAAATAACCCATTTCTAAAACTACACACCTTAACCCCTTCGCGCTCAGCGACGTACTATTCCGTCGCTCTAACCAATACGTTCGCGCTCAGCGACTGAATAGTACGTCGCGGGGACCGATCGCTGTGTCCCCGCTGGTTAACCCCTTAAAAGCCGCGTTCAATACTGAACGCGGCTTTTTAGGGATTAAGCTACAATCGCCGGCCTGCTACACGATAGCGACCGGCGATGGTGACTATGGCAACCGGACACCAAACAATGGCGTCCGGCTATGAGTGTGAGCGTGATGACAGGCGACTGGGATCTCGCGGCTCAGGACAAACTCCCGCGCATGCGCCAGAGACCGGACCAGGAGAACACACCGGTACATCATTTTCTGCATATTGATCCTGACCCAGCTATATAAACATGATACTTTCACTTCTCGCACATTACCCCCTGAGGAAGCTACGTTAGTGAAACGCGCGTTGGGGCGCCACTCAACCAGGCTATACAGTGTGGGTCATTTGACCATTCATCTCCATGGGTAAGCCTACGCTAATACCTGCCACTTGAGGAAGATTTTTGTTCGTTTCAATAGCACCATACATGTCGGGATATTTTTCCCTTATGCACTTTATCTTGCACTTGAACCAGTCACAAGTTTATGTCTCCTATTTAGCGTCTTTTCCAATATCTTTCTTACTCCTGGCATTAGGACCACAAGTTTGTGTGTCCTTAACTTCTTTTGCCACTTTCACTATTATGGGACACATCAACGCTTGAAGGACTTAATACTCATACTGGTCTTTGTTTCCTTTTGTGGGCATATATGTTTATTGGGACGTTCTAATGCAGGATACCCGTGGTTAATTTACCTTGTTTCAAGTAACCACACTGGTATTTTAGATCCATTCATTTTTAAATCATGTCATTTTATATTGTGTGTCCTAAATAAATAAAGTTTTGTAATTTTTTTCCTCAAGCATTCGTGGCGTTATGGCTCCTTTTTTCTCAAATTTTTCTCAAAATTATTTTGTTATTTATCCCGCGCAGTGAACACCGTAAAAGAAAATAATAATAAAACCTACCAGAATCACAATTGTTTGGTCACTTCACCTCCCAAAAAATGGAATAAAAAGATCAAAAAGCCATAAGACATAAAAAAAACTATAAACATATGGTATCGCCGTAATCGTATCGCCCCGCAGAATAAAGTGAATATGTCATTTATAGCGCACGGTGAACGCTGTAAAAAAAATAGAATGAAAAAACAATAGTACGATTGCAGTTTATTAGTCACCTCGCCACTGAAAAATAGAATAAAAACGGATCAAAAAGTCGCATGCACCCCATGAAAACTACAATGAATTCCTCAAGGTGTCTAGTTTCCAAAACGTGGTCACTTTTGGGGGGTTTCCACTGTTTTGGCACCACAAGACCTCTTCAAACCGGACATGGTGCCTAATAAAAAGGAGGCCTCATAATCCTCTAGGTGGTCCTTTGCTTCGGAGGCCGGTGCTTCAGTCCATTACCGCACTAGGGCCACATTTCGGATATTTCTCAACACTTGAGAATCTGGGCAATAAATATTGAGTTGCGTTATTCTGATAAAACCATTTGTGTTATAAAAAAAATGGTATAAAAAGGATTTTCTGTCAAAAAAAATATGTACATTTCACCTCTACTTTGCTCTAAATTCCTGTGAAACACCTAAAGGGTTCATAAACTTTCTAAATGCTGTTGTGAATACTTTGAGGGGTCTAGTTTCTAAAATGGGGTGTTTCATAGGGGTTTCTAATATATGAGCCCCTCAAAGAACTGAACTGGAACCTAAAAAATTAATAAAAATGAAGCAATACTTTGATTCTTACATTATGCTGATAATGAACCGTGCCCACCCCGAGATGACCCCAGTTTTGACCGTTTGTATAAACGGAGACCCCTATTAGACCGTTTCAGTGCCCGGTTTTCCCAAGCATTCACCCCCGAGACATGTATTTCTATTGATGAGTCCTTGGTACATTTTAAAGGGAGGCTTCAATACCGTCAGTACCTGCCGGGTAAGACTGCAAGGTATGGTGTGAAGATGTTTAAGCTGTGCGAGTGCATCAGGGTATACCTACAGATTTAGGATGTATGAAGGGAAGGACACCAGTATTCATCCCCCAGAATGCCCCCCCCCCTTACTGGGAGTTAATGCAAAAATTGTGTGGGATTTGGTGCACCCACTGCTGGACCAGGGTTACCACCTCTGCCTGGATTAATTTTATACCAGCGTCCCGCTCTTCAACTGCCTCTCTTTCAGAAGTACTGCGGCATGCGGCACTGCTAGAAGAAATCTGAGAGGCCTCCCTAAGACTCTTCTTGGGCAAACACTCAGAAGGGGTGAGAGCAGGGCACAATCTAGCAGCAACATATTGTGTGTCACGTACAAGACAAGAGAGATGCCACACCAGTACCCATGTACCTGTACGAGGTACCAGTGCAGAGACCCCCCCCAAACCAGACTGCATCCTGGACTACAATAGGTACATGGGAAGGGTGGACTTGTCAGATCAAGTCCTGAAGCCCTACAGCGCCATGCGGTGTGGTATAAGAAGTTGGCCCGGACACATCATACAGATGGCATTGTACAATGTGTACGTGCTACGTCGATGTACAGGCCAGAGGGGAACTTTCCTGAAATTTCAAGTGGTGGTTATCAAGAAACTAATTTTTAGGGACCAGGAAGGGGGGGCACCCAGTACTTCTGGAAGCGAGGCCACACGCATCGCACCAGGGCAACACTTTCCAGGAGAAGTTCCCCAAACTGGCAAGAAGGGAAAAAGTCAAAAGAGGTGCAAAGTCTGCTATAAGAGGGGGATAAGGGAGGACACAATATATCAATGTGACACGTTTCCTGAAAAACTAAGGCTCTGTATGAAAGAGTGTTTTAAAATTTATCATCCATCCCTTGGTTTATAATTTACCCCAATTTTACTTACCCTGATGTACTCCGCACAGCTTATCCCCCCTCGTCTTTCCACTCTGGGCCCTGCTGTGTGCCCAGGCAGCTGTTAACAGCCACATGGAGGGTATTGCCGTACCCGTGCGAACCCACATTACAGTTTATGGGGTGTAGGTCTCTGGTCAAAATGCTCACTACACCTCTAGATGAATGCCTTAAGGGGTGTAATTTTAAAATGGGGTCACTTCTCGGGGGTTTCAACTGTACTGGTACCTCAGGGGCTTCTGCATACATGACTTCGCACCAGAAAATCCCCAGTAGGCCAAATGGTGGTCCTTTCCTTCTAAGCCCTCCCATGGGCCCAAACGGCAGTTTATCACCACAAATGGGGTATTACCGCACTCAGGATAAATTGGGCAACAAAATGGGGTATTTTGTTCCCTGTGAAAATAAGAAATTTTGATGAAAAATTACATTTTATTGGAAAAAATGTCATTTTTTTTACATTTCACAGCCCAATTCAAATACGTGCCGTGTAAAAACTGTGCGGTCAAAATGGTAACAACAACCATAAATGAATTCCTTGAGGGGTGCAGTTTCCGAAATGGGGTCACTTTTGGGGGATTCCTACTGTTTTGGCACCTCAACGCCTCTTCAAACCTGGCATGCTGCCTAAAATATATTCTAATAAAAAAGAGGCCTCAAAATCCACTAGGTGCTTCTTTGCTTCTGGGGCTTGTGTTTTAGTCCACGATCGCACTAGAGACACATGTGGGCATTTCTAAAAACTGCAGAATCTGGACAATACATATTTAGTAGTGTTTCTCTGGTAACATCTTCTGTGTTACAGAAAAAAAATTAATACAATTGAAATTCAGCAAGAAAAATGAAATTTGCAAATTTCACCTCCACTTTGCTTTAGGGTATGTGCACACGGTAGCAGGCTTTTACATCTGGAAAGACAGACTGTTTTCAGGAGAAAACAGCTGCCTCGTTTCAGACGTAAATGCTCCTCCTCGCATCTTGCGAGGCTTCTCTGACAGCTGTAAATTTTGAGCTGTGCTTCATAAAGTTCTATAAAGAACGGCTCAAATTACGTCTGAAAGAAGTGTCCTGCACTTCTTTTGCTGAGGCTGTATTTTTACGAGTCGTCATTTGACCGCTGTCAAACGACGACGCGTAAATGACAGGTTGTCTGCACAGTACGTCGGCAAACACATTCAAATGAATGGGCAGATGTTTGCCGACATATTGTAGCCCTATTTTCAGACGTAAAACTAGGCATAATACGCCTCGTTTACGTCTGAAAATAGGTTGTGTGAACCAAGCCTTAATTCCTGTGAAATGCCTAAAGGGTTAAATAAACTTTCTAAATGCGGTTTTGAATATTTTGAGGGGTCTAGTTTTCAAAATGGGGTGTTTTTATGGGGGTTTCTAATACATAGGCCCCTTAAAGCCACTTCAGAACTGAACAGGTACCTTAAAAAAAAGGCTTTTGAAATTTTCTTAAAAATATGAGAAATTGCTATTTATGTTCTAAGCCTTGTAACGTCCAAGAAAAATAAAATGTTCAAAAAACGATGCCAATCTAAAGTAGACATATGGGAAATGTGAACTAGTGACTATTGTGGGTGTTATAACCGTCTGGTTTACACCAATAAACACTGAATATATCGTCCAAATTTCCCCACTAACATAAAGCCCAATGTGTCACGAGAAAACAATCTCAGAATCGGTTGGATAGGTTTAAGCATTCCGACATTATTAACACATAAAGTGAAATATGTCAGATTTGAAAAATGGGCTCTGAGCCTTAAAGAGGCTCTGTCACCAGATTCTCAAATCCCTATCTCCTATTGCATGTGATCGGCGCTGCAATGTAGAGAACAGTAACGTGTTTTTTTTTTAAAAAACTTTCATTTTTGGCCAAGTTATGAGCTATTTTATATATATGCAAATGAGCTTTGAAATGGACAACTGCGCGTGTTTTTTTTTCGTATGTCCAACTGGGCGTGTATTGTGTTTTTAACTAGGCGTGTTTACGTGTATGACGCTGACCAATCAGTGACCAGTCAGCGTCATACACTCCTCTCCATTCATTTACACAGAACATAGTGTTCTTACTAGAACGATGTGCAGCCACATACACAAGTGTCCTGATAATGAATACACATGACCTCCAGCCTGGACGGCATGTGTATTCAGAATCCTGACTCTTCTGAATCTTTTCTGTGAGATTACAGCAAGCCACGCGTAATCTCGCGAGATTACGAGGTAAACGAGATTTAGTTTCCCTTGCTGGAAATCTCACAGCCTAGGGGCTGATTAGAAGTCCCTAGTACAGAAATCATGTCAGCCCAGGATAGGGGGTACATGTGTGATCGCTGTGGGTCTGACCGTTGGGACCCCCAGCGATGTGTAGAAGGGGGGGGGTACCTAAATTCCTCTTAAACGCTTGATGACAATGGACCAGCGATCCATTGATTTCTATGGGACATCTGAGACCGCTGTCTTCGGCAGCTCTATAGTAATGTATGGAGCGCATGGCTTTCATGCGTATCAGCGCTGCATTCTCATTGAGCACTTCAGGTGAATTTCAGCCCCCTGTTCTCATTTTTGCTGGGGGTCCCAATAGTCGGACCCACAGCGATCACACATGTATCCCGCATCCGTTAAAATAGCTTTTTTTTTCCACCAACCCTTCCACAAAAAATGTGCTAAAAGTTAGTTAAAGGGGTTGTCCGAGATACCAAAATTTTTTCAAAAACGGTGTCATACATTACCCCTTAGGCCCCATGCACACGAACGTGTTTTTGCGGCCGCAATTCCCCCGAAAATCAACGGGAGAATTGCGGCCCCATTCTTTTCTATGGGGCCATGCACACGACCGTAGTTTTTACGGTCCGTGCATGGCCCGGGAACCCGCACCGCAGAAAGAACGGGCATGTCCTATTGCGGACATCTTCTGCGGTACGGGCTCATTGAAATGAATGACGGCGGCCATGTGCATGTCCCGCGATTTGCGGGCGGCCCGCGGCTGACAGTGCACAGACACACGGCGTGTCCTCGCGAGATCACGCTGTGACGTGTCTCACTACCTCCCACAGGAACTTCATTGCGTCGGATGAGCGAGGACACGCTGTGTGTCTGTGAACTGCCAGAAGCTGGGTGGTAACACACACAATACACGCCCAGTTGGACATAACTTTAAACACTCCCAGTTGTACATAAGAAAGGCTCATTTGCATAAATATAAAAATGGTCATAACTTGGGCAAAATTTTTTTTGAAAAAAAACAAAACGTTACTGTTATCTACATTGCAGCGCCGATCTGCTGCAATAGGAGATAGGGGTTTGAAAATCTGGTGACAGAGCCTCTTTAAGGTCTAAAATAGGCTGGTCATTAAGGGGTTAAAAGTGTTTTTTGTTGTGCAAAAGTAGTAGACCATGAAAAAACATATACATATTTGCTATCGCCGTAATCGTATAGAACCATAGAATAAAGGTAACATGCTATTTGCGCCGCACAATAGATGGTGTATATTTAAAATGCAAAAAATAATTGTGGAATTGATGTTTTTTTTTCTCCATTCCACTCCAAAAAAGTTAATAAAAGTTAGTAAATAAACTATATGCAAGTCAAAATAGTTACATTAAAATACAACACGTCCTGCAAAAAACAAGCCCCCATACAGCTGTGTTGACGGAAATATAAAAAAGTTATGGCTCTTTGAATGCAAAAAAATTGCAAGGTCATTAAAGCATTCCTTCAAAGTTATTCTCCCGCCCGATCTGACATAGGGCATGGAGAGCCGTAACTGCACGCTGGGCAGTGCAGTTACCAAGACAACCGTACGACGCCCCGTGAGTATCATGCACGGGTCCTATTTTAATAGGAGCTGTGCACGATACTCACAGGGTAACGTACGGTTGCCTCGTCAACTGTATCGTCCAATGTGCAGTTTCTGTTCTACCTCTCTGTGTTCCGGCTGACGCTGTTTCTGTAAGTCCCATAGAACTAAATGCTACGCTGTTTCAGTAACTGGCATTCACTACTATGGAAGTTGTGCAAACAGCGTAGCTCAGCGAGCTACGCTGTTTTCTTCTTCATGGTCGGGAATCATACGGCCGTAACACAGAGCGGTGGAAAGGGGTTTAGGGGCCCTGTTCCAGAGGTGGGACCCGCATCTATCTGACATTTATGGCATATCCTGTGGATATGTCATAAATGTCCCTCGTGGGAACACTCCTTTAACCCCTTAAGGATGCAGCCTAGTTTGGGCCTTAAAGAGGCACTCACCAGATTCTCAAATCCCTATCTCCTATTACTGTAATCATGATTACAGTACGGGACAGTAGTTCCACGCAGAGGCAGGGACTCCTAGCATCGTACATCACTATGATGCTAGGAGCCCGGCTCCCTGCAATGTGTTCGGTCCGGGTCTTGCGGCCGAAATACATTCCGTACATTACGGACGTAACATGGTCGTGTGAACCCAGCCAAAGTGTTATCAGAGAAACGCAACTCAATATTTATTGCCCAGATTCTGCAGTTTTTAGAAATATCCCACATGTGGCCCTAGTGTGGTAATGGACTGAAAAACCTGCCTCAGAAACAAAGAAGCTGCTAGAGAATTTTGGGGCCTCCTTTTTTTTTTTAGACTATATTTTAGGCACCATGTCAGGTTTGAAGAGGTCTTGTGGTGCCAAAACAACGGAAAGCCCCCAAAAGTGACCCCCACTTTGGAAACTACACCCCTCAAGAAATGTATCTAGTGGTATAGTTAGGATTTTGACCCCAGTTTTTTTTTTTGCTAAACTTATTACAATTAGTCTGTAAAAATTAAAATCTACTTTTTTCTGAAAAAATTTAGGAAAAGCACAACAACATTTGTAAAGCATCTTCTCCCGATTACGGCAATGCCCCATATGTGGTAATAAACTGCTGTTTGGACACACGGCAGGGCTCACAAGAGAAGGAGCAGCATTTGGATTTTGGAGAGCAGATTTTTCTGGAATAGTTTTCAGTGCCATGTCGTGTTTGCAACGCCCTAGAGGGACCAAAACAGTGGAAACCCTCCAAAAGTGACCCCATTTTGGAAATCACACCCCTCAAGGAATATTTCTAGGGATATAGTTAGCAGTGTGACACCACACGGTTTATGCAGAATTTATTGGAATTATGCAATGAAATTGAAAATCTAAATTTTTCTAATAAAATGTGGTTTTAGCTCATATTTTTTCATTTTCGCAAAAGATAAAGGAGAAAAAGCACCCCAACATTTGTAAAGCAAACTCTTCTGGGCACACCAATAGCCCATATGTGGTGGTAAACTGCTGTTTATGCACACGGCAGGGCTTAGAAAAGAAGGAGCACCATTTGACTGTTGGAGCTCAAGTTTTGCTGGAATGGTTTGCGGCGCCATGTCACATTTGCATAGCTCCTGAGGAGCCAAAACAGTGCAAACCCCACAAAAGTGACCCCACTTGACCCCCTCATGGAATTTATCTAGCGGTATAGTGAGCATTTTGACCCCACTGTTTTTTTGTTGAATTTATTGGACTTAGGCAGCGAAAATTAAAATCGACATTCTTTCCACTAAAATGTTGATATATTTTTTTTTCATTTTCACAAGGAATAAAAGGAGAAAAAGCGCCCAAACCATTTTAAAGCAATTTCTCCTGAGTACAGCCATACCCCATATGTGGTAATAAACTGTTTGGACACACGGCAGGGCTCAGAGTGGCAGGAGTGCTACTTGACAGATTTTGGTTTTGGGCGCCATGTCGCATTTGCAGAGCCCCTGAGGTACCAGTACAGTAGAAACCCCTGAGAAGTGACTCCATTTGGAAACTATACCCCTCATGGCATTCATCTAGGGGTGTAGTGAGCATTTTGATCCCACAGGTATTTCATAGATTGTATTAGAATAAGGCAGTGAAAATGAAAAAAAAACAATTTTCCCCAAAAATTTAGATTTGCTTCCAGAAGAAACACACAATTTTATTACCCGATTTCTCCCGAGTATGGCAATACCCCATGTTGGCTTTTAGAGTGCAGATTTTGCTGAACTGGTGCACAGGCGCCATGTCGCATTTGCAGTGCTCCCTTAGGTACCTGAGTAGAGTGGAAAACCCTAAGAAGTGACCCCATTTTGGAAACTGCACCCCTCAATGCATTTTTAAGGGGTGTAGTTGGCATTTTAACCCCACAGGTTTTTTTTTAATTAGAAAGGAACGCTCAGCGGATGGTGCAAAGTGAAAATTGCAATTTTCCACAGGTATATGCCATTTTAGTGCACAATATATTGTGCCCAGTTCGTGCCACTGAAGTCAAATACCTCAAACTGTTAGGGCTTACTTCGACGAACGTGTAATACGTCCGTGCAACGTGCGTGATTTTCACGCGCCTCGCACGGACCTATGTTAGTCTATGGGGCCATGCAGACTGTCCGTGAGTTTCACGCAGCGTGTATCCGCTGCGTAAAACTCACGACGTCCTATATTTGTGCGTTGTTCGCGCATCACGCACCCATTGAAGTCAATGGGTGCATGAAAATCACGCACAGCACATGAAAGCACTTCCGTGTGACGCGCGTGATTCGCGCAACAGCAGTAAAAAGTATGAATGATAACAGAAAAGCACCACGTGCTTTTCTGTTTACAAACATACAAACAGAGTATCATAATGATGGCGGCTGCGTGAAAATCATGCAGCCACGCATCATACGCGGTTGACACACGGAGCTGTTAAGTACCTTTTGCGCACGCAAAACGCAGCGTTTTTTGCACGCGCATAACGCACACGCTCGTGTAAATCCGGCCGCAAGCAGGTCCTCCCGGGAATGGCGATGCCATATATGTGGACATAGATTGCTGTTTGGGCACGCCGCAGGGTTCAGAAGGGAGGGAGCGCCACTAGACTTTTGGAGCGCAGATTTTGCTTGGCAGTTGTTCTGTTTTGGGGTTTCGCTGGTATTTGAGTTTATAATGTGGGGGCATATGTAAGCTGGGCAGAGTAGATCAGGACATAATAAGAGTGTATAATAATGTGGTAAATAATAATCCACAGATGTGGGTCAAGTGTCGCACTGATAAATAAAAAATCGTATCCGCTTTTGGAACGCTCTGCACATTTTGCATCGCCATATTCTGACAGCCATAACTTTGTTATTTTTTCTCCACCAGAGTGGTGTGAGATTGCGGGACAATCTGTAGTTTTTATTTGTACCATTTTGGGGTAAATGCGTTTTTTTTTAGTTTTTTTTATTTATTTTTTTATTTTATTTCTTTTTTGATCACTTTTTATTTCATTCTTCAAGCAAGGTGACCAATTTTTATTAATTTTTTATTTTTTTACGGCGTTCACCATGGGCTATAAATGACAATTTTATGTTATTCTGCGGGTCGATACGATTATTATTTTTTAACGTGAAACTTTTTTTTTTTTTACTTTTTTTACATTTTTATTAACTTGTCCCACTAGGGGACTTGAAGGCATGAAGCCCTAATCGCTATTCTAATACACTGCACTATCTACATAGTGCAGTGTATTAGAGCTGTCAGCTATTCACTGACAGCAAGCCTATTAGGCTTCGCCTCCCGGCGGGGCCTAATAGGCTTCCGTACTAGGAGGCCATTGTTAGGCCTCCGGTTGCCATAGCAACCATAAGCACCCACGCGGTGCCTATGGTTGCCATTAACAACCATCGGGTGCGATCTAACCATCTAGATGCAGCGATCGCTTTTGATCGCTGCATCTAAGGGGTTAATCGGCCGGATCAGAGCCTAGCTCCGGTCCTGGCCGTTAGAGCAGGATGTCAGCTGCGGCCATGGCAACCATCAGGGGTGCCGACAGGCTAGATATCACCTAGATGCAGTGATCGCGCTTCTGAGCCAGCTCCATCACATACACGTTCTCACGGAGCTGTGATTGGTCAGTCTGCTGCGACTGACCAATCACAGCGATCGCGGGCAGGGGACCACTGTGATTGGTCCCCTGCCGTCCTACTGTGCCGATCAACTATCATAAACAGTTGATTGCACAATTCTGTCACCCTGTCCTACCTGGTGTGGTAAGGGTATGTAGTGATTCAGAGCGCACAAGATCCGGTAGGTGCACGAATAGGGTCCCAACCCGATTACGTAGTAAAGAAATATTCGGCACACAAAGTGATGATTTTAGCAAATATTTAGATTTTTTTTATTTTTTCAAAATAGTAGCAGTTTACAAGCGCCATAAGAAAGCAGTAAACTGCTACTAATTTATGCAGCACCAACGACTGGATGAACCAGACACCAGGAGGTAAAGTGCCTGATGAAGGCCTGATATACGACCGAAACGTCGCACTTAACCTCTGGCATCAATTTTTGATAAAATAAAACCGAAAGATTTGCTAAAATCATCACTTTGTGTGCCGAATATTTCTTTACTACTGGTGTGGTAAGGGGTTAAATGTAAGTCGGCTCAGCTCAGGAGCTGGAAGACAATGATGATGGCGGCGCCAACAGGTGATCGAAGAGGGGGAGGCCGAGACAAGTATTGAGGGTGACGGCAGCGCTAGCTCCGCACAGAATGTCCTGATGCTGGCCTGGCCAAGACGTTCTGTGCGCAGCAGCGCCATGGCCGCCCATCGCTCATAATTCTCTCACACTGGCTAGTAGCCGGGCAGCGGGCGGCTGCAGAGAAAACATATTTAAAATAAATATAACTGCAGAGGAGGAGGGATGGGTGGCCAGGCCAGGCAGCCCAGCGGCCCACCGGGGAATCTTCCTGGTAATTACAATGGCCAATCCGCCCCTGGTCCTACATCACTGATGCGAACTTTGTCAGCGTGCATGCTAAGACACTCATTTTCATACTTATGGTATCTGATTTAAAGGGATAGTACAGAAGCAAAATGCAATGCAAAGTCTTCAATTTTTCCACATTTTGTTATGTTGAGGCCTTGTGCCAAAATAAAAAAATATTCAAGTTTTGCCATCCTACACTCCACTATGTTGGCGTACATGTGGTGAGAGGAGCGATTTCCTTCATGCTTGGTGGAAATGCCCGCTGGTATATGATTTTTGGAAGGTGACTTTTTCCTTAATATCTAACGTTACTCATTGCACATTCCTCCCACCCCCGGCACTGGCTCTTTGCTTCATAGGCATTATGGACATCCCGCAATCCATGAGAACGATTGTGGGACATATAAAAATGGCTGCTAGGATTGTGATAGCTAGATCCTGGAAGTCCCCGTCACCCCTGGTACTTCAGGAACTCACTAACCAGTCTCGCTTGGATTGGCTAATGGAAACAATGCTGGCAATACGACTTTGTAGATCAACTTCCTGCTCTATGTCCGCAAACTCCTGTTGTATCCGTTAGATGAGATATATCCAGTATATTTATTTGTATCTCGACTCTGGGATGTATAATTTCTAATTCTCTGTTTATCGAATTTAGTCCTGACTAGGTATGCTCATTTTGTCAGTCAGATTATTTGTTTTGCTATTCAATAGACCTGTATGACTTCTATTTTACCCCTTATCTCTTCAGCAGTCACGTTTTTTTTTACTGTCTGTTTGTTTTTCTCTCCGTAGTTTTGTACTAATGTTGTACCTCATATTCCATTGGACTAAGGTTGTGAGGATTGTTGTTAATTCTTATTTTATTTTCTTAATAAAAAATAAAGAAATTTATTGGTAAAAAAAGTTTACAATTATTTTTAATAAAAAATGTTTCGAAAGTTGCACCAAACACACCGATAGACATTTTTATATAAAAAAAAACCCAAATGATTTGAAAGGAGTACGTAGCCTGTAATTTCTACCCTAAACACGGAGTAAATACTACTATAGTCATTTGATTCTCCGAACCTTTCACCTGCCCATACATGTGCAGCATGTAATGGGGAGGGCTGCACAAACCCTTGGGCACTTTACATTTTTCTCCTACCCTCCTCCGTTATTT
Organism: Rhinoderma darwinii; assembly: GCF_050947455.1. Classification (NCBI taxonomy): domain Eukaryota; kingdom Metazoa; phylum Chordata; class Amphibia; order Anura; family Rhinodermatidae; genus Rhinoderma; species Rhinoderma darwinii. The sequence goes on along the minus strand of NC_134694.1, from coordinate 62,877,493 downwards.
AGATATCGGTGCCATTATATTTGGCGCCCAATATTTAATTAACCCCCTGAACTGTCAATGGAGCGTGTTTAGGCAAGGGGGCGTGTAAGATCGCTTTGACACTGTCCAATAAGCTACGGACAGTGCCACATCAAGAGCTGGAGAGAGCAGAGCGTGTGCACGCAGCTCGGAGCTGTGCGCACATGCGCTCTCACTCACTCTTCAGCTCTCGGCATACAAGGACAAGACTGCGCAAACTTTCCAGAGAGATCAAAGTCTTGTCCTGGTCTGCCGAGAGCTTAAGAGTGAGTGAGAGCGTGTGCGGGCGTACACGCTCTCCTCTCTCCAGCTCTTGCTCTGGTACTGATTGGACAGTGTCACAGCGATCTTACACGCCCCCTTGTCATTACACGCCCCATTGACAGTTCAGGGGGTTATTTAAATATCAGGTGCCAAACAACGGCATTGATATCTAAACAACGGAAAAGGGTAGGAGAAAAATGTAAAGAGCCTCAGGGTTTGTTCAGCCCTGCCCATAACATGCTGCACATGTATAGGTGAAAGGTTCTCTTTATGCACCAAAATGCAAAATTTTCATAATAAACTTTATAAAAAAAAAATGTCATGTAAAATCAAACATATTTTAATCCATTAAAGACTAAAAACAGATGTCCATCAATTTATTAGTATCTGTTTTTAGACTTTCTTTTTTATCATATAAAAGAGTGGATGCTGTTGACAGAGGTTGACGAACGACACATGGATTTATATTTAGTTTGACTTAGGTGGAAATGCTCTTCAATACAATCCAAGACACAGGAATTATTTGAATGGCATCCGTGTGCGGTGCTAGTCTGCGTATGTCATCCGTATGTCACGCGTTTTTTCCGTCAGCCCAAAAAAATAATTAAGCTGTTTTATTTTTCCCTCATCATTTCTTTGGCAACTGGCGCGTGAAAAACATGGACAGCCCACGGATGACGTCCGTGGGCAGTCCGTTTTTTTCACGCACCCATTAACTACAATGGGCTGCGTGGTGCACAAAAACGCACCAAAAGACGACATGCTGTGAGTTTCACGCAACGGACACACTCTGCATGAAAAGCAATGAATGTCTGAATAGCCCCATTGATTTTCATGGGTCCGTGTGGTGTCTGTAAAAAAAACAGACCGCACAAGGATGTGAAATATGCTCGTATGAATAAGGCCTAATGGGACCCATGAAAGGAATTTTGTAATTTTGCACAAGGCCACACTTTGCCTAAAACCAGCCCTGATGACATTTCCTTCTTTAGGCCAAGATCACACACACACAGATTAGATGCAGTTTTTGTGGCAGTTTTTTGTTGAGTTCTTTTTTACCCCTCACCGCAAAATGACGTGTCTGGTACATCGGTATTGCAAGTAACTTAGTGCAATCCGACATACCAAGCACATCCTGAAGATGAAGCAGACACAGGAGCTGTGCTCGCTTCATCTTCATCCCGCTGCAAAGGTGGTGATCAGTTACCCCGAGCGATCGCGGGTTCCTAGAAACTGCTTTCTGGTCGGCCAGGTACGGCAGCCTATTAGGTCCTGCCCAAAGCTAACTAAGGTCCTGTCCTGGCTAACTGTCAGTTGAAAAATGACAGTTACAATACACTGCACTACACATGTAGTGCAGTGTATTTTTACCGGGATCAGAAGGTCAGGTCTTCAAGTCCCAAAGTAAGTGTAAAAACAAATGTTTAAGAAAAATCAATAAATAAAAGTTTTATGTAATAAAAACAAGAATCACCCTGTTTCCCTGATTAAGGCCCCATGCACACGACAGCATAAAACCTCAGTTTTTGCGGACCGCAATTGCGGTCCGCAAAAACGGAGCCATTCACTTTCATTGAACACTGACACCTTTCCGTAGCACTACGGAAGGGTGTCAGTGCCATGGAAATGTTCCGGGAATTATGGAACATGTCCGTTCTTTCGCATTTTGCGGGCCGTGCTCCCATACTTTGTATGGGAGCACGGCCCGAAAATGCGGCTGTCAGTCAGCGGCTGGCCATGCCCGCAATCGCGGGCCGTGATTGCGGGCACGGTCGTGTGCATGGGGCCTGAGTCCTTTATAATTGGAAAAAAAATTAAAAAAACAATACATAATAGGTATCACCGCATTCGAAACGGCCTGAACTATAAAAATATCATGTTAGTTTTACCGCACATTGAGCAACGTAAAAAAATTAAACAAGAAACCACGTCAGAATTAGTTTTGGTCACTTTGTCTAAAAAATTAAAACGTAATAAAAAGTGATCAAAAAGTCGCAAGTAGCTCAAAATTATACCCACAAAAACTACAGTTCATCACGCCAAAAACAAGACCTCCCACAACAAGATCAACTGAAAAATAAAAAAGTTATGGCTGTCAGAAAATGGCGACACTAAGAGTATTTTTATTGTGGGAAAGTAGTAAAACTTAAAAAAAAAAAAAAACTACCGTATTCTTCGGACTATAAGACGCACCCAGGTTTTAAACAACAGAAAATAGGAAAAAAAATAATATTTTACAAAGAAAAAAGTATTGGTTAAAAAAAAAAATTTGTTCAGTTTCACCACATTCTGAGAGCGATAAGTTATATTTTTCCATAGTTTGAGCGGTGTGAGAGCTTATTTTTTGCGGGACAAGCTGTAGTTTTTATTAGCACCATTTTTTTGGTACGATTTTTTTTATCACTTTTTATTTCATTCTTTTTAGCGCTATGGTGACTAAAAGACAAAGATTCTGGGTTTTTACATTTATTTTTTTTACGCTGTTCACTGTGTGAGTCAAATAATGCTATATTGTAATAATTGCAGACTTTTACGGACACATCGATACCAATTTTTTACATTGTGCTTGGGGAGAAATCGGAAAAGGTTTTTTTTTTTTTTTACTTTTAAACATTTTTTACACTCCTGAAAATGTATCTAACTTTTTTTTTTTTATACACATTTTATTAGTTCCCCTAGGGGACTTGAACCAGCGATAATTAGATCGCTGGTACAGTACACTGCAATACATGGTTGATGTTAAAGTGTAGCTAAACGTTTGACAAACTTCTGACATGTCATAGTGACATGTCAGAAGTTTGGATTGGTGGGGGTCCGAGCACTGAGACCCCCACCAATCGCTAGAACGAAGCAGCTGAAGTGCTCGTGTGAGCGCTCAGCCGCTTAGTTTCTGTTCGGCTTTTTCCAGAAAGCCGATGTATTGGAGTACGGGCTCATAGACTTTCTATTGAGTCCGTAACACCGATACATTTATTTCCAGAAAAAGCCGAACAGACACGAAGCAGCTGAGCTGCTTCGTTCTAGCAATTGGGTGGGGTTCTCAGTGCTTGGACCCCCACCAATCTAAACTTCTGACATGTCACTATGACATGTCAGAAGTTTGTCAAACGTTTATCTACACTTTAAGGAAATAGGGTAACTCGCTGAGCTACGCTGATTCCGTAACTCCCATAGTAGTGAATGGCAGTTACAGAAGTTTCCGTAACTACTATTCAGTTATATGAGAGTTATGGAAACTGTGTAGCTCAGCGGGTTATGCTGTTTGCGTAACTCAATCATGTAACCAGGAAGTGAAGTGGCCGGAAGACAGCGGAGCCGGGTAATATAGAACGGGGTTTAGGGGGCCCCGTTCTAAACATAGATGCGGGTCCCAGAGGTGGAACCCGCATCTATCTGACGTTTATGACATATCCTCTGGATATGTCATAAATGTCCTTCATGGGAAAACCACTATAAATGCTGCGTTCGCTATTGACCGCGGCATTTAACTAGTTAAACGTCCAGGAACAGTTCATGGCTGTTCCTGGCCATTAGAGCAGCGTGTCAGCTGCTGACACCTGCAGTGTATGGAGCAAGCTCAGCGTGAGCCCACTTCATACATAATCGCCTCCCCGCTCCATGATGTGCCGGCACATCATGGGTCGAGAAGGGGTTAAGTAAGGAGTGGTCAGGGGGCATGTTCTTTATACTGCACAGTGAAAGCTGTAAGAAAAATAAAAAATAAAACACCTATGCTGTTTTTTAGTTTCCACGTCTCCCAAAAATTGTTATAAATAGTGATGAAAAAAATTCTGTGTACCCCAAAATGGAACCAATAACAATTACAGATCCTTCCACAAAAACCAAGCCCTCACACAGCTCCGCCAATGGAAAAGTAAAACGTTATGACTCTCAGAACTCAATGATGCTAAATAACGGCCCAGACTAATTTTTTAGGTCCAGTAGTTTTTCACTAAAAACCACACCATTATTTGCTAGAACCCACAGGTGGACCCTGTAGATGCAGCAGAGATTAGGGAACTTTAGGGCCTTGTGCTGTTTATAGGGCTAGTGAAGAAGTCAAAGATTAGGCAATACTGGAGCGCAGATATTTTGTGTAATACCCAAAAGACCCGGCCTGTGCATAAAGGATTAGTTCAAAGCGTACCACACCAATCCATGGATTATTCATTCACCCCATTATTACATCATCCTATTATGTATGACCTTATGCACTCTGCCCAGCTTATATATACCCTGATGTACTCAGCCCAGCTTACATATACCCTGATGTACTCTGCCCAGTGTACATATACCCTGATGTACTCCACCCAGATTACATATACCCTGAAGTACTCCGCACAGTTTACATATGCCCCCACATAATAAGCTGAAATACCAGTAAAACCCAAACAAAACTACTACCAAGCAAAATCTGCTCTCCAAAAGCCAAATGGCGGTCCTTTCCGAGCTTGGCAATGTGCCCAAACAGCAGTTTATGACCACATGGGGTATTACTGTACTCTGGAGAACCCACTTAATTTATGGGGTGTGTGTCTGCAGTGGCACAAGCTGGGCACAACATATTGGGCACTGAAATGGCAATTTTCAATCTACAAACATCCACTGTGCATGAATTTCTGCAAAATGCTCACAATACCTCTAGATGAATTCCTTGAGGGATGTAGTTTCCAAAATGGCTTAATTTTTTGGGGGTCTCCACTGTACTGTTACCTCAGCTCAGTGCAACATGGTGTGCGAAAATTAATCTTGCAAAATCTCTACTCCAAAAAACAAATTTCAGTCTTCCCTTTTAAGCCTTGCAGTGTGTCCAAATAGCAGTTCACAACCACGTATTGCCTTACTCAGGAGAAATTGCGTAACAAATTTTTGGGTGTCTTTTCTCCTGTAGTCCTTGTAAAAATAAAAAATGTTGAGCTAAATCTACATATTATTAGAAAAAAATTTAGATTTTCATTTTCACGGCTCAATTCTAATAAAATCTATAAAACACCTGTGTGGTCAAAATGCTCACTACACCCCTAATTTAATTCCTTGAGGGGTAAAGTCTCAAAAATGGGGTCAAATCTGGGGAATTTCTACTGTACTGGTACCTCAGGAAGCACTGCAAATGCGACATAGTGCCCAGAAACTAATCCAGCAAAATCTGAACTACTAAAGCCAAATTGCGACCCCTTCCCTTCTGAGCCCTACCATGTGCCCAAACAGCAGTCTATGACCACATATTGGGTATTTCCGTATTCGGGAGAAATAGCTTTACAAATGTTGGGGTTCTTTTTCTTCTTTTATTTGTTGAGAAAATGAAAGATTTTGAGCTAAAGCTTCGTCTTATTGGGAAAAAATATAATTTTTATTTTCACTGCCCAATTTGAATAAAATCTATAAAACACCTATGGAGTCAAAATGCTCACTACACCCCTAGATTAATTCCTCGAGGGTTGAAGTTTCCCAAATGGAGTCACTTTTGGGGAGTTTCCACTGTTTTGGTCCCACAGGGGCTTTGCAAATGCGACATGGTGCCAAGAAACCAATCCAGCAAAGTCTGTGCTCCAAAAGCCAAGTGGCGTTCCTTCTCTTCTAAGCTCTGGTGTGTGCCCAAACAGCAGTTTATGACCACATATGGGGTATTTCCGTACTCTGGAGAAGTTTCTTAATACATTTTGGGGGTCTTTTTCTTCTTTACTCCTTGTGGAAATAGATTTATTTTTTTCAGCTAAAACGACATCTTATTTGAAAAATATAATTTTTTTATTTTCACATCCAAATACTAATAAAATCTATATAACACCGGTGGGGTCAAAATTCTCACTACACCCCAAGATGAATTCCTTGTGGGGTGTAATTTCTAAAATGGGGTCTTTTTTGGGTGTTTCCTTTGTTTTGCCACCACAAGACCTTTTAAAACCTGACATGGTGCCTAACATATAATCTAATAAAAAGAAGGCCCCAAAATCCTCTAGGTGCTCCTTTGCTTCTGAGGCCTGTGTTTAAGTCCATTTAGCACACTCAGGCCCACACGTTGCCCTATTTATAAAAATTGCAGAATCTGGGCAATAAATATTGCGTTTCTTTAGTAAAACCTTCTGTGTTACACAAATAAATGAATTAAATAGGAATTTCTGCAAAAAAAATGAAATTTGTAAATTTCACCTCTACTTTGCTTTAATTCTTGTGAAATGCCTAAAGGGTTAAAAAAAAACTTTCTAAATGCTGTTTTGAATACTTTGAGGGGTGAAGTTTTTAAAATTGGGTGACTTATGGGGATTTGTATTGTATGAGCCTCTCAAAGCCACTTTGCAACCGAACTGGTCCCTGAAAAAATAGCCCTTTGAAATTTTCTTGAAAATGTAAGAAATTTCTGCTAAGTTCTAAGCCTTGTAATGTCCTAGAAAAAGAAAAGGATGTTCAAAAAACAATGCCAATCTAAAGTAGACGTACGGAAAATGTTAACTAGCAACTATTTTGTGTGGTATAACTATTTGTCTTACAAGCAAATATTTAAATTTATAAAAATGCTAATTTCTGCAATTATTCGCAAAATTTTGGTGTTTTTCACAATTAAATACTGAATTCATTTACCAAATTTTACCAGTAACATAAAGTCCAATATGTCATCAGAAAACAACCTCAGAATCGCTTGGATAGGTAAAAGCATTCCAAATGTCAGATTTGAAAAATTAGGCTCTGTCAGGAAGGTCAAAAGTGGCCGCAGCGGAAAGAGGTTAACTAAAGCCAGAAGTGGATCCAAGAGCAAGGAAAGATATACAGAAAAGACTGATGCATCTCCTTTCTTTTATGTCAACTTCTGTGTTTGGCTCAAAAACTGGCACAAAAAATGCATCAAAACCTTGCATCAGGGGGGTATTAGGGGTACTTCTGTAAGGGGCCCGGCCAGTGGCCTGCGGCATGAGGGGGCCTGTGTCGCCCGCCGGCACGGGCCCCCACCATGGCCGGAAGCTCCGCTAACAGCCGCTATGGCTGCTACAGCGGGACGCCACTGAACACTACGGCAGAGCAGGGAGGTATCTCCCCGCTCTGCCATTAAACAAAAGACATGTATCCCCTATCCACAGGATAGGGGATACATGTGTGATCGCTGGCATTGATAGGGAGAACGGGGGACTGAAAGTCCCCTGAAGTTCTCCATCACAAACCTCGGACTTCCGGGGTCTGTGTCGGCAGCTCCGTAGAAATGAATGGAGCGCCGGTCGCGCTTGTGCGCATTCGTGACCAGCGCTCCTTTTATTTTTATTGAGCTGCGCAGACGCCGGAAGTCAGAGGTTAGTCATGGAGAACTTCAGGGGACCTTCGGTCCCCCGTTCTCCCTATCAATGCCAGCGATCACACATGTATCCCCTATGCTGTGGATAGGGGATACATGTCTTTTGTAGGACACACTGTAGGTCAGATTTTTTTGGGGGGGCTGCATAGCGTTACCTACAGGGGGGGCTGTATAGCGTTACCTACAGGGAGGGCTGTATGGCGTTACCTACAGGGGTGCTGTATAGTGTTACCTACAGGGGGGGCTGTATAGCGTTACCTACAGGGGGGCTGTATAGCGTTACCTACAGGGGGGGCTGTATAGCGTTACCTACAGGGGGGGCTGTATGGCGTTAGCGCCATACAGCCCCCACCGTAGAGATCGCCATACAGAGTCCCCCCTGTAGATAACGCCATACAGAGTCCCCCCTGTAGATAACGCCATACAGAGTCCCCCCTGTAGATAACGCCATACAGAGTCCCCCCTGTAGATAACGCCATACAGAGTCCCACCTGTAGATAACGCCTTACAGCCCCCCCCTGTAGGTAACGCTATACAGCCCCCCCCCCTGTAGGTAACGCTATACAGCCCCCCCCCTGTAGGTAACGCTATACAGCCCCCCTTGTAGGTAACGCTATACAGCCCCCCTTGTAGGTAACGCTATACAGCCCCCCTTGTAGGTAACGCTATACAGCCCCCCCTGTAGGTAACGCTATACAGCCCCCCCGTGGGTAACGCTATACAGCACCCCCCTGTGGGTAACGCTATACAGCCCCCCTGTAGATAACGCCATACAGCCCCCCCATAGAGAACGCCATACAGCCCCCTCTGTAGAGAACTCCATTCAGCCCCCTCTGTAGAGAACTCCATTCAGCCCCCTCTGTAGAGAACTCCATACAGCCCCCTCTGTAGAGAACTCCATTCAGCCCCCTCTGTAGAGAACTCCATACAGCCCCCTCTGTAGAGAACTCCATTCAGCCCCCTCTGTAGAGAACTCCATTCAGCCCCCTCTGTAGAGAACTCCATACAGCCCCCTCTGTAGAGAACGCCATACAGACCCCATTGTAGAGAACGCCATACAACCCCCACTGTAGAGAACGCCATACAACCCCCACTGTAGAGAACGCCATACAGACCCCCTTGTAGAGAACGCCATACAGACCCCCTGTAGATAACGCCATACAGCCCCCTTTGTAGATATCTACAGAGGGGGCTGTATGGCGTTATCTACAGAGGGGGCTGTATGGCGTATGCTTGTGTGTGTCCCTGGCCTTAATCTCTCACTGTATTTACATACCTTTTCCTTTGCACACTCAGACCCTCTCATTCTACCCCATCTGCATCACTTTTGATGCTCCATAGCAGATGCTAATACCTGTTCCATGGTAGTTACATTCTTGTTTGGAGAATTTGGTTAAAATGTTTTTTCGCTTTGAAGCTTTTTTGCATATGAATGATGAGAAACACTTGTATAGGTGAATGCTCTAAACACATATAAGACTATTAGCAATGAAGGAGAATTACAAAAGCCTCTACACATTCTAACAAACTGTAGTGATAAATGTCCATATTTTTATGCACTATGGGCCTCGAGAATCAAATACATGCAACAAATAGTAGTTTATTTTGTAAACTTCACTGGAAAAATGAAAGCAGATCTGTCACCATGCTATGATGCCATATGAATAGGCAGCAGAGTATGGGGACGGGTCTGCTCTACTGTGAGCAAAAGGTATGATCCAGCACTTGATGAAGAAACCTCAGGACTTTATTGTATTAACCCCTTGCGTACCTTCGCCGTAATAGTACGTCGCTGGCCGCATATGCCAGCGTACCTTCGCCGTACTATTACGTCGAAGGATCAAACTGTCACTCTGTGAAATCACAAAGTGATAGCGACATGGCGGCAGCTGTCAGTGATAGCTGACCGCCTCTGTTGCCGTGCTGGGGACAGATCTGCATGCCCCGATGTCGGCGATTGCTGTGATTGGTCAGTCTTTAGAGACTGACCAATGACAGCTATCTATGACGTAGGAAACCGGAGAAAGCTCCTGTCAGCGTCTCTGATCTCCTCATTTCTGTGAGAACTGTGAGGAGATCGGAGAGTGACAGAACTACAGTTGAAAACAGTGGAAAAACAGCGTTTTTAGTGCCCATCTGCCCTTTATAGTGCCCATCTGCCCTTTATAGTTCCCATCTGCCCTTTATAGTGCCCATCATCCCTCAGAATATAACTAATAATATTCTTTAGTGCCCATTAGGGCCCAGCAGCCCTCTCCAGTGCCCACCAGCCATCTTTAGTACCCACCAGCCATTTTAGTGCCCACCAGCAATCTTTAGTGCCCACCAGCCCCCTTTGCTGCTCATTATAGTGCCCATCAGTCCTCCCTAGTAACAATCAAACCTATATAATACTCTTCTTTAGTGCCCATCAGTATATTAGCCCCCTTTAGTGCCCAGCAGCCCTCTCCAGTGCCCACCAGCCATCTTTAGTACCCATCAGCCATTTTAGTGCCCACCAGCAATCTTTAGTGCCCACCAGCCCCCTTTGCTGCTCATTATAGTGCCCATCAGTCCTCCCTAGTAACAATCAAACCTATATAATACTTTTCTTTAGTGCCCATCAGTATATTAGCCCCCTTTAGTGCCCATCAGCCCTCTTTACTGCCCTATCCTTTAGTTCTTCATAAAAAAAATATAAAAAAACAAAAAAAAACAAAAAAAAAAAATACAAAAAAAGTTTTAGTAATTTAGTAGTAATTTTGTGTGCTACTTTTGCACGTCACAGTTTCCTTGCCAATACTGTTCAGGAATTTAGTTTTGCACGTCAGGGTTAGTGCAGTGTTATTACACACCCGTAATGTCTCGTCTATTTAGCGTGGAGGAGGCATATGCCATTTTATGTTCAGATACAGATAGCGCCAGTGAGGGTGGATCTGAGTTTGTGTTATCCTCCTCCAGTGATGAGGAACCCCCTCAGAAACGAAGCAGGGCTAGTGATCCGAATGAGCCCAGCACAAGTGACCCCAGCACCAGTGACCCCAGCACCAGTGACCCCATATGGCTACCGCCTACCTCTTACACACCTGAAATTCCTGCGTTTACCTCTGCCCCTGGCATAAAAATAAATCCAACTGACTTTCAGGAAATAGATTTTTTTAAATGTTTTTTTTCGGATACTTTAGTTGACCTAATGGTTGTGCAAACAAATTTATATGCACAACAATTCTTAGGCAAAAATCCGACATCCCATTATGCCAGAACCCAAGCTTGGCACCCAACCAATGCAAATGAAATTGCAACCTTCTGGGGGCTCTTGCTCCACATGGGCCTTGTAAAAAAGCCCACCATCAAATCGTATTGGTCCACAGATATTTTGTACGATACACCTGTATTCCGTGCTGTGATGCCGCGAAAACGTTTTGAGGCCCTTTTAAAGTTTTTGCACTTTGCTGACAATGAGCAGTGCCCCCCCCCGGATCATCCAAATTTTGATAGGCTGTTCAAAATTAGGCCCATCACCACATATTTTAATTTGGTTTTTGCAGAAGTTTATGTTCCTGAAAAAAACATAGCCATTGATGAATCGTTAGTCCATTTCAAAGGATGGCTTCATTTCCGACAATACTTGCCAAACAAAAGAGCCAGATATGGCATAAAAATATATAAACTGTCCGAGAGCCAGTCTGGATACACACACTCCTTTCGTGTGTACGAGGGGAAAGACAAACAGATTAGTCCCCCAGAGTGCCCCCCAGTTCTTGGCACAAACGGTAAAATAGTGTGGGACCTGCTGCATCCTCTGATGGATAAGGGGTACCACCTATACCTCGACAACTTTTATACCAGCGTTCCGCTTTTTAAGTGCCTTGTTGAAAGGAAAACAATGGCCTGTGGCACTGCTCGCAGGAATCTAAAATACCTCCCAAAGCCTTTTCTTGCTGAGAAACTGTCAGTTGGCGAAACCAGGGCACGATATGATGAAAATGTGCTCCTGGTAAAATTCAGGGACAAAAAAGAGGTCCTCATGCTCTCCACCATGCATGGCAACACCACAAGCCCAGTTTCAGTGCGTGGAACAAGCACCACTGTTTCAAAGCCTGTATGCATACAGGCCTACAACAAGCATATGGGAGGGGTGGATTTGGGAGATCAACTAATGAAGCCATACTGTGCCATGCGAAAGACGAAAGTATGGTACAAAAAACTGTCCGTATATTTAATTGAAATGGCCCTCCTCAATTCTTTTATTTTGTACCGAAGTGCTGGCAATCGTTCTAGGTACCTCGAGTACCTTGAAAAAGTAATTAAAAAATTAATTTTTAAAGACCAAGAGGAAGGAGCGAGTAGCAGGGCTTCAGGAAGTGAGGCAAATAGAATTGTCCCTGGCCAGCACTTCCCCAGTGAAGTCCCCCCAACCGAAAAAAAGAGCCATCCACAAAAACGATGTCGCGTGTGCGCGAAGAGGGGTATCCGAAAGGATACAATATATCAATGCAGCACTTGCCCCTCCAAACCAGGGCTTTGCATGAAAGAATGTTTCAGAATTTACCATTCTTCAGTGGACTACTAATTTTTTTCATGCCATTTTCAGGATGTCCATATAAACTTCATCTTAAATTTTATGTCACCTTCATTTAAAAATTGTCCACTTGTGCACCAATTGGATATATAAAACAAAACAAAAAATCATTATACCCCTAGATGAATACCACCATGGTGGCCCAAAATCACCCAAGCAAAAACTAGGCCTTGAAGAGGCTCATGGTACACCTTCACTTCCGGGCCTCACCGTGTGCCTCAATACAAAAAGGTCCTATATAGGGTATCAATGAACACAGGAAAAAAAAATGAATGAATTGTGAGTTCTTTTTTTTCTCATTGGTGCTTGATACATCCCCAAAATGTTTCATCAAACCCACGCGTTTGTAAAATAAATAAAAATTAAAATTCTACCAATTTTGTTTTAATTCCTAATCTGAAAAGTAAAATTTCTCACTATACCACTAGATGAATACCTTGAGCGGTGTCGTTTTCTTAATTGGGTCACATCTTGTGAGTTTCCTCTATATTGGTACCTCATGGGCTCTGAAAACACAATATGATGCCTGAAAAATATTCCAGCAGAATCTGTGATCAAAAACCAAATGGTGCTCCCTCCTTTCTGACCCTTGCCATGTGCACATATAGCAGTTTACAGCCACATATGGGGTATTGCTGTAATCAAGAGAAAATGGGTAACAAATTGAGCAGTGCTCTTTCTCCTATTGCCCCTTGTATAAATGAAAAGTTTGGGGCTTAATCAACTTTTTATTGGAAAAAATGCAAATTTTCACTTTCACTGCCCAATGTTTATGACTTCTATGAAACATCTGTGGAGTCCAAATGCTCACTACACCCCTAAAACAAAATCCTCAATGGGTGTAGTTTCCAAAATGGGGTCACTTCTTGGGGGTTTCCACTGTACTAATACCTCAGGGGCTCTTCAAATGCAACATGGCGCCTGAAAACCATTTCAACCAAATCTGCGCTCCAAAATCCAAATGGTGCTCCTTCCCTTCTGAGCAGAAGTTTATGACCACATATGGGGTATTTCCGTAATCAGGAGAAATTGCTTTACAAATGTTGGGGTGCTTTTTCTCCCTTTTTCCTTGTAAAAATGTGAAAATTCTATGTTTTTTCAGAAAAAAAGTATATTTTCATCTTCACAGACTAATTTCAATAAATGCAGCGAAAAACCTGTGGGGTCAAAATGCTAACTATACCGCTAGAAAAATTCCTTGAGGGGTATAGTTTCCAAAATGGGGTCACTTTTGGGGGGTTTCCACTGTTTAGGTCCCTCCAGGGCATTGCAAACATAACACGGCACCGAAAACCATTCCAGTAAAATCAGCACTCCAAAATCCAAATGGCGTTCCTTCCCTTCTGAGCCCTGCTGTGGGTCCAAACAACAGTTTATTACCACATATGGGGTATTGCCGTAATCGGGAGAAATTGCTTTACAAATGTTGGGGTGCTTTTTGTCCTTTATTCCTTGCAAAAATTCGAAATTTCTACGTTTTTCAGAAAAAAAAGTATATTTTCATCTTCACAGATTAATTCCAATAAATGCAGCGAAAAACCTGTGGGGTCAAAATGCTAACTATACCGCTAGAAAAATTCCTTGAGGGGTATAGTTTCCAAAATGGGGTCACTTTTGGGGGGTTTCCACTGTTTAGGTCCCTCCAGGGCATTGCAAACATAACACGGCACCGAAAACCATTCCAGTAAAATCAGCACTCCAAAATCCAAATGGCGTTCCTTCCCTTCTGAGCCCTGCTGTGGGTCCAAACAACAGTTTATTACCACATATGGGGTATTGCCGTAATCGGGAGAAATTGCTTTACAAATGTTGGGGTGCTTTTTGTCCTTTATTCCTTGCAAAAATTTGAAATTTCTACGTTTTTCAGAAAAAAAAGTATATTTTCATCTTCACAGACTAATTGCAATAAATGCAGCGAAAAACCTGTGGGGTCAAAATGCTAACTATACCACTAGAAAAATTCCTTGAGGGGTATAGTTTCCAAAATGGGGTCATTTTTGGGGGGTTTCCACTGTTTAGGTCCCTCCAGGGCATTGCAAACATAACACGGCACCGAAAACCATTCCAGTAAAATCAGCACTCCAAAATCCAAATGGCGTTCCTTCCCTTCTGAGCCCTGCTGTGGGTCCAAACAACAGTTTATTACCACATATTGGGTATTGCCGTAATCGGGAGACATTGCTTTACAAATGTTAGGGTGCTTTTTGTCCTTTATTCCTTGCAAAAATTCGAAATTTCTACGTTGTTCCAGAAAAAAAGTAGATTTTCATTTTCACAGACTAACTCCAATAAACATAGCAAAATACCTGTGGGGTCAAAATGCTAACTATACCCCTAGATAAATTCCCTGAGGGGTGTAGTTTAAAAAATAGGGTCACTTTTGGGTGTTTCCACTGTTTTGACACCACAAGACCTTTTCAAACCTGACATAGTGCCTAAAATATATTCTAAAAAAAGCAGGCCCCAAAATCCACTAGGTGCTCCTTTGCTTCTGAGGCCTGTGTTTCAGTCCATTATCACACTAGGGCCACATGTGGGATATTTCTAAAAACTGCAGAATCTGGGCAATAAATATTGAGTTGCGTTTCTCAGGTAAAACCTTCTGTGGTACAGAAAAAAATGTATTACAAATGAATTTTGTAAAAAAAAATGAAATTTTCAAATTTCAGCTCTACTTTACTTCAATTCCTGTAAGACGCCTAAAGGGTTGAAACACTTTCTGAATGCTGTTTTGAATACTTTGAGGGGTGCAGTTTTCAAAATGGGGTGTTTTATGGGGGTTTCTAATATATAGGGCACTCAAAACCACTTCAGAACTGAACTGGCCCCTGTAAAAATAGCCTTTTGAAATTTTATTGAAAATTTGAGAAATTGCTGCTAAAGTTCTAAGCCTTGTAACGTCGTAGAAAAATAAAAGGATGTTAAAAAAACGATGCAAACATAAAGTAGACATATGGGAAATGTGAAATAGTAACTATTTTGTGTGGTATTACTATCTGTTTTACAAGCAGATAGATTTAAAATGTGAAAAATCATAATTTCTTCATATTTTCTCTAAATTTTGGTGTTTTTCACAAATAAGCAATAAATTTATCGACAAATTTTTTTCACTAACCTAAAGTACAATATGTCACGAGAAAACAATCTCAGAATCAATTGGATAGGTAAAAGCATTCCGGAGTTATTACCACATAAAGTGACACATGTCAGATTTGAAAAAATGGGTCTGGTCCTCAAGGCCAAAATGAGCTGGGTACTCAAGGGGTTAACATAAAAAATCCACCTAGCACATAAAGACAAAAGACCAGTGTGCTTACGCCTATTGGCTATGACTAAGAACGCAGTTGGCGTTTGAAACACGTAAGCAGACTGGTCCTTTGTCTTTATGTGCTGGGTGGATTTTTAATGTTGATACAATAAAGTCCTAAGATTTGTTCATCAAGTGCTAGATCATACCATTTGTTTACTTCTGTAGAAGACGCCTGGGCCATGGCAAGGTCCGTGCACTGGATCGCTGAAGACGCTGGACACCGGGGAGCTGGAAGTTTTTTTGCATTTTACTATATATGCTTTACTGTAAGCCTAAACAACACAAAAAAATATTGTGCCTTTAGCTAATAGTAGTTCAAAGAATACAGTTCTGAGTCTGCTGTATTCATAAAGAGAGTCCTCACCGGCTTCTCTCTGCATGTATACACAGTAGCCTGTCAGTCACTGGTGAAAGGGGTCAGGGGTGCACTCCCCTCATAAATGAGTCCGCTGTATTTTTAATTAGGTCCTATAGACGCTAACTTATTTGTAGTAGTGGGCAGGGGCGTAACTAGGAAAGACTGGGCCCCATAGCAAACTTTTAACTGGGGCCCCCCCTCCCCTGGGTGTCACACAACCCCCCTTGTAGATAGTGCCTTTTTTACAGCCCCCCTGTAGATAACGCCATACAGCTCCCCCTGTAGCTAACGTCATACAGCCCCCTGTAGATAACGCCATACAGCCCCCTCTGTAGATAACGCCATACAGCCCACCCTGTAGATAACGCCATACAGCCCCCTTTGTAAATAGTGCCATACAGCCCCCCGTGTAGATAACACCATACAGCCCCCTGTAGGTAACGCCATACAGCCCCCCTGTAGGTAACGCCATACAGCCCGCCCTGTAGGTAACACCATAAAGCCCCCCTGTAGGTAACGCTATACAGCCCCCTCTGTAGGTAACGCCATACAGACCCCTTTGTAAATAGCGCCATACAGCCCCCCTGTAGATAACGCCATACAGCCTCCCTATAGGTAACGCCATACAGCCCCCCTGTAGGTAACGCTATACAGCCCCCCCTGTAGGTAACGCCATACAGCCCCCCTGTAGGTAGCACCATACAGCCTCCCCTGTAGGTAACGCCATACAGCCCCCCTGTAGGTAATGCCATACAGCCCCCCTGTAGGTAATGCCATACAGCCCCCCTGTAGGTAACGCCATACAGCCCCCCCTGTAGGTAACGCAATACAGCCCCCCCTGTAGGTAACGCCATACAGCCCCCCCTGTAGGTAACGCCATACAGCCCCCCCTGTAGGTAACGCCATACAGCCCCCCTGTAGGTAACGCCATACAGCCTCCCTGTAGGTAACGCTATACAGCCCCCCTGTAGGTAACGCCATGCAGCCCCAACCCTTCAAAAAAATCCGACCTATAGTGTGTCCTACAAAAGACATGTATCCCCTATCCACAGGATAGGGAATACATGTGTGATCACTGGCACTGATAAGGAGAACGGGGGACCGAAAGTCCCCCAAAGTTCTCCATGACAAACCTCTGACTTCCGGAGTCTGCGCAGCTCAATAAAAATGAAAGGAGCGATGGTCACGCATGCGCACAAGCGCGACCAGCGCTCCATTCATTTCTACGGAGCTGCTGACACAGACCCCGGAAGTCCGAGTTCTCTCATGGAGAACTTCAGGGGACTTTCGGTCCCCCGTTCTCCCTATCGCTGCCAGCGATCACACATGTAACCCCTATCCTGTCTTATGTAGGAACAACCCCTTTAATGGCAGAGCGGGGAGATACCTCCCTGCTCTGCCGTAGTGTTCAGTGGCGTTGCGCTGTAGAAGCCATAGCGGTACCGCTACGGCTGCTATAACGGTAGTTACGCCACTGGTAGTGGGCTAGTAGTAAGACTTGTCCCCATACTATAATGACAGACTGGCTTTAAACATGGACTCTGATTAGTTCTTATTGGTACATGAAGCCCTATACAACTAATATCATATTATTTTCTAAACTCTCTGAGTGTTTTTATAAAAACCACTATAGAAGAAGATTTATTGTCCCGATTCGTGGGTATGTGGACCACTAGGCCGCACCGCCGTAGCAGCTGGCCAAACAACAGTCCTAGTTCAATAGTACCTTTAATAGTCCAGACAGTAATTGAGGCTCGGCACAGATGTACTTGTAGACTGTATATCAGCAGGCATGACCGGTGGCATAACACGACTCCAACAGCTTAAGGCACAGATATAGCATGGGATACAGGATACAGGTAGCTGGGCACTGGAACAGGATAACACTAAGAGACCATTTTCTAAGACTAACATGGGTGAACACTACAACGCTCAGGCAATAAGTAAATGGTTAGAGCCCTTTTTATAGTCCAGGGTGATCATGGGCTAATTACAGCTCTTACTCATGTGTGTGTGTGTGCACTGGCCATTTAAGGCCGGACGCGAGCGCGCACGCGCATCCTAAGGGAACTAGTGCAACGATGCGGAAGTGAGGGAGATGCCGCCCGGCACTCACTCGTCCATGGCCGTCGGGGGGCAGGTATGAATGACGGTCCGTGGCTGTGGACGTTAGTTATTTTTATCACATGTTGTGAGCATTTAGATGTCTTTATTTGCTAGTTGTTTTATATCACCACTTGCATATTTTACTTTATAATACAGTCTTCTACATAACCCTGTTGTCTCAATGTAGTAAAATAAAAAATCATCAGGCATTGGTGCTATCATAAGATGATGCGTATTTTATTCTATAACATCCAAAAGCAACGCCTTAAACCGGAGTTGAAAAGGGGAGTTAAAGTCCCTGTAAGTACTCTTCTTTACTTTTTACTTTAACAATTGTTCACTTTTCTTTGTAATAACGGACAGCAAGTTTGGAGGTTTTCTTCAGTGCACAGTTTGCCATATGTATGCACCACTGGAGCAGGAGTTCCAGGGTGAATACCTCTGTGGCAGATGTGAACATTTTCTTCACCTGGAAGCTCGCATTAGAGATCTAGAGGAGCAAAATGCAACACTGAGGGATATAGACAATCTTGAGCATGCTGCCGACTGAGCAAGCAGTTAGTGGGGTAGAACTGGAGGGTGAAGACAAGGGTCAGCAGGATCAGGCAAGTAGCTGGGTTAATGTAGT
Source organism: Rhinoderma darwinii (assembly GCF_050947455.1). Lineage (NCBI taxonomy): Eukaryota > Metazoa > Chordata > Amphibia > Anura > Rhinodermatidae > Rhinoderma > Rhinoderma darwinii. The sequence goes on along the minus strand of NC_134694.1, from coordinate 62,858,966 downwards.
TAGGGGCAGTAGAAAAGGGTCCAAGAAAAGGAAGGTCAATCCTGTTTCTGATATTCCAAGCAAAATTACCAAGTTGGGTGATGATGCGAGGGTGTCGGTCTCAGAAATTGCAGCCGGGAGAACAGCCCAGCTAGTAGTCGGCGGGATGGTAATGCAGGTAAAGCAAGACAATTAGTAGTTGTAGGGGATTCTAAAATCAGGAGGACGGATAGAATAATTTGTCGGCAAGACTGCCTCAACCGAATGGTTTGCGGTCTCCCTAGTGCCAGGGTTCAGCATGTGGTGGAACGTGTGGATAAATTACTGGAAGTGGCTGGTGGTGATCCAGCTGTCGTGGTCCATGTGGGTACCAACGATAGAATACACGCAAGGTGGAGAAGCCTTAAGAATAATTTTATAGAACTAGGCTACAAACTGAAAGGAAGGTCCCCCAAGGTTGTATTCTCAGGAATACTGCCTGTGCCATGCACATCACAGGAAAGACAGCAGGAGCTCAGGGAGTTAAATGCATGGCTTAAGTCTTGGTGTAGAGGAGAAGGCTTTGGGTTCCTAGAGCACTGGGCTAACTTTTCATTGGGGTACAAACTGTATTCTGCAGATTATTTGCACCTAAATGGAAGGGGGTCCGCTGTGCTGGGGGAGAGAATTCTAGCTGGGGTGGCGGAGTATTTAAACTAGGGCTGAGGAGGGAGGTCAATGTAGACAATAAACGGGTAGTCAGGTTAGAGAGGGGTTAGACTATATTGGTGGGGGGAGAAACAGACTGTGGGGAGAGGACTAGACAACAGGATAAGGAGATCCTTTTGTTACAAAACAGCAATGAAAATAAAAATGGCCAAATAATGTCAAAAATCAAATTTCTGATACTGAAAGTGAAAAATTTAACGGCAAGTTAAAGTGTATGTTCACAAATACCAGAAGTCTAACAAAACAAAATGGGGGAGCTGCAGGCCTTGGTACTGGAGGAACATATAGATATAGTTGGTGTTGCTGAAACATGGCTAGACACTTCACACGACTAAATCTACAGGGTTTTACACTGTGTCGGAAAGACAGGACAAATAGGAAAGGTGATGGTGTATCTCTATATGTGAGAAATGATATGAAGGGGAGTGTGAAAGAGACAATATTGGGTGAAGATTGTGAGGAGATTGAAAACTTGTGGGGGGAATTACAAAGGGAGGTAAACTGAAAAAATTACTTTTGGTGAAATCTATAGACCCCCCAATATAACTGAAGAGATAGAAGATCAACTATATAAACAGATGGAGCGGGCTGCACAGGCGGGTACTGTAGTGATAATGGGAGATTTTAATTACAGGGATATTAATGGGCGTCATGGTTCGGCTTCAACTGCAAAGGGGTGAAATTTCCTCAACCTGTTGCAGGAAAATTTTATGGGCCAGTTTGTGGAAAACCCGATTAGAGGTGGAGCTCCGTTGGATCTGGTCATTTCAAATAATGCAGAGCTTGTTGGGAATGTCAATGTTCGTGAAAACCTCGGTAACAGTGATCACAATATAGTTATATTTTACTTATACTGTAAAAAACAAATTAGCTGGGATGGCAAAAACATTTAATTTTAATAAAGAGGCTCTGTCACCAGATTTTGCAACCCCTATCTCCTATTCCAGCAGATCAGCGCTGCAATGGAGATAAGAGTAACGTTTTTTGTTTTTTTTTAAACGAGCATTTTTGGCCAAGTTATGACCATTTTTATATTTATGTAAATGAGGCTTTCTAAAGTACAACTAGGCGTGTTTAAAGTAAAAGTACAACTGGGCGTGTATTATGTGCGTACATCTGGGCGTGTTTACTTAGTTGACGAGAAATATCATCCACTTCTCTTCAGAACGCCCAGCTTCTGGCAGTGCAGACACAGCCGTGTTCTCGAGAGATCACGCTGTGACGTCACTCACTTCCTGCCCCAGGTCCTGCATCGTGTCGGCCACATCGGCACCAGAGGCTACAGTTGATTCTGCAGCAGCATCAGCGTTTGTAGGTAAGTAGCTACATCGACTTACCTGCAAACGCCGATGCTGCTTCAGAATCAACTGTAGCCTCTGGTGCCGATGTGTCGTCGCTCGTCCGACACGATGCAGGACCTGGGGCAGGAAGTGAGTGACGTCACAGCGTGATCTCTTGAGAACACGCTGTGTGTCTGCACTGCCAGAAGCTGGGCGTTGTGAAGAGAAGTGGATGATACTTCTCGTCAGAACGCCCAGCTAGTAAAAGAAGTAAACACGCCCAGATGTAACACACATAATACACGCCCAGTTGTACTTTAGAAAGCCTCATTTACATAAATATAAAAATGGTCATAACTTGGCCAAAAATGCTCGTTTTAAAAAAAAAAAAAAACGTTACTCTTATCTCCATTGCAGCGCCGATCTGCTGCAATAGGAGATAGGGGTTGCAAAATCTGGTGACAGAGCCTCTTAAGTCAAATTTCCCCAGGATGAGGGCTGAAATTTGGGATATAGACTGGGAAGAACTAATGTCAAATTAGGGTATGTGCACACACACTAATTACGTCCGTAATTGACGGACGTATTTCGGCCGCAAGTCCCGGACCGAACACAGTGCAGGGAGCCGGGCTCCTAGCATCATACTTATGTACGATGCTAGGAGTCCCTGCCTCGCTGCAGGACAACTGTCCCGTACTGTAATCATGTTTTCAGTACGAGACAGTTGTCTTGCAGCGAGGCAGGGACTCCTAGCATCGTACATAACTATGATGCTAGGAGCCCGGCTCCCTGCACTGTGTTCGGTCCGGGACTTGCGGCCGAAATACGTCCGTCAATTACGGACGTAATTAGTGTGTGTGCACATACCCTAATGGTACAAATGATAAATGGGAGATCTTAAAATCTACTTTGGGTAATTATAGTGCAAAATTTATTCATATAGGTAACAAGTATAAAAGACTAAAATTAAACCCCACATGGCTTACACCTTCTGTAAAAAGGGCAATACATGACAAAAAAAGGGCATTTGAAAAATACAAATCTGAGGGTACAGCTGTAGCCTTTGTAAATTATAAAGAGCTTAGTAAAATCTGTAAAAGGTAATAAAATCAGCAAAAATACAAAATGAAAGGCAGGTGGCCAAGGATAGTAAAACACAACCCAAAAAATTCTAACTTTGCAAAACCATTATTTTGTCAATCACTGGTTCAATCAGCTGACAGCTCAAGAACACTTAAATCTTAGGTTCATGGATGCCTGGGAGTACAATTTGAAGGTTATTGGTGTCAAACCTGAGATGTCAAGTGTTGGGTGGAAATAAGATTTAAGAGGCATTGCTTGTTATGTTAGGGGTAACGTGTCCCGTGAAAACATAATTATTGTTTTTTAAAGATAGATGTGGTAAGGGTATGAAAGACCTGTCCTGTTTTTATTAAAGTAGTGGTCCAGAATTTTTTCTTTTCTTTTAGCTAGCCAGCCCTCATATTCATGATGAATAAGCCCTCACTTACATGGCTTTTTTTCCTTTCATCGGAGCGATACTTCGGGTCACCCGATGTATATCTCCTACAGAAGGTGGCGATGCATCTCACTGTGTAGGCATACAGTGGAATACATCGCCCAAAGCCCCCCCAGGGTAGAGTGCTACCTGAAGCGCTGTGCCAAGTGAAGCTCCTGACATCACTGTCTATATATGGACAGTGTTGTCAGTAGAATTGCGAGATAGGAGTCTCCGGCAAGAGCGTTGGAAGTGTTTCCAGGACTAGAGAAGCCCCTAACGTCACTGTCCTTATATGGACAGTGACATCAGGAGCTCACAACTACGCATTCCCTAGCCAGAGCATATGAACTAATCTGGCTGGATACTCCAGGACTGGAGAAGACCCTGTCATCACTGTCCAAATATGGATATGACTTCAGGGGCTTCTCCAGTCCCAGAATCCCCGGCAAGAGTGCCTCTGATGCACTGGCCAGGGACTCCTTACATCACTGTCCATATATAGAAAGTGACGTCAAGGGCTTCTCCGGTTCCTTTAGTCCTTGGCCAGAGTGCTTTTGATGCTCTGGCCAGCGACTCCATAGTAAAAAGTTCCTGACATCACTGTCCATACATGGACAGTGACATCAGGAGTTTCCCCAGGCCGAGCACTACCTGATTCTCTACCAGACTTCCAGCCCTGACAAATCTCCTGGACTTAAACGTTTAATGCATACCTTTGATGGATGCTATACAGTGCACCTATCACACATAGGCTCCCAAGTTAAAAAAAATGTTTTTTGTGGCATCCGTCAGGACGGACTAGCATACAGTAGTATATTTTGCTATTCCATCCTTAAAAAAAAGGTATACTGACGTGTACCAGCCCGACAGAGGCCGCCAAAAGAACAACTCTTTTGGCCTCCGTCGGGCTAATGGAGCCCTATGGACAGGTTTAGCGTTTACGCTGGGAGCTTTCCTGACTTACAGGCTAAAACGTAGTAGATAAACGCGATGTGAATAGGGCCTAAAAAAGCTTTGTAATTTATTGTTTTAAATAATTCCCTCCCTCTCAACAGCACCTGCTGACTTGAACACTGCAACATGTGTGTGAACATTGCAGCGGCGCTCAGACCCATACATGGGCCCCCTGCCCTCACTCTCTATGCAATGTATGGGACAACCGCATGACAAAGCCGTATTGGGGACATGCTCTGTGCAATGTACAGTATGGGTGTCCCTTACATTGCACAGAAAGTGAGAGCGGGGGGGCATGTACAGACCTGAGTGTTGCTGCAGTGTTAGACCACGTTCACACGACTGGAGTCTTTATCCACAATTATGGATCTGTTGAAGTGTTAGGCCTCATGCTCATGACCGTAGTTTTAATGCGCAATTACGGATCTGTAATTGCGGATAAAATACTGACACATTAATTTATATCATCCTACGGACACCTTCCTATATATTTATGGGTATGTGTCCGTGCCGTAGAAACAAGCCGCAAAAAATAGGAGATGCCCTATTTTTTTGCATTTACATGCTCCTATACTTATTATTGTGAACACGGTCCGCAAATGCGGATGACACTCTGTGGCCCTTCCGTGTAGTATTTACCGACCGTCAATACTGCATGGCCGTGTGCATTAGGCCTTACATGTAGGGAGATGTTTTTTGTGTTTTTTTCCATCGATGGAGCTGTGTTGGGGCTTGTTTTTTGAGAGCGAGGTGAAGTTTTTATTACTACCATTTTTGCGTGCATACAACTTTTTTGATCACTTTATTTTACAGAGTTAACAAAAAATAAAAGCAATCCTGGCTTTTTTTTTTTTACAGTGTTTTTTCTATATTGTTAAAAACGTTATTACTCTTATTTGTAGAATTTTTTTTTTGTCCCACTAGCGGACTCAAAAATGTGATTGTTAGACTTATGTATTGCAGTGTATTGTGCATTTAGCGTCCTTCTATTAAACCCTGCCACGACACCTAAGCCTTTAGACAAAGGGAGGATCCCCATGTCACCGTCACAGTGTAGGTTTGAGTTGACAGAGGGGCCCCCTCTGTCTAACAGCTTAGATGCCGTGGTTGCTATTAACCGCCACATCTAAGCAGTTAAACGTACAGGATCAGAGTTATCTATTCCTGGCCTCCAGAGCGAGGTGTCCGCTGTAATATACAGCGGACACCCGCTCTGTAAGCAACGGACTAGGCTCATGAGCTCGCATCATACATCCCCCTCCTGTCTATGATGTACATGTACGTCAAACGTCAGGACGGGGTTAATTAGCATAAGTGGCTCCTGCTCTGGAGAACTTGGCGCAAGTATGAATTACAGTGATCAGCTGATCGCTGGTGGGACTCCGTTTAGTAAGAAGGTATAACTAACAGTTAAAGAAATATTCATATTGGTGATATACAGTTATATTAAATAATGTCTTGTATTATTATACTTCTATGCCCATCTATGGAATGGTTATCACCAGGGCATTAGACTCAAGCAGTACATTTACCAGTGAAAATAATGCGCAATATCAACCGTTTACAATTTTTACATACAGATGCAAATGTACTAAAATAAAAAAATAATCAGTACTCACCTATTGTTTCCCTCCAGAACTGACGCTTTGGTGGTTCTCCCACTGTTTGCTTCCATGTAACCAGAATGTGACCACTGCAGCCAATCAGATGCCTTTGCAGTCATGCGATGTATTCCTGGCATGAACGCTCAGCGGTGGGCACCATGATATCAGGAATACGACACTTCACCGCTGAGGCCTTTGATTGGCTGCAGCGGTCACATGCTGACCCAATGTAAATATACAGCGGGAAGACCACTGAAACGTTAGCAGTGGATCGTTGGTGGAAAAAAAAGAGGGGAGTACTGATTGTTTTTTTTATTATAGGACATTTGAAGTTTAAAAAAAAATAAAAAACAACAACTTGGATAACCCCCTTAAAATTCAGCTAGTCTTTCCATTCTGCAGATACAGGGATTTACAGCTTTTTAATGACCTTAAAGAGACTCTGTCACCACATTATAAGTGCCCTATCTCCTACATAAGGAGATCGGCGCTATAATGTAGGTGACAGCAGTGCTTTTTATTTAGAAAAACGATCTATTTTTACGACTTTATGAGCGATTTTTAGCTTTATGCAAATTCGTTTCTTAATGGACAACTGGGTGTGTTTTTACTGTTGACCAAGTGGGCGTTGTACACAGGAGTGTCTGACGCTGACCAATCAGCGTCATGCACTTCTCTCCATTCATTTATACAGCACATAGTGATATAGCTATATCGCTATGGGCAGCCACATAAACACACTATAACATTACTGCAGTGTCCTGCCAATGAATATACATTACCCCCAGCCAGGACGTGATGTGTATTCAGAATCCTGACACTTCTGAATCTTTTTTGTGAGATTACAGCAAGGCAAACATAATCTCGTTTGAAATGACAGATTACATCGTAATCTCGCGAGATTACGCTTGCCTTGCTGTAAATCTCACAGAGATGCTACAGAAGTGTCAGGATTCTGAATAGACATCACGTCCTGGTTGGAGGTAATGTATATTCATTGTCAGGACACTGCAGTAATGTTATAGTGTGTTTATGTGGCTGCACATAGCGATATAACCAGATCGCTAGTGCAGTGTAAATGAATGGAGGGAAGTGCATGACGCTGATTGGTCAGCGTCATACACTCCTCTGTACAACGCCCACTTGGTCTAAAGTAAAAACACGCCCAGTTGGGCATTAAGAAACTCATTAGCATAAAGCTAAAATCGCTCATAAAGTGGTAAAAATAGATTATTTTTCTAAAAAAAAAGCACTGCTGTCACCTACATTATAGCGCCCATCTCCTTACGTATGCCACTTATAATGTGGTGACAGAGCCTCTTTTTTTTTTTAAATATCCTTTTTATTGTCAGTTTTCACATTTTCTTACAAACATTTCACGTAAGAGTTACATCATGAGTGCGCAGCACTCAACTGTCATGGGATTAATTTTTAAATTAAATTCAACATAACATATAAACACACCAACATAGAAACATGGCATAATTGTCGATCTTCAGATGGACCAAACAAACATGACTCCCCCAACTCCAACACCACCTAGATCATCAATGAGTTTCCACTCATCCTTTCTCCCCCAGCTGACTTACAGTTGCATCCTCCCTAAAACGCCTGCCAAGAGCTGCGTGCAGTACCACTTTGTATACTGGAAAGGCCTAACAATTTCCGCTATTTCGGCTGTTGTACATTGCGTTTCTATAAATACTTGCCACTTATCAAATAGCTTCTTGGTTCCCGTTTCCTTCCGCCTTTCCACCTCCACCCTCTCAAGAACCAATAACTGTTTCAGCCGTGACACAATCAATTCTAACCCCGGCGTGTCTGCCTCTAACCAGTGACTCAGGAGGCATCTCAAAGCTACCAGTAAAATCGTGTGCACCAACACGGGAGGTGATCTTACTCCTCGAGCACCCTCTTCCTCTGGCGGCCGCGCCTGATGGAATAGTAGCGCTTGAGGCGTCATTGGGAGATTCGTTTTCCAATGGTCCTTAATATATTTCTGTACCATCCCCCAAAATCGTTTCGTATGTACACACCCCCACACTCCATGCCACAAATTCGTCAGTGGTGTATTGCACTTGGGACAACTTGTAATGCGATCAGGGAAAGATTGTGAGGGCAAGATATTAAAGCCATATATAGCTGCATGCATCAACTTGAAATAGGTTTCCCTCCAGCTCTCATTTATCACACTCTTCCGTACCGTCTCCCAACCCCCCAGTATGGTCTCTCCTATATCTGGATCCTGAGTCCACCGTTCCCAGCTTTTAAAACTAATCCTTAATTGCGGACGAACAAAACCCTCTCTCAATGCTCTATACATTCCTGAAATGGTCGCCCGCCCAGTTGTTGGACCTATGACCTCATCCAGAGTGTGCGTAGTAGCTTCCTTGCTCAAATCCCTGAGCCTGGAGGTACAAAATGTTCGTACCTGAAGTACTTGCAAAAAATTGACTCTATCTACTATGGGTCTGAGTTTAGCGGTGATTTCCTCCCCAGTTAACCACCTCTTTTCCTCTATATGCATAAGATCCCCTGCGCTACCAATGCCTACCCTCCCCCATGAGGCAATTCCGTCCCCCTTGTCCATTCCCGGTAAAAACTCCGGATGACCGCTCAACGGCATATACTTCGATACCAGGTGGGGTAACCCAAACTGCTTACGTACCACTTTCCAAGCTAGAACTGTATCTCTCAATACAATGGAGGTTTTGAGACGGCACGGAAGAGAAGCGATTCTACAATGTAACAAAGCTTTCAGGTTCCAAGGTGAAGCATACTCCCCTTCCAGATCTAAATTGGAATAATTGCTTGTTTCATGAAGCCAATCTACTACATGACGCATAAGACAGACCACGTTATAACCCCTGACATTCGGAAAGTTCACACCCCCTTCTTGTTTACCCATCATGAACTTGGTGAGTGCTATGCGCGGCCTTTTTCCTGCCCATATAAATTTAGTGAATGAAGCCGTCAATTTCGAGACATCCACATGCTTCAACAAGAGAGGTAGCGTTTGAAAGGGGTATAGCAATCTAGGAAAACTAACCATCTTGATCAGATGACATCTTCCCAAGAGGGACAACGGCAATTGGCCCCATCTAGTGAGTTCCGCTTGTATTTTTTTAATTAACGGGGGATAATTTAAGCCATACAGAGTGTCTGGTACCCTCCCTATTTTGATACCCAGATAGGTAATGCAGTGTTCCACCGGTGATATCCCGCAACCCAAGGATTGCCAAAAGGTCTTTGGCAATGGCCTGCCCAACTCCAGCAGTTCGCTCTTAGCTATATTGACTTTGTATCCCGAGCATTGCCCAAATTCCTGCAAAAATTGAAAAACCTTCCCTAAATGCTCCTGAGGGTTTGACATAAAAAGTATGACATCATCAGCGAACAGGGCTAATTTCACTGCACAAGATCCCACTTGAATGCCTCTGAACATATCCGATTCCTCCAAGAATCTGGCCATAGGTTCCAGTGCTAGATTGAATAGCAGGGGCGACAAGGGGCAACCCTGTCGTGTTCCTTTATGTAATTGGAAGGGATCTGATAGGAACCCCGAGGAGTGAACGCGTGCTTGCGGGCTAGTGTAGACTCCCTTCAGGAAGACCCGGAAATCTCCCTGAATGTTCATTTTGTCTAGCACCATCCCCAGCCATTCCCATTGTATGTTATCAAAGGCTTTCTCTGCGTCTAGCGCTAAAAGTGCCGGCCTGGTACCTGGCTGGGGATCGTGCCTGACTGTTTCTAGCACCGTCAATACCTTGCGTAAATTTGTCACTGCAGCCCTGCCCTTTACAAAGCCTACCTGAGATTTTCCCACCAGTATGGGTAGATACATAGCCAGTCGATTGGCCAAAATTTTTGTGAGCAATTTCTGATCTTGATCTATCAGCGAGATGGGGCGGTACGACCCCGGGTCAAGAGGATTCTTCCCCTTCTTGGGTAACACCTTTATATGCGCTACCTTGGCCTCTGCTGGTAAAGCTCCCGTTCCTAGTAAAGTATTATAGTATGCCACCAAGGTAGGGCTGATTTCTTCTCTCAGAGATTTGAAAAACTCCCCTGTGAATCCATCCGGACCCGGGGCCTTTCCGTTAGATAATGTTTTAATGGCGCTCCAGACTTCCTCTAGTGTAATCTCCGCGCTCAAATGACCATTCTGCTCCTGGGTGAGCCCTGGCAACTTCACCTTCTCCAAAAATTCCCTCCCTTTTTGGAGATCTATGGGTGTTTCTGAGTAAAGGGCTTGGTAATATTTACTTAATATGGTATTGATTTTTTTTGGGTCCGAGGTAGGAGTTCCGTTTGATTCTTTAAGTGTTGAAATATGTGCCGGTGCATACCTCCCCTTTGCTAACCGCGCTAATAATTTGCCCGCCTTATTGCCGAAACGCATTAAATCAGAATCAAATTGGGACCGGTAAATACTCTCTCTTTTGTCTAACCATTGATCAAACTGTCGCTTGGCTTCCTTCCATTCCTCCCCCAATAGCATTGATGGTGAATGTAGGAATTCTGTGTACGCACGCCGTAATCTGTCGCTCGCTGCCTTGTATCCTTCGGTCGTCTTACGTTTAAGATTAGACATATACTGCATGATTTTCCCTCTTATTACCGCCTTGGCTGTACGCCAATACAATGACGGTTCCGAGCGATGCGCTACATTATCCCCATCGAATTCCATCCACCACCCCTTAAGCTTCTGTGTAAAGCCCTCATCCTTTGCCAGAAAAGCGGGAAACCTCCAGATAAAATCCGTTCCTCTAGCTACTGTGTCAGCCAATGTAATGGTAACCGGAGCATGGTCCGAAATAACTAAATCTTCAATTGCCGCTTCACGTAAACGTCGCGCCATTGCGTCACTAACTAACAAATAATCAATACGCGACCATGACTGATGAGCATGAGAGAAATGTGTATATTCCCGCGCATCTGGGTGTAAACTCCTCCACGCATCTATTAGGGCCGTGTGTCTTAAAAAGTCGGGCAAGATCTTATCTCTATTTCTCTGCGAACTAGTCCCTGCGCTCCTATCCTCCTTTGAAGACCTTACAGTGTTAAGGTCTCCCCCTAAAATCAAAAACCTAGTGCGATCCTGCTGGAGTTGGGTTTCCAAGTGACCAAAAAAACCAGTGTTAACCGTATTTGGGCCATACACATTATGAATACTGATGGTTTCCCCTGCATGCTCCATCACTAGATGGATCCAACGGCCCTCGTCATCCCGCTCCTGGGACACCAGCGTAAACGCAAAGTTTTTATGTACCAGAATTATAACTCCCGCCTTACCCTCTCTTGCCGACGAGCCAAAAACCTGACCCACCCAGAACTTTTGCAAATACTTAAACTCCGGCTCGGTTAGGTGAGTTTCCTGCAATAGGGCCACATCAGGATGCAATCGTTTCATGTGCCTTAAAAGTTTGGTCCGTTTCTGTGGGGACCTCAGCCCTTTAACGTTCCAAGAAACTATTTTCATGTTATTGGACCGTGTTTAAGATGAGCTAAAGTGCCTAAAAGTCGTGTGGAGTCCAGGGAGTCAGATCCGTCTTTTCCCAAGAGCCATGTACAAACATTAACATTAACATCATAACCACACCCTGGCTTGTAAGCCAGAACCAACAAGGCCAACCATCCCTTACCTAACAAAATCATAAAATCACCTGCGGCAAGGGTTAGCAGTCCCTTAATACCCACTGGTGTATGTGACTTCACTTTTTTCTGTTATGCCAGAACGCGCCCCTCCCTCCCCCTCCCCCCCAGCCTGCCTATATGGCTCCTTCCATGAGGAAGTAACACCTGCCTTTGCCCCCTCAGTACCTCTTTGTCGCCTGCGCACCCTTATGTACATTCCCTTATCATTACTTTAACAGCCTAGAGTCCGTTAGGATTGCATCCTCACATTTCCCTATGAACCTTGCTTCGCTTCAAGGTTTCCCTACCTCCGTGCCCCCTATCTCCTACCACAATTTCCCTCAGTCTGCCATTGTAACAGATAACACTAATCCCTTGCATGGGGGAGGCATTGTATAACTCCCGTTCAATCCCGCCCACCAGGGACAATCTCAGATCCTGATCTAACTCCCTCACAAATATCTTGCAGTGAAAAAGCAGGGAAATATCAGAATGCATATACTTCAACCTTGATAACATTGTAGCATTGTAACAATAGGTCAACTATTGACCGATACATAGTGCTGTATAAGACTGCAAAATATCCCCCTCAATAACTTTCAGATTATCTGTAAACTTATCTGTATCTGGTCGGAATCTGCAATTGGTCTACAGCGTCCACAAAATCATCATCACAACAGCTTAAATAAAATGCGCCAAAAAGGACTTCGTCCGTCAATCAGGAGACGTGGATCGGGTGCGGTCCCGTGTTCGCCTCTGCGGCTTCGGAGAGTCCCCTCTATTTCCGGCTCGACCCCCCCGGAATCTTCCAGGTGTGGGCATTAAGGCTTCTGCCCAGGTACGCTCCATATTTAGCCGGTTCCTTTTGTCTTCTCTTGACTTGCGCTGCGGACTATGTACTGGACTGTGACGCTCCTCTTGCTGTGATCTGTTCCCACAAAGCTCCGCAAGTGCGTCCTCCGCTTCCTGTGGAGTGGTGAAAACCTTGTTCCGCCCGTTCTCTTGAAACACCCGCAGGATGGCTGGGTACTGCAGGCTAAAGCGTATTCTCGCTTGGAACAGCGCGGTGCAGATCTTGCTGAAAGCTCGCCTTCGTTTTGCAACCTCCGCCGAGAAATCCTCAAATAGTAGCACTTTCATGCCCATTATTTCCAAAGGACGCGATCTGCTGCGGAAAGCTTTCATGAGTGCCACCTTGTCATTGTAATCCAACAGTTTGAAGATCACTTGTCTGGGACGATGTGAATTGTGGTCAGCTGTTGCTGGGAGGTTTCTGGGGTCCGGCCCCACTCTATGCGCCCTCTCCACCCGGCATGGACGGGGGAGACCTAAGGCTTCCGGCAATGTCCTCTCACACACTCGTTGCAAATCAGCAGATATCACCGCTTCTTTCAGCCCCACCAGTCGCAGGTTGCTCCTCCTGGAGCGGTTTTCCAGATCCTCCACCTTGTCCCCCAACTGCGCAGTAACAGACAGCACCCCTTTGAGTTTGGATTGCAGGCGTTCATTTTCATCCTCCAGCAGCGTCATACGCTGTTCTAACTCATCAGCTCTGATATTGACTTGTGCCAGCTCCGCATGCACGCGGTTTAGAGAATCTTGCACCGTTTTTTCCAGCGCCTTTTGCAGGTCTGGCGCTATCTGTTTGGCTACTTCCCGGGCCAGGGTTACATAGTCAATGGCTACTGGAAGAGCGGACAGTACATGCTCTGCCGGGCTTGAAAGCTGGGACTGATGGTGCTGCAGCTCATCTTCCTGTGTGTATAGCAGGGTCGCAGTGGCGGGAAGCGCCGCCATCTTACCTCCCTTTACCACGGCCGCGGCTGATTCCTCCATGGCTGGCTTCTGCGCGCTTCTGAGGACGTACCTGTCCATACAGGCACCACCGATGATGTTGCCGTGTGCAAGGCTGGTGACTTCCCCGCTGATTATCGTCGCCGTAGCGACTATTGCGAGCTTACAGGCTGGACGGGAGCGGGAGCTCAGTCACTCGCGTCCTGCATCCCCAGCGCCGGAACCGGAAGTCGACAGAGCCTCTTTAAATCCTCCTCCTCGCCACTGGGTTACATTACTTTTGCAAATAATGTTAGACCTGTAAATAGATTATCTTATAGCCACCTACATGTAGAGAACTGGATATTACTTTGAACTGTGTAATGATTTCTCACTGAACAGACCCTTTAATTTAAGGCAAATTATAGGATGTCCCAATAAAGAGAAGTGAGTGGGTGCATCTGCATCCCTAAACACCCCCCTCATTCTCTATTTGTAAGAGTGAAACCTTGTATGTAAATTAGGAAGGTTATATGTAAATTTGTGTGCGGATCAGAAGCATAGAAGGGGCTCACCACAGCTGGAAGAAGACCACACTTTTGACAAAAGGACTAAGACATTACTTTCACTGACATCAAACCGATAACCAAAAAAATTCTCCCTACATTATTTAAATAAATTATAAATCTAAAAAAAATCATAGGCTTTAGAATGACATAAAGCATAACTTGTATTTGTCATTTACTGAGTGAGAAGGAAATACGATAAAATATGATTTAAGCAAATGAAGTGTGCAAGCAAAGCAGCTATATAGGATCCTCAAGTATAGATACTTTAAAAATTAAACCTCTCCCTAACACAAACATGACAAATGGGGGCTTGAGAAATAACCCAGCAGATAATAAATTGCACTACCTAGTATGGTTATATATGTCTCCAAAATGTATCTTGTTCTATAATCAGCATTAACTATGAATTAGCTGTTAATCCCAAACAACTAAAGCCTCATATACAAGGCCATATAATGGATCCATGTTGCACAGATTTGTAACATGGCACCCATGGAATTTTGTGGCCCCATAATGTAGTTCCTTGTGCCTCCAATTTAACATGAAGGCATAGAGTTTTTCTTTTCTCATGGATTCCGCAAGGATGATAGCTGCTCCATTGCATACCGTATTATGGAGATATTCTCCCTAAAAGCACTTAACATGCGCATAGTAATATGAAAGAAGGTTTTACCATAATCATAGATGGGGATTCTTTACTGTAAGAGCAGTGAGACTATGGAACTCTCTGCCACAGGATGTTGTAATGGTTAGTTTATGGAGCAGGTTTAACCCCTTCAGGACTGAGCCTGTTTTGGCCTTGAGGACAAAGAAGATTTTTTTCAAATCTGACGTGTCACTTTATGTGGTAATAACTTCGGAATGCTTTTACCTATCCAAGTGATTCTGAGACTGTTTTCTCGTGACATATTGTACTTTATATCAGTGAAAAAATTGTGGTCGATAAATTGAATATTTATTTGTGAAAAACACCAACATTTTGCAACCCATTTTCAAAAATTAGCATTTTTCTAAATTTAAATGTATCTGCTTGTAAAACGGATAGTAATACCACACAAAATATTTACTATTTCACATATCCCGTATGTTTACTTTATGTTTGTATCGTTTTTTGAACGTCCTTTTATTTTTCTACGACGTTATAAGGCTTAGAACTTTCGTAGCAATTTCTCACATTTACAAGAAAATTTCAAAAGGAAATTTTTTCAGGGACCAGTTCAGTTCTGAAGTGGCTTTGAGGGCCCTATATATTAGAAAGTCCCCATAAATCACCCCATTTTGAAAACTGCACCCCTCAAAGTATTCAAAACAGCCTTCAGAAAGTGTTTCAATCCCATAGGTGTTTCTCAGGAATTAAAGCAATATAGAGGTGAAATTTACAAATGCAACTCCATATTTATTTCCCAGATTCTGCAGATTTTAGAAACAGATTTTACGACTTTATGAGCGATTTTTAGCTTTATGCTAATTCGTTTCTTAATGGACAACTGGGCGTGTTTTTACTGTTGACCAAGTGGGCGTTGTACAGAGGAGTGTATGACGCTGACCAATCAGCGTCATGCACTTCTCTCCATTCATTTATACAGCACATAGTGATATAGCTATATCGCTATGTGCAGCCACATAAACACACTATAACATTACTGCAGTGTCCTGACAATGAATATACATTACCCCCAGCCAGGACGTGATGCGTATTCAGAATCCTGACACTTCTGAATCTTTTCTGTGAGATTACAGCAAGGCAAACATAATCTCGTTTGAAATGACAGATTACATCGTAATCTCGCGAGATTACGCTTGCCTTGCTGTAAATCTCACAGAGATGCTACAGAAGTGTCAGGATTCTGAATAGGCTTATTTGTTGCAGGACAATCTGTAGTTTTCATTGGTACGGTTTTGGGGTACATGCGATTATTTGATCACTTTTTATTCCATTTATTGGTAAGCTAGGTAACCAAAAACCATAAATTCTGAAAGTTTTTTTATTCTTTTTTTTTTTTACGGCCTTCACCCTGGGCTATAAATTACATTTTACTTTTTTCTGTGGGTTGATACGATTACGGTGATACCAGATGTATATAGTTTTTTTATGTTTTGCAGCGTTTGCACAATAAAACTACTTTTTTATCAAAAATAATACATTTTTTGTGTCACCATATTCTAAGAGCCATAACTTTTTTTATTTTTTAAAAAAAAGCTGTGTAAGGGCTTGTTTTTTTGCGAGACAGGTTGTAGTTTTTATTGGTACTATTTTGGGGTACATGCAACTTTTTGATCACTTTTTATTCTATATTTTGGGAGGGGTGGTGACCAAAAAAAGACTGATTCTGGCATTGTTTTTTACTTTAGTTTTTTTTAGATGTTCACCGTGCGGGAGAATTAATATTATAGTTTTATAGTTTGGGTCGTTATGAACGCGGTGACACCAAATATGTGTACTTTTTTTTAACATTTTCATTTTTTTCCTATAAAAAAAACAGTTCTTGTTTATATCACTTATAACTTTTATATTTACACTTTTATAAAACATTTTTATTACCTTTTTTTTAAACTTTTTTTTGTCCCACCTACGTATAGTAATGTGATCTAACTGTTATTGTGACTTGACAGTCACTCAGACTCCGGCTGGTCCTCATAGGCTTCCGTACATGGCAGCCCGGAGGTCATCGTCTGACCCCCGGTTGCCATGACAACCAAAATTGCACGTGGGGGCTGCCGTTCTGCTCTAAAGTCCTTAAATGCGGCGATCGCAATCGACCGCTGCATCTAAAGGGTTAATTGCCAAATTTAGCGGCGACGGGCCGCTGATCGGCAACGGGGAGACCAGGGCAGACACCCTGCACAGTCAACCGCCGCTGCGGCTTAGCGGCGCACGGCGGTTAACTGTTAATGCGTGGACGTAACGGCACGCCCAGGTGCGCAAAGACACTGCTCACCTGGACGTGCATGTACACCAAGGTGCGCGAAGGGGTTAAGGAGGGCCTGGAAAATTTTAGGTACTGGATTCTGGAGATGGGACGTTAATCCAGGGATTTATTCTGATTCCTAGATTTGGAGTTGGGAAGGAATTTTTCCCCTAATGAGGCAATTGGCATCCACCTCATTAGGGGTTTTGCCTTCCTTTGGATCCACACGATAGGATTATAGGTTGGACTTGATTGACCTTTATCTTTATGCAACCTTATCAACCATGTAACTTTGTAATGATTCTGTGTGCCACCACACAGGATCAGTGGATTGATCAATGCACAATGCCATGTGCATGGGCCCCAAGTTTGGCGCCTTGGCAGCCGCCAAGGGGAATTATGGAATGGGCTCACAGGCTGAACCCGCTCAATACTCAGCCGACACCTCACTGCAACAGCCAGGATGTCACAGTCAATTGAGACCATGTTATCTAAGCCGTTAGAAAGAGGGGGGGCGAAGGTTGTCATGGCATCCTGGGGGCCTAATGATGGCCCCCAGGTCTGCCATCTATCTACCCCCAAACAATCGTTTGTTCAAGTCCCCTAGGGGGACTTAAGAAAAAGTAAAAATAAAGTAAAAAAATAAAATAATAATATTATAGTAAAAGGTAAAAAAAAGTCCCCTTTCAAATTTTTCCCCTAAAGTAAAGTAAAATTTTTATAAAATGAACATTGTTGGTATTGCCACGTTCGTAAAAATCCAAACTATTCTATTAAAATGTCATTTGACCCGCATGGTGAGCACTGTAAAAAATAATTATAGAAAACAACATAAATTCTTTTTTTTTGGTCATCTTAACTGCCCAAATAAATAGAACTAAAAGTGGCATGTACCCCAAAATGGTACCAATAAAAACAACAGCTTTCCCCACAAAAAAAACAAACCCTCACACCGCTTAATTGACAGAAAACTTTATGTCTCTAAGAATTTGGCAAAACAGAACAAATATTTTTTGCTAATTTTTTCCGCATGTAAATTGACCTGAGGTGTGCATTTTCTTTTGACTTAAATGGGAAAGAAAAAATCTGCAATCAATTCCACAGAAAATTTTATGATGTGGATTTGGAGATTTTGAATGAAGGCATTTATTTATATTTTCTTCTTAGACATGTCAATTTCTGTTTCGGATTGAGAACGGATTTTACCCATTCACTTCAATGTGCAAGACAAAATCCATAATTAAATCTGCAGGTAATGTAGTGTTACGGATTTTGCTGTGGGTTACATGTGGATTGTAAATTTAATTTAATTTTCTTTTGCTCCTAAGCAAATCGTTGCAGATTTCCCTTCGGATTTGCTATGGAAAAAAAAATGTACCGCAAATCCTACCCGTATAGACCCGGCCTAATTCTATGTTTTGTTATGGGCTTTATTATGACTGAGTACACATGTGTATATTCACATGGGCAGGTTTTCTGGGGAAACGCATAACTGCATGTGAAAACTTTGTAGGTTTTTTTTCATAGAAACATTGCTAGGAACGTTTGTTAGAAAAGTGACATGAAAAAAAAGCAGGCATAATACAGAATATGGATCATATAGAATCTATATGATATCAGTATGGCATCATTACTACATCTGTATTAGGCCTGATTTTACACGAGCGTGTGCGCTTTGCGCGCGCAAAAGGCACTTGACAGCTCCGTGTGTCATCCGTGTATGATGCGCGGCTGCGTGATTTTCACGCAGCCGCCATCATAGAGATGAGGCTAGTCGACGCCCGTCACTGTCCAAGGTGCTGAAAGAGCTAACTGATCGGCAGTAACTCTTTCAGCACCCTCGACAGTGAGTTCCGATCACAATATACACCAACCTGTGAATCAAAAAAAGACGTTCATACTTACCATGAACTTCCTGCTTCCTCCAGTCCGGTCTCCCGGCCGTTGCCTTGGTGACGCGTCCCTCTCTTGTCATCCGGCCCCACCTCCCAGGATGACTCGGCAGTCCATGAGACCGCTGCAGCCTGTGATTGGCTGCAGCCTGTGATTGGCTGCAGCCTGTGCTTGGCCTGTGATTGGCTGCAGCTGTCACTTGGACTGAATTGTCATCCCGGGAGGTCGGACTGGAGGAAGAAGCCGGGAGTTGTCGGTAAGTCAGAACCTCTTTTTTTTTTTTTTACATGTATATGTATATTGTGATCGGAAGTCACTGTCCATGGTGCTGAACCAGTTTAACTCTTTCAGCACCGTGGACAGTGACTGTCTCCTGCCGTCGCGTACCCGAACATTTTTTGCCGGGTTCGGTCAAAACGAGTTCGGCCGAACCCGGTGAAGTTCGGTGCGCTCATCTCTAATTTGACACTCCGTTTGGATGTTTGTAAACAGAAAAGCACGTGGTGCTTTTATGTTTACATTCATCCTTTTGACAGCTCTTGCGCGAATCACGCAGTTCGCACGGAAGGTGGTTTTCACACACCCATTGACTTCAATGGGTGCGTGATGCGCGAAAAACGCACGATTATAGAACATGTCGTGAGTTTTACGCAGCGCACTTGCGTTGCGCAAAATTCACGCATCGTCTAAACTGCCCCATAGACTAATATAGGTGCGTACGACACGCGTGAAAAGCACGCGCGTCGCACGCGCGTATATTACGCTCGTGTAAATCAGGCCTAATGGCTCCGTAATACTGATGGGCTGTCTTCTAGAAAGGAACAGAAAACCCAGACAGCTCCTATGAAATACAAATGCTATACTGATGCAGTATGGATGACATCTCTCTTTACATTATTCACAGACTTTAATGGAGGTTTTGTATCCGAAAAATAGATAAAAGTAGCACCACTGCGTATTTAAGATACACCCCTATTAAAAAGCCCCATAGATTATATAAATGCAGATGTGACACGGATGCCTGGATGTTCTGTTGTGGCCACAGGAAGTGCAGCTAAATTGGTTGCCCCAATGAATTAGATTCTCAGCAATCGATGGTAAAACTGTCACTTTGTTATTGATTGAACTTGCCAACAAAATAAAAACGTGACATTTTATCATCAGTTATTGACAACCAATATGGTTGCACCTGATGCTGTAACTTTTGCAAAAAATGGCTGGTACAAGCAGTGGCGGATTATCATTAGGGCGTTTCGGGCGGTCGCCCGGGGCCCAAGACTGCCAGGGGGCCCAAGGAGCCTATGACCGCCCGAACCCCCTCATGCCCAGTGGCGTCGCTAGCACCGGAGGGAGCCCCGGTGCCAGGACCGCACCTGTCAGGCGAGGGGAGCTTTGCTTCTACTTAGCAGCCGTGGTCTGTGCTGCTTTAGAAGCTCCCCCTCCAGCCCCCCTTCCCTGCTCTAAACATCTCTGCTGCTAGCTGTCGGGACATGGGGGAGGGGAGACTGTCGGCGGGCTCTGTGCTGTGAGCAGGAGAAGAGCTGCAGTGAAGACATAAAAGGTAAGTGCATGTGTGTTTAATATCCATATTCATGTGTGTTTAATATCCATATTCATGTATGTTTAATGTCCATATTCATGTATGTTTAATGTCCATATTCATGTATGTTTAATGTCAATATTCATGTATGTTTAATGTCCATATTCATGTATGTTTAATGTCCATATTCATGTGTTTACAAGGTGTACTTTGTGTATAATGTGCATACTCGTGTATAATGTGCCTACTTAGTGTATAATGTGCATACTCGTGTGTACTTTGTGTACTATGCATACTTTGTGTATAATGTGCCTACTTTGTGCATAATGTGTGTACTTTGTGTACTGTGCGTACTTTGTGCATAATGTGCGTACTTTGTACTGTGCGTACTTTGTGCATAATGTGCGTACTTTGTGCGTACTTTGTGCATAATGTGCGTACTTTGTGCGTACTTTGTGCATAATGTGCGTACTTTGTGCATAATGTGCGTACTTTGTGCATAATGTGGTACTTTGTGTACTGTGCATACTTTGTGCATAATGTGCCTACTTTGTGCATAATGTGCGTACTTTGTGCATAATGTGCGTACTTTGTGCATAATGTGCGTACTTTGTGCATAATGTGCGTACTTTGTGCATAATGTGCGTACTTTGTGCATAATTTGCGTACTTTGTGCATAATGTGGTACTTTGTGTACTGTGCGTACTTTGTGCATAATGTGCCTACTTTGTGTACTTTGTGCATAATGTGGTACTTTGTGTACTGTGCATAATGTGCGTACTTTGTGCATAATGTGCCTACTTTGTGTACTGTGTGTACTTTGTGCATAATGTGCGTACTTTGTGCATAATGTGCGTACTTTGTGCATAATGTGCGTACTGTGTGTACTTTGTGCATAATGTGCCTACTTTGTGTACTAGTGTTTAGGTAGTGTTAGCAATAGTTACGGCGCGGCAGGGTGGTGGTGGAGAAGGGGGGCCCAAGTTTGGGTAACAGCCCAGGGCCCATGGTCTTCTTAATCCGCCACTGGGTACAAGATAACAGAAAAATGGCAAATTTCTCTGAAAGTAACACAAGCATGATAACTAAACATTGACTATAAGGCCAGGTTCACACGTGGCGTAATTGCTGTTGAATTCCGCTACAGGCAGTCCGCAGTGGAATTCTGCAGCAGCCGTTTTTTACATTTGTTTCTATACATTTCTAGGAAACTTAGTTCAGACGTTGCAGAATTTAACTGTCCGGAATTTAGACTGCGGTGCAGAATTTTCCCTCCGCAGCATACACATTATGTTGCGGAGAAGCAGCAGAATTTCACTGCGGATTTCAACCTTTGCAATGAAAAAACTGAAATCTGTGGCAAGTCCGCTGTGATATCTGCAACGTCTGAATTACCTGTCAAATATGCAAATGTTGGTGCAGATTCGTTGCGTAATTGCCCCATATCTGCACCGTTTTCAGCGGAAATATTCTGCCACGTGTGAACATGGCCTTACTCTAACTGATTAAGGCTCTGTTCACATCACGTTTAAGCCCTACATTTGGTGTACATGCCGGGAAAAACTCCCGGCATATACACCAAATGTTATCATAGGGCTCCATTTACCTGATGGAGGCCAAAAGAGTGTTCCTTTGGCCTCCATTGGGCTGGTATATGTCAGAAAACATTTTATTTTTTGCCGTATAAAAAAGCGTTATTTACTACGCTAGTCTAGCAGAAAAACGTTTACCATACAGTATTCATTTTTTTAACATGGGGACCTATGGGCGACATATGACACGGTATACCTATACAGTGGCATACGTCAGAGTCTTCCATTAGATGGATGTATAAATCAGGTAGTACTCCCAATGTATGAAACTGACGGCCGAAAATTGGGCGATCTAGCACAGCCTCCTATATGACCACCTATTTTCCTATTACTACATTTCCCAGGCTCTCCCGATGCGCTGCTAAAATTTGCCATTGACTTAGCACCGGGAGCGGCGCACACATGGTAAATTTTATTATTGGAGGTTCATGTGACTAAGGCCCAATTCACACGAGAGTGGCGCATCTCGGACGTGAACATCGGCAGTTTTTCACGTCCGAGGTGCATCCGTGCTCAGCGCTGTGGGACGCGATGTCTCACATCCCCCATAGATGAGAGTCTATGGAGGGATGCGTGATGCGTGAAAAGAACGGACATGTCCTATTTTCCCACAGACCCTTCACAAGGTCCGTTGAAAGAACGACTGTGTGAACGGCCACATTCAATTACATAGGTCCGTGGGACGGCCACTGTTTCAACGGCCATCCCACGGACGTTTAACACACTTGTATGAATCCGGCCTAACTGAACAAAGCATGCTCGAAAAGGAAAAAAGTGAAAAGAAATAAAAATGCATGCGTGGGAATTTTTCACACACATACGATAAAGACTCGACCTGTGCATTCAGGACAACACAACAGCGCATGTGCTGTTCTACTGTGCTCGACTGCATTGAGAACAAAGCCATACAATGAAGGGCGAGAAATTGTGCATGCTCGTCCTGTCTGAAACCGAACTACAAGACGACGTAACTAATGGCAACACCGTACAAACATTGGTAGGATGAGGGGTATTCAGCGGCAATTTACAGATGAACACTACACATTATACTAAATACTTCCAGTGGCGGACTTGATCAGAACTGATAATTATGGTGGGAATACCCCGTAAAAGCTGAACCTGTAAGGTTGAGTTCACACGTAGCGTAAATACTGCGGATTTTCCGCAATGGATTTAGTTGCAGAAAATCTGCAACATAAGGGCTTATTCAGACGAACGTAAAATACGTCCGTGCAACGCGCGTGATTTTCACGCGCCTTGCACGGACCTATGTTAGTCTATGGGGCCGTTCAGACAGTCCGTGATTTACACGCAGCATGTGTCCGCTGTGTAAAACTCACGACATGTCCTATATTTGTGCGTTTTTCGCGCATCACGCACCCATTAAAGTCAATGGGTGCGTGAAAATCACACGCACCACACGGAAGCACTTCCATGTGCCGTGCGTGATTCGCGCAAGAGCAGTAAAAAGTATGAATGATAACAGAAAAGCACCACCTGTTTACAGAGTGTCATAATGATGGCTGCTGCGCGAAAATCACGCAGCCGCGCATCATATGTGATGACACACGGAGCTGTTAAGTGCCTTTTGCGCGCGTAAAACGCACACGCTCGTGAGAATCCGGCCTAATACAGTAGCAGCAAAGTGGATGACATTTGAACAAACCAGAAGAAACGCTCAGAAATTGACCTCGGGTGGGTGCAGTTTTTTTTAACTCGCAGCCTGTCAATTATATTTGCGTAATCACTGCTTATTTGTTGCGAATTTTCACCATTGAATTCAAAGGGGAGGTAAAACCCGCAACAAATAGCAGATGTTGCATTTTTTGGGGCAGAAAAGCAGCGATTCCGCCGCAAAAAAAACCCAACTCCCAAACTAAAATCTTATACTTACCCAGAATTCTGTGTTTCTTCGTCCAGGCTGGTCTCCTGGGATGACGTTTCATGCCATGTGACCCATGTCACATGGCATAAAACGTCATACCAGAAAGACCGGCCTGCAGAGGGATGCGTTGCCATGGCTACGTAAGTATCAAACGTTTTTTTTCTCTACGTGCAGTTTTCCGCAGCGGACATTCCGGCCAAAAAACTGCACCACATTTCGGTGCATTTTTTCGGCTGGAATTCCCTGCGGCGCCCAGGGCGTATATGCTGTGTGCTTTTGCACAGCGTATCCGCCCTGTGTGAACATAGCCATAAAACGACAGAATTACCTGCATACAAATGCAAACCACACATACATCATAGTGCTATTGTGGTGAATTGTGAGGGATGACTAAGGCCTCATGCACACGACCGTAGCCGTGTGCACGGCCGTGATTTTCGGGTCGGGCGGCTGCGGACTGTCAGCCACAGGCCGCCCGCAAATCGCGGGACATGCACATGGCCGCCGCCATTGTTTTCAATGAGCCCGGATCGCAGAACAGGGCCGTAATAAGACATGCCCGTTCTTTCTGCGGTCCGGGCTCCCGGCTCGTGCAAGGACCGCAAAAACACGTTCGTGTGCATGGGGCCTAACTCAAATCACCTACAACCGTATTTAGAGTCTGGTCCTAGTGTGACGAGTCTAGACTGCTATGACATGGGAACCAGTGGCTAAATGCAGGACCACTGTGAACTAGATGTATAGACACTACTCCAGATTTCATGTTAGTGACTACATCATAGTTACATAGTTCATACGGTTGAAAAAAGACACATGTCCATCAAGTTCAACTAAGGGATCAATGAATAAAAGACAGTTATGGATATTATAAAAAAAAAAAAAAAAAAGAGAATCAAAAAGAAGCGAGGGAGTGAGAGAGCCATGGTGGTGGGGTAGGAGCGCAGATTCTGGTACACGGTGATCTGTGCAGGAGGAGGAGGTTTCCATGGTAACTGAATTCCTACTCCTTCCTCCCTCCCGCCTTCCCAAGATAATTAACTCTTACACTGCCAGTAACCTGCCTCAGGGGAGTCACCAGCTGTCAGGCATACAAGCATACAGGGCCACTATCCATATGCACTTAGTGTGTGTGTGTGTGTGTGTGTGTGTGTGTGTGTGTTTTCTATATCTATCTGTATATTGTTCTTTCTTTTTCTATTTCCATTTACTTGTAACAGTAGCGTAAAAAAATTATTGATTTTGTATATTTTTTATTTATAGTGCTATGCAGCTAATTTGTATGCCATAAAACCACATAAAGCAGAAGTTGTTGTAGCATTTATCTACTAAATCCAAAATATATACACCACAGTGAAAATGTAGGAATTTTCTTGCTCACTATCCTGCAATCTCATACTCTGTGTTATCACTAATTCTTTATAGTTGTATTTATAAATGTGTGAAATGTATGTTTGGACAAAAAAAATAAAATAAACACTTGGCATATTCTGTACATATGTGCTGAAAACCTAGAAGACATACATACAAACCTCTTTTCTCCCACTAGTATTTCTTCCATACAGCCTCCATTTTACAGCACTCCGATTACTCCGTCCATTTTCTGACAGTCTGTGACTGTAATACAGGAAAACATAAACTACCCCAATCCTGGCCATCTACTTAAAGAAGATTATATATATTTTATGTTGATTTTATATTGTGAAGAGGAATAAACATTGTCCGGCATAGACCACCAGTGATGGGAATATAGATTTGAATTTCTATTTGGAGCTTTAGCAGCAATAAAGAATATTGATGGAGGTCAAAGACACAAAGCACTTAGATGAGACAGGCTGAGGCGCAGATGGGATGGGAGGGTAGTCACTCTGCCTGTGGGTGTCTCTGCCTTTACAGTAAAACTACCTGGGGAACACCTGTTGAGGAGTAGTCCTTCTCGTTGCTCGTGCACCTTGGACAGGGGTCTTACGTTTTACTGTATGTGTTGGAGGTGGGGTGGGGGTCCCGGATGAAGAGCTGCTTCACCTTACTTGGGGACATTTTCATTCACTCTTTCTCCACATGAAGAAAGTTGGATAGCCCAGATATTACACTTCAATCTCTTTCATTTGTTCAGTACTTCACACACGAAGCTGCCTCATCCATTGCAAAAATTGGAAACCGCCTCTGATACATGCACTTTTTTTATGCAGCAGACATACCATAACATATAAACCTTTCCACACAATATATCCAAAAGCTTCTGCCATTAATATACAGATTTCCCCCTACACAGCAATCTATGTAGCCAGTAAGCACAATCTTGCCCCCATATAGGCCTGTTCGACCATACTGGCTCCCACGATATCATAGTCATTGATTTATTACTTTAGTGCATACAAATATTATTGTCCTTCCACCTGCAGAGTAGACCGTTCAGAGCCCTAAGCTGTGAGGAACGCATCGCTGCATCCACCCACACAATGTACAACATTCATCTACGTGAATACATATATACTTGTGCCATTTTGGATGCAAAAAATGTACAGAATATGATTACATAACTATAATAAAACAAGGATTAGCAGATCTAATTTTATACAACCATATTTTATAGAAAACGGCACCATTACATACACCCACACCCAGGCGTGCATTATATTATACAATCTAGAAGCCCTATACATGTTATATAATGTGGTAAGGCAGTCTTACAGTAAGCAGGTGTGTGTGTGTGTGTGTGTGTGTATGTATATATATATATATATATACACCTTATATCTTTCCATATTGGTAAGATCATACACATTTTATTTTGGCAAAAGGAAATGTTAGGTATATAGAAAATAAATGGAGGTTTTACATGTAGGTTGAGGGTGGGGGTAAAGCGCTGTACTTTATGTATAGATTATTGAACCACAATGCTCTGATAATTGGTCTGTTATTGAGATAAAATATTTATCATTTAGTAAATGAATTGAACATATGTAAAAATGTAAACAATCTCCGAGACCATCAAATTAAATTGAATATCATGATATTGCGATACCTGTAAACAGAAATGTGTGATCAAAATGATTTGAAACAAATATCACTGATCACTTATCGGCGATCGCTCTTTGTAAACAGGCCTTTGTGGGGTTGAGGGGTAGGGGGTAAAGGCAACATACAAACACATCACTCACCTGTTCATACCAGTCACGGTTGGTGCAAGTACACTCTGGCCACCAGTTGGGACTGTTGCCATTCATTTTTGGGGTGGCACTTTTGGGGGGCCCTTTCAAGGTTGGGGTGAGGTTTTCACGTGTGGCTGGGACAAGCTTTGCTTTTCCACGAGCTGTCGGGGTGACAGCAGGTTGTGACGGGAGGGTCTGAGAGCTGTAACCTCCATAGCCACCCCCATACTGCTCATGCTGCCACTCTCCATATGTTGGGGGTTCCATCCTGCGCAGAGCAGACATGCGAGAAGCCTCGTAACACTCAGGGCACTTGCAGCAATGATGATGTTTGTGCATCATAAGATCCGACTCCAAAATGAATAGGCGTAATCACAGATCAAGCCAGCACCCAATTCTACCTCCTCACACAGAATACACCCCCCAAAATAAGGCTGTATGAATATGGCAGTAGCTCAGATTTTTCTCACAGGGCCACGTCTCCAGGCAATGATTATAATAATATATTCCAGTGAAAAATAGGTTTAAAATCTAGGCAGTGCTCAATATTTACCCTGGATTGGACACACAATGCCCAAGACACATCAAAACATTTGCAAAATGAAAAATATCAAGGCAGATGGCATATGTGACCAGTGGGTGGATGAGACAAAAGCAGAAAATTGTGATAAAAAATCCAATGAAAATGGAATCAACAGGAAAAATTACTAAAATCTGCCCTTATTAGCATTAAAAATACAGGTTTCCTGAGCATAAATCCTGCAGGTCTTTTCTCCTTCTTGATGTGGGAGGTCTGCTATGAGGAGGGGGTTAAATAAAATGCAGTCGCCTGTGCTCCCTCCAACATCCGTCAATGTAAAGATGGCGTCCTTCTTTCCCTTTTATTTTTGCCTCTCTCAGCAGTGGGCAGTGGAGTGACGGGCTGCTCGTTCTTTCAGGCCCAGTGTCTGGTGTGGGTGCCTACAGCTGGGTGCTGGGTGCTCCTGGACACTGTGCAGAGGAGGCTGTGCTGCTGGTCCCTGATGGAGCTGCTGCTTCTCTGCCTCTGGATGCAGCATCTCCAGGCTGCAGCCAATCAGGAACCAGTAGCAGCATCAGCACCACCGGCTGTAACCCCTTATATGCCAGAATAAGGCCTGCAGTGCATACAGCTTGGATTTAAAGCAGAAGGTGCCCTAGTAGCTGCAGAGTTAATCAGAAAAGAGTTAATGGAGACTGGGATCTGCAGCTGATGGATTCTAAGGGGGGAGGGTGAGAGTGGCAAGGAGGAGGGTCTCCAACGTTTTATTCAAGGATACAAAATCAGAGCAGAGAAGAAACACCCACTCGCTGAAGCTTTATTGCCTCATTTCGAGGTTGACAAGTGCTACTAAGCATCATCATACACCGTGCACAGAGGCAGAGCATGTCCTCACCATAGCACACGGCAGAGCATTCAGTGGAGAAATCGGATGTGTGCTGCAATTATTCACAGTGACAGATAGTGTGTAGACTCCAGAACATCCCGCAGCTACATACATATAAAATGCCAACAGAAGGACCATTATAAAGCTGAATATTACATGAGATAAACAGTGAAGCAGCGTCACACAAATGCACTGTACGGATTACCACAGATTAGTGACTAGCACTGCACAGTGGGAGAAATGGTCAATGCAATTATTACTGTTTTCAGGAAAAATCGCAAAAAAAAGGTGTTCACAAGAAACCGTCCACTTTTGGCGACTACAGAGCATGCGATAATAATATTCCACAGAGGTATCAGCAGTATCAATTGACGTTTTGTAATAAATAAGGGTATTACACTCCTCAACATTGAAATTACAACACCAAATAATGCAAGGAAACAAAATATTCCAAACATCTTGAATTATTCAGTATGGAGTATGAGCGCCATGCGCAGAAATACACGCACTTACACGCCTTGCATGCTATCAATGAGGATATTAATGGTTGTATGAGGAATGTTATGCCGCGCTGAATGCCTGTTGGCACACAAATCATCAAGATTGGCTGCTGGCAGCTCCCTTTGCAATTGCTGACCAATGACGTCCCAGATGTTCTCGATGGGAGACAAGTCTGGAGCCGCTGCAGGCCACGGAAGCACGTTTGTGCCATGCAGGCAGCTCACAGTAGCACGAGCAATATGCGGCCTGGCGTTGTCCTGTTGAAAAACGGCTACTTGGACGCTTCTGAGAAATGGCCGTACCACTGGTTCCAGGACCAAATTAATGTAACGCATTCTCAAATGCAGAGAACATGTGGTTGTAAACCAGGGTTCAGTTCAGGGGGTGATGGTATTTCATTCACCTTCTCTTTAGCAAATAACGTCCAAATGTTGAATACTGTGATAGATCAATACATTGTAAGGGAGACACCATTTAGAAGGTGAGGGGGCAGGGAAAACCATATGAAAAGGACAGCTGGAATTATACTGATATATGTGCTTTCTAGTAAGTAGTAGACAGTGAATCAGCTATAACTGATGTCATCTCTCCTGGGACTAAAAAAGCTAATAAATTAATGTCAGGGGTGAAAGGAAAACAAATGTAGGGGGAGGGTAGCAGGAATGGCTTTTAGACACAAAAGCCACACCTTAGAACTATGTGGTGCCACCATACAGGGCATAAAATATTCATCCAAAAGATTGGTCATACAAATGTAATAATGACCGACCTCATTACCAGCATGGCCGAACATGTGCTGACAAGCTACCAAAAGGAGAAATAAGGGGAAGAAGAAAAAAAACGCCTTTTTGTGTGTAGATACAATATCACTAAGGCCATGATCACACACACAGTTTTGATACAGCTTTTGTGGCAGTTTTTTGGCTCCGTTTTTTGAGCCAAACACAAAAGTTGACACAAATGAAAGGAGATACAACCGTCTTTTCTTTATACCCTTCCCTCCTTTTGGATCCACTTCTGGCTTTGGCTCCAAAAACTGGGCCAAAAACTGCAACAAAAATGACATCAAAAAGGTGTGTGTGTGTTCCAAATAAACAGGTCCGAAGGTGACTCACCCGTTGGCTAAAATAAAAGAAACAAACATTCTGTATATGAAAGTTTCTATAGGGGTGGGGAAACATCACATTTTATGCACGGCAACCATTTAGCATAAATAATATAACGCATGCTCTGTCGAACATCCGGCCGGACTCTTTTTGGACGAAAATCCCATACTCCTACGGGCATGGCGAGACGTGGCGGAATTGCTGTGGAATTCCGCTGTGGACAGTCCGCAGTGGAATTCTCCAGCGGCCGTTTTTTACATTTGTTTCTATACATTCTTAGGCTTTATTCAGACGAACGGGAAATACGTGCGTGCAACGCGCGTGATTTTCACGCGCGTTGCACGGACCTATATTAGTCTATGGGGCCGTGCAGACATGTGCGTGATTTTTGCGCAGCGTTGCTCCGTTGCAAAAAAGTCACGACATGTCCGTTGATTCTGCGTTTTCAACGCATCACGCACCCATTGAAGTCAATGGGTGCGTGAAAACAACGCACGGCACACGGAAGCACCTCCGTACGCACAGCGTTTTTCACGCAACACTTGTTAAGTCTATGTAAATGAGTTGACCAAACTAGACAAAACAAGTACAAACCAGGAAGTAGCTTTTCAATTTCTGAGCACATGCGCACAGTTCCAACCGACATCTGCTGCAATGCCACGTGCGTGCGATGTTGAAAAACTTATCTGCTTGGTCCATGACAGACCCCAGTTGTGGAACACCAACGCAGAGGCCTACAACGACCGCACGGGCAAGGAGGTTGGCTGGGATGAGGTCGCGCAGAGCCTCTTCGGACAGGAGTGGGATAAAAGCACCGCAAAAGCATAGATAAGCGCAGATCTCTATTGATGCTAATGCGATCGGCCATGCTGTAGTGTATATCCTTGTGTTTCACATGTTTGTACTGTGCTTGGTCGCGGGTGTGTCACTGCATCATTAGGCAAGTGTTTAATGTTTAGTTGTGTTTAAAGTTTAGCGACGTTTCGGACAAGTGCAGTTTTCTGTTAGGTCACATGGTCTCCTATTTTTGTCTGTTTCCTGTTCCTATGTCCAGTTGATGATGTTAAAACACGGTGGAGGAGCTGTCGGGATCAGTCCAGGAGGGAATTTGGAAGCAGAGGGTGAAGTGGGGATGGGGCGTCCAAAAAACGCCCCTACATATATATGAAACAGCTGATGTTCCTCAAGGACATTATGGAGATGCGGCCGTAAGTACTGACTGTACCTTGATGACATGTGTGTGTTCACTGTATAATCGGCCTAAAAAGCTGTTTGACCCTTGTGGACATGTTAAAAGGAGCAACGCAAAATGTTTCTGGCAGATGCAGTGATAATCTCAATGACACCGAGGAGGAGGCTGGCCATGTGGAGTCGCAGCTGGTCACGGAACAACATCCCGTGCTGCCCGGACGCCACCAGCCAGACGCCGGCGCACCCAGGTTGCCACAGCAGGTGCCAACGTGGACTCGAGAGTCCTGGAGTACCTTCGGCGCTGTTCGGAGGAGGATGGATGTGACGCTTTTGGCCGTACCATAGCGCCGCTACTCAGGCGAGTCCCGGACTACCGGATGGCACGCGTCCAAGGGGCCATCCTTGCTATAATTGACTCTGCCACTCCTCCTAACAATCCACGCCAGTGCTTCCAGGTAATAGAGCAATGGCGTGGATTGCCTGAGGATTTGGTGCCCTCTACTGCACCTCTCCCTTCCCAGCCTGCACACACCTTTCCACGGCCACAGTACCAACGGCCGATGGTGACCATAATGTCACCTGGTCATGTGGTGCCTCGGGAGCGCCCTTTCGCCCCCTACGTCAGACCCCAGCCTCCCTTTGGCGAGGGCCCCCCGGCAGGGTTCAACCCTCTGTATCAGCACCACTATGCTGTTGAGGAACATCCTCAGCAGGCCCAAGGACAGTATAGTGGTGCTGAAATGCAGAGCCATCAGTCGCCATCACACAGGTATCATGATTTATAGATGTGTGTAGGCCGATTACGGGTGGCTCGATGTGGTGATGTAAACATCGAAGTCCCAGTATGTTAATGTAGCATCATGTTGGTGCGTTTTCTATTTTTGGATGCCTGCTGGTTCCTGTTAAAAGTTACCGTTTGAAATTACAGATTAAATTGTTTTTCTGTTTGCAAGTAAGATTTGATGTGTTTGCCTCCATCTATGTGGTGGAACCCAGGTAATGGTAATGTTTAGGTAATGTTCAAACATTATGCCGATGGAGCAAGATTGTAGCATGACATGATTGAGGTATTAGTGTATCTTTGGTGGTTTTCCTCCATTCCTCATATTGTGCTCGCCTGCATTGTAGTGGTGTGGGAAATGTGGAACAAATGTATTTTGCCTTGGGATTAGTGAACATGGGCTAAGCCAATCTGCCTCCCAAGCTAATTCGTCTAGAGGACATTCAAACTAAAAAGAAAAACCACCAAAGATCTAAGCTCGCAACCCACGTCAAGGGTTCTCATGTCTTCCAAGTGGAATTTGCTGCGGAATGGTTGATGTGGAAACATTTTGGCGAATATATTCGGCATCCCAACCGGCGTCATGTATGCGACAAAAATTATGAAGCACGACACACGCTTGTATGACACGGGTGACATTTTGCGGCGTCAGTTGCATGGTGAGAAAAACACGCCATTTGGAGGACATTATGCCAAATGCACATTCCACACATCGGCGTGCTCTGCTAAGCCGGTAATTGAATATGCGCCGGCGGTCATCCAAGCCTCCTCGAGCAAATGGGCGCATTACTTGACTTGTGAGTTCAAAACCCTCATCTGCCACGATCACATAAGGGACTGGCGGTCCTCGCGAGCCAGGCAGGTGGTTTGGCGCCGGCACGGAAAGTAGATTGCACATCAGACGATGGCCCATCCTGGATGTACGAAAGATACGGGCATCAGCTGAGCTTCCATAGGACCCTATATGTACAATGGTAAAACAATAATTGCTGTCGGACAAGGCCAACAAGACGATGGAAAAAAACTGTTTGTAGTTATAGAATCGGGATCCGGAGTGGGGGGGCTTCTTTACCCGAATATGCTTCCCGTCTAGGGCACCAATACAATTTGGAAATTGGGTGGTGGTGATAAAGTCGGCAGAAATCGAAAGCCAGTGGTCTGTGGTGGGCTGAGGCATCACAGTGGCCTTCAATCGCAGCCACAACACAACACAGGTGCCTGTCACAATGCCCGAAATTGTGCTCACTCCAAGAAGGAATTCGAAATGTAACGAATGATAGCTGTTTCCAGTAGCTAGAAATCTACATGGGCGAGATGCAAAAACACAACACACAAATAAACGTGATGTAGGACATGACAACCACACACCATCCTGTAAGCTGCAATTGTTTAAAACACACATACCTCAACGTCACAAGGAGTCGCTCCTCGGGGGAAATGCAGCGCCGCATATTTGTGTCCTTGTAGGTTATTCCTGTGCGAATCAGGTCCAGCAGAATATCAAAAGTTGACACAGACATGCGGCAAAACGCCCGAAATTTCTCGGGGTGGCTGCGAAGGTCATCATATAGAGTATGAAAATGGCCTTTGGAGGTACGCTGGGCCACAAGTGGATGAACCCAAATCCTCCCTCTTCTCCGGGTTCCCTCCTGAAGCATGGGTCGGCGCTCACCAAATCTCCGAGAAACCATCCATGATATCAGCACACGGCCCAGCGGAGTCAAGGGCTTAGTGTAGCTTTTTTACCTGTAAAAACCACCAAAAACACCCAACACGGCCAAAAGTAGTTTGCAAGGTGCAAACTTGATGCGAACATGTGCTCACATCAAGCAGGTGTTGGAGATGGTGTCTTTTTGTAGGCTGCCCTCTCCATTACTCCACCCTCCGTTGTTTTGACGTGCGTAAAAAACGCATGCCATACGCGCGTAAAATACGCAATCACGCAGCCCTAACGGATGCCACACGCAACTACCACGCAACCAAAATGCTGCGTTTTTCACGCACGCAAGAACGCCACGTTCGTGTGAATCCAGCCTTAGGAAAGTTAGTTCAGACATTGCCGAAAACTCCGCTGCGGACCATAGGCCGTGGTGCGGAATTTTCCCTCTGCAGCATGCGCTGTCTGTTGCTTAGAAGAAGCGGAATTATCTGAAATCAGGTAAAAATAGATGACAGATGTGTTCGATATCATCTGTTTCTAATGTGTATGGTGACCTAAAGCCTCTTTCATGTATTGCAATTTTTATGTCATTTTAATTGCATACTTTTAGAGAAAAAACAGCAATTTTGCCACTTCTTTTTTTGCATCCAAAATTTACGCCATTTACCGTGAGGTGTAAATAACATAACTTTATTCAGCGGGTCATTACGATTGCAACAATACCAAATTTATATAGTATTCTTATGCTTTACTACTTTTACACAGTAAAAACACTTTTTTCAAAATTATTTGTTTTTGTGTTGCCATATTTTAAGTAATAATTTTTTTATTGTAGTTTTTATTGGTACAATTTTGAAGTACATGCGACTTTTTGATCACTTTTTATCAAATTTATTTGGAAACAGGATGAACAGAAAACAGCAATTCTGGCATTCTTTTTTTAGTTTATTTGTTTACAGCGTTCACCGTGCAGGTTCAATAATGTAATAGCTTTATATTTGGGGTTGTTATGGATGCGGCAATACCAAATGTGTGTAATTTTTGTTTTTGTTTTCATAATAAAGCATTTTGTAAGGGAAAAAGTGTTTTTTAAAATTAATTTATTGTTAACTTTATTAACCCCTTCCCGCTGTGGCCAATTTTGACCTTCCTGACAGAGCCTTATTTTTCAAATCTGACATATGTCAGTTTATGTGGTAATAACTTTGGAATGCTTTTACCTATCCAAGCGATTCTGAGATTGTTTTCTCGTGACACATTGAACTTTATGTTACTGGTAAAATTTGGTCGATATATTCCTCATTTAATTGTGAAAAACACCAACATTTAGTGAAAAATTAAAAAAATGTGCATTTTTATCAATTTAAATGTATCTGCTTGTAAGCCAAATAGTTAGGGCATGGCCAGACGTGGCAAATTTCTTCTGCCACGGTCCGCATCAATGCCACCCATAATCTGCGTTGCAGATTCTGTTGCGGCTTTGCCTAAAATGTGCACTAAATTGATGCGGATTAGCCGTTGCGTATTCAGGTAAAGAGTACTTCCCTTCTCTCTATCCGTGCAGGATAGAGAGAAGGGACAGTCCTTTCCCTAGTAAAAGTAAAATAAATTCATACTTACCCGGCCGTTGTCTTGGTGACACATCCCTCTTTCGACATCCAGCCCGACCTCCCTGGATGACGCGACAGTCCATGTGAACGCTGCAGCCTGTGATTGGCCTGTGAGTGGCTGCAGCCGTCACATGGACTGAAACGTCATCCCGGGAGGCCGGACTGGAGGAAGAAGGAGGGAGTTCCCAGTAAGTAGGAACTTCTATTTTTTTAACACGTTGATCTATATTGTGATCAGAAGTCACTGTCCAGGGTGCTGAAACAGTTACTGCCGATCGTTTAACTCCTTCAGCACCCTGGACAGTGACTATCTCCTGATGTCGCCTAGCAACGCTCCCGTAATTACGGGTGAACACACGTAGTCACCCGTAATTACGGGAGCCCCATTGACTTCTATGGGCCTGCCCGTGCCGTAATAAAGGCCCGTGATTCTGGGCGTTTTTACGTTAGTGTGCATGGGCCCTCAGTCTGGCTATAGACCTAGAAATACATAGGTCCAGCCAGAATGAAGAAATATCATGTTCGTAAAGCCAATACGCTACGCAGCACACATAACATCTGCGGACTTCATTGGGGAATTTTGAATCTCCATTGAAGTCCATGGAGAAATTCCGCAATGAGTCCGCAACAAGTCCACTACATGTCCGCAACAGTCAGTGTATGCTGCGGACACCAAATTCCGCACCGCAGCCTATGGTCTGCAGCGAAGTTTTCCGCAACGTGTGCATGAACCTAACTAAAAAGCTGTGGAAAGCAATGGAGAAAATGTTCGCTGTGGATTTCTGCAGCGGACTGGCCGCAGCGGAATTCCAGATCAATTCCACCATGTCTGGCCATGCCCTTATACCACGCAAAATAGTTGCTAATTAACATTTTCCATATGTCTACTTTAGATTGCCATCGTTTGAACATCCTTTTATTTTTAAAGGACGTTACAAGGCTTAGAACTTTAGCAGAAATTTCGATTTTATTAGAATTTGAACGTAAAAATAAACATTTTTACATTTTTCCAATAAGATGTCATTTTAACCCAAAAAAATTTCCACAAGAAATAAAGAAGAAAAAGCCCTCCTACATTTGTAAAGCAACTTCTCCAGAGTATGTAAATACCCCATATGCGGTCATAAACTGCTGTTTGGGCACATGCCAGGGCTTAGAAGTGAAGGCGCGCCATTTTGTTTTTGTAGCGCAGATTTTGCTGCATTGGTTTCTCGGCACCATGTCGCATTTGCAAAGCCCCTAAGGAACCAGTACAGTGGAAACTCCCCAAAAGTGACTCCATTTGGGAAACTACACCCCTTGAGGAATTCATCTACGGGTGTAGTGAGCATTTTGGCCCCACAGGTGTTTCATAGTTTTTATTAGAATTGGGCAATGAAAATAAAAATTATATTTATTTCCAATAAGACATAGTTTAGCTCAAAACTTTTCATTTTTTCAACAAATAGAAGGAGAAAAAGTCCCCCAACATTTGTAAAGTAATTTCTCCCGAGTACGGCAATACCCCATATGTGGTCATAAACTGCTGTATGGACCCACGGCAGGGGCCAGAATGGAAGGAGCTCCATTTGGCTTTTGAAGCGCAGATGTGGCTGGATTGGTTCCAGGGTGCTATGTCGCAATTTGAAAGCCCCTGTGGGACCAAAACAGTGGAAACTCCCCAAAAGTGACTCCATTTTGGAAATGACACCCTTCAAGGGGCATCTAAGGGGGCATTATATTGTATGGGGCAGTTATAGGGGCATTTTACTGTATAGTGACATCTAAGGTGGCATTATACTGTATGGGGGCATTATACTGTATGGGTTAACTATAGGGGCATTATACTGTATGGGACAGCTGTGGGAGCATTCTACTGTATGGGGCAGCTATAGGGCACTATACTGTATGAGGCAGCTATGGGGCATTAAGCTGTATGGGGCAAATATGGAGCATTATACTGTATGGGGCAGCTATGGGGGCATTATACTGTATGGGGGAAGCTATAGGGGCATTATGTTGTATGGGAGCAGCTATAGGGGCATTATGCTGTAGGGGGGAATTGGATTCGGCATTATACCGCATGTGGGCATCTGTGTGGGCATTATACTGCATATGGGCAGCTATAGGGGCATTATACTGTATGGGGGCATCTGTGTGGGCATTATACTGCATCGGGCCTCTGTGTGGGCATTATTCTGCATGGGGGCATCTATGTGAGCTTTATACTGTATGGGTGCATCTATGGGGGCATTATACTGTATGGTGGCAGCTATGGGGCCATTATACTGTATGATGGCAGCTAGAGAGCATTAAACTGTGTGAGGGCGGCTGGAGGGCATCATACTGTGTTGCTATGCATGCCGCATCGGTTGTCCCTCTTTGTGATACTTGAAAGTTGGGAGGTGATGGCAGAGGCGTAGCTAGGTTCTCCAGCACCCGGGGCAAAGATTCAGTTTGGCGCCCCCCCCAACCTCTTTCCCGACATCTCCCTCCCCTCGCCGTGTTTGTTTTCTCTACCAATCGATGTGTCATTTCTTTTCCACATTTCTTTTTATGTAACGCGAGCATAAAAACATTTGTACATTTTACAAGCAACATGGTTCTATACACAACACCAGAACCAAGCTCAGTACATAAATACCTCACCAGCACAAATACAGCTCAATTTAGTGCAACCCGTTCCGTATAGGTATGTACGGCGTAAAACTACAGCTCCCAGCATGGCCCGAACAATGATAAGGATATGCTGGGAGATGCTGTTTCACAAAAATAAATCCTATCAATCATACCACCATCTCGCTGCAGATCATACAGTGACTACAGTACTTATTAGAGGCAGAATGAACATTTACAATAGGTGACTCACTGGTGACGTCTCAGATTCTAGTTCTTTTTCTCCATCCGGTCCAGACCTCTATGATGACTTCTCCCGGTCACAGCCCATTTCTGCAGTTTGCCGCTCACATGTCTTCAGCTTCTCACTTTTCCAACTTTTCTGCACCTATAAATAAAGATAAAGTTATCATTATACCACACTCTACGCCCCTAAATATAATACAGTAGATTCATACACTGCACCTCTAGTTATAGTAGCACCATACACCGTGTCCCACACACACACACACACACACACACACACACACACACACACACACTGTGCCCCCTGTAGATAGTGTCTGCCATAGAGCCCCCTGTAGATAGTACCCCCATAGAGCTCCCTGTAGATAGTGCCCCCATATAGCCCACCCCTGTATAGTGTCCCACATATAGCTCCCCCTATAGTGCTCTACAGATAGTCCACCCCTGTATATAGCCCCTGTAGATATAGCCCAGCCCTGTATATAGTGCTCCACGTATAGCCCAACCCTGTATATAGCCCCCTGTAGATATAGCCCACCCCTGTATATAGTGCTCTACTGATAGCCCACCCCTGTATATAGCCCCCTGTATAAATAGCCCAGCCCTGTATATAGTGCTCCACAGATAGCCAAACCCTGTATGCATCCCTCCCTGTAGATATAGCCCACCCCTGTATATAGTGCTCCACATATAGTCCACCCCTGTATGTAGTGCTCCACATATAGTCCACCCCTGTATATAGTGTTTCACAGATAGCCCACCCCTGTATATAGCCCCCTGTATAGTCCACCCCCTATATATAGTGCTCCACTAGATAGTCCACCCCTGTATATAGTGCTCCACAGATAGCCAACCCCTGTATATACTATATTCAGGGGTGAGCTATCTGTGGAGCACTATATACAGGGATGGACTATATGTACAGGGGGGCTATATACAGGGGTTGGCTTTCTGTGGAGCACTATAGGGGGAGCTATTTGTGGGATACTGTATACAGGGGTGGGCTATATCTACATGGGGGCTATATACAGGGGTGGGCTATATACTATATAGCCCCCCCTGTAGCTATAGCCCACCCCTGTATATGGGGCTCCATAGATAGCCCATCCCAGTATATATCCTCCCCTGTAGATAGACACCCCCCGTAGATAAAGTCCCCCTTGTAGATAAAGGCCCCCCCCGTAGGTACAGCCACACACTTTTATTACAATTTAAAAAAATAAATAAATTCAAACTCACATTAATCCCGCTCCCACGCCTCATGGAGACCTGCTCTCTTCTGCGCAGGTCTCCTGGGGGTTGAACGCAGCGTCTATGAAAGGCGCTGATTGGCTGGGCAGGATGGCTTTCCCTGTCAATCAGCGCCTTTCATCAACGGAAGCTTGCTCCCCCTAGCTACGCCCCTGGGTGATGGATATTTACAGGGCGTCTGTGGCACTACTTACAGGCGGCTGCGTGGCACTATCTACAAGGGGAGTGCTTGTGGCACTATCTACAAGGGGGGGATATGGCATTATCTACAAGGGGTGTGTGTGGCACTATGCATCTACAGGGGGCTATGGGCACTATATACAGGGGTGCTGTGTGCCACTATCTGCAAGGTGACTATTTATTGAGGGCACTGTGGCACTATCTACAGGGGGGTCTGTGTGGCACTAGGGGGCTGTGTGGTACTATCTATAGTGTGTCACTATCTACAAGGGGAGGTGTGTGGCACTAACTACAGGGGGCTGTGTGGCACTAGCTACAAGGGGGGGTGGCACTATCTAGAAAAGCAGGCTGTTCATTATGTCATCATATAGTCTCATTAGCCTCAGTTATACAATCTGTTTTAGTCCGACACTGACTTTTTTTATTTAATTTAAATTTTTTGTTATGTTAACTCCGTTATATAACTATATTGCTTGCAAAATGTACAAATGGTTTTATGCTCGAGTTACATAAAAAAAAGATGAAAAAAAATTACATCTCATTGATTGGTAGAGAAAACAAACATGGCGAGGGGAAAGGAGATTTCGGGAAAGAGGTTCCGGTGGGGGGTGTGCCAAACTGAATCTTTGCCCCGGGTGCTGGAGAACCCAGCTATACTTCTGTTACGTCTCGCCTCTCAACCGTTTAGCCATAACATTTCTGGCTCTACACTAAGGTTAATTACACTGACCTCCCAGCAAGCAGAGATGGTACTGGCTCTAGCTGCTCATGTGATGCTGTACTGAGGCATCATGGGATTGATAGCGTAGCACGAAGAAAGCAGGGGGAAAATCTAAAATGCAAGATGGTGTCTATTCAGAAGCAGAGAGGTGGCCGGACTACAGGGAAGTGAGGACAATATAAATAAAAAAGTATAGACAATCAAATGGGGGTGCAGTGATGAAAAGTTTTGTTTCTGCTGGAGGTCTTGTTAAATAGAGGGGGTCCTCGGTTTAGGATCCTCATCTCCTGGTCAAAGTGGAGAGAAGTTCAAAATGGCGTCTCCCGCTCTGGAGGACCTGTCCTTCACTGCACATTTTTTTCAATTTTTTTTCTTTCAATTTTTTGAATATATATTTTTTTTAGTCCAATAAGTGGACTTTTACCAATTATTCACAATTAATGTACAATCATGTCTATATGTCAGTGGTTTACTGCCTCTTCAGGTAAAACGCAAGAGCATCTGTTAGGGCAGGGGTCTCAAACTCGGCCGGGTAAGTGGGCCGCATATAGAAAAAATGGGAAGTTGACGGGCCGCATTACTTTAAAATTTGATGCAATACAAAATTATTGTTAATCAATTAGTTATTTGAACTACTATAACACTATATTACTATAATAATAATACTACATTACTATAATAATAGCGCTAGGTTTAAAATTTGAGATATTTCTCCACGTGCTAATTTCAACAATCCAGCTTTCCAGTTTAAGTGTCGCTAAATGCAGTCCGGCGGCTCAGTTAGCACACATGTCAAGATTGGGCAGCCCCTTTTTAGATAGTGCCGCAGTGCCCCCTGTGGATGCTGCCGCAGTGCCCTCTGTGGATGCTGCCGCTGTGCCCTCTGTGGATAATGCAACACACACCTAGATAAGGCCACAGTGCCCTCTGTAGATAAGGCCACAGTGCCCTCTGTAGATAAGGCCACAGTGCCCTCTGTAGATAAGGCCACAGTGCCCTCTGTAGATAAGGCCACAGTGCCCTCTATAGATAAGGCCACAGTGCCCTCTGTAGATAAGGCCACAGTGCCCTCTGTAGATAAGGCCACAGTGCCCTCTGTAGATAAGGCCACAGTGCCCTCTGTAGATAATGCAACACACCCCTAGATAATGGCAGTGTCCTCTTCAGATACTGCCACACACCCACTTGTAGATAATGCCACAGTGCCCTCTGTAGAGGCTGCCATAGTGCCCTCTGTAGAGGCTGCCACAGTACCCTCTGTAAAGGCTGCCACAGTGCCCTCTGTAGAGGCTGCCACAGTGCCCTCTGTAGAGGCTGCCACCAGTGCCCTCTATAGAGGCTGCCAAAGTGCCCTCTGTAGA
Organism: Rhinoderma darwinii; assembly: GCF_050947455.1. Classification (NCBI taxonomy): domain Eukaryota; kingdom Metazoa; phylum Chordata; class Amphibia; order Anura; family Rhinodermatidae; genus Rhinoderma; species Rhinoderma darwinii. Next base: position 62,817,381 of record NC_134694.1, on the reverse strand, counting down.
GGCTGCCAAAGTGCCCTCTGTAGAGGCTGCCCCAGTGCCCTCTGTAGAGGCTGCCCCAGTGATGTAAGGGGCTTGCCCAGAGCTGGAGTCCCGGAGCAGAGCTGCTTCTGGCACTCTGCCTGGGATTCCAGCTCTGCTCCTGACATCACTGTCCATATATGGACAGAGATGTCAGGGGCAACCCCAGAGCTGGAGTCCCAGGCAGAGCACTAGTAGGCTCTTCCTGGGACTTCAGCTGTGCTCCTGACATCACTGGGACTCCTGCTCTGGGGAAGCCCCTGACATCATTGTCGATGTATGGACAGCGATGTCAGAGGCTTCCACAGAGTCCCGGAGCAGAGACTGTACTAGCGCTCTGCCCGGGCCTCCGGATCTGGGGAAGCCCCAGACATCGCGGTTCATATGTGGACAGCGATGTCAGGGAATTCCACAGAGTCCCGGAGCAGAGCCGACACCAGCGCTCTGATCGGGACTCCGGCTCTGAGGAAGCCCCAGACATCGCTGTTCATATATGGACAGCGATGTCAGGGAATTCCACAGAGTCCAGGAGCAGAGCCGACACCAGCGCTGTGCTCCGCTCTGGGCAAGACCCTGACACACTGTCCATATATGGGCAGCAATGTCAGGGAATTCCACAGAGTCCCGGAGCAGAGCCGAGACCAGCGCTCTGCCCGGGACTCCGGCTCTGGGGAAGCCCCAGACATCGCTGTTCATATGTGGACAGCGATGTCAGGGAATTCCACAGAGTCCCGGAGCAGAGCCGACACCAGCGCTCTGCCCGGGACTCCGGCTCTGGGGAAGCCCCAGACATCGCTGTTCATATGTGGACAGCGATGTCAGGGAATTCCAGAGTCTCTGAGCAGAGCCGATACTAGCTGCTCTGTGTCCCGCGGGCCGCAGATGACAGCCCCAGGGGCCGCATGCGGCCCGCGGGCCGCTTGCTTGAGACCCCTGTGTTAGGGCATACCTAGGTCATAATTTCCCAGTCAGCTCTGGCAATTGCCTTGCTTGGGCCCACAGAGACAGGACAAAGGAAGCCTGCTCTCTTTTAAAATCAGGCATGCACATGACCCCCTTAAAGGGGTCCACAGGATAGGTCATCAGTATATGATCGATGGGGGTCTGTTCCAGCTGCCTCTGGACACCGGATGTCCATGCCGGAAGCAGATGGCTCCATTCACAGTATAACTGCAGTATTACAGGTCTGCTCCTATTTAACCCTTCCCTCTTTGGCCACTTTTGACCTTCCTGACAGAGCCTCATTTTTCAAATCTGACATGTTTCACTTTATGTGGTAATAACTCCGGAATGCTTTTACCTATCCAAGCGATTCTGAGATTGTTTTCTTGTGACACATTGGACTTTAATTTAATGGCAAAATTTGCTCGATATGTTTAGCATTTAATTGTGAAAAACACCAAAATTTAGTGAAAAATTGCAAAGATTAGCATTTTTCTCAATTTAAATGTATCTGCTTGTTAGACAGGCAGTTATAACACACAAAATTGTTCCTAATTAACATCCCCCATATGTCTACTTTAGATTGGCATCATTTTTTTTAACATCCTTTTATTTTTCTAGGACGCTACAAGGCTTTGAACTTTAGCAGCAATTTCTCACATTTTAAAGAAAATTTCAAAAGGCTATTTTTACAGGGGCCAGTTCACATGTGAAGTGGCTTTGAGGGCCTTATATATTAGAAACCCCCAAAAAGTCACCCCATTTTAAAAACGTCACCCCTCAAAGTATTCAAAACAGCATTTAGAAAATTTCTTAACCCTTTAGACATTTCACAGGATTTAAAGTAAAGTAGAGCTGAAATTTACAAATTTCATATTTTTTTGCAGAAATAAATTTTCCATAAATTTTTTTTTAGAACACAGAAGATTTTACCAGAAAAATGCAACTCAATATTTATTGCCCAGGTTCTGCGGTTTTTGGAAATACCCCACATGTGGCCGTAGCGTGCTACTGGACTGAAGCACCGGCCTCAGAAGCAAAGGAGTACCTAGAGGATTTTGGGGCCTTATTTTTATTAGACTATATTTCAGGCACCATGTCATGTTTGAAGGGCTCTTGCGGTGCCAAAACAGTGAAAATCCCCCAAAAGTGACCCCATTTGGGAAACTACACACCTCAAGGAAATTATCTAGGGGTATAGTGAACATTTTGACCGCACAGGTTTTTTACAGAAATTATTGGAAGTAGGCTGTGAAAATTAAAATCTACATTTTTTCAAAGAAAATGTAGGTTTAGTGATTTTTTTCTCATTTCCGCAAGGACTGAAGGAGAAAAAGCACCGTAAAATTTGTAAAGCAATTTCTCCCAAGTAAAACAATACCTCACATGTGGTAATAAACGTCTGTTTGGACAAACGGCAGGGCTTACAAGAGAAAGAACACTATTTGGCTTTTGGAGCTCAAATTTAGCAGGAATGGATTGCGGAGGCCAGGTCACATTTGCAGAGCCCCTGAGGGGACAAAACAATGAAAACGCCCAAAAAGTGACTCCATTTAGGAAACTACACCTCTTGAGGAATTCATCTAGGGGTGTAGTAAGCATTTTGACCCCACAGATGTTTCATAGAATTTATTAGAATTGGGCAGTGAAAATAAAAACAATACTTTTTCTTCAATAAGACGTAGCTTTAGCGCAAAATTTTTCATTTTCTCAACAAATAAAGGAAAAAAAGAACCCAACATTTGTAAAGCATTTTCTCCCGAGTATGGCAATACCCCATATGTGGTCATAAACTGCTGTTTGGGCACACGGCAAGGCTCAGAAGGGAAGGACCGCCATTTGGAGTGCAGATGTTGCTGGATTGGTTTCTGGGCGCCTGTGGGCCCAAAACAGTGGAAACCCCCCAGAAGTGACCCAATTTTGGAAACGACACCCCTCAATGCATTTACCTAGGGGTGTAGTGAGCATTTTAACCCTGCAGATGTTTTGTAGAAATTAGTGTGCACTCAATGTTTTTTCCATAGATATGCCAATATGTGGTGCCCAGCTTGTGCCACCATAACAAGACAGCTCTCTAATTATTATGCATTGTTTCCCAGTTTTAGAAACACCCTACATGGGGCACTAATCTTTTGCCTGGACATTCGACCAGGCTCAGGAGTGAAAGCGTACCATGTAAAATTGAGGCCTAATTTGGCGATTTACAAAGTATTGGTTCACAACTGCAGAGGCTCAGATGTGAAATAATAAAAAGAAATCCCTGAGAAGTGACCCCATTTGGAAACTACACCCCTCAAGGCATTTATTAAGGGGTGTAGTGAGCATTTTCACCCCACAAGTCTTTTCCATAAATGATTGCACTGCGGATGGTGCAAATTAAAAATTTATATTTTTCCCTAGATATGCCATTTGAGTGGCAAATATGTCGTGCCCAGCTTATGCCACTGGAGACACACACCCCAAAAATTGTTAGAAGGGTTCTCCCGGGTATGACAATGCCATATATGTGGAAGGAAACTGCTGTTTGGGCACATTGTAGGGTTCAGAGCGTTGGAGCGCCATTTGCCTTTTGGAGAGCGGATTTTGCTTGGTAGTAGATTTGTTTGATTATTGCTGGTGTTTCCATTTATAATGTGGGGGCAGTGGCGGTCGCAGTTGCAACCGGACCCCTAAGCCTGAGGGGCCCACGGGCCCCTCTCGCCACACTTAGAGTGTCCGTATCATTCATTACCTCTTAGCTAAACTTGATCTTTACACAGCGCAGGTGCAGCAGCGTGTGTAATCCCCCCTCCCTTCTTGTGCTCTGAGGCACTGGATTGGAGGAGACAGGGGAGGAGGAGTCTAGATACACATACTGCCGCACGCTGTGTAAGGAGAAGCTCATGTCTCATCGCAGCTCATTTCCCCCCACATCTATGTGAGTTCTGGACAGGCATCACTTGTAATTACACTGTCTTTCTTTAGTTTTTTTTTCCTACATGGTGTTTGATCTTTGCTGTCTCTCTCTCTCTCTCTTCTTTCTATCCTGCAAATAGAGGACGGAACGGGAGGATTCAGCAGTGAGAGCGCAGACAGGACACTGATAAGAGGTTACTGAGGGTCATAATTCATTACAGGACAGCTCCAGCCTCCAGTTATGGGGAAGACTCTGATAAGGGTGCTAGAGGTTACTGTGGATCATAAATGATTGCACATTACTGGAGGTCTGGAGCTGTGCTGTAATGTGAAGCACACAGCTCTGCTATGCCAGTGTCCATTAGGAAGCTATAGATAATAAAGAGGCTACTCCTACAGGTTTTTTAGATAATATCTAGTAACAGGGGCATTTTCTTAACGTTTTTTTTTTGCCAGAATCATAAATTATCACCTATCCTTAGGATAAGTGATCATTTTGTTATCACTGGGACCCCCACCAATCATGAGATCTGGGGTCCCAAACCCCCCATTCCTCCTCACTGTAAGCAGGACATTGAATGGTGCAGCGGTCGTGCATGCACTCTACTGCTCCATTCAAAGTCTATGGGAATGACAAACAGCCGAGTACAGCGCTCGGCTGTTTACGTCATTGTCATAGACCGTGAATGGTGCGGCGGGCGTATGCTCAACAGCCGCTCCATTCAAGCTCCTCTTTACTGCAGGGGTGCAGTGAGGAGGATCTGAGGGTTTGGGACCCCTGGTCTCTTGATCACCTCCAGCAATAAGAAAATTCTCAAATATACTGTGAATAGGTGATAATTTATGATTCTGGGATTTTTTTTTTAAATATGTTGCAATTAATAAAATTATCAACTGCCCAGGTGGAATTTATCCTGTGTAGGAGGACATAGGGGGCAGCAATCGATTTGTGGGGGCAAAAAAGTTGGTATTATTACTGTATAAGACACAAAGGAGGGTATTACTGTGGGGCACAAAAAAGGCATTATGATTTTGTGGTGGGGGCACTATTACTTTGTAGGGAACAAAAGGGGGCACTAGTACAGTTTGGGGCACAAATGGGGCCACTATTAAGGTGGAGGGGGCACTAAGAGGGCTATTGGGGCTAGCAGCATAATTTGTAGTTTGTGTGAAGAGACAAGTTGTGGCTGGAAGAAGTCATGCCGGTCTGGCCTGGATAGAGTAGAAAAGGGAAATCGGGATACAACTGTAGTGTATTAATTTTTCACTGTGTAGAGCTGGTATATGACCTTTATTTGGTGACTTCATTATTTAGGTATACTATCATACATAGAACTGCGCCGCTTTAAGGCTATGTTCACACGGAGTATTTTGGGGGAGGAATATCTGCCTCAAAATTCCGTTTGGAACTTTGAGGCAGATATTCCTCTCCCTGCACGCCGATTTTCGCGGCAATTATCGCGCCGTTTTTCGCCCGCGGCCATTGAGCGCCGTGGGCATAAAACAGCGAGATATACGCTTTCTCCTGCCTCCCATTGAAGTCAATGGGAGGTCGGAGGCGGAAGCGCCCGAAGATAGGGCATGTCGCTTCTTTTTCCCGCGAGGCAGTTTTACTGCTCGCGGGAAAAAGACGCCGACGCCTCCCATTGAAATCAATGGGAGGCGTTCTCGGGCCGTTTCTGCCGAGTTTTGCGACGCGGTTTCCGCGTCAAAAAACTCGGCAAAATACCCCGTGTGAACATAGCCTAAGCCTGCCGTGTTATAAAAGTTGTTTTATTAGTCTCTGATGTATATATTTTTGTTTTGAGGGGTTACATTAGAGACCCAGTAATGCAGCTGAAAGTTAGAGAGAAGATGCGTAGGGGGGGCCCAAACTGAAATTTTGCACCTGGGCCCATGAGCCTTTAGCTACGCCCCTGTGTGGGGGTACATGTAAGCCGGGCGGAGTATATAAGGGGCATAGTCAGGTGGTATAATAATGGGGTAAAAAAACAATAAAATGATCCATAGATGTGTGTTACGCTGTGACACAAGCCTTTCTGCACAGGCCGGTATCGCACTGATATATGGCGTCCTTTCTTATGCCCCTTTTGGTCCACACTCCGCACCTTTCCTGTTTGGGGAATTTTGCTGGGAAAGTGTTGTCCTGGTATAATACGGGCACCTTTGCTTCAAGCAGATATGTTTGGGCCCTCCCCTCCCTGGTTCCCTAATTTTAGGTCCTTGATAAATCGCCTCTTGAAACAGAAGAAATGTTTCCCTCGGGCCGGCACAACTGCATATTTTTTATTTCCTGACTTATTGGAGCCTTAACTAATTTTATTTTTTCATAGACGTAGTGGTATGAGGGCTTTTTTTGCGGGACGAGCGTAGTTATTATTTATTCCATTTTGGTGTCCATGCGACTTTTTGATCACCTTTTATCCTACTTTTGGGAGGCAAGGTAAACAAAAAACCGCAATTCTGCCATAGTTTTTTTTAGTTTTTTTTATACAGCGTTCACCATGCGTTATAAACTACATGTTCACGTTATTCTGCGGGTCGATTCCGGCGATATCTAATTTATATAACTTTTTTATGTTTTACAACTTTTTGCACAATAAAATTACTTTTGGAAAAATAATGTATTTTTTCTATCGCCAAGTTGTGAGAACCATAACTTTTTAATTTTTTTTGTCGCTGGAGCTGTATGAGGGCTTGTTTTTTGCGAGACAAGCTATAGTTTTTATAGGTACCATTTTTGGATACGTGTGACTTTTTTATCACTTTTTATTCCAATATTTGTAGGGCAAAGTGACCAAAAAACAGAAACTCTGGTAAAGTTTTTTACGTTTTTTTTCACGCTGTTAACCTCAGACCGTTACCCTTTTTTTCAAGTCCCACTAGGGGACTTGAAGTTCCAACTGTCTGATGTTTTTTTTCTAATACATTGCACTACCTACGTAGTGCAATGTATTAGAACTGTCAGTTATTCACTGACAGCAAGCCGATTAGGCTTCGCTTCCCGGCGGGGCCTAATCAGCTTCTGTAATGGCAGAGCAGGAGGCCATTGTGTCTCCTGTTGCCATAGCAGCAGTAGCCAGTCCTGTTTGCCTGTCAGGGCTGGCGATCTGCTAGTAACCGCTACGATGTAGCAATCGCTTTCAATTGCTGCATCGAAGGGGTTAATGGCACGGATCGGAGCTAGTTCTGGTTCCTGCCATTACAGGTGGATGTCAGCTGTAACATACAGCTGACTTCCACTGCTGATGACGCCGGATCAGCTCCTGAGCCGGCACCATCTTGCCGGCGGCTGCGGAAACAGCCAATCAGGCTCCGCCGCCGGGCGGATCTTGACTGGCTTCCATGCTAGGCAGACCGGGAGGCCAGTATTAGGCCTCCAGTTGCCATTGCAGCCACCGGAACCCTGGCAATTTCATTGCTGGGGTTCCGATGAGCTGCAATCAGCTTAAATGTAGCGATCACGTTTGAGCGCTGCACTTAAGGGGTTAATGGCGGGGATCTAAGCTAATTTCGGTCCCCGCCATTACAGCCGGATGTCAGCTGTCAGATACAGCTGAGATCCGGCGATGATAGCACCAGCTCAGCTTCTGAGCCGGTGCCAAACATTTGGCGTAAGTATACGACATTTTGCGGGAAGCACTGGCTTTCCATGACGTATACTTACGAAAAATGACAGGAAGGGGTTAAGTGAATAGGAGCAGAGTTACAGTACCAGCAGATCGGTGCAGGGTCCAATTGTCGGAACCCCACAGAACATATACTGATTACCTATCCTGTGGATAGGTGATCCATATGGAAAATCTCCCTGTGTCCGGACAACTCCTTTAACTTTTATTTTGCTGCGGAGTTAAAAATGCATAGACGGTAAACTGCATGTAAAGGACAAAATCATAAAACTGCTTATTTAACCTATATTCACACTGGAAACAGATCCCACACATGGATGATGTGCCCACCACACTGTGATCACCAGGGGGAGAGCATCTGATTGACTAACTGCCAGAATTGGATGAAACCTCCAATCTTGGCTGCTTAAAGGAAGTCTGTCATTACATTTTCATCTCCCAAACCGCTAATACTGCTATATAGGGAAGGATGAGAGGCATGTTTGAAAAAGAATGTTGCCAAGTCAGCCCAATGTAAATGATATAATAGTGCTTAATTTCTCCGGGCTTTTAAACCTAAAAGTGACATGATAAAAGGGTAAAAATTCACTTTAAAGGGAGTCTGTTATCACATTCTCCTCTTCCAAACTGCTATATAGAAAAACATACCTATGTTGCCCAAGCCAGCCGAGAGTAATCCATAAATCCGTATGCAAAACAGCACTGAAGAGTCATGCATTCTAAGCAGAAACCATATAGAATGCAGTATACTTCCTGGATTGCAGGACTCTTTAGTGCTCACTTGCATATGGCACCCGGAGGAATAAAACCACTATTTTATGGATTGCTCTCGGCTGGCTTGGGCAACATACAGGGGCGTAACTAGGAAAGACTGGGCCTCATAGCAGAGTCTTGACCGGGCCCGCCCGGGTGCCACAAGCAGCCCCCCTTATAAATAGTGCCCCCTGTAGAATGTGCCATACAGCCCCCCTGTAGACAGTGCTATATAGCCCCACCTATAGACAGTGTCACACCCCATTTGTAGATAGCGCCCCCACCTCCCCCTTGTAGATAGTGCCATATAGCCCCCTGTAGATATCGCCATAAAGCCGCCACTGTATATAGCGTTATACAGCTCCCACTGTATATAGTGCCACACAGCCCCCCTCCCTTGTATATAGTGCCACACAGCCCCCCCTTAGTAGAAAGTGCAGCACAGCCCCCCCTTAGTAGAAAGTGCCACACAGACCCCTGTAGATTGCGCCACACTCAGCCCCCTGTAGATAGAGCCACAGCCCTACCCTTGCAAATAGTGCCATACAGTTCCCCCATGTGTATACTGCGAGACAGCTCCCCTTGTTTATAGTGCCACACAGCTCCCCCTTGTGTATAGTGCCACACAGCTCCCCCTTGTGTATAGTGCCACACAGCTCCCCCTTGTGTATAGTGCCACACATCTCTTCCTTGTGTATAGTGCCACACAGCCCCCCTTTGTGTATAGTGCCACACAACCCCACCTTGTGTATAGTGCCACAAGGCAATGGCGCATCCGAGAAAGTTGTATCAGCCAGGGAGATGTCACTCAAACATGGAAAGGTGGGTTTGGAGGCAGGACTATCTGACTCTTCAGGATAGCGGCACCGCCCCGTGACCCTCTATTGAGTAATTTGCATATAGTGTGTGCCGTTTTAAAAGTAGATTTTAAGGATTTTTCTGCATCTGAAAAAAACATACAAGGGAATGTTTGGAAATATTGTTAGGTCATGTATTACCGCATGGTGGAAGTTCAAGGGGTTAAAACAACCTGACAGATTCCCATTAAATATACAATGAATTGAGAACAATTCCATCTGCCCTGCAATTTTGTTATTAGAAATATATCCTATATAATTACAGAACCAGAACCAAGCTCTGACATATATACAGTACCGCAATCAAGCTCAGTACATAAATAGAGTACCACAACTAAGATCAGTACAGAAATACAGCACTAGAACCAAGCTTAGTACATAAATACAGCACTAGAACCAAGCTCCGACATGTATACAGCACCAGAAGCTCAGCACATAAATACAGCACTAGAACCAACCTCAGTACATAAATACAGCACCAAAACAAAGCTCAGTACATATATATACAGCACCAGAAACAAACTCATTACATATATACACAGCACCAAAACCAATCTCATACGTATATACAGCACCAGAACCAAGCTCAATACTTACATACAGAATCAGAACCAAGATCAGTACATATATACAACACCAGAATACAGCTCAATTTAGTGCAACCCCGGCCGTATAGGCTTGTACGGCGTAAAACTACAGCTCCCAGCATGTCTTGAACAATGGTGAGGATATCCTGGGAGATGCGGTTTCACAAAAAAAATCATACCACTCATCATCTCGCTGCAGATCATACAGTGACTACAATACTGATTAGAGGCAGAATAAAAATTTACATTAAGTGACTCACCGGTGACGTCTCAGATTCCGATTCTTTTCTTCTCACTCCGGTCCAGACATCTATGATGGATTTCTACCGGCCATGACCCATTTCTGCAGTTTTCCGCTCAGATGTCTTCAGCTTCTCAGTTTAAAACATTTCTGCACCTATAAACAAAGTTCTCAACACCTCTAAATATAATAAAGCACCATACACTGCACCTCTAACTATAATAGCGCCATACACTGTATCCCTTATTACAATAGTACCATACACTGTGTCCCACACACACACACACACACACACACACACACAACGTGCCTGTAACGTCCATGGCCGCGGGTCGTCGGGTTTACTCACCCCCCGACGCCCGCAGCCATGGATCCGTGAGCGTTGGTCCCTGTCTCCGTCCTAGTAGACGCCAGCGCTCACTTCCGCTCCGTCCTGCTGTGTCCCATAGGGTGCGCGCGCGCACGGCCTTAAAGGGCCAGCGCGCGCACAAAAGGATCATCATCATCATCAACTGCCCTGATTTCCTGGTCTATAAGAAGGCCCCAGGCCTTCTGATCCTTGCCTGAGCGTTGTTAGTCTATCCCAGTCTGTCTCGCAAATGGTCCCTTAGTGTTTCCCCGTTCCAGCTGTTACCCATGCCCTGTTACCCGTTCCTGTATTCCGTATTGTTCCAGTTCCTGTGCCTACCAGCGTTGGAGTTGTGTCTTCTGCCACGTCCAGTGTCTTCTGCCACGTCCAGTGTCGTTTGCCACGTCCAGTGTCTTCTGCCACGTCCAGTGTCGTTTGCCACCTCCAGTGTCTTCTGCCATGTCTAGTGTCTTCTGCCATGTCCATTGTCTTCTGCCACGACCAGTGTCTTCTGCCACGTCCAGTGCTTCTGCTTCATCGGATACTGCCCGCCACGTCTGGCGCCACCTGCCGCACCAGCCTCCATCCGTGCTGAAGCCATAGCCACCGTCCAGACTATTTCAGGTACCCAAGCGTTACTGTCTGCCATTGACTTTCGCATAGACTGTGACCTGGTCAGCTGCCTCCCCGCTACGGCGGAGCGGCCTAGTGGGTCCACATACCCTGTGTCCGTGACAGTACGCTCAGGCCATGGAACCCGCTGGCCAGCCCAAGACCGCAGTCCAGAAGATACAGACAGAGATGCATGACCTACGCACACGTCAGGATCAACTCCTTGAGGCGGTGAATTCTATCCTGGTCCGCCTGGATCTACTCGCTGTTCCACCTCCGGTTCTTCCTCCTGAAGCTGTTGCTGTGCCACTGCCCGTTGCTCCTCCTGTTTGTCCCGGATCCACAGTTCCTCTGTCTCTTCCTCCTCGCTACGACGGTGACCCTAGAGCATGTAGAGGATTTCTCAATCAATGCACCGTGCATTTTAGGCTATGGCCTCATCTCTTCCCCTCAGAGGAGGTCAAAGTGGCGTTTATTATCTCCCTCCTCGCTGGCAAGGCCCTCGCATGGGCGAACCCAATCTTGGAGCAACAAGGACCTGTATCCGTGGACCTAGCCTGCAGTCCTTTCGTGCCGTGTTCAAGGAGCCGGGTCGAACATCCTCTGCCGCAGCCACTCTGTTGACCCTCAAGCAAGAAGGCTCCACAGTAGGGGAGTATGCTATCTCCTTCCGTACCCTAGCAGCCGAGCTGGCATGGAACAATGAGGCACTGGTGGCAACTATCTGGCAGGGACTGTCCTCTCACATCAAGGACGAACTGGCAGCCCGCGACCTTCCTTTTACCTTGGATGCCCTCATCCTGTCAGCCACCCGGGTTGATATGAGAATCCAGGAGCGCTCTCGAGAGGTTCAACAGGAGAGCCGGGTCCATAGACCAGCACCATCAGTCCAGAGACCACTATTTTCCACTCCTACCCATGCAGGTAGACAGAGTCCGGTTATCTGAACAGGAGAAGCAGTGCAGACGCTCCTCTGGACTTTGTATGTATTGTGGCCTCAAGGGTCATTTTGTGCGCCAATGCCCACAGAAACCGGGAAACTCCAGTACCTAGGGTTGATTGGAGAGGCAACTCTAGGTGGAACGTCTTCAAACGTTAAAACCTCTTCGAGATTATCGATTCCTGTGGCCATCGTCACCGGAGAGACATCACGTCCTTCCTCCGCCTATCTTGACTCTGGAGCGGCTGCTAATTTCATCCAGCAGGATCTAGTGGATCGTTTTCGTCTACCCACAGTCCATCTGGAGAGACCCCTGGCTGTTGCCTCTGTGAATGGTCTAACATTGCCTGATCCGATCATGCTCATCACAGAGCCGTTGACACTACGGGTCGGAGCTCTTCACTCAGAACAGATCACCTTCCTGGTACTACCCAAGGCTATCAATCTTATCCTGCTGGGTCTGCCATGGCTCCGTCTACACACCCCGACACTTGACTGGAATTCTGGAGAGGTTCTTCAATGGGTTTCCAGATGCCATAGCCATTGCCTGTCACAAGTTCGTCCTGTTGTACCCCCTCTGCCTCAGTCACTTTCCGGTCTACCATCTCAGTATGCCAGTTTTGTGGATGTCTTTTGCAAACGAGAGGCTGAGACGTTGCCTCCACATGGGAATTATGACTGCCCCATTGAATTGGTTCCCAATGTTTCTCTTCCCTGTGGACAAGTATATCCTCTCTCCTTGCCAGAGACTTTATCGATGTCAGCCTATATCAAGGAGAACTTGGAGAGGGGTTTTATTCGAAAATCTTCCTCCCCGGCCGGGGCATCCTTCTTCTTCATTAAAAAGAGAGATGGATCTCTTCGACCCTGCATTGACAACCGTGGTCTCAATCAGATCACGGTCAAGAACAAATACCCGTTGCCACTTATTTCCGAGCTCTTCGATCGCACACGAGGAGCCAACATTTTTTCTAAGCTAGATCTGCGGGGGGCTTACAATGTAATCCGGATTCGCCGGGGTGACGAATGGAAGACGGCATTTAACACCCGCGATTGGGACTACGAATACCTAGTGATGCCCTTCGGACTGTGTAACGCTCCTGCAGTATTTCAGGAGTTCGTTAATGATATCTTCCGAGATCTCCTCTATATGTGTGTTTTAGTTTATCTCGATGATATTTTAATTTTCTCCCCAGATCTGATGACCCATCGGAGGCATGTTCGTCAAGTTCTTCTGCGACTAAGAGAGAATCGCTTGTATGCCAAGTTGGAAAAGTGCACCTTTGAAAAGAGGTCTTTGCCATTCCTGGGCTACGTCATCTCGGATCAAGGCCTTAAGATGGACCCTGAGAAACTAAAGTCTGTCCTGGAATGGCCACGTCCTCAAGGCCTAAGGGCCATACAACGGTTCCTGGGATTCGCCAATTTCTACCGGCAGTTTATTCTGAACTTTTCTTCTCTGACGGCTCACATCTCTACCCTTACCAAGAAGGGTGTGAACACCAAGGTGTGGACTCCAGAGGCAGAGTCCGCATTCATTAGCCTCAAGAAAGCCTTCACTTCAGCTTCAATCCTCCATCACCCTGACGTGTCTCGGCAGTTCTCACTAGAAGTGGACGCCTCCTCTGTTGATGCAGGTGCACTTCTGTTCCAGAGGAGCTCCAAAGGAAAGGCAGTGGTATGTGGCTACTACTCAAGACTGTTTTCTTCTGCTGAGCGCAATTACTCCATTGGAGATCGGGAGCTACTGGCTATCAAATTGGCCCTGGAGGAGTGGAGACCTATTCTAGAAGGTGCAGCTCACCCCATCCTGATCTTCACCGACCACAAGAACCTCACCTACCTTCAGTCCACTTAAAGACTGAATCCTCGTCAAGCCTTACTAGATATTCATAGTGTCCATCACGGGTGTTAAATGCAGTCTTCCATTCACCACCCTGGCGCAGGTCTAGTTTGAAAAAAATATTGGCACCTCGTATACGATAACAGTTCTGAAATCAGCGGCAACAGATATTTATTTTTCACAGTGATCTGGTTGAGACCTCGGTAGTCAATACATGGACGAAGAGAACCATCCTTCTTTTTGACGAAGAAGAACCCGGCGGACATGGACAGAGTCTCTGGCAAGGAGAGAGGATATACCCTACCACGGGGAAGGGATGCACCAGGAATCAGCTCGATAGGGCAGTCATACGCCCGATGTGGAGGCAATGTCTCCGCCTCTCTCTTGCTGAAGACGTCTGAGAATGCAGCATAATGACCCGGCAATCCTGCCAATGACCGAGGCAGCGAAGGCTGAGCCGAACGAATCTGCACCAGGCAACGGCTTTGACACTCAGGCCCCACTGGAGAACCTCTCCAGAATTCCAGTCCAGGACTGGGGCATGTAGTTGGAGCCAAGGCCGGCCCAGCAACACAGGGTTAACGGCTTTGGATAAGACATAGAACTACAGGAGTTCGGAGTGGAGAGCACCCACCTGGAGCCTCAGCGACTTGGTCACAGCTATAACTGGTTCTGGTAGAGGTAGTCAATTCACTGATGCAGCTGTCAATGGTCTCTCCAGAGGGGTAGTGGGTAATTGAAGAAGATCCACCAGGTCTCTACGGATGAAATTAGCAGCGGATCCAGAGTCCAGATACGCAGAGACCTGATGCGTTCTCTCGCTGGACACTATGGTCACTGGTACAATTTAGACAGAAGTCCTTTCTTACCCAAGGTTGCCTCTCCTAGCAACTCTAGGCTTTGGGATTTTTGGGGACACAGGCGCACAAGATGGCCACCGAGGCCGCAATATAGACAGAGTCCCGAAGTGCGTCTGCGTTGTCTCTCCTGGGCGGATAGCTTACACTGGTCCATCATCACAGACTCCTTAGGAGGATCGACATCTGAGGACAGCAGGGGTTGCTGCAAAATTGGGACCAGACTAGGAAGGCCTCCCTCCCGACAAACCTCTTGGAGGCGTTCTCGGATCAGCATATCCATCCGGTTGGACAGAAGGATGAGGTCATCCAGGGTAGATAGCAGGTCTCGAGCGGCAAGTTTGTCGTTAATTTTAGGAGACAGTCCATGCCAGAATGCAGCCACCAGGGCCTGATTGTTCCATAACAGATCTCCCGCCAGGGAGCGGAAGTGGATAGCGTACTCGCTCACGGAGGTGTCTCCTTGACATAGGTTAATCAAGGAAGCCGCTGCAGATGAGACCTGTCCAGGCTCCTCAAACACCATGCGAAAAGTCCAGAGGAAGCCCTGGAAGTCACAGGTCTCTGGTCCTTGTCTCTCCCAGATAGGGTTCGCCCATGCAAGAGCCTTGCCAGTGAGGAGAAAGATGATGAAAGTGACCCTTGCGCCGTCAGATGAAATTGTCCTAGTATACAGGCTGAAGTGGACCTGGCTCTGGTTAAAAAATCCACGACAGGTACTTGCACCTCCATCATAGCGGTCCGGAAGTGGCAAAGAAAAACGCGGGTTGACACTGCCAGGAGTGGTAGTCTGAGGATCAACACTGCCAGGAGGTGTAGTAGGAGGAACGGCAGCTCGTGCCTCCTGCCGACATGCGAGAATGTTCAAAGCCTGGAGGAGTTTGTCCTGTCAAGACCGGAGGTCTCGCATATCCGCCCGCATCTCTTGTCATGGTCTTGGATCGACCAGCGGGGTCCATGACTGTCACGTAGAGTTCGTGGACCCACTGGGCCATACCGCCTTGGCGGTATGGCAGCTGGCCAACAGGGCGCAGGTCAGAGTCTATAGTTTATATAGGGTACCTGTGGCAGCTCGGACAGTAGCAAGGCAGGAACTAGGCAGCAGGTAGACATCAGGTGTGGAGAAGAAGGACAGGCGTGGTATACAGCACAGCACGGCTACAGCTAAGCACGGCACTAGTTCAGGATACAGGTTACAGGTACAGGAAACACTAGGGGACCATTTGCAAGACAGACTAGGAATACAACAACAAAGCTCAGGCGTGGGAGGATGGGGCTGGGACCTTCTTATAGCCCAGGGTACTCTGGACCAATTAGCTCAATCACAAACATGCTTGCGCTCTGGCTTCTCAAGTCTGGACTGAGCTCGTGAGCGCACCCTGGTGGTCACTGTGGAGCAGGACGGCCGTATGTGCAAACATATCTTGAGAGAAGGGCGTCGACTGGATGGAAGGAGTTTGTGGTCAGCGACCACGGACGTTACACCTATATAGCAGTAATAGCAGGTTAGAAGACGAGAATGTGATAACATACTCCCTTTAATGTGAATTTTGACCCTTTTACCATCATGTCACTTTTAGGTTTAAAAGCCTGTGCCGATTTATGTTTTAACCCATAAATTCATTATGACGATGTGACGTCATCTAAAAAAACTAGAAAATTTGAGAAAATCAGCAAACATCACATAAAAAGACCAGTAAACTTAGGGGGTTCACACAGCGTTTTTTGACACGGAAACCGCGTCTGAAAACGCACCGAAATATGGCCAAAAATGCCTCCCATTGATTTGAATGGGAGGCGGAGGCGTTTTTTTCCTGTGAGCGGAAAAACCCTATCTCGGGGGGTTTATGCCTCTGACCTCACAATGACATCGATAAGAGGCAGGGAAAGCGTATTTCGCTGTGTTTTTTGCCCGTGGCGCTCAATGGCTATTGGCGAAAAACGCAGCGAAAATCGACGTGTAGGCAGAGCAAAATCTGCCTCAAAATTCCAAACAGAATTTTGAGGCAGATTTTCCACATGCAATAAACTCTGTGTGAACCCAGCCTTACTGATACATGTTTTCCGGTATTCAGTACCTGAGGAAAAGGTTGGTACGACTGTGAAACGAATAATAAAACTATACAGAATGACGCAATTACTTTAAAAAATATGACATTCATGTTGTATGCCATGTTTATGAAGCACCTGTGTCACTTGTTTGATACATGTAAAAAATTTGTAAACAAGGACATGCGTATAGCAGACTGCACATCTATAAATTAAATCACTTTATTTTCACAATACAAAAAAAAAAAGCAAAATATAAAGCAAACAGACAAAATCTAAAAACACTTAAAAATGCACAAATGTGTTCTGGACTCCAGTCCTGGCCCCTGGTTAGGCCACAGAACAATCACTCATGGGGAAAGACTAATTATATAGCATAGACCACCAGTCAGATAGAAAATATTGTATGAGATATTGTGCAACATGTAGAAATGAAAAATGGTTGGCACTGCCTTAGCTTGCAATGTCACAGACTCTGTGCTTCAGCTGGCTGGGACCTGTAGTTCTCCAGCCTTTGTCTGGTGGTGCTCAGTGCTTGTTGAAGTTAGTTTCAGCAAATGACAACATGTAGAAAAGAAGGCATGCCTTGATAAAGCGTCTGAAGGACGTGAAACAGTTGGCTCTGTTGTCTTTTGAATCCCGTGTTGCCTGCCTCAATCTTGGAATAAAGAGAAACCTTTTGCAAATGGTGAGTGCCATGCCGCATTGTATGAGATATGCATCCTGGGTTAAAATATACACAAACAAGTCTCCCTACAATGATGAATTATGTTAAAAACCCCTATGACAATGCAAGAT
Source organism: Rhinoderma darwinii (assembly GCF_050947455.1). Lineage (NCBI taxonomy): Eukaryota > Metazoa > Chordata > Amphibia > Anura > Rhinodermatidae > Rhinoderma > Rhinoderma darwinii. The sequence goes on along the minus strand of NC_134694.1, from coordinate 62,800,011 downwards.
ATCAAACCTTGCTACGTCTCCATCAGGACTCTATGACAATTGCCCAGTATGTGGTCCAGTTTCGGATTTTAGCCTCTGAACTGAAGTTGAACAACGAGGCTCTCGTGGCAGTTTACTGGCAGGGGTTGTCTGATCCGATTAAGGATGAATTGTTCTGTCGTGAACTACCTCCGTCATTGGACAAGTTAATTTCACTATGTGACAAAGTGGATATCTGTTTCCAAGAGCCAGTGTCATGTACTCAGGAGCGTCAGGCCAATCAAAGCCTGGCTGATGTTCCTCTCCTTATTTAGTTCAGCCTGGGATAGTTGTCTGTAATTAGTGTTTCCTTGCCTGGTGCATTCCCTTGTTTCAGACTCCCCTGAGCGACTTTCTTTTTGACTTCTTGCGACCTGACCTCGGCTGGACTCCTGACTTTTCTTTGCCTTCTGACTTTTGTTTTTCCGTACTCTCCCGGTTTGACCCAGCCTGCCTGACACCGCCTTTTGCGCCCGGACTTGTCCACGGCGCAATTGTCCTGCCTCTCCCTCCGTGTCCTTATCAGGTGACCCTTTGTTATTTCATACTGTCTCTGTCTTATCTGTTTGTCAGTTTCACTTGTACCAGTATAGGGAACGCCGCCCAGTTGTGTGCTGTCATTTAGGTCGGGTCGTACAAGTAGGTAGGGACAGAGGTTTGGGAAGAACAGGTACTGTTTACTGTGTATGTGTTGATGACAGCAAGCTATTGAGAAGTGGAGATCCAGATGTTTCAGTTTCAATTTGGCTCCAAAGTCCCAAGCACCTGAGGTTTCCCCAGAAGAACCAATGCAGCTTGGGCGAGCTAAATTGTCCCCGGAGGAATGCGAGAACAGAATGAGAAATCCTAGAACCAGAACCTAGACAAGGAAGGAGAGCTTGTTCTAGGTCCTCTGCTTCTCTCCTGTACAGCAGAAAGAGATGTCAAGCTTCACTAACCCACTGCACACACCCGTAGGGACTAAACACATCTCTGCCTTCCTAGACACTGGAGCTGCTGGAAATATTATCTCCTCAGCTCTTGTATCTGAGTGGAAAATTCCCATGAAATTACTTCCTGGTAGCTTATCCTTGGTAGGCATGATGGGAATCGGGGCCAGATGTGACTATTCAGGCCCGTACCAAATCACTCTTCATGAATGTGGGGGTCCTGCTTAAGAAATGTATTGACTTTCTTGTGGTCCCTAAAACCATCAGTCCAATTATCTTGGGATTACCATGGTTGCAAAGTCACGCCCCACATATCGATAATTGTCACTCGTCCTGTTTGAAAAAGGTGACACCTCTCAGACAACTGATTCCTCTCTATACCTCTAAGCATGAGGATATCATCCCTCCACTGTACTCTTCCTTCACAGATGTCCTCAGCAAGTCTCAAGCAAAGAAACTTCCTCCCCATCATCCCTAGGACTGCGCTATTGACTTGCTACCCAATAGAACTCCTCCCCGTGGGTGGACCTACCCTTTCTCGCTATCCGAAACTCAAGCGATGTCTTAATATATCCAGGACAATCTTGAACGGGATTTATCCGGCATTTCTCTTCTCAGGCTGGCGCTGGGTTTTTATTTGTGGAAAAAAAGATTGTGGTCTATGCCCATGTATTGACTATCGCGGATTGAACAGGATCACGGTCAAAAAGAAGTACCTGCTCCCTCTGATCTCAGAGTTATTTGACTGGATACGCGGTGCAACGGTGTTCACTATACTCGATCTGTGAAGTACTTACAAACTCATCCGCATCAAGCGATGAATGTAAGACGGCCTTTAACACCAGGGATGGCAATTACGTGTACTTAATCATGCCCATCGGCCTGAGTAATGCACCCGCAGTGTCCCAGAGTTTCATAAATGAGATTTTTTTGGGACATGCTGTACCATTTAGTTGTCATTTATATGGACGATATCTTGATATTTTCTCATTTACTTTCTGATCACCGCAACCACGTTTGCCAAGTCCTAACCCGACTGAGAGACAATCAACGTTATTGTAAACTAGAGAAGTAGCCCTTCGAGCAATCCTTGTTAATTGGAAAGGCTACAGTCCTGAGGAGCGCTGTTGGATCAAACATTGGGACCTGCATGCCCCTCAATTTTTGAAGAAATTTCATTAGAATTTTCCCCATAAACCGGTTTTGAGGTGTTCAAAGTCCACCCTAAGAAGGGGGGTACTGACACAAAACAACGGTTAGTCCGTACTTACCTGGGCAGACGGTTTCAGCGATAGTGGCTGGAATGCGAGGATACATGCCAGAGCTCCCTCTAGTGGCTGGAATGCAAAATACAATTTGGAACTCCCTCTAGTGGCTAGTACATGGCATTACCTACCATTCTGGTAAACTCTCCCCTGAAGTCACATGACGCCTAACTATAGGACACCCCATATAAGCCTCTCTCTGAGCATCAAAAGGTGCCAGAGTATCAGGCCATTTCTACCTAGCTGCAGCATTGTACCATACCTTATCTGACTTCCTGTGTAATGACTTCTACTTGTAACTCTAACCTCAGTATCTGTGCCTGTGACCCTGACCTCGGCTATTCCTGACCACGCTACTGTATCCTGATCCTGTACTGCATCTGTTGTAACATCTGCACGGTTCAAGGCCGCTTCTTTTAAGGGACACAATCTGCAGATTCCCCGCAGCGAAGTCCAAACGGCCTTGCGGCGGTCCCTGGTGAATACCAAGGAATCTGTTAGTATCAGTGCCTCAGTGCTTTTAAGCGATACTAGAAGCTGGCGAAACGGAATCCCATTTTCCCTGCCGGCTTTGTGACATGACATAATTGATAGAACAACTCTTGTCCAGCTCGTAGCTCGATTAGATTTGACTTTCTAGACAAAAAAGTGCAAGGCACAAATAAACCGGCATACACATCCAGTCATTACAGGGTCGTTTACATTTTTATTACAACCAAGAATAATGAAAAACACTGTATACAGACATGCAAAACAGAGATCTGTGATAAGACTAGCCATTTGGTGCAAACAAGCCCACAAGTAAATCTCAACTGCCAGACTATAAATTAATCTTATGCAAGTAGTGGGAAATAAAGAATGACTAAATATTAAACAACAACATGACATCCACAAAAAATAGCACATAACCAGCAAGCAATATTGTATAGAAGCAATGCAAAGACCAGCAGGAGGTCTAGCGCCAAAAAAGGAATATATCTATCAATTACATGCCATGTAGTATTAGACTGTACAGATACATCAAGTGGTAATTTTACAATATAATAAGAGTCCGTCAAAAGTCAACCCTAACACAATGTCTACACAATAAAAGTTCAGTTATACAAAGCAATAAATGCCATTAAAGCAATATTGGAGGCTACAGGAGATCCCTCTCATAGTCAAATATTGAGTCCCGTAGTCAGTGGCATTATCAACCTCTAAAAAGGGAGGTCCACACCATCCATGAGGCAGTACACAATACAAATTTCTACTTTACCAGTCAGACGGCCATAAACCGTTCTCAAACTAGTCTTTCGTTACTGAGGTACTACTTCCCTTTACACCGTGGGGTAAAGCAAAATGCAGCGTTCAGTGTTTTTCTGGATGGATGTCAGCTGGGCTCTGTAGTTCCACCGGTGACGAAAAAATCTTATCCGGGTTCTGGTAACAAGCCTATGTAGTACAGCTGACACCTCACACTAACAGCCAGAAACAGAGAGAACTCTGATCCTGACCGTTTAACTACTTAGATACCGTGGTCAATAGCGACTGCAGCATCTAAGCTGTTAGAAAGTGGGGGACTGGCCCCTACGACAGCCAATCAGCCCCCCTGTGATGCAATTGTGGGGTGCCGATGGTTGTCATGCCAGTCCGGGAGCCTAATGAAGGCCCCAGGTCTGCCTTTTTTATGCTCCTGTTGAGCAATGCCTCATACAGAGGTTAACAGGAGCCTGAAAAAAATTACAATACACTGCGATACGTTAGTCCGTAAAAGTTTGAACTATTATATTACAAGATTATTTAATTCACACGGTGAATGGCATAAAAAAATTAAAATAAAATATATATATATATATATATACAGTGTCTGTGTTTTTTGGTTACCTTAGCGTTACATTTTTTTTTAATAAAAAGTAATCAATGTAGTGTCCATGGCCACGGGCCGTTAGGTTTACTTACCTCCCGACGCTCGCAGCCATGGATCCGTGAGCGCTGGTCCCCATCTCCTTCCTAGGAGACGCAAGCGCTCACTTCCTCTCCATTCTGCTGTGTCCCGTAGGGTGCGCGCGCATGCTCATGCCCGGCCTTAAAGGAAATCAGGAAATCATCATCATCAACGGCCCATGATTTCCTGGTCTATAAGAAGGCCCCAGCTCTTCTGATTCTTGCCTGAGCGTTTTAGTTTTCCCAGTCTGTCTTGCAAATGGTCCCTTTGTGTTCCTCGTTCCAGTTGTTACCTATACCCTGTTACCTGTTCCTGTATCCAATTCTGTTCTTGTTCCTGTGCCTATTAGTGTCGGAGTCGTGTCACATCCTGTGTCATCTGCAACATCCAGAGGAATTTGCCACGTCTGGTGCAACCTGCGGCATCTGTGGCATCCGCCATGTCCTGTGTCTTCTGCCACGTCCAGAGGAATTCGCCACGTCTGGCGCAACCTGCGGCACCTGTGACATCCGCCACGTTTGGCGATACCTGCTGCACCCATCTCCATCTGTGCCAGAGCTGCGGCCACTGTCTGGACTATCCAGGTACCCTTGTGCGGGACTTTATATTCTGGGGTTTCTGTTTGGCCAGCTGCCTCCCTGCTACGGCGGTGTGGCCTAGTGGGTCCACTAACCCACTACGTTACAATCAAAAAGTTGTATGTACCATAAAATGATACCAATAAAATCTACAGCTCATACCACAAAAAATAAGCACTCATACTGCTCAATGGATGAAAAAATAAAAAAATTATGGCTTTCAGATATGGCAACACAAGTTTTTTTTTTTAAAATAGTTTTCTCTTTGTAAAAGTAGAAAAACATAATAAAAACTACATAAGGCTGCGTTCACGGTATTGATTCCGTCAAAACCTATGGTTTCCGTTTGTGTCAGTCTGTGCTCTGTTCCAACGGAAAGCTCCGACGGAACATGGGAACGGAGCTTTGATGCAGATGTGAACGCAGCCTAAATTTGGTAATGCCGTAATCATATTAACCAGCACAATAAGTTAAGTTGTCGTTTTTACCACACAGTGAGATGTAAAAACAAAACCCGGAAAAAAAAGGACGAATCACAGTTTCTTATAATTTTATCCTACAAAGATTTTTTTTCTCTTTCCCATGACATTATATGACACTTTTAATAGTGCCACTAGAAACTAAAACTCCTCCTACAAAAAATAAGTATGGCACGATCAACATGGAGGAGGTGAGGGATTATGGCACTGTCTACAGAGAGGCTGTATAGCACAATCTACAGGGGGCACTATCTACAAGTGGGTGCTGTGTGTGGCAGCCAGGGGAGGGGGGCACTATACTGTTTGGGAGCCACTAAGCGGACATTATACTGTGTAGGGGTACTACGGGGGGAGCAATATACTGTGTGTGGCAGTTCGGGGCATAATAATGTGTGTGCACATTTAGAGGTCAAAATACTGTGTCCTTGAAGGTGTTATAATATATTATATATTAAATATTATTATTATACTGTATGGGGGGCACTAAAGGGGCATTATACTGTGTGTGTCGGCACTATATAGGGCATTATACTGTGGGGGCACTGAAAGATAATTTCGCACGGGGTGCCATCTATCCTAAGGCCGGCCCTGATGTGGATAATGCCTCACCAAATTCTTTTAGCTCAATTTCAGCCCCTAGTATTTGCGCCTGTTCTACAGAAAAAACAGGAAAATTTATTTTGTCCAGGTACTGGTCTCATTCTTTTATTTGATATTGTGTTTCTAATTCATATAACTAAGTGTAGTGTTGGTAAAAAAAATATAATTTATTTCTATTAGATCGCTCTTCAGGGTACCCGTAGGGGAATAAACTGAGCCAATACATTAAAGTGTAAATAAAAACATTTAACAAACTCCTGACATGTCATAGTGACATGTGAGACGTTTTGATTGGTGGGGGTCGGAGCACTGAGACCCCCCACCAATCGCTAAAACGAAGCAGCTGAAGCGCTCATGGGGAAATAAATGTATCGGTGTACGGGCTCATATACTTTCTATTGAGTCCGTACTCCGATACATTCATTTCCGGAAAAAGCTGAACAGACACAAAGTGGCTAAGCGCATCTGCTGCTTCGTTTTGGCGATTGGTGGGGGTTTCAGTGCTCGGACTGCAACCAATCAAAACTTTTGACATGTCACTATGACATGTCAGGAGTTTGTTAAATGTTTAGTTACCCTTTAATTTTAATCTGGTTATTGATGAGCATGGATATATATTTTCCTGGCCTACCCGAAGCTCAATACTGACACTCTGTTGGAAAGTTTTCCAAAAACTGATTATATTCTAACACAGCTTCTTTGAACCTAGCCAGTGTCTCAGATCCTCCTTGAGACATGTTCTACTTCCCTCATCATTATTCTTATCCTGATTACCGGTTCTTCCAATCTTTTGTTTTTTTTTAAACTCTTGTATATTTTTATAATGGACCCCTCTAATAAATGCCTTAAACGAGTCCCATATTATATGTTCTAATGCTGTACCATGGTTCATCCTAAGGAAATGTTCCAACTCTTTAATTTTTTCTAGATCCAGTACAGGCATCCATGATAGATTTATTTTATAAATCCTTCCACTGGGACATCTAGTAGATAAAATCTCCACCACCACTGTGGAATGATCTGAAACAATGCGCGCCACATATTTTACTCTTTTAACCAAAGGTACCATGGCGTAATTCCCCAAGACCAAATATATTCGTGATAGTGAATTAACTGAAGTGGAAAAACTTGAAAATACCCGTGCATTAGGGTTTTGATCACGCCATATGTCTATCCAACGCAGCTCTTGAATCAACCTAGCAAAAGAGTTCCTAGTTGACCTGTAAACATTCCTTCTGTTGGTACATCTATCTATTTTGCTGTCCAGTACATTATTGAAACCACCCAACAATCATACTGGACATTCTATATATATTGGCAAAATCAAGCGTAAATGTCTAACAATAAGTTTTATTCAAAGGGTGGTGGAATATATAGTGCAATAATAATGTATTTTTTCCCTTCGAAAAACCCCATAAAGACTATCGTTCATGTATGTCGGTCCTTCTCTTAAATAAGTAAATTGGGCCACCAAGAAGTAGGCATACCAATCCGTAAGAAAAAAGGCCCCCACTTTTCGCCTGTAATTGCAGCACTTCCTTTCATATACGTGCGAACTTTCCCTTCCAAATAAAGTCTCCTATTATACTGTCTATAGTTTGAAAAGTACTTTTGAGTATCCAAATCGGAGTGTTCTGGAACACAAACAGTATTTGCGGTAGAAAAACCATTTTAATCAGATTAATTCTCCCTAGCATTGATAGGGTCAAATTCCTGCAGATCAATCAGCTGATCAGTGGGAATGCTGGGAGTCGGACCCCCACCGATCTGATATTGATGGCCTATCCTAAGAAAAAGACCATCAATATAAAATGCCTGGAAAACCCCTTTAATCCAGAAAACAAAAAAAACTCCTCTATTGTCTTGATAACCTTGCCCAAATCCTTATTAGCCTTCCTCAATAATAGCATCTGAATTTTCCTCATAGCCTCCATATTCAAATTCCCTAATATTAAAGCCAGTAAAAATTTAAGGCCTATCCTCAGAACTTTTGTTTCCGAGAAAAAAACAAAAACGGAAACCTAGTGAAAGGAGACAAGCAGAAAGCAACTGAAACAAAATAATTACTATTGAAATCAATGGTAATTCTAACGGAACTGTTGCTTTCAGTTGAATTTTTCCATCTTCCTCCTCTGAAGGAAGAGAGGTAAACGTATACTAAGGGTAGTGTGAAAGAAGCCTAAGACATATTTTAGTCTAGCTTAATTAGTTGTTTTTTTTAAATATTAATTCACATATTTTTTCATTTATATTCCATTTTTTCTATTAATACGTGACACTATATGGATAAATGCCCTTGTGTTTTAATTGTGGTTATCTATGATCATCTATTAATTCTTGAAACTAGTGATCAGCGTTGCTGCCAATGGAATTCTCTGAAGCATGGGATTTGTTACATGTCGACTACTGGCCTGCGTGACCGATGACATAGCAAATTTAGCCATTAGAGAAGAGTATTGATGGCTCTTGGAACCTTTTTAATTAAAGGATGCACATAATAAACCTCATGGATTATATGGCCCTCACTTTTTGAGATTGATAATGCTGGCAATTCTGGGATATTTGAGAGGGATATCCCACAGCCTCCAATATTGCAGCTTAGACTTTGGTCCTTAATGGCATTTGATGCTCTGGACAACTGACTCTATAATAAGTGTGAACATTGTGTTTCAGGTGGTTTTTGACTGACTCTTATTATATTATAAAAACTATGGGACCACTCGCTGTTTCTGTACAGCCTATTACTGCATGGCGTGTAATTGATAAATATACTAATTTTATGGCATATGAAGTCTCTATAACACAAGATCAAAAAAGTGATGCGAATCATGCGCTTTGAAAATATAGATATATGGCACAATGTATTGCGTATGACTTAAAGAGGCTCTGTCACCAGATTTTGCAACCCCTATCTGCTATTGCAGCAGATAGGCGCTGCAATGTAGATTACAGTAACGTTTTTATTTTTAAAAAACGAGCATTTTTGGCCAAGTTATGACCATTTTTGTAATTATGCAAATGAGGCTTGCAAAAGTCCAAGTGGGTGTGTTTAAAAGTAAAAGTCCAAGTGGGCGTGTATTATGTGCGTACATCGGGGCGTTTTTAATACTTTTACTAGCTGGGCGCTCTGAAGAGAAGTAACATCCTCTTCTCTTCAGAACGCCCAGCTTCTGACAGTGCAGATCTGTGACGTCACTCACAGGTCCTGCATCGTGACGGCCACATCGGCACCAGAGGCTACAGTTGATTCTGCAGCAGCATCAGCGTTTGCAGGTAAGTCGATCTTACCTGCAAACGCTGATGCTGCTGCAGAATCAACTGTAGCCTCTGGTGCCGATGTGGCCGTCACGATGCAGGACCTGTGAGTGACGTCACAGATCTGCACTGTCAGAAGCTGGGCGTTCTGAAGAGAAGAGGATGTTACTTCTCTTCAGAGCGCCCAGCTAGTAAAAGTATTAAAAACGCCCCGATGTACGCACATAATACACGCCCACTTGGACTTTTACTTTTAAACACACCCACTTGGATTTTTGTAAGCTTCATTTGCATAACTACAAAAATGGTCATAACTTGGCCAAAAATGCTCGTTTTTTAAAAATAAAACCGTTACTGTTATCTACATTGCAGCGCCTATCTGCTGCAATAGCAGATAGGGGTTGCAAAATCTGGTGACAGAGCCTCTTTAAGTGAATGTGTCTATTTATTTTTGTTTTATAGAGGAGTAAAAAAAATATTTATTTTCTTTGGGGGGGGGGGGGCATTCTAGTGTTAGGCAACAGCAATGCTTTATTCACCGGAAACCAGAGTACCCGGAGGAAACCCACGCAAACACGGGAGCTCCTAGAGGGAGCCCCTGATGCCAATGTCCATATATGGAGAGTTACGTCAGGGGCTCCACCTGGAGCGGAATTCCACAGAGTTGGCCGATGATCTGGCTGGGGATTCCGCTCCTAGAGGGAGCCCCAATGACACTATCAACATGGGCACTGTGGCACTATCTAGGCACTATCTACAGGGGACACTGTGGCGCTATCTACATGGGCACTATGTGTGGCACTATCAACATAGGCACTGTGGCACTATGTGGGAATTGACACATTATTTGTGGTCACTTGCACTAGGGGCAGCTAAGGGGGCATTATACTGTATGGGACAGCTAAGACGGCATTATACTGTATGGAACAGTATGGGGAATTCTACTGTATGGGGGCAGCTAAGGGAGCATTATACTGTATGGTTAAAGCTAAGGAGGCCTACTGTATGGTGGCAGCTAAAGGGGAATTATACTGTATATGGCAGCTATGGGAGCATTATACTGTATGGGGGGCATTATACTATATGGGGCAGCTATAGGGGCATTATACTGTATGGGGCAGCTGTGGGAGCATTATACTGTATGGGGCAGCTATGGGGGCATTGTAATGTATGAGGGCATCTGTGTGGGCATTATACTGTATGGGGGCAACTGTGTGGGCATTATACTGTATGGGGGCATCTATGTGGGCATTATACTGTATGGGGGCTTCTATGTGGACATTATACTGTATGCAGCAGTTATGGAGGCATTATGCTGTATGAGGGCAGTTATGAAAGATTATACTGTTTGGGGGAATTTGTGTGGGCATTATACTGTATGGGGGCATCTGTGTGGGCATTATACTGTAGGGGGCATCTGTGCTGGCTTTATACTGTATGGGGCATCTATGGGGACATTATACTAAATGGGAGCAGCTATGGGGGCATTATACTGTGTGGGGGCACTATGCGGTATTATACTGTGTGGGGCCAGCTACAGGGGCATTATACTGTGTGGGAGGGTTTATGGGGGCATTATACTATAGGGAAGCACTATGGTAGCATGATACCGTGTGGGCTGAACCGGGTTTGAATGGGTGTGATTAGAGGCGTGGCTTAAAGGGAAAATAATTCCCACAATACTCGAGCAGCATCGGTTGTCCCTCTTTGCGATACTTGAAAGTTGGGAGGTATGACCTGGGCCTCTGATGAGACGTGGTGTATTTCAGACTAGCCTATCACTGGAAAAATTGTCCTATTAAAACATCCTTTTTCATTTTCTTTGTTAAAATGTTTGTCTCAAAAAAAGGAAAAGAGTATTTTCAATGTACAGGATAATAAGAAAAATACACCACAATATAAACAGTCTTTTGGCGGCATTCAAGGTTTCAGTTAGGCCCCATGCACACGACCGTGTTTTTGCGGCCGCAATTCCCCCGAAAATCCACGGGAGAATTGCGGCCCCATTCTTTTCTATGGGGCCATGCACACGACCGTAGTTTTTGCGGTCCTTGCACGGCCCGGGAGACCGGACCGCAGAAAGAACGGGCATGTCTTATTACGGCCCGGTTCTGCGGTCCGGGCTCATTGAAAACAATGGCGGCGGCCATGTGCATGTCCCGCGATTTGCGGGCGGCCTGCGGCTGACAGTCCGCTGACAGTCCGCAGCCGGCCGACCCGAAAATCACGGCCGTGCACACGGCTACGGTCGTGTGCATGAGGCCTTATACTGTGGTGGGTATGAATTGCTTTTCCTTTAGTAAAAAGACCTTCAGTGACCCTTTTTGGAATACCCTATGATGAAAAGCAGAGGTGCTGTCCTTAAAAGAGTGCCCCTGCACAGGAAAAATTCCCTCGGAGACCCTAAAATTTCCTAGAAGACCCTATAATGTTCAAAGCTACAACACGTTTCTGTAAGAGTTTTTTTATCGGTCAGGGAGCAATCAAGAATTTCAGTGGCGAGATGTAATTGTAGTAGTCAGACCAGTGGCAATATTATTTGCCACCTGGTCTGTGATCCTTTTTAACTCCTTTAACCGCCAATCTTTAGATATACAGTGAAGGAAATAAGTATTTGATCCCTTGCTGATTTTGTAAGTTTGCCCACTGTCATAGACATGAACAGTCTAGAATTTTTAGGCTAGGTTAATTTTACCAGTGAGAGATAGATTATATTTAAAACAAAACAGAAAATCACATAGTCAAAATTATATATATTTATTTGCATTGTGCACAGAGAAATAAGTATTTGATCCCTTTAGCAAACAAGACTTAATACTTGGTGGCAAAACCCTTGTTGGCAAGCACAGCAGTCAGACGTTTTTTGTAGATGATGATGAGGTTTGCACACATGTTAGATGGAATTTTGGCCCACTCCTCTTTGCCGATCATCTGTAAATCATTAAGATTTCGAGGCTGTCGCTTGGCAACTCGGATCTTCAGCTCCCTCCATAAGTTTTCGATGGGATTAAGGTCTGGAGACTGGCTAGGCTACTCCATGACCTTAATGTGCTTCTTTTTGAGCCACTCCTTTGTTGCCTTGGCTGTATGTTTCGGGTCATTGTCGTGCTGGAAGACCCAGCCACGAGCCATTTTTAATGTCCTGGTGGAGGGAAGGAGGTTGTCACTCAGGATTTGACGGTACATGGCTCCATCCATTCTCCCATTGATGTGGTGAAGTAGTCCTGTGCCCTTAGGAGAGAAACACCCCCAAAACATAATGTTTCCACATAATGTTTCCCATGCTTGACAGTGGGGACGGTGTTCTTTGGGTCATAGGCAGCATTTCTCTTCCTCCAAACATGGCGAGTTGAGTTAATGCCAAAGAGCTCAATTTTTGTTAAGGATCTGCCAGGCACAGCTTCTGTATCCACGCCCAGGTAATCAGTCTGCACCTGCTTCTATGTCTGTGAGACTGACTCCATCTTCCACCACTCAGAATGGCAGGCTTAGGAGTGGGAGAGCCTATCACAGCCTGTCCAGACGGAGCTAGCTCCCGCCCTCTGTCTATTTATACCTGCCTTTCCTGTTCCTCCTTGCTTGTGACTCTTCTCTGTTGGTTTCCTGGCCCTGCTGCAGCTTCTTGAACTACTTGTCCCTGCTTCGTATTGACCCTGGCTTACTGACTACTCTTCTGCTCTGCGTTTGGTACCTCGTTCACTCCTGGTTTGACTCGGCTTGTTCACTACTCTCCTGCTCTACGTTTGGCACCTCGTACTCTACTGGTTTGACTCGGCTCGTTTAATACTCTTGTTGCTCTCGGTGTTGCAGTGGGCAACTGCCCCGTTTCCCTTTGTTCTGTGTTTCCTTGTCTGTTGTCTGTCGTGCACTTATTGAGTGTAGGGACCGTCGCCCAGTTGTACCCCGTCGCCTAGGGTGGGTCGTTGCAAGTAGGCAGGGACTGAGTGGCGGGTAGATTAGGGCTAACTTGTCTGTTTCCCTATCCCTGTCATTACATAATCACAAGCCCATATACCTACTCTACCCTGGTCCCTCACACCACTATGGACCCCCTTGAGACCCTGGTTCAGCAAATGCAGGGTCTCTCCCTACAGGTCCAGGCCCTGGCTCAGAGGGTCAACCAGCCTGATGCTACCATGGTAGTACCCCTCACCTCACCTCTTGAACCCCACCTCAAGTTGCCTGACCGGTTCTCAGGGAACCGGAAGACTTTTCTCTCCTTTCGGCAGAGTTTTAGGCTCTATTTTCGTTTAAAGCCCCACTCCTCTTGCTAATGGTTATTTTACTCAGCATACCCCTGTTTTTGAACTCCTTGTTGGCTCCATGCATTTGGAGCAGTGCTCTGTACTGTTGATGCAGGGATTATTGTCTGATTTGGTTTTAGGCCTTCCCTGGTTGCAGTTGCATAATCCCACGTTTGACTGGAATACTGGGGAGCTCACCAAATGGGGTAATGAATGCTTGACGTCATGCTTTTCTGTTAATTCTATTTCTCCCCCTGAGGAGGTGAACACGCTACCTGAGTTTGTTCAGGACTTCGCTGATGTTTTCTCTAAGGAGGCCTCCGAAGTGTTACCTCCTCATAGAGAATACGATTGCGCTATCGATTTGGTACAAGGAGCTAAGCTCCCTAAGGGTAGGATATTTAATCTCTCTTGTCCCGAACGTGAAGCCATGAGAGAGTATATCCAGGAATGCCTGGCCAAGGGTTACATTCGCCCCTCTACTTCTCCGGTAGGTGATGGCTTCTTCTTCGTAGGGAAGAAGGATGGTGGTCTTAGGCCATGCATTGACTACCGTAACTTGAATAAGGTCACTGTAAGGAACCAGTATCCCCTTCCTTTGATTCCTGATCTCTTTAATCAGGTTCAGGGGGCCCAATGGTTCTCTAAGTTTGATCTACGGGAGGCGTATAACCTTATCCGCATCAAAGAGGGAGATGAGTGGAAGACTGCGTTTAACACGCCCGAAGGTCATTTCGAATACCTCGTCATGCCCTTTGGGTTGTGTAATGCTCCCGCGGTCTTCCAGAATTTCATAAATGAGATTTTAAGACATTACCTGGGGGTATTTCTTGTAGTGTACCTTGATGACATACTTGTGTTTTAAAAGGACTGGTCCTCCCACATTGAGCATGTCAGGAAGGTGCTCCAGGTCCTTCGGGAAAACAAACTGTTTGCAAAGACCGAAAAATGTGTGTTTGGGGTGCAGGAGATACAATTTTTGGGTCAAATCCTCACTCCTCATGAATTCCGCATGGACCCCGCCAAGGTCCAGGCTGTGGCGGAATGGGTCCAACCTGCCTCCCTGAAGGCGTTACAGTGTTTCTTGGGGTTCGCTAATTATTACAGGAGATTTATTGCTAACTTCTCGGTCATCGCTAAGCCTCTTACGGACCTCACTCGCAAGGGTGCTGATCTCCTCCGCTGGCCTCCTGAGGCTGTCCAGGCTTTTGAGGTCCTTAAGAAGTGCTTTATCTCGGCCCCGGTGTTGGTTCAGCCCAACCAAATGGAGCCATTTATCGTGGAGGTTGACGCGTCCAAGGTGTGAGTGGGGGCTGTCTTGTCCCAGGGTACCAGGTCCCTCACCCATCTACGTCCCTGTGCCTACTTCTCCAGGAAGTTTTTGCCCACGGAGAGTAACTATGATATTGGCAACCGCGAACTCTTAGCCATTAAATGGGCATTTGAAGAGTGGCGCCACTTCCTGGAGGGGGCTAGGCACCAGGTAACGGTCCTTACCGACCACAAGAATCTGGTTTTCCTAGAATCGGCCCGGAGGCTAAACCCGAGACAAGCTCGATGGGCGTTATTTTTTACCAGATTCAATTTTTTGGTTACCTATAGGGCTGGGTCGAAAAATATTAAGGCTGATGCACTGTCGCGTAGCTTCATGGCCAGCCCTCCTTCGGAGGAAGATCCTGCTTGTATTTTGCCTCCAGGTATAATCATTTCCTCTATTGAGTCTGATTTAGTCTCTGAAATTCCTGCTGATCAAGGTTCAGCTCCCCGAAACCTTCCTGAGAACAAGCTGTTTGTTCCCCTGCAATTCCGGCTAAGGGTACTTAGGGAAAATCATGACTCCGCACTATCTGGTCATCCAGGCATCCTGGGTACCAAGCACCTCATTGCCAGAAACTATTGGTGGCCTGGGTTGCCTAAAGACGTTAAGGCCTACGTCGCCGCTTGTGAGGTTTCTGCTAGGTCCAAGACTCCCAGGTCCCGACCAGCGGGCTTACTACATTCTTTGCCCATTCCCCAGAGACCTTGGACCCATATCTACATGGATTTTTATCACCGATTTGCCTCCATCTCAAGGCAAGTCGGTGGTGTGGGTTGTAGCAGACCGCTTCAGTAAGATGTGCCACTTTGTGCCCCTCAAAAAACTACCCAATGCTAAGACGTTAGCTACCTTGTTTGTCAAACACATCCTGCGTCTCCATGGGCTCCCTGTCAATATTGTTTCTGACAGAGGGGTACAATTTGTTTCTTTGTTTTGGAGAGCCTTCTGTAAAAAGTTGGAGATTGATCTGTCCTTCTCCTCTGCCTTCCATCCTGAAACTAATGGCCAAACCGAGAGGACTAATCAGTCTCTATAACAATATTTAAGGTGTTTTATCTCTGACTGTCAATATGATTGGGTCTCATTCATTCCCCTCGCCGAATTTTCCCTTAATAACCGGGTCAGTAACTCGTCAGGGGTCTCCCCCTTTTTCTGTAATTTTGGGTTTAATCCACGGTTCTCCTCCATTTCACCTGGTAGTTCCAACAATCCCGAGGTAGAGGTCGTTCATCGGGAACTGTGCACAGTCTGGGCCCAGGTGCAGAAGAGGCGTCCCAAAGCATACAAAAAACTCAGGCAGATAGAAGACGTTCTGCTAACCCCTTTTTTATGGTCGGGGATCTGGTGTGGCTATCGTCAAAGAACTTGCCTTAAAGTCCCGTCCAAGAAGTTTGCTCCCCGGTTTATAGGGCCGTACAAGGTAATTGAAGTCCTCAATCCTGTCTCCTTCCGACTGGAGTTGCCCCCATCTTTTCGAGTACACGACGTGTTTCATGCCTCCCTCCTTAAACGCTGCTCCCCGTCCTTGGCTCCCTCGAGGAAACCTCCTGTCCCCGTTCTCACCCCTGAGGGGGTAGAATTCGAGGTGGCCAAGATTGTGGACAGCAAGATGGTCCAAGGCTCCCTCCAGTACCTGGTCCATTGGAGAGGATACGGGCCTGAGGAGAGGACTTGGGGACTTGGCAACTGCCCCGTTTCCCTTTGTTCTGTGTTTCCTTGTCTGTTGTCTGTCGTGCACTTATTGAGTGTAGGGACCGTCGCCCAGTTGTACCCCGTCGCCTAGGGCGGGTCATTGCAAGTAGGCAGGGACTGAGTGGCGGGTAGATTAGGGCTCACTTGTCTGTTTCCCTATCCCTGTCATTACAATTTTAGTCTCATCTGACCACAGCACCTTCTCCCAATCACTCTCAGAATCATCCAGATGTTCATTTGCAAACTTCAGACTGGCCTGTACATGTGCCTTCTTGAGCAGGGGGACCTTGCGGGCACTGCAGGATTTTAATCCATTATGCGTAATGTATTACCAATGGTTTTCTTGGTGACTGTGGTCCCAGCTGCCTTGAGATCATTAACAAGTCCCCCCGTGTAGTTTTCGGCTGAGCTCTCACCTTCCTCAGGATCAAGGATACCCCACGAGGTGAGATTTTGCATGGAGCCCCAGATCGATGTCGATTGACAGTCATTTTGTATGTCTTCCATTTTCTTACTATTGCACCAACAGTTGTCTCCTTCTCACCCAGCGTCTTACTTATGGTTTTGTAGCCCATTCCAGCCTTGTGCAGGTCTATGATCTTGTCCCTGACATCCTTAGAAAGCTCTTTGGTCTTGCCCATGTTGTAGAGGTTAGAGTCAGACTGATTAATTGAGTCTGTGGACAGGAGTCTTTTATACAGGTGACCATTTAAGACAGCTGTCTTTAATCCAGGCACCAAGTTGATTTGGAGCGTGTAACTGGTCTGGAGGAGGCTGAACTCTTAATGGTTGGTAGGGGATCAAATACTTATTTCTCTGTGCACAATGCAAATAAATATATATAATTTTGACTATGTGATTTTCTTTTTTTTTTTTCATATAATCTATCTCTCACTGGTAAAATTAACCTAGCCTAAGAATTCTAGACTGTTCATGTCTTTGACAGTGGGCAAACTTACAAAATCAGCAAGGGATCAAATACTTATTTCCTTCACTGTACGTCCTAGCCACTGATGCCCCATGCAGCCAGGGCGTATATATGCAGTCCTAACTTTAATGGCAGATCGCGCTGTATAGCCATTAAAGAATTGAGCTGACAGAGTCAGCCTGACTCTCCTGAGGTGCAGGAAGCTGAAAGGTCAACTCCTTCTCATAAAAAATAATTGCTTAAAGAGACTCTGTCACCACATTATAAGTGCCCTATCTCCTATATAAGGAGATGGGCGCTGTAATGTAGGTGACAGTAATGCTTTTTATTTAAAAAAAACGATCTATTTTCACAACATTAGGAGCGATTTTGGTTTATGCTAATGAGCTTTCTTAATGCCCAAGTGGGCGTATTTTTACTTTCGACCAAGTGGGCGTTGTACAGAGGAGTGCATGACGCTGACCAATCGGCATCATGCACTCCTCTCCATTCATTTACACTGCACTAGCGATATAGTTATATCACTATGTGCAGCTACATACACAAGCCCTAACATTACTACAGTGTCCTGATAATGAATACACATGACCATCCAGCCTGGACGTCATGTGTACTCAGAATCCTGACACTTCTGAATCTTTTTTGTGAGATTTCCGGCAAGTGAAACCAAATCTCGTTTAGCTCCGTAATCTCGCGAGATTTCGTTTCACTTGCCGGAATCTCACAAAAAAGATTCAGAAGTGTCAGGATTCTGAGTACACATGACGTCCAGGCTGGATGGTCTTGTGTATTCATTATCAGGACACTGTAGTAATGTTAGGGCTTGTGTATGTAGCTGCACATAGTGATATAACTATATCGCTAGTGCAGTGTAAATGAATGGAGAGGAGTGCATGATGCCGATTGGTCAGTCTGTTACCTCTCCTCCACTCATGTCCTCAATAACACCTTCACATGATTGGCAAGTCACCACGTAATGGTAAGAGCAGAGTTCACAGCAGCACAGAGCATTTCAGGAGATCAGCGTGCGGATCTTGTGCAGGGTGGTGACTTGCCAATCATGTGAAGGTGTTATTGAGGACAGGAGTGGAGGAGAGGTAACAGACTGAGCAACGTAATGGTAAGAGCAGAGTTCACAGCAGCACAGAGTATTTCAGGAGAGGAGCGTGCAGATTCTGTGCTGCTGTGAACTCTCCTCTTACCATTAAGTAGCTCAGTCTGTTACCTCTCCTCCACTCCTGTCCTCAATAACACCTTCACATGATTGGCAAGTCACCACGTAATGGTAAGAGCAGAGTTCACAGCAGCACAGAGTATTTCAGGAGATGAGCGTGCGGATCTTGTGCAGGGTGGTGACTTGCCAATCATGTGAAGGTGTTATTGAGGACAGGAGTGGAGGAGAGGTAACAGACTGAGAGCTACGTAATGGTAAGAGCAGAGTTCACAGCAGCACAGAATCTGCACGCTCCTCTCCTGAAATACTCTGTGCTGCTGTGAACTCTGCTCTTACCATTAAGTAGCTCAGTCTGTTACCTCTCCTCCACTCCTGTCCTCAATAACACCTTCACATGATTGGCAAGTCACCACCCCGCACAAGATCCGCACGCTCATCTCCTGAAATACTCTGTGCTGCTATGAACTCTGCTCTTACCATTACGTGGTGACTTGCCAATCATGTGAAGGTGTTATTGAGGACAGGAGTGGAGGAGAGGTAACAGACTGAGAGCTACGTAATGGTAAGAGCAGAGTTCACAGCAGCACTGAATCTGCACGCTCATCTCCTGAAATACTCTGTGCTGCCTTAAACTCTGTGGACAGGTCAGGATCCTGTTTCTTTTAAATGCTGCACTGTAGCGCAGCCTTATATAGTGGATCGAGCGGGTTCCCCAGCAGCATTTAAATAAACAGGATCCTGACCTGTCCACAGAGTTTAAGGCAGCACAGAGTATTTCAGGAGATGAGCATGGCCGGCCACGGGCAGCCGGTCGTTTTTCCGAGCCGTGCTCCCATTATAAAGTATAGGAGAACGGCCCGTAAAATAAAAAAATAGAACATGTTCTATCTTTTTAATGGCACGGGCACCTTCCCATGAGAAAACAGGAAGGTACCCGTGGCTAACAGAAGTCTATGGGCCGCTATTTCGGGTCGTAATTACGACCCGTAATAACGGATGTTTTTACGGTCGTGTGCATGAGGCCCCGTAATGACGGGTGACTACGTGTGTGCACCCGTCATTACGGCAGCGTTGCTAGGCGACGTCAGTAAATAGTCACTGTCCAGGGTGCTGAAAGAGTTAACTGATCGGCAGTAACTGTTTCAGCACCCTGGACAGTGAATTACGATCAGAATATAGTGTAACCTGTCAAAAAAAAAGACGTTCATACTTACCGAGAACTTTCTGCTTCCTCCAATCCGGTCTCCTGGCCGTTGCCTTGGTGACGCGTCCCTCTCGACATCCGGCCCGACATTCCTGGGTGACGTTACAGCCCATGTGACCGCTGCAGCCAATCACAGGCTGTAGAGGCCTCTGCAGCCAATCACAGGCTGCAGAGGCCTCTGCAGCCAATCACAGGCTGCCGCGTCAGAAAAGAAGGTCGGACTGGAGGAAGAAGAGGGACTCGTCACCAAGACAACGACCGGGTACGTATGAAATGCTTTTTATTTTATTTTTAATCAGCAGCCTCTTTTCTCTATCAGTGATTGATAGAGACAAGTGGCTGCCGATTTGTATAATATTTTTGACCGGGTTCGGTCAAAACGGGTTCGGCCGAACCCGGTGAAGTTTGGATTCGCTGCGAACCGAACTTTTCCTGATGTTCAGACCGAAACCGGGTTCGGTTGTCCCGGTTCGCTCATCTCTACACATGAGAGTTAGAAGATTATTTTGTGCTGTGAAGGTTTTTGGTTAAAGTAATTAAATTAAAGAGGCTCTGTCACCAGATTTTGCAACCCCTATCTGCTATTGCAGCAGATAGGCGCTGCAATGTAGATTACAGTAACGTTTTTATTTTTAAAAAACGAGCATTTTTGGCCAAGTTATGACCATTTTTGTATTTATGCAAATGAGGCTTGCAAAAGTACAACTGGGCATGTTGAAAAGTAAAAGTACAACTGGGCGTGTATTATGTGCGTACATCGGGGCGTGTTTACTACTTTTACTAGCTGGGCTTTCTGACGAGAAGTATCATCCACTTCTCTTCAGAACGCCCAGCTTCTGGCAGTGCAGACACAGCGTGTCCTCGAGAGATCACGCTGTGACGTCACTTCCCCAGGTCCTGCATCGTGTCAGACGAGCGAGGACACATCGGCACCAGAGGCTACAGATGATTCTGCAGCAGCATCGGCGTTTGCAGGTAAATCGATGTAGCTACTTACCCGCAAACGCTGATGCTGCTGCAGAATCAACTGTAGCCTCTGGTGCCGATGTAGCCGACACGATGCAGGACCTGTGAGTGACGTCACAGATCTGCACTGCCAGAAGCTGGGCGTTCTGAAGAGAAGTGGATGATACTTCTCATCAGAACGCCCAGCTAGTAAAAGTAGTAAACACGCCCCGATGTACGCACATAATACACGCCCAGTTGTACTTTTACTTTTCAACACGCCCAGTTGTACTTTTGCAAGCCTCATTTGCATAAATACAAAAATGGCCATAACTTGGCCAAAAATGCTCGTTTTTTAAAAATAAAAACGTTACTGTAATCTACAGTGCAGCGCCTATCTGCTGCAATAGCAGATAGGGGTTGCAAAATCTGGTGACAGAGCCTCTTTAAATAGATACTGCCATTGTTTTGGAACCACATCAAAGCCCCACCTGTGCCACAAAATAAAAATATTGACTTTTGGAATGTGTTACTCCAAGAGGTGAAATTTTGTTGTGGACATTCAGGTATCTACAGACCTTGGTCCTGGAAGGGTAAAGGGCTTTAGAGTTCTACCCACCAAGTTACTGACCAATTGCAAGAGAGCAGTGAAAAGGGTTCGTTCATCCTCCAATGAGCGCCTCTTATGTACCCAATAACCCCATAAAAGAGGAGTGTCTTACTGAGAGTTGTCCAATTGAACAAGCCCTATTTACTGACTTCACATGAGCACCAAACACTGCCCATTGACGTCACATTAGTGTTATACACATTCTCTAGCATAGTAAACTAGTGTGTGAGGATTCTAAGGTCAGGAACATTGACAGGATGATGTAGCTGTTATTGAGTGTTAGGGATGTCCCGCAGATGATTGGGAAAGGAGCGTTCTTAGGAACGCTCCTTTCCCGATCATTGCCCTGTTTAAACAGGGCAACAATCAGCCGACAAACGAGCAAACGCATGTTCATCGGCTGATCTGCTCTTCTAGGAAGACCATCAGTATAAAACTTAAACTTTAATAAAAATAAATACATGTAAAAGGCGGCTTGTGTAGCCGGGTCAACACTAAAAATGTAGGGTAGTCCATGAAGGGGATGGTTTACACTGTAGAAAGCGAAAGGTCACCCTGCTTATATCTCTTCTTATTACGGACCCGGCCTGCAACGGGGCTACCGCCTTGAAACGGCCGTTCCCACTATCTGGAACCTCCTGTTTGCACCCTAGTAGGTCCCTACTGGAAGGGCATAGAACAAATCGGATCACACTCTGGAATCTCCTAACCGAAACCCTGAAAGGTTCCCTTTTTCCAAAAGGTGTAGGGAGGTTAACACAGGGTACAAAACAACACATATAATACTTCACATATGATATATGAATTAATTATTGTATCACACATATTGCAAGTCACACTGATATCTCACAAAAGATGTTTCAAAATGTGCGCCACCCCAATAGTTACCACAAGGCAGTCCACTTAGGTACAACTGATAGTTCTATAACATAGATATATCAGTGTCATGGTGGTGGGCCATTAAGTGCAGCAGGAAAAAAACACCACGAAAAATACTTCCTCTGCCTCAGATTAATTTCAATGGGAGGTCTGAGGCAGAACCGCGGCAAGAAAGAGCATGCCACTTTATTTTACCGTGAACAGCTAAAAACCACCACATAAAAAAAAACGCCTCCGACCCCCATTGAAATCAATCGGAGGCGGTTTCGGACATTTTTTCCGTGTGCCGCGTGTGATTCGCACTACAGTTAAATAAGTGAAGGTAAAAAAATCATTTTCTGTTTCTAAACATAAAAACAGAGTGTCATAATGATGCCATATGCACGAAAATCACGCAGCCACGCACCACATACTGATGACACACGGAACTGCAACGCACAAAAAACGCTGCGTTTTTTTGCTCGCACAAAACGCACACGTTCGTCTGAATAAGGCCTAATAGAGGATCATTTACAGTGTATACATGGGCTCGAGGAGATCACCATTTTTTCTGCAGCCCTCAGTCCTAAGTAAGAAGAACCCTGTTTCTTATGGGTCTTCTAACTGGGGATGTCTAACTTTTTCATTAATTACTTGCACTTGGTAGATCAATTAGCGGGTTCAATTATGGATATTAGTTAAAAATTTGTATAAGACATTGCATTGATTCTTTAGCGTAAAGTGAGCCTATTATGGTGATTAACTATCTCTAAAGCTGATGTTTATGTAAGCTACTACTTGGTGCTTAACTGCTATTTATTTTCTTTAGTTTTGGCTGCCTGACTGCATCATTACGGCAGGCAATAAGCAAGTAAGCCAACAATAAGAAAAAAAAAGACCAAGTATCAGCTACTTATGTACTGAGCCAAATGATCCTCCATAAGAAGAAGGCCTGAACTATGTAATTTTAGGATAAGCTTTATACACAAAACTTTATAGGTCAGGGACACACATACCCGTATTCCCTAAGGACAAGAGGATAGATACTGTATTTCATACGTTTTGTTAAAATAGAAATCGAGGATGTCGGTTGGCATAAAGAACCATTGGGGGACATTTTTTTTATTTAGTTTTTTTGAGGTTTTTTTTTAGCAGAATGGAATTCTGTGAACATAGCATATAGGTTTATTCACACGTTGAAGTCATATCAAGGTTTTTGCTATGATTTCACAAAGATCGGCGCAAAAATTGTGATATGACTGCATTGTGTATATAGACCCTTAGGCATTTTTTATTTTTTGTTTTTATTAAGTAGGGTACATACATTTTTTCTAAATTA
The DNA here is from genome assembly GCF_050947455.1 of Rhinoderma darwinii. NCBI lineage: Eukaryota > Metazoa > Chordata > Amphibia > Anura > Rhinodermatidae > Rhinoderma > Rhinoderma darwinii. Next base: position 62,776,648 of record NC_134694.1, on the reverse strand, counting down.
CATATTTTTATTAACATTTTCCAAAATTACAAATACAAGTACAATTTCCCAAATAGCCCATCCACCTCCATATTACACTGATAAACTAGGTTAACAAACTAAAAATAATAACTAAATCAATATTAGATTTATATAGCAAATCACTTACAAAAGAGGAAATATGTGCTTGAACTACTTCTTTGGAGGCATATTAAAGGGCATGTCTACCCTTGCAACCATTTTTTTTCCTTTGTCTAAAACTTGTTAAAGAGGCTCTGTCACCACATTGTAAGTGCCCTATCTCCTACATAATCTGATCGGCGCTCGCTGTAATGTAGATAACATCAGTGGTGTAATGACGGGGTAGGGAGACAGAGAGGTGAGTCCTAATCTACCCGCCACTCAGTCCCTGCCTACTTGCAACGGCTCGCCCTAGGCGACGGCGTACAACTGGGCGACGGTCCCTACTCTCACTAAATGCACGACAGACAGACAGACAAGGGTACAAAGAAGCTAAGGGAAAAGGGGCAGATGCTCACGGCAACACCGTGAGCTACAAGAGTAGTAAACGAGCCGAGTCAAACCAGGAGTGTACGAGGTACCAAACGCAGAGCAAGAGAGTAGTCAGTAAAGCCAGGGTCAATATGAAGCAGACGACAAATAGTACAAGCAGCAGCAGCAGAGCCAGGAAACAAGCAGAATCACAGGCAAAGGAGAAGCAGGAAATGAAGGTATAAATAGACAGAGGGCGGGAGCTAGCTCCATCTGGCCAGGCTGTGATAGGCTCTCCCACTCCTCAGCCTCCCAGCCTGAGTGGTGGAAGAAGGAGTCACTCTATCAGACTTAGGAGCAGGTGCAGACTGAGTAACCACGGGCGTCGACACAGAAGCTGTGTCTGGCAGATCCTTTACAGTACCCCCCCTTTTATGAGGGGCCACTGGACCCTTTATAGGTGGACCTGGCTAATTGGGGAACCGAAGATGGAACCTCCTGAGCAATACCCCAGCGTGAACATCCTGGGCGGGTACCCAAGACCTCTCCTCAGGCCCGTATCCTCTCCAATGGACCAGGTACTGGAGGGAGCCTTGGACATCCTGCTGTCCACAATCTTGGCCACCTCGAATTCTACCCCTTCAGGGGTGAGAACAGAGACCGGAGGTTTCCTCGAGGGAGCCAAGGACGGGGAGCAGCATTTCAGGAGGCAGGCATGAAACACATCGTGTATTCGAAAAGACCGGGGTAACTGCAGTCGGAGGGAGACAGGGTTAAGGACTTCAATGACCTTGTACGGCCCTGTATAACGGGGAGAAAATTTTTGGGACGGGACTTTAAGGCGCAAATTTTTAGAAGACAGCCACACCAGATCCCCGACCACAAACAAGGGGTTAGCAGAACGTCTTCTATCTGCCTGAGTCTTTTGCTCTGGGACGCCTCTAGGTTCTTCTGAACCTGGGCCCAGACTGTGCACAGTTTCCGAGGAACGACATCTACCTCGGGATAGTTGGAACCACCAGGTGAAACGGAAGAGAACCGTGGATTAAACCCAAAATGACAGAAAAAGGGGGAGACTCCTGACGAGTTACTGACCCGGGTATTGAGGGAAAATTCAGCGAGGGAAATGAAGGAGACCCAATCATATTGACAGTCAGAGATGAAACATTTTAAATATTGTTCTAGATACTGATTAGTCCTCTCAGTCTGGCCATTAGTTTCAGGATGGAAGGCTGAGGAGAAGGACAGATCAATCTCCAACTTCTTAAAGAAGGCTCTCCAAAACAATGAAACAAATTGTACCCCTCTGTTAGAAACAATATTGACAAGAACCCCATGTAGACGCAGGATGTGTTTGATAAACAAGGTAGCTAACGTCTTAGCATTGGGTAGTTTCTTGAGGGGCACAAAGTGGCACATTTTACTGAAGCGGTCTGCTACAACCCACACCACCGACTTGCTTTTAGATGGAGGCAGATCGGTGATAAAATACATGGAGATATGGTCCAAGTTCTCTGGGGAATGGGCAAAGAACATAGTAAGCCCGCTGGTCGGGAACTGGGAGTCTTGGACCTAGCACAAATTTCACAAGCGGCGACGTAGGCCTTAACGTCTTTAAGCAACACAGGCCACCAATAGTTTCTGGCAATGAGGTGCTTGGTACCCAGGATGCCTGGGTGGCCAGATAGTGCAGAGTCATGATTCTCCCTGAGTACCCTTAGCTGGAATTACAGGGGAACAAACAGCTTGTTCTCAGGAAGGTTCCCGGGAGCTGAACCTTGATCAGCCGCAATTTCGGAGACTAGGTCAGAATCAACAGAGGAAATTATTATACCTGGGGGCAAAACACAAGCAGGATCTTCCTCTGAAGGAGGGCTGGCCATGAAGCTACGAGACAGTGCATCAGCTTTAATATTTTTAGACCCAGCCCTATAGGTGACCAAAAAGTTGAATCTAGTAAAAATAACGCCCACCGAGCTTGTCTCGGGTTTAGCCTCCGGGCAGATTCTAGGAAAACCAGATTCTTGTGGTCGGTAAGGACCGTTACCTGGTGCCTAGCCCGCTCCAGGCAGTGGCGCCACACTTCAAATGCCAATTTAAAGGCTAAGAGTTTGCGGTTGCCAATGTCATAGTTACTCTCAGTGGGAGAGAACACCCTGGAGAAGTAGGCACAGGGATGGAGAAGGGTGAGGGACCTGGTACCCTGGGACAAGACAGCACCCACTCCCGACTCAGAGGCGTCAACCTCCATGATGAACGGCTTCATTTGGTTAGGCTGAATCAACACTGGGGCCGAGATAAAGCACTTCTTAAGGACCTCAAAAGCCTGGACCGCCTCAGGAGGCCAGTGGAGGAGATCAGCACCTTTGCGAGTGAGATCCGTAAGAGGCTTAGCGATGACCGAGAAGTTAGCAATAAATCTCCTGTAATAATTAGCAAACCCCAGGAAGCACTGTAACGCCTTCAAGGAGGCAGGTTGGACCCATTCAGCCACAGCCTGAACCTTGGCAGGGTCTATGCGGAATTCATGAGGAGTGAGGATTTTTTTTTCTTTATCAAGATTTTTATTTTGAAAATATAACAGCATATAAAATATTGTACATTTTTGCCAAGAAATGAGCACGCAGTGCAATATATAAACTTTCACAATGTAAGAACAGTATATAAAATGTATAAACATCAGTGGGAGGTAGCCTCCCAACCATCCAAATTAAGTATATATCGAAATGTAGTGGTACTAACTGTACCATGTGTTCAGCAAGATAGTGCAATACTCAGGGGACCAGGCCCCAGAGAAATAAGAGTTGGTACGTATAAGTGCCACCATTGTGATATCACACCAACACAAGACACCAGACAACAAAGGGAAACACATACAGACAAAGCGCACAGAGTAGGGTCACAGAATTTGTTCAGAACATTCCATCCAGCCAGAGAGATAGATCAGCACCACCCCGGAATCCAGACCACACTGCCCACGTTTGGACGAAGAGCACAGATTTGCCCCTATCAGCGGACAGCAACTCCTCCATCCTCATTATCCCGTTCACCTCCGTTACCCATTCCTTCAAAGAAGGGACAGTATGAGACTTCCAGTGACGAGGTATCACCGTTCTCGCCGCAGTCAAGAAATGCCTAAAGACACCCTTTTTGAGGTGTGGGAGTGATCCAGGGACCATGGAAAGCAATCCAATAGAAGCCGAGGTCGGGACCTCAGTGTGAAAGAGCTTATTACCTAGGTCAAAAAATTTTCCCAGAAGGGACGTAGTTTGGGACAATCCCACCAAATATGCAACATGGTTCCAGGAGCCTCCCCACACCTCCAACAATCAGCAGACACATCAGGAAATATCCTATTCAACAACACAGGACAACGGTACCACCTGGTAAGTATCTTGTAGTTCTTCTCTTGAGCGAAACAAGACGTTGGGAGCTTGTGAGCTAAAAAGAAAGAAGTACCCCATTCCTCTTCAGAATGCTGGACCCCCATTTCCTCGTCCCATGCAGTAGTGAAGGACAGTTGAGAGAACGACAATTTGGGCAGAAGGATCCCATGTAAATAGGACAACACATGAGAAGGGGCAGTAGTCAAGGATAAATAATGTTCCAGAGGAGTCTTATCCTGTAGCAAAACAAGACAGTCACTCATGGAAGAAAGATCGGAGTGTAGCTGTAAATAGGACCACCAGGTTGATCGTCTCCCCGGGCAGGCCTCAGAGACAGCATTCATTGATAAGATGGCACCATCAGGAATAAGAGTCTCAGCCAAATATCCGCCCTCTCCTCTCCCCCAACAGAGGAATGTATCAACACCCACCGCCGGGGGGAAGGAAGGGTTATCAAAAAGAGGAGTCAGAGGACCCGGGCGATGAATAAGGCCCGCGGCACCAAAGATTCGCTCCCAGACCACAAGGAACTGACGTGTGAGGAAAGGCAAGGAAAGCACGTGTCGCTGAAGGACAGACAACCACGGTAGAGAGGACAATGCAAGAGGAGACATAGCTTTTTCAATGCGCACCCACTGCTTACCCGTTTCCGAGCGGAACCAATCTACGACGCGCATAATCATTGCAGCTTGATGGTATCGTTTAAAGTCAGGAAGACCCGCGCCCCCGTCTACCTTTGGCCGACTGAAGACAGCAAAACGGATGCGAGGCTTAGAGGATCCCCACACAAATTTAGTTATGGCCCTATGTAAGGTCTTGAAAAAGCCAGATGATACTACAATAGGGACAGTCTGGAAGATGTAAAGAAATTTGGGCAAAATATCCATTTTAACCGCGTTGATACTCCCAAACCATGACATACGGTTCCCACCATACTCCGCCAATTCCTTCAGGGTACGCTGCAGAATGGGCGTGTTATTCAGAGCATACAGGTCAGACTGCTGCGTGGGGACATGCACCCCCAAGTATTTTAAGGACGTTGGTTGCCATTTGAACGGGAAAACCCGAGCGAGATGGGTAGCCAGAGGAGCATCCAGAGATATATGCAAGGCCTCAGATTTAGAATAATTGACTTTAAAATTACTTTAATGACCAAAACGCTCAAATTCCTCCGTCAAAGATGGCAAAGAAATCATGGGAGTTGTAATATACACTAGGATATCGTCTGCATAAAGCGCCAGTTTATGATGCTGTGAGCCAACCCGTACACCATTAACATTAGGGTTGCTCCGCAGTGCCACGGCCAGGTGTTCCATGACCAGAACATATAAAAGGGGCGAGAGTGGGCACCCCTGTCTTGTGCCATTAACAATAGACAAAGAGTCAGATAAAAGTCAGTTGACACGAACTCGTGCAGTAGGCCTATGATACAAGGCCATTATCCTATCCACCATAGTAGTGCCAAGGCCAACCTGCGTCAGGACACTGCGGAGGAACACCCAGTGCACTCTGTCAAAGGCCTTTTCGGCATCGAGGAGTGAGGATTTGACCCAAAAATTGTATCTCTTGCACCCCAAACACACATTTTTAGGTTTTAGCAAACAGTTTGTTTTCCCGAAGTGCCTGGAGCACCTTCCTGACATGCTCAATGTGGGAGGACCAGTCCTTGGAAAACACCAGTATGTCATCAAGGTACACTACGAGAAATACCCCCAGGTAGTCTCTTAAAATCTCATTTATGAAATTCTGGAAGACCGCGGGAGCATTACACAACCCAAAGGGCATGACGAGGTATTCGAAATGACCTTCGGGCGTGTTAAACGCAGTCTTCCACTCATCCCCCTCTTTGATGCGAATAAGGTTATAAGCCCCCCGTAGATCAAACTTAGAGAACCATTGGGCCCCCTGAACCTGATTGAAGAGATCAGGAATAAACGGAAGGGGATACTGGTTCCTTACAGTGACCTTATTCAAGTTTCGGTAATCGATGCACGGCCTAAGACCACCATCCTTCTTCCCTACGAAGAAGAAGCCAGCACCTACCGGAGAAGTAGAGGGACGAATGTAACCCTTGGCCAGGCATTCCTGGATATACTCTCTCATGGCTTCACGTTCGGGACAAGAGAGATTAAATATTCTACCCTTAGGGAGCTTAGCCCCTTGTACCAAATCGATTGCGCAATTGTACTCTCTATGAGGAGGTAACACTTCGGAGGCCTTTTTAGAAAAAACATCAGCGAAGTCCTGAATAAACTCAGGTAGAGTGTTCACCTCCTCAGGGAGAGAAATAAAATTAACAGAAAAACATGACGTCATGCATTCATTACCCCATTTGGTAAGATCCCCAGTGTTCCAGTTAAACGTGGGATTATGCATCTGCAACCAGGGTAGGCCTAAAACCAAATTGGACGATAATCCCTGCATCACCAGTACAGAGCACTGCTCCAAATGCATGGAGCCAACAAGGAGTTCAAAAACAGGGGTATGCTGCGTAAAATAACCATTAGCAAGAGGAAAGGAGTCGATACCCACTACCGGGACAGGTTTAGGCAATTCAATCAATGGCATAGCTAGAGAGATAGCAAATTCCACAGACATAATATTAGCAGAAGACCCTGAATCCACGAAGGCATTGCCGGTAGCAGACCTACCACCAAAAGAGACCTGAAAGGGAAGCAAGATCTTATTAGGTTTCATGTATACGGGAAATACCTGTGCACCCAAGCGACCTCCCCGATGGTCACTTAGGCGCGGAAGTTTTCCTGCTGCTTATTCTTACGCCTAAGACAGTTGTTCACTTGATGCTTGTCATCCCCATAGTAGAAGCAGAGACCATTCTTCCTGCGGAACTCTCTACGTTGTTGGGGAGACACGGAGGCCCCGAGTTGCATAGGTTCATCCGAGTTTTCCGTGGAAGAACGAAGCAACGGCACCTCGGGAGCAATCATGGTGGAGCCAGAGGAGAAGGCACAAAAACGTTCAAGTCGTCGTTCCCTGAGATGTTGGTCAAGACGTACCGCTAAAGCCATTACCTGATCTAGAGAGTCTGAAGAGGGATAGCTAACTAACAGGTCCTTCAGGGCGTTCGACAGGCCTGAGATTATGTAATGACAGGGTAGGGAGACAGACAGGTGAGCCCTAATCTACCCGCCACTCAGTCCCTGCCTACTTGCAACGGCCCGTCCTAGGCGACGGCGTACAACTGGGCGACGGTCCCTACTCTTCACTATGTGCATGACAGACAGACAGACAAGACAGACAGACAAGGGTACAAAGAAGCTAAGGGAAAAGGGGCAGATGCCCACGGCAACACCGTGAGCTACAAGAGTAGTGAACGAGCCGAGTCAAACCAGGAGTGTACAAGGTACCAAACGCAGAGCAAGAGAGTAGTCAGTAAAGCCAGGGTCAATATGAAGCAGAGGACAAATAGTACAAGTAGCAGCAGCAGAGCCAAGAAACAAACAGAATCACAGGCAAAGGAGAAGCAGGAAATGAAGGTATAAATAGACAGAGGGCGGGAACTAGCTCCGTCCGGCCAGGCTGTGATAGGCTCTCCCACTCCTCAGCCTCCCAGCCTGAGTGGTGGAAGAAGGAGTCACTCTATCAGACTTAGGAGCAGGTGCAGACTGAGTAACCACGGGCGTCGACACAGAAGCTGTGTCTGGCAGATACTTTACAAGTGGTTTTTATTTTGAAAAACGATCATTTTTGAGCAAGTTATAAGCAATTTTAGATTTATGCTAATTAGTTTCTTAATAAACAGGGCGTTTTTTACCTTGTTACCAAGTGGGCGTTGTAAAGAATAAGTGTATGACGCTGACCAATCCGCATCATACACTTCTCTCCATTCATGTCCATTTGTACTCAGCCCAGCGTGATCTCGCGAAATCACGCTGTGCTGTCACATACACCCACATTAACTTTACTGAAGTGTCTTTAGAGTGAGTAGATATTGCCTCCAGCCAGGACGCGATGTCTTTTCACATTCCCGACACTTTGGTAAAGTTTGTGTGGGACTTACTTACACAGCACAGCGTGATCTTGCGAGATCACGCTGTGCTGAGTACAAATGGACATGAATGGAGAGAAGTGTATGATGCTGATTGGTGAGCGTCATACACTTCTCTTTACAACGCCCACTTGGTAACAAGGTTAAAAAAAAGCCCAGTTGTCTATTAAGAAACTAATTAGAATAAATCTAAAATTGCTCATAACTTTAAAATTATAGCTTTTCAAAATAAAAACCACTGTTATCTACATTACAGCGCCGATCAGATTATGTAGGACATAGGGCACTTATAATGCGGTGACAGAGCCTCTTTAAATAAAACCGGAAACAAATTTGCACAAAGCCTTGATAAAAAGTCTTCTACAGTTTTGTGTTTACAGCTCCTATGCAGACCTATGTGGCTCCATGGTTATAGACTACAAACACACCCTGTGTAGTCAGATCTAGCAGTCATGCAATTAAAAGGGCCAGCGCGCGCATATACTATAAGTTCCCTAACCAAACCCCAGATCATCCTGGACTATAAAAAGGGCTACGTCCTTCCACTCCTTGCCTGAGCATTGTTGTTGTATTCCCATGTTAGCCTTGCAAATGGTCCCTTAGTTGTTATCCTGCTCCCAGTGTTCCCATTTACTACTACGTGTATCCTGTAACTGTGCTTGTTCCTGAGTTGCATCTAGTATTGGAGTCGTGTTGTCATCTGCCACATTACGTGTCTTCTGCCACGTCTGGTGTCATCTGCCACGTCCGGTGTCATCTGCCACACCAAGCTCCAACTGTGCCAAAGCGTCTGCTACATTTCGTGTCTGTCTGGACTCTTACAGGTACTTTTGTGCTAGAGACTTTGCATATACTGTTGTTTGGCCAGCTGCCACTCCGCTATGTCGGAGTAGTCTAGTGTGTTCACATATCCCAGGATTGTGACCGTACGCTCAGGCCATGGACCCTACTGGTGCGTTCCAGGTGATGCAAACGGATATGCATGACCTGCGTGCACACCAGGAAGAACTCCTACAGGCAGTAAAATTAGATCATCAATCGTTTGGATCATCCTACTGCACCTCCTCTGGATGCTGCTGATGTTCCACTACCTGTTACCACTTGTGCCTTGCATCTACAATTACACTGCCTCTACTGCCTCGCTACGGCGGGGATCCTAGGGCATGTAGAGACTTCATTAATCAATTTACCATCCACTTCAGATTACATGCTCATCTTTCCCCCTCTGATGAGGCCAAGGTAGCAGTTATTATTTCTATCCTCGCTGGCAAAGCCCTGGCATGGGCGAACCCCATCTTGGATCTATCATTGTTTCTAGAGACTTTTCATACTGATTTAGAGGAATCGGGTCAAACATCCTCTGCAGCTGCCTCTCTGCTAACCCTCAAGCAAGGGGAATAGACGGTAGGAGAGTATGCCATCTCTTTCCGTACATTGGCGGCGGAGATGGCGTGGAACAATGAGGCCTTGGTGACAATGTTTTGGCAACGACTGTCCACATGCATCAAGGATGAGCTTGCAGCTTAGGAGGTTCATCAGGAGAGAGGATCCTATTGTCTGGCACCTTCATTCCAGAGACCCCTGCAGCTTTCTCCTGATGTTCCACCTGAAGAGCCAATGCAGGTGGACAGAATCAAGTTATCCGATCAAGAGAAACAGCGCAGACGCTCTTCAGGTTTGTGTCTATATTGTGGCCTCAAAGGCCATTAGGAGCGTCAATGTCCACAAAATTGGCAAACTCCAGCACCTAGGGTTGGTTGGAGAGGTCACCCTCGGTGGAACCACACCAAATGCCAAATCCTCTCCAAAATTATCCATTCCAGTAACCATGGTTTCTTGAGAAAAATCACACACTGCCTCTGCCTATCTGGATTCCAGAGTAGCTGCAAATTTTATTCAGCAGGATCTAAAGGATCGTCTCCATCTGCCCACGGTCCCTCTGGGTAGACCCCTGGCTGTTGCTTCTGTGTATAAACTACCATTGCCTTATCCTATTTTTTCCATCACTGAATCGCTGACACTACAAGTCGGAGCCCTCTGCTGAGGACAGATTGCCTTTCTAATCTTGCCTAAAGCTATCAACCCTATTCTGCTGGGCCTGCCTTGGCTTCGTCTACATGCTCCGGTTCTCAACTGGAGTTCCGGAGAAATCCTCCAATAGGAATCCAAGTGTCTCCACTGCTGCCTGCCACAGGTTCGCCTTGTTTTGCCTCCACTGCCTCAGTCACTCTCTGATCTGCCCACGCATTATGCCAGCCTAGCGGACATCTTCAGTAAGAAGGAGGCAGAGACTCTTCATCCCCATCACAGTTACGATTGTCAGACACCTGTGATAATTAGTTTGCCAGGTGTGCCCAATCAAAGGAAAACTACTTAAGAAGGACGTTCCACATTATTAAGCAGGCCACAGATTTCAAGCAATATGGGAAAGAAAAAGGATCTCTCTGCTGCCGAAAAGCGTGAAATAGTGCAATGGACAAGGTATGAACACATTGGATATTTCAAGAAAACTTAGGCGTGATCATCGTACTGTGAAAAGATTTGTGGCTGATTCAGAGCACAGACAGGTTCGTTCAGATAAAGGCATAATGAGGAAGGTTTCTGCCAGACAAATTAATAGGATTAAGAGAGCAGCTGCTAAAATGCCATTGCAAAGCAGCAAACAGGTATTTGAAGCCGCTGGTGCCTCTGGAGTCCCGCGAACCTCAAGGTGTAGGATCCTCCAGAGGTTTGCAAGTGTGCATAAAGCTATTATTCGGCCACCCCTAAACAATGCGCACAAACAGAAACGGTTGCAGTGGGCTCAGAAATACATGAAGACTAATTTTCAAACCGTGTTGTTTACTGATGAGTGCCGTGCAACCCTGGATGGTCCAGATGGATGGAGTAGTGGATGGTTGGTGAATGGCCACCATGTCCCAACAAGGCTGCAACGTCAGCAAGGAGGTGGCGGAGTCATGTTTTGGGCTGGAATCATGGGGAGAGAGCTGTAGGCCCCTTTAGGGTCCCTGACGGTGTGAAAATGACCTCTGCAAAGTACGTAGAGTTTATGACTGTCCACTTTCTTCCATGGTACAAAAAGAAGAGCCGTGCCTTCCGTAGCAAAATTATCTTCATGCATGACAATGCATCATCTCATGATGCAAAGAATACCTCTGTGTCATTGGCTGCTATGGGCATAAAAGGAGGGAAACTCATGGTGTGGCCCCCATGTTCCCCTGACCTCAACCCTATTGAGAACCTTTGGAGCATCCTCAAGCAAAATATCTATGAGGGTGGGAGGCAGTTCACATCAAAACAGAAGCTCTGGGAGGCTATTCTGACATCCTGCAAATATATTCAAGCAGAAACTGTCCAAATACTCACAAATTCAATGGATGCAAGAATTGGGAAGGTGATATCAAAGAAGGGGTCCGATGTTAACATGTAACTTGGCCTGCTAAGTTTTTTTTTATTGAAAGAGCTTTTGATTTCTGTAAATATGACCTCCTGATGTTGCAAATTCAACAAATTACCATTTTAGTTCTCTTTACAACCTTTAAAATGTTTTGATCTCTGTTGTGCATAATAATTTGAAACAGTGCATTTTGAGTTTTTTACTTCTAAAAAAAAATCTGTTATCATTAGGAGATTTGTTCAATAAAATTCGCATTATACTCCAGCGGTTGATGGCTTGAAGATTATACTGACTGTCATTTGCATCGACTATTTAGGAAAATCAGCGAAAAATAACATTTGCATAATAATTTGGAACGCGGTATATGGATCTCTTCGTCTTTGTATCGATTACCGAGGTTTGAACCAAATAACAGTCAAAAACAAGTACCCTTTGCCGCTCATCTCAGAGCTCTTCAACAGAATTTGTGGGGCCAAGGTGTTCACAAAGCTGGATCTAAGTAATAAAGTGATCCGTATCCACAAAGGTGACAAGTGGAAAACCGCATTCAACACCCGAGACGGTCATTACGAATATCTCGTGATGCCCTTTGGATTGTGTAACTGTAATGTCCGTGGCTGTGTGCCATCAGCTCCAATCCCCCCTGACAGCCACAGCCACGAGTCGGCAAGCGCTGGCCCCAGCCTCCTCCACAGGAGTCGCTTCCACTCACCTCAGTCGGATCCCGTAGGGTGTGCGCTCACGCTCGTGCCCGCTCTTAAAGAGGCAGCATGCGTACCGGACTTTTCATGAACTTTGACCCGTGAGTACCCTGGACTATAAGAGGGGTCCAGCCCCCTGCTTCTATGCCTGAGCGTTGTTCATGTTTCCTAAGTTTGTCTATGTGATGGCCTCCTAGTGTGTTCCTGTTTCCTGTTTCTGTACCTGTTCCAGTTCCTGTTCCTTGCATGCCATACCATTCTGATCGAGCACTGTGCTGTGCCTAAGTCGTGTCGTGCTGTATCCCACGTCTGACCTGCTTCACCTCGCCTGACGTCTACCTGCTGCCTAGTCCCAGCTGAGTCTGCCTGACTGCTGTCCGAGCTGCCACAGGTACCTATACGAACTATAGACATTGTCCTGCGCCGTTGGCCAGCTACCCCATACCGCCAAGGCGGTACGGCCCAGTGGGTCCACAGACACTTTGTGACATGGATCCCGCTGGTCGATTCAAAACTATGACGACATCTCAAGAGATGCGAGCGGATATGCTAGACCTCTTGTCTCGACAGGACCAACTCCTCCAGGCGTTGAACATTCTTGCACGTCGGCAGGAGGCACAAGCTGCTGTTCCTCCTACTACACCTCCTGGCAGTGTTGATCCTCAGACTTAACCACTTGGTAGTGTTTATCCGCATGTTTCTTTACCACTTACTGACCGCTATGATGGATAAGCAAGTACCTGTCGTGGATTTCTGATTCAGTGCCAGATCCACTTCAGCCTGTATAATAGGACATTTTCGTCTGATGGCGCAAGGGTTGCTTTCATCATCTCTCTCCTCACTGGCAAGGCTCTTGCATGGGCGAACCCTATCTGGGAGAGACAAGGATCAGATACCCGTGACTTCCAAGCCTTCCTCCGGACATTTTGCATGGTGTTTGAGGAGCCTGGACGGATCTCATCTGCAGCGGCCTCTTTGATTAACCTACGCCAAGGAGACACCTCCGTGAGTGAGTACGCCATCCACTTCCGAACCCTGGCCGGAGAGCTGTTATAGAACAATGAGGCTCTGGTGGCTGCATTCTGGCATCGACTGGCTCCTAAAATTAAGGACAAACTTGCCACTCGGGATCTGCTGTCTACCCTGGATGAACTCATCCTTCTGTCCGCCCAGATTGATATACGGATCCGAGAACGCCTCCAAGAGGTTCGACGGGAGGAAGTCCTTCCCAGTCTGGCTCCTACTTTGCAACAACCCCTGCTGTCCTCAGATGTCGATTTTCCTAAGGAGTCTGTGATAATGGACCAGTGTAAGTTATCCACCCAGGAGAGATAACGCAGACGCACGTCTGGACTCTGTCTTTATTGCAGTCTCGGTGGCCATCCTGTGCGCCTGTGTCCCCAAAGATCCTAAAACCTAGGGTTGCTAGGAGTGACAACCTTGGGTAAGTATGGATTTCCGTCTAAATTGTCCATACCGGTGACCATAGTGTCCGGTGAGAGAACGCATTAGGTATTTGCGTATCTGGACTCTGGATCCGCTGCTAATTTCATCTGTAGAGACCTGGTGGACCTTCTGCAATTACCCACCACCCCTCTGGAGAGCCCGTTGACAGTCGATTCAGTAAACGGATTACCTCTGTCAGACCCAGTTATAGCTGTAACCAAGCCGTTGAGCCTCCAAGTGGGAGCGCTTCACTCCGAACTTCTGCCTTTCTATGTATTATCCAAAGCTGCTAACTTTGTGTTCCTGGGCCTGCCTTGGCTCTGACTGCATGCCCCAGTCCTGGTCTGGAATTCTGGAGAGGTTCTCCAGTGGGGCCCAGAGTGTCAAGGCCGTTGCCTGGTGCAGATTCGTTCGGCTCAGCCTTCGCAGTCTCGGTCATTGGCAGGATTGCCAAGTCATTATGCTGCATTTTCGGACATCTTCAGCAAGAGGGAGGCGGAGACATTGCCTCCACATCGGGCGTATGACTGCCCTATCGAACTGATTCCTGGTGCATCCCTTCCCCGTGGCAGGGTATATCGTCTCTCCTTGCCAGAGACTATGTCCATGTCCACCTATGTGAAAGAGGACTTGGAGAGTAGCTTCATACGAAAGTCTTCCTCCCCGGCAGGAGCCGTGTTCTTCTTTGTCAAAAAGAAAGATGGCTCTCTTTGTCCTTGTATCGACTACCGAGGCCTCAACCAGATCACAGTGAAGAATAAATATCCGTTACCACTGATCTCTGAACTATTTGATCATATACGTGGTGCCAAGATTTTTTCTAAACTAGACCTGCCTGGGGCTTACAACCGAGTCCGGATTCGCCAGGGTGATGAATGGAAGACTGCATTTAACACCCTTGATGGACACTATGAGTATCTAGTAATGCTCTTCGGCCTGTGTAATGCTCCCGCGGACTTCCAGGAGTTTGTTAATGACATTTTCCGTGACCTCCTCTATGTTTGTGTAGTAGTCTACCTTGATAACATCTTGATTTTTTTCTCCAGATCCTGTGACGCACCAGAGACATGTCTGTCAAGTTCTGCTACAGTTAAGGGAGAATCGTCTGTATGCCAGGTTGGAGAAGTGTGTGTTTGACAGAAATGCTCCACCCTTCCTGGGCTACATCGTCTCAAATCGAGGTCTCGAGATGGATCCTGAGAAGGTAAAGTCTGTTCTGGAATGGCCATGTCCTCAAGGCTTGAGGGCCATACAGCGCTTTTTGGGATTCGCTCATTTTTACAGGCAGTTTATACCAAACTTCTCCTTACTGACTTCTCCCATCTCCAACCTCACTAAGAAGGGTATGAACGCCAAGGTGTGGACTCCCGAGGCAGAGTCCGCATTCAATAGCCGAAGAGTGCTGTAATGGCGGAAGGAGGTGAAGGGAACAAGTGAGCCCTAATCTACCCACCGCCCTGTCCCTGCCTACTTGCAACGACCCGCCCTAGGCGACGGGGTACAACTGGGCGGCGGTCCCTACGCTGTCTAAGTGCAAAGGGGTACAAACAGGGAACACGCAAGGGAATACAGTAGCCCACGGAATGCCGCGAGGAAACGGAGCGGGAAAGAGCCAGTCAGGATCAGGAAGTAGTGGAGTATACAAACGGGAGCACGGAGCAGAAGCAAGCCAGGGGCAGAGCAACGCAGGATAAACGGAACTGAAGCAAGGCAGAAGCACGGCAGAAGCAGGCTGGAGCAAGGCAGCAGTGGAGCCAGGAATCCAAGAGAATAACAAGCAAGGAGGAAGAGAAAACGGCAGGTATAAATGGACAGGGGGCGGAGCTAACTCTGACTGACCAGGCCGCGATAGGCTCTCCCACTCCTGAGCCTGCCACCCTGATTGGTGGGAGCAGGTGTCAGTCTCAGAGGTCTGGCCTCAGGTGTCGACTGATTAATCCTGGGAGTATACCCAGACATAGTGCCTGGCAGATCCTTTACAGTACTCCCCCCTTTATGAGGGGCCACCGGACCCTTACTAAGAGGACCCGGTTTAGTGGGGAAGAGAAGGTGGAACCTCCTGATCAATACCCCAGCGTGAACATCTCGAGCAGGAACCCAAGTCCTCTCCTCCGGCCCGTATCCTCTCCAATGGACCAGGTACTGGAGGGAGCCCTGGATCATCCTACTGTCCACAATCTTGGCCACCTCGAATTCCACCCCCTCAGGGGTGAGAACGGGAACAGGAGGTTTCCTCGAGGGGGACCAGGACGGGGAGCAGCGTTTCAGGAGGGAGGCATGGAAGACGTCGTGTATACGAAAGGATGGGGGCAGCTCCAGACGGAAGGATACAGGGTTGAGGACTTCAATGACCTTATAAGGTCCAATAAATCGGGGAGCAAACTTCCTGGACGGGACCTTAAGGCGCAAGTTCCTCGACGACAACCACACAAGATCCCCGACGACAAACCGGGGGTTAGCAGAACGTCTACAATCAGCCTGAATCTTTTGTACGCTCTGGGACGCCTCTAGGTTCTTCTGAACCTGGGCCCAGACTGTGCACAGTTCCCGATGAACGTCCTCTACCTCGGGATTATTGGAACCACCAGGGGAAACGGAGGAGAACCTAGGATTAAACCCGAAATTACAGAAAAACGGGGAGACCCCTGACGAGTTACTGACCCGGTTATTCAGGGAAAATTCGGCGAGGGGAAGGAATGAGACCCAATCAAATTGACAGTCAGAAATGAAACACCTTAAATATTGTTCCAGGGATTGGTTAGTCCTTTCCGTTTGGCCATTAGTTTCGGGATGGAAGGCGGAGGAGAAGGACAGATCAATCTCCAATTTTTTACAAAAAGCTCTCCAAAATAAGGAAACAAATTGTACCCCTCTGTCCGAAACGATATTGACAGGGGCCCCATGGAGACGCAAAATGTGTTTCACAAACAAAGAAGCTAACGTCTTGGCGTTAGGTAGTTTCTTAAGGGGCACAAAGTGGCACATCTTGCTGAAGCGGTCTACTACCACCCACACCACCGACTTGCCCTGAGATGGAGGCAAATCGGTGATAAAATCCATGGAGATATGGGTCCAAGGTCTCTGGGGAATGGGCAAGGAACGTAGTAAGCCCGCAGGTCGGGACCTAGGGGTCTTGGACCTAGCACAGACCTCACAAGCGGCGACGTAAGCCCTAACGTCTTTAGGCAACCCAGGCCACCAATAGTTTCTGGTAATGAGGAGTTTGGTACCCAAGATGCCAGGATGACCAGATAGAGCGGAGTCATGGTTTTCCCTGAGCACCCTTAGCCGGTATTGCAGGGGGACAAACAGTTTGTCCCCAGGGAGGTTCCCGGGAGCTGAACCTTGATCAGCCGCGATGTCAGAGGCTAAGTCAGAATCAGTGGCAGAAACAATTATACCAGGGGGTAAAATACAAGCAGGATCCTTCTCAGAAGGAGGATTAGCCATGAAACTACGTGACAGTGCATCAGCCTTAATATTTTTGGACCCAGCCCTATAGGTAACCAAGAAATTAAATCTGGTAAAGAATAGTGCCCAACGAGCTTGTCTAGGATTAAGCCTCCGGGCAGATTCTAGGAAAACCAGATTCTTGTGGTCAGTAAGGACCGTTACCTGGTGTCTGGCCCCCTCCAAGAAGTGACGCCACTCTTCAAAAGCCCATTTAATGGCTAAAAGTTCGCGGTTGCCAATATCATAGTTACACTCCGTGGACGAAAACTTCCTAGAGAAGTAAGCACAGGGGCGGAGATGGGTGAGGGAGCTGGTACCCTGGGACAAGACGGCACCCACTCCCACCTCGGACGCGTCAACCTCCACAATAAATGGCTCCCTTTGGTTGGGCTGAACCAGCACGGGGGCCGAGATAAAGCACTTCTTGAGGGTCTCAAAAGCCTGGACGGCCTCAGGGGGCCAATGGAGGACATCAGCACCCTTGCGAGTGAGGTCCGTAAGAGGCTTAGCGACGACCGAGAAGTTGGCAATAAATCTCCTGTAATAGTTAGCGAATCCCAAAAAACACTGTAGCGCCTTCAGGGAGGCAGGTTGGACCCATTCCGCCACAGCCTGAACCTTGGCAGGGTCCATGCGGAATTCATGAGGAGTGAGGATTTGACCTAAAAATGGTATTTCCTGTACCCCAAACACACATTTTTCGGTCTTCGCAAACAGATTATTTTCCCGAAGGACCTGGAGGACCTTCCTGACATGCTCCACGTGCGAGGACCAGTCCTTGGAAAACACCAGTATGTCATCAAGGTACACTACAAGAAAATTACCCAGGTAATCTCTCAGGATTTCATTAATAAAATTCTGGAAGACGGCAGGGGCATTACACAACCCAAAGGGCATGACTAGGTATTCGAAATGACCTTCGGGCGTGTTGAACGCAGTTTTCCACTCATCCCCCTCTTTGATGCGGATAAGGTTATACGCCCCCCGTAGATCGAACTTAGAGAACCATTGGGCCCCCTGAACCTGATTAAAAAGATCCGGAATCAAAGGCAGGGGATACTGGTTCCTTACTGTGACCTTATTCAAGTTCCGATAATCAATGCACGGCCTAAGACCACCATCCTTTTTCCCCACGAAGAAGAAGCCAGCACCTACAGGAGAAGACGCGGGGCGAATGAAACCCTTGGCCAGGCATTCTTGGATATACTCCCTCATAGCTTTACGTTCAGGACATGAAAGATTAAATATCCTCCCCTTAGGAAGCTTGGCATCAGGCACCAAATCGATGGCGCAATCGTAATCCCTATGAGGGGGCAACACCTCGGAGGCCTCCTTAGAAAACACATCAGCGAAGTCCTGAACAAACTCAGGAAGCGTGTTTACCTCCTCCCGGGGAGAAATAGAGTTAACCGAAAGACATGACATCAGGCATTCACTACCCCATTTGGTGAGATCCCCAGTATTCCAATCAAACGTGGGATTATGCAGCTGCAACCAGGGAAGACCTAATACCAGATCGGACGATAATCCCTGCATCACCAGTACAGAGCACTGCTCCAAATGCATGGAGCCAACACGGAGTTCAAAAACAGGAGTATGCTGAGTAAAATAACCATTAGCAAGAGGAGTGGAGTCGATACCCACTACGGGGATAGGATAAGGTAAATCAATAAAAGGCATCTCTAGAGAAATAGCAAATTCCACAGACATGATATTAGCAGATGAGCCCGAATCCACGAAGGCACTGCCAGTGGCAGACCGGCCAGCAAACGAGACCTGAAAGGGAAGCAAAATCTTATTGCGTTTAGTATTAACGGGAAATACCTGTGCGCCCAAGTGACCTCCCCGATGATCACTTAGGCGCGGAAGTTTTCCGGCTGCTTATTCTTGCGCCTGGGACAGGTGTTCAGTAGATGCTTGTCGTCCCCACAATAGAAGCAGAGACCATTCTTCCTGCGAAACTCTCTACGTTGTCGAGGGGACATGGAGGCCCCGAGTTGCATAGGTACCTCCGAGTCCTCCGTGGAAGAGCGAGGAGACGGGACCTTGGGGGGAATCGCAGGGCAGTCAGAGGGGAAAACATTGAAACGTTCAAGCTGACGTTCCCTGAGACGTCGGTCAAGTCGTACTGCTAGGGCCATAATCTGGTCTAGGGAGTCAGAAGAGGGGTAGCTAACCAGCAGATCCTTCAGGGCGTCAGATAATCCTAACCTAAACTGGCACTTTAGGGCCGGGTCGTTCCACCTGGAAGCTACGCACCACTTTCTAAAATCAGCACAGTATTCCTCAACAGGTCTCCTACCCTGACGTAAGGTCACCAGCTGACTCTCGGCTAAGGCAGTCCTGTCAGTCTCGTCGTAAATGAGACCGAGGGCAGAGAAAAACCGATCAACGGAGGAAAGTTCAGGGGCGTCAGGAGCCAAGGAGAAGGCCCACTCTTGGGGCCCTTCCTGGAGTCGGGATATAATGATACCCACCCGCTGGTTCTCGGAACCTGAGGAGTGAGGTCTTAGGCGGAAATAAAGTCTGCAACTCTCCCGGAAGGAGAGAAAAGTCTTACGGTCCCCTGAGAACCGGTCAGGTAACTGGAGGTTGGGTTCTAAAGGTGAGGTGAGGGGTACTACAAAGGCAGCGTCAGACAGATTGACCCTCTGAGCCAGGGCCTGGACCTGTAGGGAGAGGCCCCGCATCTGCTGGGTTAGGGTCTCAAGGGGGTCCATTATAGCGTCAGCGTAGAAGAAATGGTAGACCAGGTAAGGGCTTGTTATTATGTAATGGCGGAAGGAGGTGAAGGGAACAAGTGAGCCCTAATCTACCCACCGCCCTGTCCCTGCCTACTTGCAACGACCCGCCCTAGGCGACGGGGTACAACTGGGCGGCGGTCCCTACGCTGTCTAAGTGCAAAGGGGTACAAACAGGGAACACGCAAGGGAATACAGTAGCCCACGGAACGCCGCGAGGAAACGGAGCGGGAAAGAGCCAGTCAGGATCAGGAAGTAGTGGAGTATACAAACGGGAGCACGGAGCAGAAGCAAGCCAGGGGCAGAGCAATGCAGGATAAACGGAACTGAAGCAAGGCAGAAGCACGGCAGAAGCAGGCTGGAGCAAGGCAGCAGTGGAGCCAGGAATCCAAGAGAATAACAAGCAAGGAGGAAGAGAAAACGGTATAAATGGACAGGGGGCGGAGCTAACTCTGACTGACCAGGCCGCGATAGGCTCTCCCACTCCTGAGCCTGCCACCCTGATTGGTGGGAGCAGGTGTCAGTCTCAGAGGTCTGGCCTCAGGTGTCGACTGATTAATCCTGGGAGTATACCCAGACATAGTGCCTGGCAGATCCTTTACAAGTGCCTTCACGTCAGCCTCTATTGTCCATCATCCGGATGTCTCGCTGCAGTACTCGTTGAAGGTGAAGGTGCACTCCTGTTCCAGAGAGGTCCCAAGGGCAAGTCAAGGGTATGTGGATATTTCTCTAAGTTCTTCTCTTCCGCAGAACGCAACTACTCGATTGGGGATCGGGAGTTACTGGCAATCAAATTGGCTCTGGAAGAGTAGAGACATCTACTAGAGGGCGTAGCTCATCCGATCCTAATTTTTACAGACCACAAGAATCTGACCTACCTCCAGACGGCCCAACGGCTGAACCCTCATCATGCCAGGTGGTCACTGTTCTTTACCAGGTTCCAGTTTGAGCTCCATTATCGCCCGGCCGACAAGAATGTGAGGGCCGATGCCTTGTCCAGGTCTTTCGAGACAGAAGACACCTTGGAGAGTCCACAGAATATTATTGATCCGTCTTACATTGTCTCTGTCAATTCCCTGCAAGTTGGGGACATTCCAGGGAGGACTTTTGTGCGCCTGGCTGATCGTGGAAGAATCCTCCGCGGGGGACACTCCTCTAGACTGACAGGTCACTCAGGGTTCTGTAAGACCCGGGATCTGATTGCTCGTCATTTCTGGTGGCCCACGCTGGCCAAGGACATTATGGACTTAGTTTCTTCCTGTTCTGTATGTGCAGCCAACAAGGCCGCTCACTCCAGACCTGCTGGTCTGCTCCAGCCATTGCCTGTGCCCAATGCTCCCTGGCAGCATATAGCTATGGATTTTACTATGGACCTGCCTCTCTCTGCTGGATGCAGTGCTGTCTGGGTGGTGGTGGATCGATTTTCGAAGATGGCCCACTTCGTTCCTCTGACCGGTCTTCTTTCGGCTCCTCAGCTGGCCAAGCTGTTCATCCAATGCATCTTCTGCCTGCACGGCTTGCCGCAGCATATTGTCTGATCGAGGGGTTCAGTTTACCTCGAAGTTCTGGAGAGCCCTCTGCGGACTCCTCGGTGTGAAGTTGGACTTTTCATCAGCCTACCATCCTCAGTCCAATGGTCAGGTCGAGAGGATCAATCAGATCTTGGAGAACTACCTAAGCCACTTCATCTCCAAGCAGCATGGTGACTGGGTGCAGTTGCTTCCGTGGGCTGAATTCTCCTACAATAATCACACCAGCGAGTCCACAAGGAATACACCGTTCTTCATTGTTTACGGCCAGCGTCAATGAATTCCTCTCCCGGTGCCCGATACTTCCGAGGTACCAGCGGCTGACTCCGCTTTTAAAGACTTCCTGCAGATTTGGCAGCAGACTCGATCCTCCATCCTAATGGCAGTCGACCGCATGAAATGGAAGGCTAACACAAGGAGAAGAGAACCTCTTCAGTTTCTTCCTGGCACGAGGGTCTCGTTGTCTTCCAGGAATATCCGACTAAGGGTGCCATCATGCAAATTTGCTCCCAGGTTCCTCGGATCCTTCGAGATCCTACAGCAGATCAACCCTATCGCCTATAAGCTTCGGCTGCCTCCTACCGTCAAGATCCCCAACTCCTTCCATGTCTCCCTCCTGAAGCCGGTGATTCTGAACCGCTACACCAAAACTCCTAGCCCTGTGGTTGCCTCCAGCGGCCCTTCAGACACCTTTGAGGTTAAGGAGATCTTGGACACCAAAAAAGTGAGGGGAAAGACCTTTTATTTGGTGGATTGGAGGGGGTTTGGTCCTGAAGAGAGGTCTTGGGAGCCAGAGGAGAACCTCAATGCTCCTATTTTTCTGAAGAAGTTTCTCTCTCGCTCTGGACCCAAGAAGAGGGGGCATAAGAGGGGGGATACTGTAATGTCTGTGGCTGCGGGCAGTCAGCTCCAATCCCCCCCTGACAGCCGCAGCCACAAGTCGGCAAGCGCTGGCCCCAGCCTCCTCCTCAGGAGACGCCAGCTCTCGCTTCCACTCACCTCAGTCGGATCCCGTAGCGAAAAATAACATTTGCATAATAATTTGGAACGCGGTATATGGATCTCTTCGTCTTTGTATCGATTACCGAGGTTTGAACCAAATAACAGTCAAAAACAAGTACCCTTTGCCGCTCATCTCAGAGCTCTTCAACAGAATTTGTGGGGCCAAGGTGTTCACAAAGCTGGATCTAAGTAATAAAGTGATCCGTATCCACAAAGGTGACAAGTGGTAAACCGCATTCAACACCCGAGACGGTCATTACGAATATCTCGTGATGCCCTTTGGATTGTGTAACTGTAATGTCCGTGGCTGTGGGCCATCAGCTCCAATCCCCCCCTGACAGCCACAGCCACGAGTCGGCAAGCGCTGGCCCCAGCCTCCTCCACAGGAGTCGCTTCCACTCACCTCAGTCGGATCCCGTAGGGTGTGCGCTCACGCTCGTGCCCGCTCTTAAAGGGGCAGCACGCGTACCGGACTTTTGATGAACTTTGACCCGTGAGTACCCTGGACTATAAGAGGGGTCCAGCCCCCTGCTTCTATGCCTGAGCGTTGTTGATGTTTCCTAAGTTTGTCTATGTGATGACCTCCTAGTGTGTTCCTGTTCCTGTACCTGTTCTAGTTCCTGTTCCTGTTCCTTGCATTCCATACCATCCTGGTCGAGCACTGTGCTGTGCCAAAGTCGTGTCGTGCTGTATCCCACGTCTGACCTGCTTCACTTCGCCTGATGTCTACCTGCTGCCTAGTCCCAGCCGAGCCTGCCTTTCTGCTGTCCGAGCTACCACAGGTACCTATACGAACTATAGACATTGTCCTGCACCCTGTTGGCCAGCTGCCATACCGCCAAGGCGGTACGGCCCAGTGGGTTCACAGACCCTTCGTGACAGTAACGCTCCAGCTATGTTCCAGGAATTCTTTAATGACATCTTCTGGGATCTGCTGTATTTCTGTGTGGTGGTCTATTTGGACGACCTCCTGATCTACTCACCCAATCTGAGGACTCATCGGAAGCATGTTCACCAAGTCTTGTTGCGGTTAAGTGGGAATCGACTATATGCTAAACTCAATAAATGTGTGTTCGAGATAAACTCTCTGCCCTTCCTGGGCTACATTGTCTCCAATCGTGGGCTCAAGATGGATCCAGAGAAGGTGAAGTCCGTCTTAGAGTGGCCATGTCCACAGGGTCTTCGGTCTATACAACTATTTTTGGGATACGCAAACGTCTACCGGCAATTTATCCCAAACTTCTCGTCTCTGACTGCTCTAATATCTGCTCTCTCTAAGTAGGGGGTGAACGGCAAGGTTTGGCCTCCGGAGGCAGAGTCATTATTTACCAGCCTCAAGAGCACTTTCACCTCAGCCTCTGTCCTTCATCATCTTGACGCATCTCGACAGTTCTATCTGGAGGTTTATGTGTCTTTCGTCAGACAGTGGCTTGTGGTTTCTTTTCCAAATTATTCTCTTCTGCAGAGCGCAACTACTCCATCAGGGGGTTGGGAGTTGCTGGCCATCAAGTTGGCATTAGAGGAGTGGAGACACTTGCTGGAGGGCGCTATTCATCCTATCATCATTTATACAGATCCCAAGAACCTGATTAAATCCTCGCCAAGCCAGATGGTTGCAGTATTTTGCCTGATTCCAATTCCTGCTCCACTACCGCCCTGCAGACAAAAATGTGAAGGCTGATGCCCTGTCTCGATCATTTGAAACTAATGACTCTGAGGAGATTCCTCAATATATCATAGATCCTTCTAGGATTATTGCCGCTAATCCTTTGTAAATTAGAGACATTCCACCCGGAAAGACTTTTCCCAATTTAAATTTTTTATTAAGATTATTGAAAATTACATCAAAGTTTAATTCCATAGTTCAGAGGAATATAAACCATAACATGAGTACAAAAAGAACATAAAACAGAGAACAGAATGTAAAAGAATCCATGACTGCTAGAGGAATAAGGAGTAAAAGAAATGTTATAGATGTTGAGCAATTATCAAAACATAGTTTATTTCTGATAAGACTGTATAATCACATTATCTAGTCGAAATACATTTAACAATAAGAGGTCATACAACCTATTGCGTATTACAAAGATACAGGATATTCCACATCAATCAGGTACACCATGAAGTTGCGGACGAGGGGTAGGGAGTTGATCCATAAAGTCTGACCAGAGAGACCATCGAGAGGCAAAGGCAAAATATCTGCCATTTTGTGATGCTAACATTTTTTAAGCCAGTCCAGACGAACCTGATTAGTAAATTCCTGAATTACAAGGTGGTGTCGGGGACTTCCAGGATCAAGTTATCACAAGCTTAGCAGCCATTATTATATGTCCCACAACCATCCGGATGTGTCTCGGGATATCCAGAATGCAAATACAGCATAGAGACAGCATCGGGGATGGGTGGATTGGGCATCGGGTAACTTTAGCTATTAACCCCTATCCGCACAAGTAAGTAACTGTACATCGTTGCGGGAGGTTACTTCCCGCACGAGGACGTACAGTTGAGTTTTTTCCGGTGCACACTGTCGGCGACAGTGTGCATCGGGAACTGGGAGGTCAGCTGTCTCCGACAGCTGACACTCCACTCTTGCCGGCCAGCGGTCCTTTGCCACTGATTTCGGCGAATTAACCTCTTAAATACGGCGACAAGGTGTGCATCGGGAACTGGGAGATCAGCTGTCCCCGACAGCTGACACTCCAGTGATGCCGATCAGCGACTCATCGCCCCTGATTTTGGCAATTAACCCGATTAAATGTGGTGCTCGATTGTGATCAACACATTTAGGAGGTTTGTAGCACATCAGCAGCCCCCATGCAATTGTGGGGGCTGCTGATGCTTGTGATGGCATCCGGAGGCAAGGCAACGGCCTCCGGGTCTGCCATGTATGGAAGCCTATGAGAACCAGCCTCAGGCTGGCCCTCGTAGACTAACTGTCAGAGTGACTGTGACGTCACACTGACAGTTGGATTACGTTACACTACCTAGGTAATGTAATGTATTCTAGCAGCGATCAAAGCTGCAGGTAAAAAAAATAAAGTGTAAAAAGTAAAAAAAAGTTAATAAAAATGTTTTAGAAAAGTGTAAAAATAAAAGTTTTTGTTTTCCTATAATAAGTCATTTATTATAGGGAAAAAATGTAAACGTAAACAAAAAGTACACATATTTGGTATCACCGTGTTCGTAACG
The DNA here is from genome assembly GCF_050947455.1 of Rhinoderma darwinii. Lineage (NCBI taxonomy): Eukaryota > Metazoa > Chordata > Amphibia > Anura > Rhinodermatidae > Rhinoderma > Rhinoderma darwinii. Next base: position 62,751,324 of record NC_134694.1, on the reverse strand, counting down.
ACACAAACGATGAAACTATAATGTTAGTTTTTCCGCACGGTGAACGCCGCATACAAAATAAATGTAAAACTATGTCAGCATCGCTATTTTTTGGTCACCACCCCTCCCAAGATATAGAATAAAAAGTGATCAAAAAATCGCATTTAACCCAAAATAGTACCAATAAAAACTACAACCCGTCCCGCAAAAAACAAGCCCTTACACAGCTTTCTTGACAAAAAAATAAAGTTACGGCTCAGATTATGGTGTCTCAGAAAATAAATTATTTTATAGAAACTTAATTTCATTGTGCAAACGCTGCAAAACTTAAAAAAACGATACACATATGGTATCGCCGGAATCGTACCGACCAGCAGAATAAAGTACAACCTAATTTATTGCGCACAATGAACGCTGTAAGAAATAAAGAATTTAAAGCGACAAAATCGCTGTTTTTTGGTCACCTTAGCTCTAAAAAAGATCCTGTGGGGTCAAAATGCTCACTATACCCCTAGAAAAATTCCTTGAGGGGTATAGTTTCCAAAATAGGGTCACTTTTGGGGGGTTTCCACTGTTTTGGTCCCTCCGGGGCGTTGCAAACCCGACATGGCACTGAAAACCAATCCAGCAAAGTCTGTGCTCCAAAATCCAAAAGGCGCTCCTTCCCTCCTGAGCCCTGTTGTGGGTCCAAACATCAGTTTATGACCACATATGGGGTATTGCCGTAATCGGGAGAAATTGCTGTACAAATGTTGGGGTGCTTTTTCTCCTTTATTCCTTGTAAAAATGAAAAAAATCTATGTTTTCAAAGAAAAAAAAGGTGATTTTCATTTTCACAGGCTAATTCTACTAAATTCTGCAAAAAAAAATGTGGGGTAAAAATGCTAACTATACCCCTAGAAAAATGCCTTGAGGGGTGTAGTTTCCAAAATGGGGTAACTTTTGGGGGGTTTCGACTGTTTATGTACCACAAGACCTCTTCAAACCTGACATGGTGCCTAAAATATATTCCTAAAAAAAGGAGGCCCCAAAATCCTCTAGGTGTTCCTTTGCTTCTGAGGCCGGTGTTTCAGTCAATTAGGACACTAGGGCCACATGTGGGATATTTCTAAAATCTTCAGAATCTGGGCAATATATATTGATTTGCTTTTCTCTAGTAAAACCTTCTGTGTTACAGATTTTTTTTTTACAAATGAATTTCACCTCTACTTTGCCTTAATTCCTGTGAAACGCCTAAAGGGTTAAAATACTTTATGAATGTGGTTTTGAATACCTTGAGGGGTGCAGTTTTCAAAATGGGTTGATTTATGGGGACTTTCTAATATATTAGGCCCTCAAAGCCACTTCAGAACTGAACTGGTTCCTGAAAAAATGGCCTATTGAAATTTTCTTGAAAACATGAGAAATTGCTGCTAAAGCTCTAAGCTTTGTAACGTCCTAGAAAAATAAAAGGATGTGAAAAAAAATGATGCAAACATAAAGTAGACATATGGGGGATGTTAACTAGTAACTATTTTGTGTGGTATTACTATCTGTTTTACAAGCAAATACATTTAAATTTAGAAAAATTCAAATTTTTGCTAAAATTGTAAGTTTTTCACAAAAAAATATTGAATTTATTGACCACATTTTTTCACTAACATAAAGTACAATATGTCACGAGAAAACAATCTCAGAATCGCTTGGATAGAGACAAAAGCATTCCGGAGTTATTACCACATAAAGTGACACGTCAGATTTGCAAAAATCATCTGTGTCCACAAGGCCAAAACAGACTGTGTCCTAAAGGGGTTAAGGAGAATGTCACCCTCCAAAAATCATACACTAGCGAACAGTTCCACCATGCATGAAGAAAGTCACTCCTTTCTCCAGAGTTGCTCCAACACATGGGGGAATAGCACGAGCTAAACCTTGAAATTTGTGCAGGGGTTTTATACAATCTCATCAAAATTTGGTTTCCCAATGCGTTAAACTATGAGAAGCTTGCTTTGACCCTTTGATAGCCTGCTTCCAATCAGTCATTGTGAGATTGAGGTTTCCCATGCCAAGAAGTGACCTGGTTTCAAGGATAGTTGAGGTTGTTGGAGAGCAGAATAAAAAAAGTAGATACCGTTGATCTGTTGAGAAGATCTGTTAAAATACTCTATGGCTAACTTAGGGATAGTCGGAGAGTCTGGTGGCCAGGACTGTAAAATGTGTCTGAGACTGAGATATTTGTAAAAGTCCTGATTTGTAATGTCGTACATATCTCTGATATGTTGGAATGAGACAAGTCCAGTGGACTTCAGGAGAAGATTTATCTGTGAAATGCCCGCTTCTTCCCATCCCTGGAAGGAGAGGTCTGGGATTTTAGTGGATAAGTATCGGATTGGTAAATGTTTCAGCAGTTTGTATTCCCCAATAAGTGTATTCTTGTACAGGTATTTCCAAGCCACCACAGAAACAGAGATTGTAGATGAGCGGATCAGGAAACTCATTGAAGTTTGGTCATTGGAATGTAATAATGAGGTAAGAGGTGCTCTAGCTAAGTCTCTTTCAATGGCAACCCACTTTAGGTCTGAGTTATTGTTCCACCAATGTCGAAGATGGGAGAAAAATGTAGCAACATAATACTTTCTTACATCCGGGACCCCCATCAGACCAAGGCCGAACCATGATGGAGATGCATATCCTAGGCTTTCTTCCAGCCCAAATAAAATTGGTAAGTAAGCTTTGCAATTTTTGTAAAAAGGTGACAGGAACAGGGATAACAACAGCCCGAAAAACATACAAAATAATAGGAAGTATCATCATCTTAACAATAGCCGTACGACCTGCCCAAGGAATCATACGTTTAGAAAAGGTTTACAGAAGATGCGAGACTTTGGGAATGAGGGGAAGGTCATTTTTAGTATACATTTGTGAACTGGGACTCGTCAGGAATGAACCCAAGTAAGTCAGGGAGCCTTCCTGCCATGAATATAGTAATTGAGAGGCAAGCAAAGTACAGATTGATTTATCTATTCCAATGTCCAAGATTTGAGATTTAGTATCATTGACTTTATAATACGATATTTTGCCGAATTCTGAGAGAACCGCTTGTAATGCCGGCAAAGAGGAGAGGGGCTGCGTGCAGGATATAATGACATCATCCGCATATAATCCTATTTTGTAGGTATAGTGGCTCACCTGGATGCTATGGATGTCTGAAGATGATCGCATTTTTTCGGCCAGAGGCTCCATGAACATAGCTAATATTATCGAGGATAAAGGGCAACCCTGACTAGTCTTGTTTGTGATGTTGAAGGATTCGAAAAGAAAACCGCAGGACAGTACCTTAGCCGAAGGTGTGGAGTAAAGGGCCAGAATAGCAGATTTAATTCCGTCCCTAAATCCGAACTTATCTAATATATGTGACAAGTATCCCCAGTGGACCCTGTTGAACGCCTTCTCTGCATCCAAAACAAAAAGCAGAGAAGGCGTTCGAGAGGCATCCACCTTTTGAATTCGATTAAAAAATCTTTGGGTTCCATCAGGGGCCTGTCTGCCTGACATAAGACCAACTTGGTCAGGATTGATTAACCGCGGGATTACATGCAGAAGTCTGTCGGCCAACAGTTTACCGTAAATTTTGATATCAGAGTTCAGAAAGGAAATAGGACAGAAATTAGCGGGGGTAACTGGATCCTTTCCCGGTTTTGATAAAGTCACAATGGTGGCGGCTAGCATTTCTATTAGGAAGTTTCCATCTGCGATGGCTTTATTAAACACCTGAACTAAATGTGGGGTCAGTATAGACGAGTGACATTTATAGTAATAGTTGGAAAACCCATCAGGTCCCGGGGCCTTATGTGGTTTTAAGAGAGGAGATACATTTACTAATTTCCTGACTAGTAAAGGGAGAAGATAGTTTCTCCACCTTGTGAAGAGACCGTTGGGAGGGAAATGGAATTTAGAATTTTTTGTATATCGTGAGTATTCAGCTGTATCAAGTTTTTTTTCGAGATGAAGGTTGTATAGAGAGGAATAGTGTGATTGAAACTTTTTAGCAATTAGTCAAGGATCAAGAATTTAATTATTTAGGGCATCTCTTAGGAACGCTATACAAAATCTAGATGACACTTGTGTAATTTTTTTTGTCCAGTATTGCACCCTCCCTATTATTGGGTACCTAGGACTGGAGTTGTAGCTTTTTAAGGGCTCTGACATATTGGGAGGTCAACAAGGATTGTAGCTGCACCCTTAGTCTACGAAGCTCCGAAAGGAGTTGTGGATTCATAGTTAATTTATTCTTGGATTCCATGTCCGCTATTGTGGAGCCTAAGTCACAGATTTCCTTTTCCCATTTTGCAGCGGATCCTGCTTTAATAAGCATACCGCACATGTATGCCTTATGGGTGTTCCATGAGGTATGAGGGCTCTGTACTGAGCCAACATTATCTAAAAAAAAAGTTGGACAAACTGTTTTTCAGGGATTGTTGGTGATCAGGGTGTAGTAGGATTTAACTTCTTCCTGACCGCCCACTGTCTTTTGACGTCAGGCGGTGCAGGTCCCGAGCCTACAACGATGTCTTTTGGCGTCGCTGTAGGAGAGGCTGATGAGCGCTCGTGTTAGCGCTCATCCTCTCAGCAGGAGCTGTAACTAACAGCTCCTGATCTTAGAGCAGCCTCCTGAACACAGCTGGGGTCGGAAAACATTCGGACCCCAGCTGTTTAACCCTTTGATTACCGCGGTCCGTGACCGCGGCATGACCAAAGAAAATTCCCCTCTTTGATTGCATCACCGGGATTCCGGTGATGCGATCAAACACCGGGGAATCCCTCTGCACTCAGCCCTGGGGACCAACAAAGGACTCCAGGGCTGTCTGTTCCGTTTGCCTGCTGTTCGGGCACACAAAAAGTCAAACAACGCTGTCAGTTCCTAAAGGAACTTTGAGGCAGCTTTTTAGTTTCTACCTTACAAAAAAATACCCTCAGGGTATGTTCACACGCAGTGTTTTCAGACATAATTCGGGCGTTTTACACCTCGAATTACGCCTGAAAAACGCCCCTAATATGCCTACAAACATCTGCCGATTGCTTTCAACGGGTTTTACGTTGCATGAGCCTTAATTTTACGCGTCGCTGTCAAAATACGGCGCGTAAAATGACGGCTCGTCAAAAGAAGTGCAGGACACTTCTTGGGACGTTTTTGGAGGCGTTTTCCATTGACGCCATTGAAAAACATCTCCAAAAACGGCCGTAAAATACACCGCGAAAAACGCGAGTTGCTACAAAAATGTCTGAAAATCAGGAGCTGTGCAGAGCGTTCCAAAAAGATAAGATTGGGCACCATTTATCAGTGCGACACTGGCCACACATCATTATTATTTATTAACTGCATTATCATACCCTGTTGTACTGCGCACAGCTTACATATGCCCCCACATTATAAACTGAAATGCCAGTAAAACCCACACAGAACTACTACCATGCAAAATCTGCACTTCAAAAGCCAAATGTGCTCCCTCCCTTCTGAGCCCTACAGTGTGCCAAAACTGCAGTTTACGTCCACATATGTGGAATCACCATACCCGGGAGAACCCTCTTAACAATTTATGAAGTATTTGTCTTCAGTGGCACACAGTGTGCATATGATATTGTGCACTAAAATGGTTTATTGGTTGAAAATTGCAATTTTCACTTTGCACTATCCGCTGTGCATTAACCCCATCGCGCACTATTACGCAATAGGACGTCATGGTGCGGGGGGGGGGGTAAGGTGATGTATGGAGTGGGCTCACGCGCTGAGCCCACTCCATACGCTGCGGTTGTCAGCTGTGTATTACAGCTGACACCCGGGGCTAAAGGACAGGAATTGTAATGACAGGGATAGGGAAACAGACAAGTGAGCCCTAATCTACCCGCCACTCAGTCCCTGCCTACTTGCAACGACCCGCCCTAGGCGACGGGGTACAACTGGGCGATGGTCCCTACACTCAGTAAGTGCACGACAGACAACCAGACAAGGAAACACAGAACAAAGGGAAACGGGGCAGTTGCCCACGGCAACACCGTGAGCAATAAGAGAAGTAAATGAGCCGAGTCAAACCAGGAGAGTATGAGGTGCCAAACGCAGAGCAGGAGAGTAGTGAACAAGCCGAGTCAAACCAGGAGTGTACGAGGTACCAAACGCAGAGCAGAAGAGTAGTCAGTAAGCCAAAGTCATATGAAGCAGGGTCAAATAGTACAGAAGCTGCAGCAGGGCCAGGAAACCAGCAGAGAAGAATCACAAGCAAAGGAGGAACAGGAAAGGCAGGTATAAATAGACAGAGGGCGGGAGCTAGCTCCGTCTGGCCAGGCTGTGATAGGCTCTCCCACTCCTAAGCCTGCCATCCTGAGTGGTGGAAGATGGAGTCAGTCTCACAGACATAGAAGCAGGTGCAGACTGATTACCTATGAGCGTGGATACAGAAGCTGTGCCTGGCAGATCCTTAACAGGAATAGTGATCGTGCTGTTATACAAGCCTGTAAAAATGAGAATATACTGCAATACGCCTCCTGAGGAAAACTAATTAGAAACGCTTGTCGAGGCGAGGTGACCAGACATCACTGACTATTTACCTAGGTGAGCTATTTAATTTACTGTTTATATCTCATAGTATCTGATGAATCTAGAGCAGTTTGTAGCTATACATATACACATACGTCGTTTTCCAGTTCCATTTTTTTTAATACAATTTCATTGCATTTATTACCTATATTAAAAAGTGTTTAACATTGTGAACTGTCAATCTATTATATCACTGCATTACATAAATCATTATTTGGTTAACCATCTCCTGTATCAGAGATCTTTCATGTATACTGATATTTCACTTTATGATAGTCTCCTATTCTAATGTGGCCATCTACTATTTATTTAGTATGTGTACTGGTCTATTTTGGTTATCCATTATTGATTTTATTATGTGCAATATTTTATGTATTTTCAATAAAATGTATACTATTTGATATAAGTAGCCATGATTACATGACCCTTTTTCTAGATAGGTTGTATATATTTGCAAGGAGTTGCAGTCACGCTCAATTGTTGGGATTATATATATGTATAATATATTAGTATTGTAGTGTATTTTACAGCGATCTAATGATCGCTAATTCAGGTCCCCTAGGGGGACTAATAAAAGGTGTAAAAAAAGTTAAATAAAGTTATTAGTAAATGATAAGTCCAAAAAAACAAACCAACACTTTTCCTATTTTTCCTCTAATGTAAAAAAGCAACAACAAAAAAAAAAATTGCCATTGCTGCGCCGTAAAATTTTGAGCTAGTACAATATACCATTATTTAACTCGCATGGTGTACGCCATAAAAAATAAAGAATTTAAAATGCCCAAATCGCTTTTTTTTGTCATCTTAGCTCTCAAAAAAAGTAATAAAAAGTGATCAAAAAGTTGTATGTACCAAAAGATGGTAACAATAAAAACTACAGCTCGTCCCAAAAAAATAAGCCCCCACACCTCTCAATCGTAAAATATATTAAAAAAACTAATTATATATAGTTACATAGTTAGTACGGTTGAAAAAAGATACATGTCCATCAAGTTCAACCAAGGGATGGGAAAAGGGAAGATAAAAATGTCTACACAATATCTTGCTGGCCTTTGAAGCAGCTGATTGACATTGCATGCTGTTATTTAGTTTATGGTTTACAAGTACACCCAGATCCTTCTCAACAAGTGACTCCCCCAGGATAGCTCCCCTAGGACATATGATGCATGCAGTTTGTTGGTACCCAGATACATAACTTTACATTTATCTACATTAAACTTCATTTGCCAACTGGACGCCCAAACACTTAGTTTGTTTAAATCCGCTTGCAATTCACAAGCATCTTCCACAGACTGAACTATATTACATAGCTTGGTGTCATCTGCAAAAATAGAAATAGTGCTATTAATCCCATCCTGTATATCATTAATAAATAAGTTGAATAATAGTGGTCCTAGCACTGAACCCTGGGGTACACCACTTATAACCGGCGACCAGTCAGAGTAGGAATCATTGACCACAACTCTCTGGATATGGTCCTTGAGCCAATTCTCAATCCAATTACAAACTATACTTTCTAAACCTATAGTCCTTAATTTACCCATTAGACATCTATGGGGGACAGTGTCAAATGCCTTTGCAAAGTCCATAAGCACTATATCCACAGCGGCCCCTCTGTTTAGGCTTCTGCTCACCTCTTCATAAAAACATATCGGGTTAGTTTGACAACTTCTGTCCTTAGTAAAACCATGCTGGCTGTCACTTATAATATTTTTTGTCACATAATCCTGTATATAGCCCCTCAATAGCCATTCAAACATTTTCCCCACGATGGATGTTAAGCTTACTGGTCTATAATTAGCCGATATGGTATCACCATCATCGTATTGAGCCGCATAATTAATTTAAATTGTCGTTTTTACTGCACAGTGAAAGCCGTAAAAATGAAATCCAAAAAGCAATGGAGGAATCGTAGTTTTTCCAATTTAAGCCCGCAAAGATTTTTTTTTCCGTATATCAGTACATTATATGGTACTTTAAGGGTATGTTCAAACGGTTAACAAAATACGGCTGAAAATACGGAGCTGTTTTCAAGGGAAAACAGCTCCTGATTTTCACCCGTTTTTATTCAAACTAGAGTTTTTTGCGGCTGTTTTTACGCCCTTTTTTGGAGCTGTTTTTCTATTGAGTCAATGAAATTTTGAAAATGAGGCGTAAAAAAACGCCCCGTTGGAACACAACACCATATTACCCATTAAAATCAATGGGCAGATATTTGTAAGCGTTCTGCTTCCGATTTTTCAGCCGTTTTTCGCAATGTTTACAGTGTGAACATACCCTAAATGGTGTCATTAGAAACTACAACTTCTCCCGCAAAGAATAAGCCCTTACACCACTCTATTGACGGAAAAAGATAAAAGTTATGGCTCTTGGAATGTGGGGAAATAAAAACTAAAATGAAAAGGCAAAAGACTGATCAGTCCTGAAAGGTCAATTGACTTCTAATGAAAAACATTTATGTTGTCAATTGCAAAACAGCGGGGGTGGTTTACCTCATTACATGCCCATGCCCCCTTAACTATGTGGGCAAAACGGCACGACAATTTCGGCGCCGGATAAGGGAGCATGTTGGAGATATTATTCATGCTAGGGACACCCCAATATCTAAGCATGTGCATGCTAAACACCAAGGTCATGCAGCATGTTTAAAGTTTCAAGCAATTGTACTCATTAGACCCCCTAAAAGAGGAGGTGACTGGGACAATTTAATTCTACGCAAAGAAGCCCAATGGATCCATAGACTGGCATGCATACAACCAGCGGGTTTAAACGAGCAGACTAATTATACATGTTTTATCTAATATGCAATACCATTCCTCTTTAGGTGGCCAATATTTACCTTGGGTTGCCGTTTTGGGTGGGTGGTTTTATTTTGCATAGTGTACTATGTTTGATATGGCCATATTGGCCAACCAACATATAAAGAGATCTTTTGTCAGACTTTCCAAATAGGAGGGACTCCGTAATCTTGTCCACCTAATATGTGTTTATAAACTAAAGAGTTGCTTTTGTGAGGTAGTCCACTTGCGGTGGGTAACTGTCCCGCAAGACATACCTACAAAATAAATTATCGTTTTGCTCTTACCTTCCTCCTACTTGGCAGTCCGGGCGATACGTCCTTGGCTTCTACTGCGCCTGCGCGTTCGGCTTGATGCGGTCGATGATGACCCCTGGCTGTCAGCTGACGGCGGGGGGTCACATGGGCAGGTGTCACGAATTGAGAGGGTGCGGTGATTGGTCAGTTCATGTAGCGCCGCCAAATACGAGGGGTGGAGTTTTGGTGCTTATAGTAACCCAGCGCCTGCAATGAAGTATGCCGTTGACATCGATACGAGCATCTTCCCGTGACGCACAGCAGAATATCTGCTGTTGAACATTATTATCGCTGGTGATGAGGCCAGAGTGACCAAGATACGGACCCCTGAGGATGAGTATCTGAAACGCGTAGGGTCGTTTATTGTATATGGAATGTCTGCATAGGGGACAGTAGCATTGTGTTACACCCAGCGCTAGGAGATCCGGTGATTGATTACGGACACTGGTGCTTTTTGGGGATTGTACTATTGTTGTGCCCAGGATAAATGCTGGTTCCAATATTGTTACAAACACTGAGATATATTTATCATAATGACTCAGTGTTTTTTGTTTAATACATTTTTTAATTTTCACGGTGGGGCTTACTTCACAGTGGTGTGTTACCCCTGTTTTTAAAACGAGTTACTATTAAAAGGTATATTTTACTCAGTTGTCACTTCAGTGAACCTTCTAATTTTTTCATATTGTGGGAGCACAATTATATTTATATCAATTTATACAGTGAATTTTTTGAAAAACATTTATGCTCACATGTGGGGTATTGCCGTACTCGGGAGAAATTGTTTTACAAATGTTGGGGTTCTTTTTCTACTTTATCAGTTGTAAAAATAAAAAAATGCAACATTTTATTGGAAAAATTGTTGATATTCATTTTCACGGACTAATTCTAATAAATTCTGCAAAAGACCTGTGGGGTCTAAATGGTCACTATACCCCTAGATAGATTCCATGAGGGGTGTAGTTTCCCAAATGGAGTCACTTTTGGTGTGTTTCCACTATTTTGCTCCCTCAGGGGCGACATGACACCCAAAAACCAATCCAGCTAAATTTGAGCTCCAAAAGCCAAATAGCGCTTCTTCACTTTTAAGCCCTGCCATGTGTCCAAATAGCAGTGTATGACCACATATGGGGTATTGCAGTAATCGGGAGAAATTGCTTTACAACTGATGTGGGGTTTTATCTCCTTTATTCCTTGTAAAAATGTAATATTTCTATGTTTTTATATTGAAAGTGATGTCAGGAGCAGAGCTGGAGTCCCAAGCAGTGTTACCTATAAGGTGCGCCCGCGCACCTTCCACGATCCACTCACTCACTAAAGTTTAAAGCCTGTGCACTGTCACGGGCAGATACAGTGGCGTCGCTAGCACCGGAGGGGGCTCCGGTGCTTGCGACAACCACATTCACTTGTATGTGCGTCCTCAGGAAGCACATACAAATGAATACTATAGGCTGCAGGCCACTTTACGCCTGCAGCCTATAAGGCGCTGGGAGTACCACATGCTGGTGTGATGACTTCACATCATCATGCCGGTCTGCGCATGCGTCCGAGAGGCAGTGTAGCGCTCAGTCTATCGTGGGAACGGGGCAAGGTAAGTACAACCTTTTTTTTTTTCTTAAGGAGCTGTGTGGCAGTATATACAGAGGGAGGGGGCTGTGTAGCACTATATACAAGGGGGGATTGCTGTGTAGCGCTATATACAAGGGGAGAAAGGGAGCTGAGTAGCGCTATATACAAGGTGAGAGGGGGCTGTCTAGCACTATATACAAGGGGAGAGGGGGCTGTGTAGCACTATATACAAGGGGAGGGGGGCTGTGTAGCCCTATATATAGGGGAAATTGAAGTTGCACTATCTACAGGGGGATTGCTGTGTGGTACTATCTACAGGGGGGTCTGTGTGGTACTATCTACAGGGGGGTCTGTGTGGCACTATCTACAGGGGGGTCTCTGTGGCACTATCTACAGGGGTCTGTGTGGCACCATCTACAGGGGTCTGTGTGGCACCATCTACAGGGGTCTGTGTGGCACCATCTACAGGGTACTGTGTGGCGCCATCTACAGGGGTCTGTGTGGCGCCATCTACAGGGGGGTCTGTGTGGCACCATCTACAGGGGGTCTGTATGGCACTATCTACAGGGGGGTCTGTGTGGCACTATCTACAGGGGGGTCTGTGTGGCACTATCTACAGGGGGCTGAGTGTCACTATCTATAGGGGGCTGAGTGTCACTATCTATAGGGGTCTGTGTGGCAGTATCTATAGGGGTCTGTGTGGCAGTATCTATAGGGGGCTGTGTGGCAGTATCTATAGGGGGCTGTGTGGCAGTATCTACAGGGGTCCGTGTGGCAGTATCTACAGGGGTCCGTGTGGCAGTATCTACAGGTGTCTGTGTGGCAGTATCTACAGGGGAGTCTGTGTGGCAGTATCGACGGGGGGGGGGTCTGTGTGGCAGTATCTACAGGTGGGTCTGTGTGGCAGTATCTACAGGGGGCTGTGTGTGGGGCTATCCACAGGGGGGCTGTGTGTGGAGCTATCTACAGGGGGGCTGTGTGTGTCGCTATCTACAGGGGGGTGACGCTATCTACAGGGGGATGTGTGTGGCGATATCTACAGGGCCTGTGTGGCGCTCTCTACAGGCGGTCTGTGTGACGCTATCTACAGGGACAGTGGTGTAATGAGGGATTCTTTCATTGATGCCTAGAATTGGTATTTATAATGGTCTATTTTACTGCTGTACTTGTAATATTATAGTATGTAAAAAAGTAACGTTTTCTTATTTAGTCGCTATATTAGTGTTAACTGGGGGTATTAGTTTTGGTCATCAGATCACCCTCCATTGATGGAGACTTGCCCTGCTCCCTACTGCCCCACTCAGGAGCTGCCAAGACTTAGAGGGAATATTAGTCCCAGGCAGAGCAGGCTCTGGGCTTGCTCCTGACATCACTGTTCATATATGGACAGCGATGTCAGGGGCTTCCCCAGAGTTTTGGAACAGAGCCTATACTAGTGCTCTGCTCTGGGACTCTGGCTCTGAGGATGCCCCTGACATCACATTCCGGTCCAGGAGAATCCCCTGACGTCACTGTCTATGGCTCCTACAGCAGTATTTGTGTGTGGCACTATCTACAGAGGGCACTGTGGCACTATCAGTGGAGAGAACTGTGGCACTATCTACAGAGGGCACTGTGGCACTATCTACAGTGGCCACTGTGGCACTATCTACAGAGGGCACTGTGGCACTATCTACAGAGGGCACTGTGGCATTATCTTGTGAAGTGTGTAGCATTATCTACAGAGGAGTGAAGGGCACTGTGGCAATATCTACAGAGGGCACTGTGGCAATATCTAAAGAGGGCACTGTGTCAATATCTACAGAGGGCACTGTGGCAATTTCTACAGAGGACATTGTGGCATTTTCTACAGAGGGCACTGTGGCACTATATAAAAAAGGGGCTGCCCAATCTTGCCATTCTTGTGTCTGCCAAATGCCGCCAACTGAGCAGCCAGACTGCATTTAGCGACACTTAAACGCAAAAATTGGATTGTTAAAATAAGCTCGTTGAGTTCAATGGAGAAGGGATAATTCACTACAAATGAAAAATTATGCGTTTTTTGTTGTGGAATAGCTGCACTTCCACAGCAAATATCCCAACTTGGAAAAAACCTGTTTCCCCTTTTAAATAAAAAAAGAATACCATATTTACCTCCCCTAGTGCTTCAGTAGCAACACAATTCTGCCCCCTCGGCTGGTCTCTGTTCAGCCTGCCCCCTGGGATGACGTTTTGTCCCATGTGATCACTGCATGGGACATGGCCAAGTTTGGTCCGTGAGAAACGGAATATATGTCGGCCGCATTTCCCAAAGTGAACACAGTTCAGGGTGCTGGAGTTCCTAGCTTCATAGTTATGTATCAAGCTAGGAGTCCCTGCCTCCTACTGTCCCGTACTGAAAACATGATTAGAGTATGGGACAGTATTCCCGCGGGGAGGCAGGGACTCACAGCATTATGGATGACTATGTTGCTAGGAGTTCGGCTCCCCGAACTGTGTTCAGTCTAGGAAATGCGGCCAACATATGGTTGGTCCATATATCACGGAACATACATGGCCATGTCAATCCAGCCTTAGGCCTGATTCACACAAGCGTGTCCATTTTGCTTCTGCAAAAAACACAGCATTTTTCCTGTGTTGCAGTCCCGTGTGCCATCAGTCTGTGTTCGGTGTGGCATTAGTTTTGAGGTCAGTCTTGGTGCACATTTTTTTCTTTATTTATTTTTTTCTCAGCATTTCTTTAACAACTGGTGTGTGAATCAAGGACAGCACACGGATGACGTCCGTGTGCTGTCCGTGATTTTCACGCACCCATAGACTTCAAAAACGGACTAGAATATGACATGTAGGGAGTTTCACGCAGCGGTGGGACGCTGCGTGAAAAATCACACGTCTGAATAGCCCCATTAGGGCTTGTTCACACGTTGTGGAATTGCTGTTTTTTTCCGTCCGGAATTGCGGACGTAAAACAACGCAGCAGATTACAGTAGCAGCAAAATTGACAGGATTAAACAAATTTATTCCGTAGTATGTCAATTGTATTTGCGTAAAAGCAGCTTATTTGTTTCGGGAATTCCCCATTGAATTCAATGGGGAGCTAAATCCCGCAACAAATAGCAGTTGTGTTTTTTTGCTGTGGGTTCGCAGCGATCCCACCGCAAAAAACGCAACCCAGAAAAAAAAAGCCTGATATTCACCTAGAAGTCTGTGTTCCTCCCTTCAGCGCAGCCCCCTGGGATGACGATTCATCCCATGTGACCGCTGCAGCCAATCACAGGCTTTAGCAGCGGTCACATGGGATGAAACGTCATCTCAGGAGGCCGGCCTGGGTGACGTCAGAAGGCCAGCCCCCTGGGATGACGCATCATCCCAGGTGACCGCCGCTGTAGCCAATCACAGGCCGGTTGGTGCTGCAGTTTTCCGCAGCGGACATTCTGGGCGAAAAACTGGCCCACAGTTTGTTACAGTTTTTCGACTGGAATTCCATGCGGCGCACAGGACGGATACACTGTGTGCTTTTACGCTGTGCATCGCTCCCGAGTGAAGCCTTAAATTGCATAGGTCCGTGTGCTGTCCGTTGTTTTCACAGACAGCACACGGACGTATACAAATTTCGTATGAATTGGGCCTTATACTGTATTCTGAATTGAACTCCACGAGGCAAGGGCTACACGGCCCAGATCATGCATCCAAAGATCGCTGTGTCGCCCTGCCTGCATCACAGTAATGTAGGTGAATGTGGCTGTGTTGCAACCCGCAAGTTTCTGCAGGAGCTATGTTCACACGCTTAATAGAAAACGCTCCTGATTTTCAGCTGTTTTTTTAATCAAACTCGATTTTTTCACGGCTGTTTTTGGAGCTGTTTTTCTATAGACTCAATGAGAAACGGCTCCAAAAACGGCTCAAGTAGTGACATGCACTTCTTTATACGGGGCGTCTTTTTATGCACCATTTTTTTAAAATGCCGAGAGAAAAAATGTCCCGTCGGAACAGAACGCCATTTTTCCCATTGAAATCAATGGGCAGATGTTTGGAGGCATACTGCTTCCGATTTTTCGGCCGTTGTTTGGCTGTTTACGGCCCGAAAAACGTCTGAAAATAAGCGAACATACTCTAAGGCTGGGTTCATACGACCTATTTTCAGGCGTAAACGAGGCGTATTATGCCTCGATTTACGCCTGAAAATACGGCTCCATTACGTCGGCAAACATCTGCCCATTCATTTGAATGGGTTTGCCGATGTACTGTGCCGACGACCTGTAATTTACGCGTCGTCGTTTGACAGCTGTCAAACGACGACGCGTAAAATGACTGCCTCGTCAAAGAAGTGAAGGACACTTCTTTGGACGTAATTTGAGCCGTTTTTCATTGAATTAAATGAAGAACAGCTCTAAATTACGGCCGTCAATGACGCCTCGCAAAATGCAAGGACGACCAATTACGTCTGAAATGACGGAGCTGTTTTCTCCTGAAAACAGCTTCGTAATTTCAGCCGTATCGGACGCTGCCGTGTGCACATACCCTAATAGTTTCACTTCCCCAAACAATGGCACATTTTCTTCTTTCCGGCAATTTAAAAAGACAACAACCTAGGTGATTCTGTTTAAGAAATTACAATGAGACAAAGCTCTGTTAACCCCTTCCCGACATGCGCCGTACATGTACGGCGCTGTCGGGAGGTGCTTCCCGCAAAGCGCCGTACATGTACGGCGCAGTGATTGTGCGGGCTCAGAAGCAGAGCCGGCACCATCACCGCGGGGTGACAGCTGTATTATACAGCTGGCACCCTCCTGTAACTGCCAGGACCGGAGCTATTCTCCGATCCGGCAGATTAACCCCTCAGATGCTGCGCTCAATAGAGCGCAGCATCTGATAGGTTTTCACCCGATCGGCAACCCAGTGATGCAATCGCTGGGTTGCTGTGGCAATCGGACGCCAGAAAATGGCGTCCGAGTCTGCCTTGTACGGGAGCCGATGAGGACCCGCCTTCGGCGTGTCCTCATAGGCTTGCTGTCAGTGAATAACTGACAGCGCTAATACACTGCACTTCGTATGTAGTGCAGTGTATTAGAGTAGCGATCGGGGCATCAGGCCCTCATGTCCCCTAGTGGGACAAGTCAGAAAAGTTAAAAAAAGTTAATAAAAATGTGGTAAAACAATAAAAACACACACATTTCAAATAAAAATAAAGCTAAACTGACTTTTTTCCCATAGTAAGTCTTTTATTATGGGAAAAACCGTAAAAATTAAAAAAACTATACATAATTGGTATCGCCGCGTCCGTAACGACCCAAACTACAAAACTATTATGTAATTTATCCCGCACGGTGAACGCCGTAAAAATAAACCATGAAAAACAACGCCAGAATCTTTGTTTTTAGGTCACATCTCCTTCCAAAAAATGCTATAAAAAGTGATCAAAGAGTCACATTTACTCCAAAATAGTACTAATAAAAACTAAAATCCGTGCCGCAAAAAATAATCCCTGACACCGTATAGTGCACGCAAAAATAAAAAAGTTATGGGTCTTAGAATATGGCGACACAGAAAACAAATGATTTTATAAAAAGTGATTTTATTGTGCAAAAGCCGCAATACATAAAAAAAACTATATAAATTTGGTATCGCCGTAATCGTATCGACCCGCAGAATAAAACTAACATGTAATTTAGGGCGCACTGTGAATGCCGATAAAAAAAACAATAAAAAACGATTCCAGAATTGCTTGTTTTTGGTCATTTCCTTTACCAAAGAATGAAATAAAAAGTGATCAAAAAGTGGTATGTGTTCCAAAATGGTACCAATAAAATCTACAGCCCGTCTCGCAAAAAACAAGCCCGCACACCGCTCAATCAACTGAAAAATAAAAAAGTTATGGCACTAGTAATGCGGTGATGAAAAAACATCTCAATGCGCAGGCCGGAGGGGAACATTCCTTCAGTTTCAGGGCCCTAGTATTTAGGAACTAGGAAAGGGAAGGGACATAGCACATCCGCTGGAAGCGAGGGCGCTCGTATTATACCAGCGCAAAACTTTCCCAGTAATATTTCCCAAACTACGAAGGAGAAAAAGTCCCCAAAAGCTGCAGAGCGTTACAGAAGGCGGATAAGAAAGAAAACTGTTTATCAGTGTGACGCCGGCCTGCGCATAACGGATCGCTTCACAGCGTAACACACATCTATGGATAATTGTATTATTTACCCCATTATTATACCCTCTTATTATGCCCTGATTGACTCCGCACAGATTACATATACCCTGATGTACTCCGCACAGATTACATATACCCTGATGTACTCCGCACAGATTACATATACCCTGATGTACTCCGCACAGATTACATATACCCTGATGTACTCCGCACAGATTACATATACCCTGATGTACTCCGCACAGATTACATATATCCTGATGGACTCCGCACAGATTACATATACCCTGATGTACTCCTCACATATTACATATACCCTGATGTACTCCGCACAGATTACATATACCCTGATGGACTCCGCACAGATTACATATACCCCTGATGTACTCCTCACATATTACATATACCCTGATGTACTTCTCACAGATTACATATGCCACCACATTATAAACGGAAATACCAGCAAAACCCCAAACAGAACTATTACCAAGCAAAATCCATGCTCAAAATGGCGGTCTATTCCTTCTTAGCCCTACAGCGTGCCCAAACAGCAATTTATGGCCACAAGTAAGGCATTACCATACCCGGGAGAACCCGCTTAACAATTTATGGGGTAAGATTCTCTAGGGGCACAACATATTGTGCGGTGAATGGGCAGATCAGTGGAAAAATTGCAATTTTCACTTTGCACAATCCACTGCGTATTCATTTCTGAAAAACACCTGTGGAGTCTAAATTCTCACTACACCCCTTGATAAATGCCTTTAGGGGTGTAGTTTCTAAAACGGGGTCACTTTTGTTTGGTACATCAGTGGTTTTGCAAATGCAACATGCTGTCCGCAAACCATTCCAGAAAAATCTACGCTCCAAAAGATAAATACCGCTCCTTTTCTTCTGAATGCTCCCATATACGTAAACAGCTGATTATAACCACATATGGGGTGTTACCGTACTCGGGAGAAATTACTTTACAAATGTTGGGGTGCTTTTTCTTCTCTATTCCTTGTAAAAATGAAAAATGTTGATCTAAAACTACATCTTGTTGGAAAAAAAAATGATTTTTCATTTTCATAGCTTAATTCTAATTAATTCAGCAAAAAACCTTTGGGATCAAAATTTTCACTATACCCCTAGATGATTCCTTAGTGGGTGCAGTTTCCCAAATGGAGTCAATTTTGGGGTGTTTCCACTGTACTAGTACTACAGGGGCTCAGCAAATGTGACATGGCACCCAGACACTATCCAAAATCCAAATGGTGCTAGTTCCATTCTGAGCCCTACCGTGTGTCCAAACAGCCGTTTATGACCACATGTGGGGTATTGTTTTACTCGGGAGAAGTTGCTTTACTAAGGCGGGATTCACACGACCGGGTCGGGTCCGAGCCCGAGTGCCGGCCGGTAAAATCGGCCATTCTGCCCGGCCGGTTTGCATAAAGTTATGCATCCGTGCCGGGCCGGGCAGATCCGGACAGTGACATCAGCGGCAACTCCTGAAGGGGAATCCCCATGTGTTCGGGGATTCCGCTTCAGGAGTTTCCGCTGATGTCACTGCCCAGATATGGACAGAGACATCAAGCGCTCTGTCCAGGAGCGGAATCCCCGAACACACGGGGATTCCGCTCCTTCAAGGAGCTAAAGTGCGGCTAGCACATAGCAGAGCGGGGAGATACCTCCCCGCTCTGCTATAGTGGCGTCGCTACAGTAGTAGCAGCCGCAGCTGCTGCTGCTACTAGCGGCGCCATCAAAGGTGTCGCCGGGCCAGGGCGCTTTTAAAACAAACAGGAGAAGGGAGCCAGCGCAGCGCTCCCTTCCACCTGCTGTACACCCCGGCCCTGCCACACCGTGTACAGCGATGCCATTCGTCAGAATGGCATCAACTCCTCCTCCTCACATGCACTCTGCGCTGTGAGGAGGAGGAGATAGAGCGCAAGAGCCGGAAAACCCGGCCGTCACTCGGGACACATCCCGGTGATGGCCGGGTATTACCCGGCCCCATAGACTTCTATGGGAGCCGGGCGGCCGGGTACCCGGGCGAAAATAGAGCATGTCCTATTTTTTGACGGGCGGTTTTCCCGGCCGTCAAAAAATCGGTCGTGTGAATAGCCCCATTAGGGGTCTATTATTCCTAATGCAGCCGGGTGCCGGCCGATTTATGAACGGCCGGCACCCGGCCGGGAAACCCTGCCGTGGAATGAGGCCTAATTTTATGGTGCTTTTTCTCCTTCAGTCCTTGTGGAAATGAAAAAAAAAATACCTAAACCTACATTTTATTTGAAAAAATGTAGATTTTCATTTTTACGGCCTACTTCCAATAAGTTCTGTAAAACACCTGTGGGGTCAAACTGCTCATTGTACCCCTAGATAATTTCCTCATGCGGTGTAGTTTCCAAAATGGGGTCACTTGTTGGGGGTTTCCACTGTTTTGTCCCCTCAGGAGCTTTGTAAATGTGACATGGCCTCCGCAAACCATTCCTGTTAAATTTGAGCTCCAAGAGCCAAATGGCGCTCTTTCCCTTCTAAGCCCTGCCGTGTATCCAAACAGCCGTTTATTACCACATGTGGGGTATTGTTTTACTCGGGAGAAATTTCTTTACAAATTTTATGGTGCTTTTTCTCCTTTAGTCCTTGTGGAAATGAAAAAAAATTAGCTAAACCTACATTTTATTTGAAAAAATGTAGATTTTCATTTTCATGGCCTAGTTCCAAAAATTTTTGCAAAAAAACTGGCCGGTCAAAATGCTTGCTACACCCCTAGATAAATTCCTCGAGGGGTATAGTTTCCAAAATGGGGTCACTTGTTGGGGGTTTCCACTGTTTTGTCCCCTAGGGGGCTTTGCAAATGCGACATGGCCTCCGCAAACCATTCCTGCTAAATTTGAGCTCCAAGAGCCAAATGGCGCTCTTTCCATTCTAAGCCCTGCTGTGTGTCCAAATAACCGTTTATTACCACATGTGGGGTATTGTTTTACTCGGGAGAAATTGCTCTACAAATGTTGTGGTGCTTTTTCTACTTTAGTTCTTTTGGAAATGAAAAAAAATTAGCTAAACCTACATTTTATTTGAAAAAATTTAGATTTTCATTTTCATGGCCTAGTTCCAAAAATTTTTGCAAAAAAACTGGCCGGTCAAAATGCTTGCTACACCCCTAGATAAATTCCTCGAGGGGTGTAGTTTCCCAAATGGGGTCACTTTTGGGGGGTTTCCACTGTTTTAGTTCCACAAGACCTGTTCAAAGCTGACATGGTGCCTAAAATATATTCTAATAAAAAGGAGACCCAAAATCCACCAGGTGCTCCTTTGCTTCTGAGGCCGGTGCTTCAGTCCAGTAGCACACTAGAGCCACATGTGGGATATTTCCTAAAACTGCAGAACCTGGGCAATAAATATTGAGTTGCATTTCTTGGATAAAACATTCTGTGGTACAAAAAAAATGGATTCAAAATGAATTTCTGGAAAAAAATAATGAACTTTGTAAATTTCACCTCTACGTTGCCTTAATTCCTGCGCAATGTCTAAAGGGTTAAGAAACTTTCTAAATGCTGTTTTGAATACTTTGAGGGGTGCAGTTTTTAAAATGGGGTGATTTATTGGGGGTTTCTAATATCTAAGGACCTCAAAGCCACTTCACAGCTGAACTGGTCCCTGTAAAAATAGCATTTTGAAATTTTCTTGAAAATGTGAGAAATTGCTGCTAAAGTTCTAAGCCTTGTAGCGTCCTAGAAAAATAAAATTATGTTTAAAAAACGATGCCAATCTAAAGTAGACATATGGGGGATGTTAGTTAGCAACATTTTTGTGTGGTATAACTGCCTGTCTTACAAGCAGATACATTTAAATTGAGAAAAATGCAAATTTTTGCAATTTTTCGCAAAATTTTGGTGTTTTTCACAATTAAATACTGAATGTATCGGGCAAATTTTGGCAGTAACATAAAGTCCAATGTGTCACGAGAAAACAATCTCAGAATCACTTGGATAGGTAAAAGCATTCCGGAGTTATTACCATATAAAGTGAAACATGTCAGATTTGAAAAATGAGGCTCTGTCAGGAAGGTCAAAAGCGGCCAAAGAGGGAAGGGGTTAATACTAGACCAGGACATTACTGTACAGAAGTGGTCTCCAACCTGAGTCTCTCCAGCTACTACAAAGCTACTATAAAGCTGCCACTAAGACCAAATAATTGTATTCTGCATCCAAGGCACACATTTAGAGCTTGTCCACACGTAACGGAATTGCAATTCTGCAGAAACTACCAGGATTTCCGCAGCGGAAAAACTGCACCATTACCTGTGTTTTTTATTGCAGAAAATGGTGCGTATATTGCTGCGTTTTTCTCAGTGTTGGGAGATGGTGATATCAGCAATTCAGTCCACTTTCCGCAGAAGGAATTGACATGCTGCGGTAAGAAAAATACACACTGCAGGTGAATTTCTGGATGGAAATTTTGCGCAGCGTGTGGATGAGATTTGTTAAATCTCACCCACTTTGCTGCTACTGTATTCTGCTGCGTATTTTCCGCCCGCAATTCCGGACGGAAAATACGCAGCAATTCCCTTACGTGTGGACAAGCCCTTAAAGTAGTGATTCAATATCTTCTTTGAAATGCACTGGTAAATAATTTTTCCTAATCCCACTATTTTCTTATTTAGAACTAGCACAAATGAGTCTGCCTCTCCGAGAAAACTATTTATAACTATAGAGGAGGCGCATTGAGGAAGCCCAGCTGTGCAATGTATACTGAAGAAGCCATTGTGAAAAACATTACAAGAGACTGTGAAGAAGGCAGGAAAGGTGCCGTCCTATTATGTGAAATAAATCATTTGGAGGACAAAATAATTTGGGGCATGGTCCGCGGAGTGGATCATCAGATCTTTCAACATAATAAATCACCAAAAAAATAAACAACGTCTGAATATAGATTCAAAAAGAATGCATGGCAGTGCGCAAATAGCTCCACACTGTCCCATTGAAATACACCTGCATTCACCTCACACTGGGTTGAAAACACACGAACAGATATTTATTACCGGATTTATTTCAATCCATGTGCAAACATTTGTGTAGTTCACATTTCTACAACCGCTGTAGCTTGGTGCATGGAGAGGAAATGTGGTATTAACTAATGTGCAATTGTTATTTGTAGGCTGTATTTTTCCTCCACGTAAGCCCTTGGTTGGATAGTGCGTAGGTGTGCAGTGGTGGCACTAGGGTGATTAATGTATAGAAGAAGGTGAAAAGGATGTACTTTGATTTCCTAGCTGTTAATGAAGAATGGGGAATAATCTGAGGAGCAGCAGCTGTGTTAAAGAAAGAACAAAGGCACTGAAAATGATTTGACAGTAAAACACATGCTGAAAGTTTTCCCTTAACCAAGCGACAAAATTCATACTGAACAATGTAAACTACAAGGCGATTCAGATTGTGCAATATAAATGAAACCCAAACAGCAGTTTCTTAAATGCAGTTTGGGGACCCACCAAATAATTGAAGTGTGGACCAAGTAATTATGGGTCCACAGTAGTATTAAGTCCCAATCCAACACTTGACAGTGGATTGAGAGGAGAGTTATTGTATGTGCACACAACCTATTTTCAGCCGTAATTCCGGCGTTTTACACCTCTAATTACGCCTGAAAAGACGGCTCCAATACGTTTGAAAACATCTGCCCATTGCTTGCAATGGGTCTTACGATGTTCTGTTCAGACGAGGTGTATTTTACGCGTCGCTGTCAAAAGACGGCGCGTAAAATTACGCCCACGTCAAAGAAGTGCAGGACACTTCTTGGGACATTTTCATTGGACTCCAATAAAGAACAGCTCCAATTATGTCCGTAAAAGACGCCACGAAAAACGTGAGTACATGCAAAAACATCTGAAATTCAGGAGCTGTTTGAAAACAGCTCTGTAATTTCAGACGTATTTTGCGTTTGCGTGGGAACATAGCCTAAGGGTATGTTCACACGGGCTATTTTCGGCCGTTTTTCGGCCCGTAAACGGACAAAAAATCGGAAGCAGAATGCCTCCAAACATCTGCACATTGATTGCAATGGGAAAAACGGCGTTCTGTTCCGATGGGCCGTTTTTTTTACATAACAGCCACGTAAAGAAACGGCCGCGAAAAAGAAGTTCCGGTTTACTTCTTGGGATGTTTTTGGAACTGTTTTTCATAGACTCTATTGAAAACAGCTCCAAAAACGGCCGTAAACAACGCTGCCAAAATCTCAAGTGACTTAAAAAACGTCTGAAAATCTGGAGCTGTTTTCCAGACGTTTTTGAATTTGCGTGTGAACATACCCTTAGAGTATGTTCACAGGGCTTAGGCCTTATTCACACGAACATGTACGTTTTGCACGCGGAAAAAACATGGAATTTTTTCTCCGTTGCAGTCCCGCGTGACATCCGTGTACGGTGCGTGTCTGCGTTTATTTATACGCGTATGTCATCCGTATGTCACGCGTTTTTACGTCAGCAAAAAAACGGAAGTAGGTGTTTTCTTTTTCTCATTTCTTTAGAAACTGTTGCGTGAATAACGGACAGCACACAGACGTGCGTCCATGTGCTATTAACTTCAATGGGTGTATAATGCGCACAAAAAACACACAAGTATAGGACATGCAGTGAGTTTCCTGCAGCGGACACTGAATGTCTGAATGGCCCCATTGAATTGCATAGGTCCGTATGACGTCCGCTGTTTTAACGCGCGTAATAAGGACGTGAAATACGCTCGTGTGAATTAGGCCTTATTTGCAGCCGTTTTTTGGCCAAAAACGCCACGAAAAACAGCTGAAAATAGGGGAATATCCGGCGGACAACCCATACCAGTGATATCGTCTTACAGCGACCGTGACAAAGGCCGAGGTTCGGCCGAAACGTCTTTACCAAGTCGCTTTCCACCTCAACTTTACCATCTTTTGTTGCAATAAAACTTAAATTTGTTTGCATCTGGATCTTTTGCGTACCTCTGTGTGTGCTGGGGTTATATATTCCTAATGATAACAGATTTTTTTTTAGAAGTAAAAAACTCAAAATTCACTGTTTCAAATTATTATGCACAACAGAGATCAAAACATTGTAAAGGTTGTAAAGAGAAATAAAATGGTAATTTGTTGAATTTGCAGCATCAGGAGGTCATATTTACAGAAATCAAAAGCTCTTTCAATCAAAAAAAACTTAGCAGGCCAAGTTACATGTTAACATAGGACCCCTTCTTTGATATCACCTTCACAATTCTTGCATCCATTGAATTTGTGAGTATTTGAATAGTTTCTACTTGAATATCTTTGCAGGATGTCAGAATAGCCTCCCAGAGCTTCTGTTTTGATGTGAACTGCCTCCCACCCTCATAGATATTTTGCTTGAGGATGCTCCAAAGGTTCTCAATAGGGTTGAGGTCAGTGGAACATGGGGGCCACACCATGAGTTTCTCTCCTTTTATGCCCATAGCAGCCAATGACACAGAGGTATTCTTTGCAGCATGAGATGGTGCATTGTCATGCATTAAGATAAATTTGCTACGGAAGGCACGGCTCTTCTTTTTGTACCACGGAAGAAAGTGGTCAGTCATAAACTCTACGTACTTTGCAGAGGTCATTTTCACACCATCAGGGACCCTAAAGGGGCCTAACAGCTCTCTCCCCATGATTCCAGCCCAAAACATGACTCAGCCACCTACTTGCTGACGTCGCAGCCTTGTTGGGACATGGTGGCCATTCACCAACCATCCACTACTCCATCCATCTGGACCATCCAGGGTTGCACGGCACTCATCAGTAAACAACACGGTTTTAAAATTAGTCTTCATGTATTTCTGAGCCCACTGCAACAGTTTCTGCTTGTGAGCATTGTTTAGGGGTGGCCGAATAATAGCTTTATGCACACTTGCAAACCTCTGGAGGATCCTACACCTTGAGGTTCGCGGGACTCCAGAGGCACCAGCGGCTTCAAATACCTGTTGGCTGCTTTGCAATGGCATTTTAGCAGCTGCTCTCCTAATCCTATTAATTTGTCTGGCAGAAACCTTCCTCATTATGCCTTTATCTGAACGAACCTGTCTGTGCTCTGAATCAGCCACAAATCTTTTCACAGTACGATGATCACGCTTACGTTTTCTTGAAATATCCAATGTTTTCATACCTTGCCCAATGTATTGCACTATTTCACGCTTTTCGGCAGCAGAGAGATCCTTTTTCTTTCCCATATTGCTTGAAACCTGTGGCCTGCTTAATAATGTGGAACGTCCTTCTTAAGTAGTTTTCCTTTGATTGGGCACACCTGGCAAACTAATTATCACAGGTGTCTGAGATTGATTACAATGATCCAAAGAGCCCTAAGACACAATACCATCCATGAGTTTAATTGAAAAACTAATAATTAAATGTTTATGACACTTAATTCCAATGTGCATAATAATTTGGAAAACGGTGTAGATGTTGGTGGAAGAAGTTTTAGGCAGAAAAAGATGGCCAGCTGTTGAGGCACAGTGTAGAGATAAAGTGACTGCTTGTGGGCTGTGTATCGACCTGTGGTTGTACATTTTTACAGTCTAAAGAATAAAACCAAAATGCAACTTCCAAAGTCTACTCCGAGTACAAATATAGAACAAAAGAGGCCTACTGGTGTTGATATTACTAGAAAAGCTGTATGTTCTGATATCTACGTAGTCTGACCTTGGGGAGAATGGTGTGTAGTGGGCGCAGTAATGTCTGTACAGTCTCCTTTTGTTCTGTAATCTTCCCAATTACACGAACACACTGTGGCTCCAGGTTCGATCTCATATTATCATCAACATCCGATTCCCAAATAGTCTTAAATAGAAGAAATAATATGGATAAATATTAGCTCTATTGTACAACAATAGTATATATACACATTACATATAATATTTGTGGTACTCAATGTAAATAAATAAAGAGGATTAAAATAGTCAATGAATGGTTTCAGATCCCATTCAAATTATATGCTAATGTTTTTTTGCCATTTCAACCCAGTTTGCTCTTATCTATTCTATCAAAAAATGAGCCTGAATTCTGGTTAAATTTTCATTAAAAAAAACTGGACTACATACCGTGTGCCAGATTTATTATGTGTTTTAGACACTTTTTGCGCCTCACTAGTCAGTTTTGAAAAGTGTCTAGAAAAGGGGGAGTGGCTAAGAGGGGTCTAAAGAGGTGTTATATAATAGAGAAAAGTGTCTTTCATGTCTAGCAAGATGCATCAAATTTATCTCACAGCATGCACCGCTAGGATAAATGTGGCGCACTTTCTGTCTCCCTGGTCCGTTGTTAAGCTGCCTAAATTTAAGGCAGTAATAGTAAATCTACCACATTGTGTACAAAATGTGAGAAATGTTAAATTTTCTACATATATTAAAAATTCTGCATCATAGGCTTTTTTACAGGATCAATTGTATATAATATCATAATAAAACAAAACACTGCTATTCCCTTATAGGGGGTGCCTGTGAGATCACCATTTACTTGCTAAGATTGTCCTGGTTTGGTTAGTTGGCTTCAGCAGGTCAGATTGTTTCAGATATCAACAGTAACTTCCCTCCATACTTTTTTAACCCCTTCAGGACTGAGCCTGTTTTGGCCTTCAGGACGGAGCCGATTTTTCAAATCTGACATGTCAATTTATGTGGTAATTACTCCGGAATGCTTTTACCTATCCAAGTGATTCTGAGATTGTTTTCTCGTGACATATTGTACTTTATGTTAGGGAAAAAATTTGGTCGATAAATTCAATATTTATTTGTAAAAAACAACCAAGATTTAGAGAAAATTAGCAAAAATTTGCATTTTTCTAAATTTAAATGTACTTAATTGTAAAACACATAGTAATACCACACAAAATACTTACTAGTTTATACTTACTAGTTCCCATATGTCTACTTTATGTTTGCATCGTTTTTTGAACATTCTTTTATTTTTCTAGGACGTTACAAGGCTTAGAACTTTAGCAGAAATTTCTCATATTTTCAAGAAAATTTCAAAAGGCTATTTTTTCAGGGACCAGTTCAGTTCTGAAGTGGCTTTGAGGGCCTTATATTTTAGAAAGTCCCCATAAATCACCCCATTTTGAAAACTGCACCCCTCAAAGTATTCAAAACAGCATTCAGAAAGTGTTTTAACCCTTTAGGCGTTTCACAGGAATTAAAGCAAAGTAGAGGTGAAATTTCCAAATTTCATATTTTTTTTGGAAAATTCATTTGTAATAAATTTTTCTGTACCACAGAAGGTTTTACCCAAGAAATGCAACTCAATATTTATTGCCCAGATTCTGTAGTTTTTATAAATATCCCACATGTGGTCCTAGTGCGGTAATGGACTGAAGCACAGGCCTCAGAAGCAAAGGAGCACCTAGTGGATTTTGGGGCCTCCTTTTTTTAGAATATATTTTAGCCCCCATGTCAGGTTTGAATAGGTCTTGTGGTACCAAAACAGTAAAGACCCCCCCAAAAGTGACCCCATTTTGGAAACTATACCCCTCAAGAATTTATCTATGTGTATAGTTAGCATTTTGAACCCACAGTTTTTTTTCTAAATTTATTTGAATTAGTATGTGAAGATGAAAATCTACTTTTTTTGTGAAAAAACTTAGAAATGTTAAATTTTTACAAGGCATAAAGTAGAAAAAACACCCCAACATATCTAAAGAAATTTCTTCCGATTATAGCAATACCCCATATGTGGTAATAAACTGCTGTTTGGACAAACAGCAGGCCACAGAAGAGAAGGAGCACCATTTGGATTTTGGATTTCTGATTTTGCTGGAATAGTTTTCAGTGCCGTGTCGCGTTTGCAATGCACTGGAGGGATGAAAACCGTGGAAACCCCCCAATAGTGACCCCATTTTGGAAACTACACCCTTCAAGGAATTTTTCTAGGGGTAAAGTTAGCATTTTGACCCCACAGTTGTTTTGCTAAATTCATTGAAATTAGTCTGTAAAGATAAAAATCTACTTTTTTTCTGTAAGAATTTTTCGGTCAATAGAGTGGTGTGAGGGCTTATTTTTTGCGGGACGACCTGTAGTTTTTATTGGTACCATTTTTTTGGTACATAAGACTTTTTGAGCACTTTATATTAAATTTTTTGGTAGAGCCAAGGTGACCAAAAAACTGAGATTTTGCAGTTTAAAATTCTTTATTTTTCACGGCGTTCACCGTGCGAGTTCAATAATGGTATATTGTAATAGCTTGGACTTGTACGGATGCAGCAATACCAATTTTGTGTATTTTTTTTACATTACTTTAGATAAAAAATTTGAATAGGGTTTCTTTTTGGACTTTAAATATTTATTTAATTTTTTCCACTAATAATAACTATTTACTTTTGTTTTTGCATATTTTATTAGTCCCTCTAGGAGACTTGAACCAGCAATCGTTAGATCACTGGTAGAATACACTGCAATACTAATGTATCAATGGGTGCGTGATGCGCGAACAAAGCACAAATATCGGACATGTCATGAGTTTTACGCAGCGGACACACGCTGCGTGAAACTCACGGACAGTCTGCACTGCCCCATAGACTAACATAGGTCCGTGCGGGGCGCGTGAAAATCACGCGCGTTGCACGGACGTACTACACGTTCGTCTAAATAAGTCCTTAGTCTCTGTTCACACCATGTGGTGCATGTTTCAATGTATACACTGGGAAAATCTCTTGTTGTATAAACCGAGTGTTTAGCCCCAATGCATGCCAATGTATGCCATATAGTTGCATACATTGCTCATTGACTACTATACGATCAGCATATAAATAGGGTGTAATCCTAATCTTATATGTTAAGGAGTAGCATGTTTAGCAATTCTCTAATATATTTGTATTACATTTTTTGTTATATTGGAATTTAGAATGTTATTATCGGAATATTCCTTCATGAGGAGGAGCAACCCAATCTTCGAGCCCAGCAGTTGCTAGAAAAATCTGATTATGTAAATTTACTAGCAGAATATAGAACACGATTTATGTTTTTCAATTTGCTAACATACGAACATCACTAAAAGTCAGGCTATATTCACATGACAGTGAAAAAAGCGGCCCTTAAAAATGGATCAACTGTCTGTTTTTCATGGCCGTTTTGCATTAGTTTGTCTCCAAATTTTCATTCATTTCCCGGTCGTCTGACCGTTCTTAAAGGCCGTTTGTTATCAGTTTTTCATGGCCATTAAAAAAAACTGCTGAATTTCATTTGCCATGGTTTTTTTGTCCCAACCCCCTGAAAACACCAAGGTGCCCATGTAGATAGTGCCGCAATGCCCCTGCAGATAGTGCTATAGTGCCAGTGCCCACTGCAGATAGTGTCCACATATATCGTGCCAATGCCCATGTAGTACCACAGTCCCCATGTAGATAGTGCCACACACAAAGCCCATGTAGATAGCACCAGTGTCCCCTGTAAATAGTGCCCATTTAGTGCCACAGTGCCCATGTAGTTAGTGCTATACATTCCCATGTTGATAGCGCCACCCCATCATAGATAGCGCCACACCCCCTCTGTAGATAGTGCCCAGTGCCGCACCTGCAATGAGGCCAGGTGAGCAGACAGCCTCAGGCGGCACCACCTACCCAAACGGGGGGGGGGCGGCATTTTCAGCCCGGGACGGACTGGACCGGGGTCCATGCAGACGCACATAGCAGACGTGCTGAACGTCTGAAACACTCCTCCTCCTCTCTGACGCTGTACGCAGCACATACCGCCAGAGAGGAGCAAGTCTGCAGGAGGAGCGGTCGAGCGACGAGAAGCACGAGGTAAGTTCCTGCCTTGCTGGGACCGGGACCCGTGAGTATACTGCAAGGGGGGGTCTGGGCATTTTACCGACTGCAAAGGGCTCTATGGGGCTGGAATAATCCACCCCATAGAGCCCTCACATCACTATAATGGAAGGATTAGTGTGGGTGGGGGAGGGTCTGAGCGTCTGACTTACTGCAGAGAGCTCTATAGGGGGGGATTCTGCCACCCCTTTAGAGCAGTCAGTCAGATGCTCAGACCCCCCTAACCTTTCAGTATAGTAACTAGTCAGGGCTCTATGTGGGGGGATAATTCCCCCCTATAGAGCCCTCTGCTGTCAGTAAAACGCCCAGACGCCCCCTTGCAGTATACTCCTGGCCCCCCAGCGTTGGCCGACCCCTTTTAAATTAGTAGGGGCAGGAAGCTGAGCGCCAGTCTGACTGAGTCTCTGACCAGTCACCACCCACAAGCAGCAGACAGACAGGATAGACTGATAGTGCCTGTCGTTATTGAATAAGCCCTCAACTACTACAGTTTCACAGGCATTGACTATGACGGCTTCTATAGTGTAGTGTAGTGGTCAGCTTGTGTGCCTTACATATGGAAGGTTGCTGTTTTTTTTTTTTTTATATTATTAATATCTTACTTGCATTGGGCTTTGTTCACACTAGCATTAATATACGTTTACCTCTCTTCCGTCAGAGGAAGAGAGGATCGATACGTTAAACGGAAAGCAACGGTTCCTTTAGAATTGCCATTGATTTCGATGGTAATTCTTTTGTATCAGTTGCTTTCCGTTTGTCTCCGTTCACTAGGTTTCCGTTCTTTTGAACGGAAATAAAAGTTCTGCAGACTGCACTTTTGTTTCCTTTAAAAAAAACGGAAACTTAGCGAACGGAGACAAACGGAAAACAACTGTTACAAAAGAATTACCATTGAAAGCAATGGCAATTCTAATGGAACCGTTGCTTTCCGTTTAGCGTATCGATCCTCTCTTCTTCTGACGGAAGAGAGGTTAACGTATTTTTATTGCTAATGTGAAAGAAGCCTTAGGGCCTGTTCACATCTTTCCGTTCTGGGGTTTCGTCGGAGGTAACCCCGCAACGGAAAGTCAAACTGAAATCACAGCTTCCGTTTCCGTCACCATTAGCTCAGTCGACTGCGCTATTGATTCCGTCACAAAAACGGAAACCTGCCAGAATGGTGACGAACGGAAACCATTAGCAATGTTTCCGTCACCATTGATTTCAATGGTGACTGAAACGGAAGCTGTGGTTTCAGTTTGACTTTCCGTTGCGGGGTTCACCCGACGGAAACCTCCCACGGAACCCCCGGAATGGAAAGCCAACGCTGATGTGAACAGGCTCTAATCCTTCCCCATAAACCTGCCCCTGCTAATTAAAATAAATATATTATATAATGTATATAGCGCTGTATCCTGTATCCGTCAGGTCAGCGGGACTGACTGATTCAGTGTCAGCGAGTCCTGCAGGATCGAGCTGTTACCGATCACATCTAAGTTCATAACTTAGATGTGATCGTAATAGGCGACCTAATGGATTCAGGTCTAAGTGCTATATATAGCTGCTCTGTATACAGGATACAAAGCAGCTGTATCTCAAAAAGTGCAAATCATTTTCAATAAAAAGTAATTAAAACTTTCGCATTAAGGGTATGTGCACACACACTAATTACGTCCGTAATTGACCGAACACAGTGCAGGGAGCCGGGCTCCTAGCATCATAGTTATATACGATGCTAGGAGTCCCTGCCTCTCTGCAGGACAACTGTCCCGTACTGTAATCATGTTTTCAGTACGGGACAGTAGTTCCACGGAGAGGCAGGGACTCCTAGCATCGTATATAACTATGATGCTAGGAGCCCAGCTCCCTGCACTGTGTTCGGTCCGGTACTTGCGGCCGAAATACGTCCGTCAATTATGGACGGAAATAGTGTGTGTGCACATACCCTAATAGATATCTTCAGGGCCGGCCTTAGGGTAGATGGCGCCCCGTGCGAAATTATCTTTCGGCGCCCCACGCCATTATAAAAAATGCCCCATAAAAAAGCATAATTCCTCCCCACAGTATAATGCCCTATATAGTGCCCCCACACAGTGTAATGCCCCTTACACACAGTATAATAATAATATTTAATAATGTAATATATTATAACGCCTTCAAGGACACAGTATTTTGTCCTCTAATTGTGCCCACACAGTGTTATGCCCCCTAAGTGCCACGCACATTATATTGCCTCCTGTAGTGCCCCTACACAGTATGATGTCCTCCACAGAGTATAATGCCCCCACAGCCCCCCTAGTAGAAAGTGCTCCCTGTAGACAGTGCCATAATCCCCCACCTCCTCCTTGTAGACAGTGCCATACAGCCCCCATCTGCCCCTTGTAGTGCCATACAGCCCCCCATCTGCCCCTTGTAGTGTCATACAGCCCCACCTCTCTCTTGTACACAGTGCCCCCCACCGCCCCCTTGTAGACAGTGTCATACAGCACCCACCTCCCCATTGTAGAAAGTGACATTCAGCCCCCA
Organism: Rhinoderma darwinii; assembly: GCF_050947455.1. Lineage (NCBI taxonomy): Eukaryota > Metazoa > Chordata > Amphibia > Anura > Rhinodermatidae > Rhinoderma > Rhinoderma darwinii. Next base: position 62,718,701 of record NC_134694.1, on the reverse strand, counting down.
CCTCCCCCTTGTAGAAAGTGCCATACTGCCCCCCACCTCCACCTGACAGGATCCTTGCGTAGGCCGGCTTGATCCAGAGATGTCATCACGCCGACTGCGCAGGGATCCTGTCCCTGCGCCTCATAGGCTGCAGGCGCCTCTGTAGCCTGCTACAGAGTTTCCCAACCTTTTCGGACTTGAGCCACCCCTGGAAAAAAATAATTACTCAGGGCCCCCCTACAAAAAATAGTTTCGAGAAAGACAGAAAATAGCTTAAAATAAGCACTACATTCTTAGGGTATGTTCACACAGCGTTTTTTGTAAGGCAGAAAAAATCTGCTTTTGAATTGACAGCGTTATTTGATGGGGTTTTTTTAGCGTTTTTTTTAAGCCGTTGAAGCGAATGCAAAAGACGCAGCAAAAAAATCTCCAAACGAGCACCACAGCTATTTTCTTCCTACTATTAATTTCAATTGGAGGTCAGAGGTGGAAACCACTTGAAGACCATCAGCCCCCCACTCACAGTAAAATAACCATCAGTCCCCCCATTCACAGTAAGGCTGGGTTCACACACACTATTTATGGCCGTAATTTGGGCGTTTTAGCCCCGAATTACGTTCCAAAATGCGGCTCAAAAGCGTCGGCAAACATCTGCCCATTCATTTGAATGGGTCTTACGATATTCTGTGCCGACGGTCATTTTTTTTACGCGCCGCTGCCAAAAGACAACGTGTAAAAGAGACGCACCCGCGTCAAAGAAAAGCCTGTCACTTCTTGAGACGTAATTGGAGCCGTTTTCCCTTGACTCCATGGAAAAACAGCTCCAATTACGTCCGTAATGGACGCAGCGAAAAGCGCCTGCACATGCCATTACGTCTGAAATTCCGGAGCCGTTTTCTCCTGAAAACAGCTCTGTAATTTCAGCCGTAACGGAGGCCGCCGTGTGAACATACCCTAAAATGACCATTAGCCCGTCCACTCACAGTAAAATGACCATTAGCCCCCCACTCACAGTAAAACTACCATCAGCCCCCCACTCACAGTAAAATGACCATCAGCCCGCCACTCACAGATGCCCCCTGTAGATAGTACCACACAGCCCCCTGTAGATAGTGTCAGACAGCCCCCTTGTAGGTCGTGCCACACAGCCCCCTTGTAGGTCGTGCCGCACAGCCCCCTTGTAGGTCGTGCTGCACAGCCCCCTTGTAGGTCGTGCCACACAGCCCCCTTGTAGGTCGTGCCACACAGCCCCCTTGCTGCACAGCCCCCTTGTAGGTCGTGCCACACAGCCCTCTTGTAGGTCGTGCCACACAGCCCCCTTGTAGGTCGTACCACAGTCCCCTGTAGATAGTGCCACACAGCCCCCTGTAGGTAGTGCCACAAGGCCCCCTTGTAGGTCGTGCCACACAGCCCTCTTGTAGGTCGTGCCACACAGCCCTCTTGTATGTCGTGCCACACAGCCCCTTGTAGGTCGTGCCACACAGCCCCCTGTAGGTCATGCCACACAGGCCCCTATTGGTCGTGCAACACAGCCCCTTTGTAGGTAGTAGGGATGTCACGATGCCTGAATTTGGACTTCGATACCGATACTTCGTGTAGTATTGCAATTTCGATACCAAAACGATACTTTGCCAACAGTAATTAAAAAAAAGTTCTTCCATTTTCTGATGTGAGGCGCGAGGTGAGATGAATTTAACCTCCATGTGCCTCAAATTAATAGTAATTAACCCCATCATGTTTCTCAGTCATAATGGGTTAATGTGTGAGGTACATGATGGGGTTAATTACTATTAATTTGAGGCACATGAAGGTTAAATTCATCACACCTCGGGCCTCACATTAATAAGTGAAAAGTTTTTTTTTATTCTTTTTTTACAGCGTACACATCATAAATGACGCAAAAAAATTGTTGTGCAGGTTATTACGGCCGCGCCAATACTGAATGTGTATATTTTATATATTGAGACTTATTTTAAGGTTTATTGTAAAAAAAAGGTGTATGTGTATTTTTGAAAATGTAACATTACTTTATGTTTTTACTTTATTTTTAAACTTTAATATACTGGCCTATATCAGATATATGCCAGTACATTAGCCTGTGTATGTATAGTACACAGGCAGTTGTTAGGACATACCTAAGAATGCCGTAACAACAGGAAATATGGTAAGACGGCCCTGGGGTCCTTCAATGGACCCTGGGCTGTCTGCCCATATATGGTATGGCCCTCAATCGCGTCACAGGAATTCCCTGTGACGCGATCCAAGGGTAATCCCACCTCGTCACTTTCCCCTGAATGCTGCAGTCAGCTTTGATCGCAGCATTCAGGAGAATAGCGGCGGAGATGAGCGGTTTCTGTGATCTCCGCCGTTATAGAGCGGGGCTGCGGCTGTGTAATACAGTCATTGCCCCGCTCCTGACAGAAGTGCGTGCGCGGTCAGCATGAGGTAATGCGGCCGGCGCTGCACTAATGAGACAGACACCGAAGACAGAACACTGGGGTGTTTTGCAGTATGTCCGCCATGTTCTGTTTTCAGTGCCTCCGCTCATTAGTGCAGCGCTGGCCGCATCGCATCATCCTCGCGGCGCGCTTTTGTCAGGACTCAGGAGCGGGGCAATGGCTGTATTACACAGCCGCAGCCCCGCTCTCATTCATCATGTATTACTATACTTACGGTGTGGCTCGAACCATTTGGGGATGCACAGTATCGAAGTTTCGATGCATTGTGCATCCCTAGTAAGTAGTGCCACAAATCCCCCCCTTGCCGCACAGCCCCCTTGTAGGTAGTGCCACACAGATCCCTTGTAGTGCCACACACACCCTTGTAGGTAGTGCCACAGAGATCCGTGGAAGTGCCACACACACCCTTGTAGGTAGTGCCACACAGCCCTCGTGTAGGTAGCACTCCCTTCCTGTAGATAGCGCCACTGTAGCTCCCTGTGGCTGGGGATTTCGCTCCTTGACGGAGTGCTTGATGTCTCTCTACATATTTGAACAGTGACATCGGGCAACTAACTCCTGAAGCAGAATACCTGTCCTCAGCATTGCAGACGCTGTGACCGGGGATTCCACTCCAGGAGAAGCCCCTGACGTCTCTGTCCATTTAGTCGGGGGTGCCATCTACAGGGGTTCTGCAAAAAAATCTCCTCCTCCTCCTCACATCCACTTCGCGCTATGAGGAGGAGGAGGAGGAGAGAAAGCACGTCCGTGGCAGTTGTCCAGAGGAGTGTCGCGGCACCCCTGGAGGGTTCTCATGGGACCTCATGCTGGGAACCACCAGCCTAGTAGATCACAGAGCAGGGAGATACCTCCCTGCTCTGCTATAGTGTTGAATAGTATCTGCGTCCTTAGCAGGGCCGTATTTACAACTCACGCTGCCCTAGGCACTAAGCCTGAATAGACCCCCATTACAGGCCTATTTAGTTTAGCCAATTATCATCATGATTCGCCAGTTTCTGACCAATTATAATGATATTTGGTCAGTGTTAACAAAGGAGAAGATCAATTAAAAAAAGGTAATACACCCGGCCGTAGTCATAGCGATGCGTATTCTGTTCTGAGCGTAGCCCGGCCTCCAGGGATGACGATGCATCCCATGTGACAGCTGCAGCCAATCAAAGGCCAATCAAAGGCTGCAGCGGTCACATGGACTACAGCGTCATCGCAGGAGGCCGGGCTACGCTCAAAGAGAGAGGGACTACGGCCGGGAGTATTAGCTTTTTTTAAAATTTATTTCTGCAGTCTTTCCGCCAAAAAAACTGCACCAAAATTTGGTGCTGTTTTTCAGGTGAAATTCCCTGCGGTTCTCAGGACGTATACACTAAGTAGTTTTACGTATCCACCCTGTGTGTTCCTACCCTTATAATCAAGTTGTTCTCCCCCACAAATATTATCACTAAGGGCTTAGTCAGACCAATGGGATATACGTTCGTGCAATGCGCGTGATTTTCACGCGCGTCGCACGGACCTATATTAGTCTATGGGGCCGTGCAGACATGTGCGTGATTTTTACGCAGCGTTGGTCCTCTGCGTAAAAGTCACGACATGTCCGTTCTTTGAGCGTTTTTCGCGCATCACGCACCCATTGAAGTCAATGGGTGCGTGAAAACCACGCATGCCACACGGAAGCACTTCCATGCGAACAGCGTGATTCGCGCTACAGCAGTGAAAAGGATGAATGAAAACAGAAAAGCACCACGTGCTACCAACATCCAAATGGAGTGTCATAATGATGGCGGCTGCGCGAAAATCACGCAGCTGCGCATCATACGGGGCTAACACACGCAGCTGTCAAATGCATTTTGCGCAGGCAAAACGCCGCGTTTTTAGCGTGCGCAAAAGGCACACGCTCGTGTGAATCCAGCCTAAGAGTAAGGCCACACAGAGCGGCCCTGACACGGTCGCAGCGCAGCGAACAACCACGACGGCACCATGTAGGAGCGGCTGTCCAATACCTCGTTAAGGGGTATTCCGGTTACATTCGCATGCGCACTGCCGCTCCATTCATTCTCTATGGGAGCGCCGAAGATAGCCGAGTGCAGTGTTCGGCTTTTTCCGGCGCTCCCATAGAGAATGAATAGGAGGTAAGTTGTTGTAATTTGAAAAATCGTGCGTCCATAAAGGGTGTATTAATTCATGGCCGCACGATTTTGCAGATAAAGGGACGGTTTACCAGCGTTAACGTGCGGCCATGAATTAATACACCCTTTATGGACGCACGATTTTGCAAATTACAACAACTTACCTCCTATTCATTCTCTATGGGAGCGCCGGAAAAAGCAGAACACTGCACTCGGCTATCGTCGGCGCTCCCATAGAGAATGAATGGAGCGGCAGTGCGCGTGCGAATGTAACCGGAATACCCCTTAACGAGGTATTGGACAGCCGCTCCTACATAGTACCAGCGCGGTTGTTGGCCGCGTTGCGACAGTGTGAGGGCCGCTCCGTGTGGCCGTACCCTAAAGAATCCTTTCTCCCCATACATAACGCTAAGTTCCCCACCCCCATGATTCATAATAAGCTCCTACACCACTAAATAAACTATACAGAAGTCCCCCTCCCACAAAATACATTAATATAGAATCCCCCCACACTCCTATAGCACTTAGAGCAATGTCCCCTCCCCCACAAAATCGATCTTTAAAAAATACACACAAAGTACCTCTAACCTAGTCTCCCCTCCCCCACAAAATCGATCTTTTAAAAAAAAAAAAAACATCCTGTTACACATCACATAAAGCCCCCTCTCTCCCCCTCCCTCACACAGCACATAAATAAACATAAATAAAGCTAAAGCTGCTGCACTTACCTGACTCCGGAGCTCCGTGGAGGAGTCTTCACTGTGGCAGCAAGCACAGCAGGAAGGAGCAGCGTGAGGTGCTGAGTGTGTGTGAGTACAGGCTGTGCCGATTGGTGGAGCAGACAGAAGCACCTGCTGCTGCTCCTCCAATCAGCGCTCACTTCACGCAGCAGTGCAGAGGGAGGAACATTTCTCCTCTCTTCTGCTCGTACCCACTGGCGCCCCCCTTACAGCATGGCGGCCAAGGCGCCCTGTGCGACCGCACGTGTCGCACATAGCTAAGGCCGGCCATGGATATCTTTATATATCATAGTGACATGTCCGAAGTTTTCATCGGTGGAGGACCGAGCACTGAGCGGGTGAGCGCTGTGCCGCTTCATTTATGATTGACTTTCAGCCGAGTGAGCGGTGTACGGACTCCTAGACTTTCTATTGAGCCCGTACACTGCTCCAAGGAAAGCCAAACAGAATTGAAGCTGCACACCGCTCACCCGAGCACTTCTGCTGCTTCGTTTTAGCGATTAGTAGGGGGTCTCAGTGTTCGGACCCCACTGATCAAAACTTCTGACATGTCAAAAGTTTTTTTTAAAGTTGTTACACTTTAAAGTGAATCTTTCACCTGCCCACAGATTTGAATTTGAGTGCAGCATGTAATTGGGAGGGCTGCACAAACTCTGGGGCACTTTATATTTTTTTTCCTACCCTCTTTCCTTACTTAGATATCGGTGCTGTAATATTTGGCGCCCGATATTTAAATAACCCCATGAACTGCCAATGGGGCGGTAATTGGCAAGGGGACGTGTAACATCGCTGTGACACTGCCCAATCCGCTACGGACAATGTCAACAGCAACAGCTGGAGAGAGGAGATCATGTGCGCGCGCACGCTCTCACTCTTCAGTTCTCGGCAGGCAAGTACAAAACTGATCTCAGGTGAGAGATCAGTCTTGTCGTCCTTGTCTGCCGAGAGCTAAAGAGTGAGAGCGTGCGTGCGCGCACAGCTCCGATGCCATGAAACAGAAGAAGAAGAATTCACACTCTTCTCCTCCTCTTGTGTTTCTTAGTGGTGGCGGAGCTGCGCGCATGCGCACTCTCTCCGGCTCTTGCTGTAACGCTGACCGTAGCTGATTGGACAGTGTCACAGCGATGTTACACGCCCCCTTGCCAATTACCTCCCCATTGACAGTTCAGGGGGTTATTTAAATATCGGGCGCCAAATATTACAGCACCGATATCTAAATAACGAAGGAGGCTAGGAAAAAAATGTAAAGTGCCCCAGAGTTTGTGCAGCCCTCCCCATTACATGCTGAACTCAGCTGCACATGTACACATGAGGTGAAAGGTTCTCTTTAAAAGAAATGTGTTATAATTTATTTATTTTTTATTTGATATGTTTTATTTTATGGGCCTAATTTTTCTAATTATTGTAATATGTTTCCGAAGGTAGCTATTTATTCATATGTTTGTACGTCTGTGGGGGCAGCCATCTTTATTTTTATTTTTCATACTGATAATTTTTGTTTTGCAGGTTCCGCTGGACCATTTGGACTACGTCGTAGATTCGTTGGACTACTTCGCTGATTTAAGCTTTATTTAAGCTGTCTGATTGAGAGCGTCCATTACTAAGAAGGGGCTTAGTGTTAGCCAGTAATACGGCTATAACTAACCCCTATTATTACCCCGGTACCCACCGCCACCAGGAGTACCGGGAAGAGCTGGGTACATCCAGCACCCGACCTTCTGAAGAGAATTGCGGTTACTGGGGTGGCCGCAGGCTGGTAATATCAGGCTGGGAATGGCCAAAAACCATGGCCCTTCCCACCCTGGTAATGCTAGGCTGCTGCTGCTTTATTGTATCTGGCTGGTTATGAAAAATGAAGGGGATCTCAAGTAATTTTTTTTCTATTTTTTTTTTTTTTTTTAAAGACCCCACGTTCCCGCAATTTTTCATAACCAGCCAGATACAATAAAGCAGCTGCAGCCTAGCATCCCCAGCGTGGGAAGGGCCACGTTTTTTTATCCCTTCCCAGCCTGGTAAAACCAGCCTGTGGCCACCCTGCTGCCTTACCGTCGCTTCAGATGGTCGGATACTGGATCGTACTCCCCTCGCGGCAGTGAGAACCGGGGTAATAATAGGGGTTAGTGATAGCCTTTTTACTGGCTAACACTAAGCCCCTTCTTAGTAATGGACGCTCTCAATCAGACAGCAGCCATTACTAAGGCCATAATAAAGTATTAAAAAAAACAGACATAAGAAAAACTTTTTTATTGAAATCTAAACTCCCCCATGCAACCCTCTTTCACAATTTAAAAAAAAAAAAAAAAAAAGTAGATAATCGAAGTAGTCCAATGAATCTACGACGTAGTCCAAACGCTCCAGCGGAACCTACCAAAAAAAAGCAGTATAAAAATTTAAAAAACTTACATTTGCCACAATAGAAACTAGAGGTCAAGGAAAAATAATTCCCCTTCATGTAACTCTGCTTCCTGTCAACTGAAAAGTCATCCGCCAGAGGGAAAAATGTTTCCCCATGGCGGAGTACAAAAAAGTCTAATTCCCAGGTGAGGCTTTCTTGTACTCCGCTATCTTTTTTCTACTGGCGGATGATTTTTCCGTTGACAGGTAGCAGAGTTCTTCCGCAGCCCTGTTAGGGGGGCAAACTCGCCAATTGCCCAGTGCCCCCAGAATGGGCCGCTACTCTTGGGCCAGTTCTGTGTGCTTGCCCCGCAGATTAAAATTTGCCAGCCAACCCCTGGCCATTGGCTCCCTGCTCCGCCATTTGCTTTTGTAGGCCACAGCCTGGTTTAGACCTGAGGCCTACAAGAGATCGGGAGAACGCTGATGACGTCAACTGCCCGGTACGATGACTATTAGGTAATAAAAAAGGGGCATAAAAAAGTTGCATACAAAAGGGGGCATCCTTATTGTGGGGGCATAAAGCAGGCATTTGAGTGTGGCAGAAAAAGTGGCATTAGTACTGAATGGGGGCATAAAAGGCAGCATTACTACTGAGTGGAGACATTATTTCTGTGGGGACATAAAGGGGTATTAGTACTGAGTGGGAATTCTATTACTGGGTGAGGGCCCTAAAAGTAGTCCGGTGTCTCAGGTAGTGACAATTTTAACACTATATCTATGTGGTCTGTCTGGCTATACGTAGCCTAATAAAGGTTATTATATTTATTTTTCATTCTTACTGTCAATTGGTGGTTGGGAAATTGGGCTTGGTTGCTTGCAGGCAGCCTTCCTTCTTTGTAAGGGCCCTAAAAGTGGCTCTATCACTGAGTAAGTTATAAAGGGGACACTAACACTGTGTAGGGAAACAAAAGTAGCACTTACTGTGTGGGGCCTTTGGGGGAACAAAAGGGTGTGTGTACTATTACTGTGTGGGGCACCTAGTATAGTATGTATGTAAAGGATCTGCCAGGCACAACTTCTGTGTATACGCCCATAGGTAATCAGTCTGCACCTGAGTCTATGTCTCTGAGACTGACTCCATCTTCCACCACTCAGGATGGCAGGCTTAGGAGTGGGAGAGCCTATCGCAGCCTGGCCAGACGGAGCTAGCTCCCGCCCTCTGTCTATTTATACCTGCCTTTCCTGTTCCTCCTTTGCTTGTGATTCTTCTCGTGTGGTTTCCTGGCCCAGCTACAGCTTCTAACTATTTGATCCTGCTCCATACTGACCCTGGCTTACTGACTGCTCTCCTGCTCTGCGTTTGGTACCTCGTGCACTCCTGGTTTGACTCGGCTCGTTCACCACTCTTGTTGCTCACGGTGTTGCCGTGGGCAACTGCCCCATTTCCCTTGCTTTGTGTTCCCTTTGTTTGTCTCGTGCACTTACTGAGCGTAGGGACCGCCGCCCAGTTGTACCCCGTCGCCTAGGGCGGGTCGTTGCAAGTAGGCAGGGACAGAGTGGCGGGTAGATTAGGGCTCACTTGTACGTTTTCCTACCCCCGTCATTACAATGTATAGGGAGTTTGTGTAGAGGTAGGGAATAGTTAGGGAGTGTGCTAGAAAAGCAAGGAGTCAAAGATATCTGTGTCATGTTCTGCAGGGCTTAGGAAATCGTGTCCGGGAGAAGTTGTCATTGCGGTCTTGGCTGGATAAAGAAGAAAAGGTGAAAGTAAGCGACTTCAATCTGAGAAGAGGTCACCTGTGAGTCACTCGATATAACTATACTGTAATCACTTATATGGTCTGCAGATATCTTGTGTATAACTGGCATCTACCGCTATAAGGTCACTGTATGGTGGTAATATTGGTCTATATATAGTGTTTTATTCACTAACAGTATGGTGGGTTTTTTCTGACACTATGTTGTAGTAATATGTGATCATGGTTTGGTAGTTTTATTCAGTAACAGTTTGGAGATATTATTCAATAACAGTATGGGGGTATTATTCAGTGACAGTATAAATGTATTATTCAGTAACAGTATGGAGGTATTATTCAGTAACAGTATAAATGTATTATTCAGTAACAGTATGGAGGTATTATTCAGTAACAGTATAAATGTATTATTGAGTAACAGTATGGGGGTATTATTCAGTAACAGTAAAAATTTATTATTCAGTAACAGTAGGGGGGTATTATTCAGTAACAGTATGGAGGTATTATTCAGTAACAGTGTGGAGGTATTATTCAGTAACAGTAGGGGGGTATTATTCAGTAACAGTAGGGGGGTTATTATTCAGTAACAGTATGGAGGTATCATTCAGTAACAGTATGGGGTATTATTCAGTAACAGTATGAGGGTATTATTCAGAAACAGTATGAAGGTATTATTCAGTAACAGTATGGGGGTATTATTCAGTAACAGTATGGAGGTATTATTCAGTAACAGTATGGAGGTATTATTTAGTAACAGTATGGGGGTATCATTCAGTAACAGTATGGGGGTATTATTCAGTAACAGTATGGAGGTATTATTCAGTAACCGTATGGAGGTATTATTCAGTAACAGTATGGAGGTATTATTCAGTAACTATATGGGGGTATTATTCAGTAACAGTATGGAGGTATTATTCATTAACAGTATAAATGTATTATTCAGTAACAGTATTGGGTATTATTTGTAATGTAATCTATGTAAATTACTGTGGTGGGGGCTGTGGGGAAGTGTGAGTGTGGCAGCAGATGATCAGGCTAAGAGACAGTCTGCAGAGTGGCATGTGATGTACTTTGACATGTAGGTGAGACTTAGGGTATGTGCACACGACCTCTTTTCAGACGTAATGGAGGCGTTTTACGCCTCGAATTACGCTTGAAAACACGGCTCCAATACGTCGGCAAACATCTGCCCATAGCTTGCAATGGGTCTTACGATGTTCTGTGAAGACGATCTGTCATTTTACGCATCGCTGTCAAAATACGGTGCATAAAATGACGGCTCGTCAAAAGAAGTGCTCCAAAACCGTCCGTTTAAACCGCTGCGAATACAGCGCAAAAAACGTGAGTGGCTCAAAAAAACGTCTGAAAATCAGGAGCTGTTTTCCCTTGAAAACAGCTCCGTATTTTCAGATGTATTTTGTTAATCATGTGAACATGCCCTTACGTGTAGGGTATAGGGCCCATAATTTATGCACTGCCCAGGGCCTAAGATCATATTAATCCACCACTGGCATCGAGCCAGCACAGGCAGACCACTACAATACAGCAGGTAGAGCAAAGAAACCAGCCCAGGCAGGTCGCTTCAAAACAGGCCTTGAAGTTTCACCTGGCAAGAAGATGTGTAAAACCATTTTCAGTGTTAATGCTGCGTTGTTGATCTATGATACTAAAGGAATACAGTAAGTAGAATTCTTTAAATCTTTTCTATACATTAAACAGCACTTTAACAAATAAACAAATGTTTTCCTATTTTTTTTTTTTTATATATTGCGTGTTTGTTGTGTAAAGCTAGTAATGACAGAAACTCGGATAGATTTGGGGGGGGGGGCATCTTTTTATAGTTTGCCTCAGGCAGCAGAGGGGCTAGGTTCACCCCTGATAGTGCCCCACACACACTCCACCCTGCAGATAGCCCCACACTTCCCTGTAGATAGTGCCAACCCTCCCTGTAGATAGCGCCCCACCCCCTCCCTGTAGATTGCGCCATTGGGGATCCCTCTAGGAGCAGATTCCCCAGCCAGAGCGTTACCGACGCTCTGGCCGGGGATTCCACTACTGAAGGAGCCCCTGTCGCCACTGTCTATATATGGACAGCGACATCAGGGGTTCTTCCAGGAGCGGAGTCCCTGGCCGGAGCGTGAATACATCCATAGAACAATGTTCTGAAAATGGCTTTGTGACGGCTGTTAAAAAAAATGGCTTGTTGCCATTTTTCACTATCGTGTGAATATAGCCTAAGCCTACACATTAAGGGCTCTTGCACACAGTAGTGCACGGAGGTCATATTGCTCCCTAGTATGGAGCCGCACAGCCTCTGTATGCTACAGGCTCAGTCGGGTGCTATTTTTATCGAGAAATTCTTCATCAGAAACAGGGCTTCTAGGGAGAATACCTTCATACATGCCCCAGAAGAATCCGCTATGGCGAAACCCTGGGTCGGGCTAACTTGGCTTGCCTTGATTTTTATATGCGTTTTTTTTAAAAGCTCTGTTTGTGAGTAGCAATAAACCTGTTTTTTACCACAATTTACTGGTGGTGCTACTCTGTGTGTCATCTCTCCCGTAGTAGGCTCTTTTTAACATCAGAAATAGCCCAGGACGTCTGTGGAACTACTGAGACCAGCCAGCACTGACATCTGCTGCATCAATATTAGGCCTGATTCACACGAACGTGTCCTTTTTGCGTCCATAAAAAAACGCAGCGTTGCAGTTCCGTGTATCATTAGTGTTTGTTCCGTGTGGCATCAATTTTTTATGTCAGTGTTGGTGCACATTTTTTTCTTTATTTTTTTCTCAGCCTTTCTTTAGCAACTGTTGCGTGAAACACGGACAGCACATGGATGATCCCGGGCAAGTGCCGGGGCCCACTACTCTTGGTGGGGCCCACTCGGCCGCAGGGTGCTGACGCTGCCGTCATGGCTCCTCCAGAAGTGGAATCCCCGGCCAGAGTCTTGCTGGGGATTCTGCTTCTAGAGGAAGCCCCTATCTAGGAGGCTGCTAACTACCGCTGTAGCAGCCAAAACGGCTGCCATAGGGCCCGCGGCATAAGGGGGCCCGTGCCGCCCACCGTCACGGCCCCCCCATGCCCAGTGGCCCCGCAAGCAGCTGCTATGGCGACGCCACATTCAATAGTATCTGCGTTCTTAGGACGCAGATACCATTAAACGCTATGGCACAGCAGGGAGGACTCCATTTACTACGCTACAGACCCTCAGGCAGAGTGCTAGTAATAGCGCTCTTCTTGGTATTCTGGCTCTGGGGAAGCCCCAAACATCACTGTCCATATATGCACAGTGATGTCAGGATGAGAGAAGGAGTCCCAGCCAGAGAGCTAAAAACAGCACTGCTCCGGGATTCCATCTCTGTGGAAGCCTCTGATATCAATGTCCATATTTGGACAGTGATGTCAGGAGGAGACGGAGTCTCAGGCAGAGCGCTAGAAGCGGCCCTGCTCTGGGACTCCATCTCTGGAGAAGCCCCTAACATCACTGTCCATATATGGACAGTGATGTCAGGAGCAGAGCAGTGTCCCGGCAGAGTGCTAGTAGCGCTCTGCCCGGGACTTTGTCTCTCGGGGTGCCCCTGACACCACTATTCATACCGGAGTACCGGAGAAGAGCCTTTACTAGCGCTCTGCCCGGGATTAAAGCTCTGCTAAGCGGCTAAGTATCTTTTTATTTTTGTACCTTCATACATATGGCATCTGATAGAGAAAAAAGCCTGTCTTCTTCCGTATGAAATTGAAGGTATGCAGAGGTACAGTAGAGGCCTCATGCACTTATGTAATATGGCAGTGTGCATCAGATCTTACTTTGCAAATTCTTATTATCTCTTCGAAAACTTGTTTTCATTTTCCTTTTCTGAGCAGTTTCTTCACTATGTTACTATGATTATGATTACCTGCAGGTCCACCTTGTGTGGCTCTAGGTTTAGACTCTCAGTCACATCCCTGTTTGATGAATTCAGGATTAATTCATAACACTCTTGTATGTCTGAAAAACAAGATGTAAGAATTGTAATGTATTGGCAGGCATCTCTGTGTGTACTGTATATTGCTGTTATGTTCAAAACTGCTTTATATTTTGCTTTTACCCCTATTTTGTACAATGCTATACAGATAAAATATATATACATATAATAACAAATATATGATAAATGATTTCAGATGGTGGGAGGACTGAGACACTATTTTATTTTAGAGGATGAGCCGCTCACATGACTTGGGTGATGTTAGAAACCAGAATTAATATTTGCCATGTTATTTTGTTTAATTTCCACCAGCAAAACTAAAACTTACAGATCAACAAAGCATATGCAGGGAACTAGCTGAGTCTGGCTCGGTGTCAGCATTGTTCGCAGCAGCTTTTATTTACGGTGGTTCTAATATCTATTTGTGTTAATGTTTATTATTTTTAAGTACTACTTCTTCTGTTCAACAAACATATCTTACATTATCATAAAGTATTTAGACTATTATGCATCCCTTGTTCTTCTCATCCCTCTGACTCCCCCTCCTGGGAAAATAACTCTGAATTCTTCAACCATAAGATCCCAAGCTCTTGCTTTACAAGTCGTTAACCCTCATCAACCTGTTATGCAAACTCTACTATAAACATATATAGCTGTGGTTAACCCTTACATCCTTATACCTTATCAATGATCCCTAGTTAAAGGACAACTTACAAAAACAGCTGCTAATATTGGGCTATGTTGGGTAAAGAAGTGGTAATGGAGGCAGACATGTTCCTGCACTTCCTGCCAGCAATCTTACTGAAGAACACTACAACTGTACAAAAATTAGTAGTATTCTACTTTATGTGAGTAGTTGTTATTCCTAATGATCATTGTTTCAGAAATTATAGGTTGTAAACCGTTCTCATACCCAGAAGAGCCTGGAAGAGGTCGCTTCTCAACATGCACGTCACCTCCCGGAGAGAATCTCTGAGCATCTGCTGTCCAGAAGCAGAGAGTTTGGCTTGGTAAGAACAGAGCAGGTGCAGAGCCCTTTCAGTATCTGTGGATCATACAGGTTATCAACATATTATTGTACCTACGAGTTCATAGACATTGGTGCTTTAGTAGTGCAAATATGTTTTTGACTTACAGAGTAATCTGCATATAGCAATTGTATGAGGTAAAGCACATTGAGAAAGGTATCTTACCTCTTTTGGGGGGCATGGGGGCGTTGTTCATACACCCGCAACCTATGATACCTTTCCAGATGTTTAGAAATGAGGGGTATACTTTCTTCCAGTCAGCACCAGAGCTGCTTCCCTGTCTGCTGCAGATCAGCTTGTGGAAAGTTTGTTTAGAGAAAGTAGGACAAAGTGCAACTGCAAACACAGTGATCCGCAATTATTAGTCAGTGACTGCCCTGAAAACACACAGATAGTCAAGACCCAGCCAGTTATGATCACTAACCCCAGTATAGACATTGTGTAACTCCTACGCTACAGTTACATTATCACAATAATAATAACGACTGGTTCTCATGACTTCAGGACAGAGAATTCCTACCGTGAACCTCACACCATATTCCCACTTACTAATAAAACACAGTCTTCACTTTGGTGGAAAGGCCACAGCAGCCATTTATTAAACACAATTTTATATACAACAATTCACGTATATAAAATAACATAAATATTATTATAAATAATATTATAATCAACTTTCACATTATAATTAACATTATACGCTTAAATGATGAGGAGTCCTTGAAGGCATTCACACTTCCTGAAATCCATTAACAGGTCTATGGTCTCTGCCCTCAGCCGTACTGCACCTAGTCTGAGGACCCATTATCTTCCAGACCTGCTCCCTTCCTGGGGACCCTGCCCACAGGAATTTAACGAACGGGCTGGGTAAAAACTT
Organism: Rhinoderma darwinii; assembly: GCF_050947455.1. Classification (NCBI taxonomy): domain Eukaryota; kingdom Metazoa; phylum Chordata; class Amphibia; order Anura; family Rhinodermatidae; genus Rhinoderma; species Rhinoderma darwinii. Next base: position 62,703,439 of record NC_134694.1, on the reverse strand, counting down.
CCCCAAGCCCAAATTGCCACCATCATTATTCCAATTTCCTTTACCTCTGCCTTCAAGAACGCCTCATACTCCTGCCATGACGATCTTGCATGACTCCCTTATGCCTGTTCGTCCCTCCATACACATAGGGCCCGTTCAATCCCCTCTTGCAAACCCAAAGACCAGATATCCAACCCGATGGCATTGAGATGCACGCCTTCCGGTCGTATAGGAAATGCATCCACCGTCTCCAAGTCCCGATGCCGCACTACAATGCCACCATTACGGGAAACAAATCATTCCACCGCTTTGTTTACCTTCACCAATGTCCGGTTTAACGCAGAGACCGATCTCGTCTGACACCAAACTTTTCTGGGCACTATATCCAACCAGATTAAGATAATGCCCGGATAGGCCACCCATAATCGCAACAAGTTAATCTTGATGTCTCTCTCTAAATCTCGTGACACACAAGTCATTCCCACCTGCATGAATGAGCAGAACGTTCGGCGCTCTGTCCGAACCTGCATAAAATTGCACCTCTGACAAAAGACGGCTCCACAATAAACCCTGCACCCCTAACCATCTGATCTGGGCCTCCGATCTATTGAATCGCAGCTGGCGCCCAGCTGGCCGCACATGAGCTCTCAAGCCGCCCCAATATACGTACGAGTGTCCCACGATCCACCCCAGACACGGTCTGACACCAGAAAAAAAAACAACAGAAATTTGAACGACACATACAACCGACACATTCCCCCATGCAACGCCAACCATGTACTCCACTCCCTGACTTGTAATCACATCCTATCAACTAAATGCGGCCTCACATACAATTTGTAACGCTCAGACTCCCAGCGACCTATTTTCTTAACCACCCAAACCACATCTGGCTGCTTCTGTTGCAGCCCCCATGCGGAATGAATGTGAACTGTAACTAGGCCCGTCCACACCTAAGCACTTCCGAAACAAACTGGTATTTAGACAAAAACAAACAATCCATATGCACCATTAAAAGAAGACCCCCTGTAGGCCGAACCGCAACATATCGCTGAAAACACTGGACCTGGCACATATCTGACCCTTCTTGTTGCCTTAAATGAATCATAACCCCCCGCCCTCGCTGATCTGTCTAAAATCGTCTCCACAAACAGCGAAGCACTGACCGCTCCAATTAGACACATCCTCAAACAGCAAACCTCCAATTCTTGACCTGTTAGGTGCCACCAGCTCTGGAATCATGAATGCCCCAAAGAAAGCCAACAAAAATGCCAAACAAAATAAACCCGTTTCAAACCTGTCCAAACACACACTCAACAACTTACATCCCAAATGCTCCAGCAATGAAAAAGAAACCGGACGTCTAGGGTCTCTGACCACACAACCCTTCCTAAAACCCTTCATGGTGTGCCAAGCAAAAAAGCCTTAGTCACGTCCCCTTTGTGTCTACTTTTAAACCAAAATTCCAATGCTGACAACTTGCGGCACATTTCCGAAGGAAACACCCCAGAACTGTACGCCCCATCCACAAAATACAGAACACATGACTCCCGGTCACCTGAGTCCCACCCCACGCTGTCCAACACTTCCTCTTATTCCAGCCAAACCTTGCTATAAGCCATCCACATGGCTTCACTCACAGACCTGCGAATCAACATCCTTGCTGCGTCTACACCAACTGCCGAAGCCTTTCTGGACACTGAATCCCCTCTCTGTCTGCTTCCAGCACCAACTCCCAAAAGCTGTCCCACCGAAACCGAGAAAGAGAATCAGCTACCGAATTACAGACCCCAGGAACATGCACTGCCACAAACTGAGCATTCAAAGTCAGGCCCAACAACACCAAGCACCGTAACAAGCAAACTACATGTGGAGAATTTGCTTTCTGGCTATTCACTGCCGGTACACACCCCCGATTTCTGCAGGCAAAATTAAGTCTGCCTAGTAAAGACTGTAGTTCCCTGAGTCTAACCTTCTTTGCCCTGCGTGTGCGTGCCACTATCGACTTCATTTCCTCCAATTTGTTTTCTGGGAGGCGACATTCCATGCGAACCGCGTCTATGACTATCCCTAAAAACGTAACAACAGTCGACAGGCCCTCCGTCTTATCCGGGGCCAAAGGCACCCCAAACTCATCCGCAATCCTCTGTATAGTGTGCAACAGAACTGAACAAACTCGCGTATCAACTGGCCCGACAAACAAGAAATCGTCGAGGTAATGGAGCACAGGAGGAATCTGCGCATCCTTGCGCACCACCCACTCGAGGAACGTGCTAAATGTTTCAAAATTGGCGCAAGATATTGAACAACCCATTGGGAGACAGCAATTCACAAAGTATTGGCCCTGCCAACAACACCCCAACAAATGGAAACTATCAGGGTGCACCGGGAGTAAACAAAATGCCGCCTCAATATCCGTTTTTGCTAACAACGAACCCCTACCAAATTTCCGCACCAAATTTAACGCCGAATCAAAGGACTTTACAGAGTTCCGGGTCAATACCATCACGATCTGTGGGTATGCGGACCCACTGTGCCGTACCGGCGTAGTGGTATAGCAGCTGGCCAAACAGGGTACAAAGTCAATGTCTATAGTTCGGATAAAGGTACCTGTAGCAATTCAGACAGTAGCGATGGTTTAAGCTCGGATGGAACTCTGGAGCAGGCAGACAACAGGTGCGGTGAAACACAGCGGGTGTAGCAGGTGACACGTGTAGGTACAAACAACGCTCAGGCAATGAAGGAAGGGACAGGGTCCTTCTTATAGTCCAGGGTGATCTGGGAGCAATCAGCTCAATCTCACGCGTGTGCGCTCTGGCTCTTTAACTCTGGACTGTGCTCGCGTGCGCACCTTAGTGGTCACTGCAGAACAGGACGACCGCATGTGCTGGCATCTCTGGAGAGAAAGGCGTCGGTAGGATGAGAGGAGTTCATGGTCCGCGACCACGGACGTTACAAATACCGACATTCAGCGACCTGCAACAAGTGATGAATCATGCGAAATTTGTTGGGTTCTTTTTTGGGCACTAAACCTAACAGAGAAATACGCAAATCCATTATCGGGGCCTCCGATAAAGGATCAGCTATGCGCCCTAAACAAAATCTCCTTCTGAAGCTTTTCGGAAGCCATAGCCGGTCGAGCGAATGCAGTGTACAAAAAACGTATAATTCCCCCCGAAGCTGGTGACAAACTAGAAATCCGAAAACCCACTTCAAAACCTTCAGCTAATAGCGTTGCCGTGCGTCTATTTGGATACTGCCTTAGGAAAGGCAGCATCTATTGCACCTTCAGTGGGGTCGCCCCTCTTCTGGTCAAACTATCCTCCCTTGCTCCTGCCCTTGTTAAATCAACGCGACAAACCATGGGATCCTCCACATCCTGAGCACTTGTGTTTGTAATCTGTCCTGAATTTACAGTGCCCTTCATTATATTGCCAACAGCAACCTTTCTCGGACGCCGCCGACCGACCTGTTGCTAAACCCGACTCGCCGGCTGTCCCATTATAGGGCTGATTTGGACTCCTGGGCGCCGCCCTAAGTTTCATCCAAAGACTGATGTCATTGTGATCCCAACGTAGTGAAGGCCGCACGGCCTTCCGCTGTCTAAAATGCTCATCGTACCTCCATAAACCCTGTACGCCTCCCCCACTGTGTCTAGATAACAAAAAAGCGCTGAACATTTGTCCGGAGCTTTTTCTCCTATCACACTTGCCAGGATGGCAAATGCTTGAAGCCAGTTAGAAAAGATACGGGAAATCAGCTGATATCTCCGCCGCTCTTCTTCCTCCATTTTATACTCATCCGGCTTAACCCGGTCTAAATTAAATTTCACTAATGGTAACAGGGAAAAAATGTAAACGTACTCAACTTTAAAAAAAAAAATCTGCACTTCCGCTTTTAAATGTGCTTCCAACAGCCCCTCAAAACACACATACACCTCCCCCATGCTGCATCCGCCAAGCGCACCTCATTGGCCATTTTCGCTTTGGTAACCGCCGCTGCTCCAGAAGTCGACGGCATCTGCCAATCTACAACTCCCAACACCGCGGGCCCCGCTCACCCTGCACCAGCCCCTGAGCCTGTAGCTAACGCAGGGGGCCAGCTAAGTTCGGAGTATGCCCCCCATACCCCGACTGGGGAGCCCGTTCCCCCTAAACCCTGTCGAACAATTCCTGCATCCCTTTAAAAAGCCATTGCAAAGTATCTACTTGTCACGTAGGGTTCAAGGACCTACTGGGCCGTACCGCCTTGGCGGTATGGCTGCTGGCCAACAGGGCGCAAGTCAGAGTCTATAGTTCATATAGGGTACGTGTGGCAACTCGGACAGTAGCAAGGCAGGCTAGGCTGGGACTAGGCAGCAGGTAGACGTCAGGCATGGAGAAGCAGGACAGGCGTGGTATACAGCACAGCACGGCTAAAGCTCAGCGTGGCACTAGATCAGGATACAGGAACAGGGAACACTGGCAGCAGGAAACACTACTGGACCATTTGCAAGACAAACTTGGAATGCGACAACAATGCTCAGGCGTGGGAGGAAGGGGCTGAGACTTTCTTATAGCCCAGGGTGCTCAGGGAGCAATCAGCACAATCTCCCACATGCGTGCGCTCTGGCTTCTTGATTCTGGACTGAGCTCACGAGCGCACCCTGGTGGTCACTGTGGAACAGGACGGCCGTATGTTTAAACATCTCTAGAGAGAAGGGCATCGACTGGATGGAAGGAGTTCGTGGTCAGCGACCACGGACGTTACAGTATCCCCCCTCTTACACCCCCTGCTCTTGGGACCAGAACGAGAGAGAAACCTCTTAATGACGGTAGGAGCGTTGAGATTCTCTTCTGGCTCCCAGGACCTCTCTTCTGGACCAAACCCCTTCCAATCTACTAAATAAAAGGTTCTTCCTCTTACTTTTTTAATGTCCAGGATCTCCTTAACCTCGAAGGTGTCTGAAGGACCGCTGGAGGCAACCGCAGGGATAGGAGTCTTGGTAAAGCGGTTCAGAACCACCGGCTTCAGGAGGGACACATTGAAGGCGTTGGGGATCCTGAGGGTAAGAGGCAGCCGAAGCTTGTAGGCGACAGGGTTGATCTGTAGGATCACGAAGGGTCCGAGGAACATGGGAGCAAATTTGTACGATTGCACCCTCAGTCGAATATTCCTGGAGGACAGCCAGACCTTCATGCCAGGAAGAAACTGAGGAGGCTCTCTTCTCCTTGTGTCCACCTTCTGTTTCATGTGGTTGACTGCCAGCAGGATGGAGGATCGAGTCTGCTGCCAGATCTGCAGAAAGTCCCTAAAAGCCGTGTCAGCAGTTGGTACCTCGGACGTACCAGGCACCGGGAGAGGAATTCGTGGGTGTTGGCCGTAGACAATGAAGAACGGTGTCTTCTGTGTGGACTCGCTGGTGTGATTGTTATAAGAGAATTCAGCCCACGGAAGCATCTGCACCCAGTCATCATGTTGCTTGGAGATTAAGTGGCGTAAGTAGTTCTCCAAGATCTGATTGATCCTCTCGACCTGACCATTGGACTGAGGATGGTAGGCCGAGGAAAAGTCCAACTTTACACCTAGGAGTCTGCAGAGGGCTCTCCAGAACTTCGAGGTGAACTGAACCCCCCGATCATACACAATATGCTGTGGTAAGCCGTGCAGGTGGAAGATGTGTTGGATAAACAGCTTGGCCAGTAGAGGAGCAGAAGGAAGACTGGTCAGAGGAACGAAGTGGGCCATATTCGAAAATCGATCCACCACCACCCAGACAGCACTGCATCCAGCAGAGAGAGGCAGGTCAGTAATAAAGTCCATAGCTATATGCTGCCAGGGAGCATCGGGCACAGGCAATGGCTGGAGCAGGCCAGCAGATCTGGAGTGAGCGACCTTGTTAGCTGCACACACTGAGCAGGACGAAACAAAGTCCAAAATGTCCTTGGGAAGCGTGGGCCACCAGAAATGACGGTGTAATGTCCGTGGCAGCGGGCTGTCAGCTCCAGCCTCCCGCTGACAGCCGCAGCCACGAGTCGGCAAGCGCTGGCCCCAGCCTCCTCCTCAGGAGATGCCAGCGCTTGCATCCACTCACCTCCGCCGGAGCCCGCAGGGTGCGCGCGCACGCTCGTCCCCGCTCTTAAAGGGGCAGCGCGTGCACCGGACATCTTGAACGACCTTTGACCCATTTGTACCCTGGGCTATAAGAGGGGTCCAGCCCCCTAGTTCGATGCCTGAGCGTTGTTAGTTTTCCCAGTCTGTCTTGCAAATGGTCCCTTAGTGTTTCCCGTTCCTGTTGTTACCCGTACCTTGTTCCCCGTTCCTGTTTCCCGTGCTTTGCCCTAGTATCTAGTCGTGCCACGTCCCGTGTCATCTGCCATGTCCGGAGGAATCCGCTACTTTCTGTGTCATCTGCCACGTCCGGAGGAATCCGCCACGTCCTGTGTCATCTGCCACGTCCGGAGGAATCCGCCACGTCCGGAGGAATCCACCACTTCCTGTGTTATCTGCCACATCCGGAGGAATCCGCCACGTCTGGCGCAACTTGCGGCTCCTGTGTCATCCGCCACGTTTGGTGCCATCTGCTGCACCCATCTCATCTGTGCCAGAGCTGCGGCCACCATCTGGACTATTCAGGTACCCTTGTGCGGGACATTGTATTTCTGGGGTGTCCTGTTGTTTGGCCAGCTGCCTCCCCGCTGCGGCGGTATGGCCTAGTGGGTCCACTAACCCGCTTCGTGACAGATGGGTAATCAGATCTCGGGTCTTACGGGGCCCCGCGTGACCTGCCATTCTAGAGGAGTGTCCCCAGCGGAGGATTCTCCCTCGGTCAGCCAGGCGCACAAATGTCCTTTCTGGAGGAATGTCTCCAACTTGCAGGGGATTAACAGAGACAATGCATAGGCCCTCACATTCTTGTCAGCTGGGCGATAATGGAGCTCAAACTGGTACCTGGTAAAGAACAGCGACCACCTGGCTTGACGAAGATTCAGCCGTTGGGCCGTCTGGAGATAGATGAGGTTACATAGTTACATAGTTACATAGTTACATAGTTACATAGTTACATAGTTAGTACGGCTGAAAAAAGACACATGTCCATCAAGTTCAACCAAGGGAAGGGAAAAGGGAAGGAAAAATTTCTACACATAGGAGCTAATATTTTTTTGTTCTAGGAAATTATCTAACCCTTTTTTAAAGCCATCTACTGTCCCTGCTGTGACCAGCTCCTGCGGTAGACTATTCCATAGATTCACAGTTCTCACTGTAAAGAAGCCTTGTCGCCTCTGCAGCTTGAACCTTTTTTTCTCCAGACGGAGGGAGTGCCCCCTTATTTTTTGAGGGGGTTTTACAAGGAACAGGATTTCACCATATTTTTTGTATGTGCCATTAATATATTTATATAAGTTAATCATGTCCCCCCTTAGTCGTCTTTTTTCAAGGCTAAATAGGTTTAATTCTTTCAATCTTTCCTCATAACTTAAATTCTCCATGCCCCTAATTAGCTTCGTTGCTCTTCTTTGTATTTTTTCCAACTCCAGGGCATCCTTTCTATGAACTGGAGCCCAGAACTGGACTGCATATTCTAGATGAGGCCTCACTAATGCTTTGTAAAGTGGTAATATTACATCCCTGTCCCGCGAGTCCATGCGTCTTTTAATACACGACAATATCCTGCTGGCCTTTGAAGCAGCTGATTGACACTGCATGCCGTTATTGAGTTTATGATTTACAAGTACACCCAGATCCTTCTCAACAAGTGAATCCGCCAGTGTAGCTCCCCCTAGGACATATGATGCATGCAGGTTGTTGGTACCCAGATGCATAACTTTACATTTATCTACATTAAACTTCATCTGCCAAGTGGACGCCCAAACACTTAGTTTGTTTAAATCTGCCTGTAATTCATGAACATCTTCCATAGTCTGAACTATATTACATAGCTTGGTGTCATCTGCAAAAATAGAAATAGTGCTATTAATCCCATCCTCTATATCATTAATAAATAAGTTGAATAATAGTGGTCCCAGCACTGAACCCTGGGGTACACCACTTATTACCGGGGACCATTCAGAGTAGGAATCATTGACCACAACTCTCTGGATACGGTCCTTGAGCCAATTCTCAATCCAATTACAAACTATATTTTCTAAACCTATAGTCCTTAATTTACCCATTAGGCGTCTATGGGGGACAGTGTCAAATGCCTTTGCAAAGTCCAAAAACACTAAATCCACAGCGGCCCCTCTGTCTAGACTTCTGCTCACCTCTTCATAAAAACAGATTAGGTTAGTTTGACAACTTCTGTCCTTAGTAAAACCGTGCTGGCTGTCACTTATAATGCTATTTATTGTCACATAATCCTGTATATAGTCCCTCAATAGCCCCTCAAACATTTTCCCCACGATGGATGTTAAGCTTACTGGTCTATAATTACCTGGGGAAGACCTAGAGCCCTTTTTGAAAATAGGCACCACATTTGCCCTGCGCCAGTCCCTTGGCACTATACCAGTCACTAGAGATTCTCTGAATATTATGAAAAGGGGGACAGAAATAACTGAACTAAGCTCTTTAAGAATTCTAGGGTGTAACCCATCTGGTCCCGGGGCCTTGTGCACATTTATTTTATTTAATATAGCTTGGACCATCTCTACATTCATCCAGTTCAGTATATCAACTGATATATTAACAGCACTGGCACCGGCTACATCAGCTGCTCCTTCTTCAGTTGTATATACAGAGCTAAAGAACCCATTTAGTAACTCTGCCTTCTCTTGATCCCCTGTGATCAACTCCCCATTACCATTATCTAGGGGTCCTACATGTTCAGACCTGGGCTTTTTTGCATTTATATGCTTGAAGAATTTTTTAGGATTTGTTTTACTATCCTTGGCCACCTGCCTTTCATTTTGTATTTTTGCTAATTTTATTACATTTTTACAGATTTTATTAAGCTCTTTATATTTTACAAAGGCTACAGCTGTACCCTCAGATTTGTATTTTTTTAATTGCCCTTTTTTTGTCATGTATTGCCCCTTTCACAGGTTCTTGTGGTCGGTAAAAATCAGGATGGGATGAGCTGCGCCCTCTAGTAGATGTCTCCACTCCTCCAGGGCCAATTTGATGGCCAGTAACTCCCGATCCCCAATCGAGTAGTTACGTTCTGCGGAAGAGAAGAGCTTAGAGAAATATCCACATACCATAGACTTGCCCTTGGAACCTCTCTGGAACAGGCGTGCACCAGCACCGACAGAGGATGCGTCCACCTCCAGCAAGAACTGTAGAGAAATGTCGGGCTGATGGAGGATAGAAGTTGACATGAAGGCACTCTTCAAGCTATTGAATGCAGACTCTGCCTCAGGAGTGCACACCTTGGCGTTCATGCCCTTCTTAGTGAGGTCAGAGATAGTCGAAGTCAGTGAGGAGAAGTTTGGAATAAACTGTCTGCAAAAATTGGTGAATCCCAGAAAATGCTCTATGGTCCTCAAGCCTTGAGGGCGTGGCCATTCCAGAACGGACTTTACCTTTTCAGGATGCATCTTGAGACCTCTATTCGAGACAATGTAGCCGACGAAGAGCAGAGCATCCTTTTCAAACACGCACTTCTCCAATTTAGCGTACAGACGATTCTCTCTTAACTGCAGCATTACTTGACGGACATGTCTCTGATGAGTCGCAGGATCTGGAAAAAAAATCAAGATGTCATCAAGATAGACCACAACACAAACATAGAGGCGGTCACTCTGGATAGTAGATCAGGATACAGGTTACAGGATACAGGAACACTGGGAGCAGGAAACACTATGGGACCATTTGCAAGACAAACTTGGAATACGACAACAACGCTCAGGCGTGGGAGGAAGGGGCTGAGACCTTCTTATAGCCCAGGGTGCTCAGGGAGCAATCAGCACAATCTCCCACATTCTTGCGCTCTGGCTTCTTGAGTCTGGACTGAGCTTGCGAGCGCACCGTGGTGGTCACTGTGGAACAGCACGGCCGTATGTGCAAACATCTCTGGAGAGAATGGCGTCGACTGGATGGAAGGAGTTCGTGGTCAACGACCACGGACGTTACACCACTGACATACTACCCTCCCCCACTGATAAGCCTGTAAAAAAGGTGGTAGACTCACCCGGCCGTCCCTGGGGCCTGTCCCCTGCATCCGTAGACCTGGACCTTCCTGCTGATTCTAGACCCCTCACGCTTGGTCCTTCGATCTCCTGAGTGGGCAGAAGGCCTCCGTCCGAAATGAGTGTCACAGGCTCCATGCCTAGACGTTACTGCTGCCACCAACACTTGACTCCTCCTGCTGCCTGTATGCGGAGTTACTCCTCTGCTTGCCGCCGACGGAGGGCCGTAGCCCGCCCCATCCTCTACTATGTCCTCCTCCTCGCTGATGTCACTAGGGTCGGAGACATCTCCTCCGACTGTAAATGACGGCAGCCATCTGACTTGCAATTGGCTGCCGGCCTCCCACTTCCGGTGAGACCTGGGCCGCACGCTCCCTCACAAGCCGAGCACTTCCGGCACGCGCCGACCGCACTTACGCTCCTCTGGCAGGGGTCCTCGCCGGCTCCCTCCGCACCGCTCTCATCGCTGCCTCTCGCCGAGTCCCTCTCCAATTTGGTTCCTCCATGGGAGAGCAGGCCGCAACTCCTGCCATCCTTCTATGCGGCCTTGGGGGATCCCCTCCTCCTGAGGGCTTACCCCGACCGCTAGACCAGGCCGCTCTGTGGTATTCCTACCAGCTTAGACGCTAGCAGGGTGGAGCTGTCACTTAGCTGCCGGAGCAGGAGGGTCTCGACTGGGGCTCCACCTCCACCGCCTGGCCCGCAGTGAAGATCCCCGGCTTAATCACTCAGGCAGCCGAGTCCACCTGGAAGCTCGCCTGCGTGCCCCCGTCTATCCGGATCCATGAAGCAAGGCAGCTGCCCTCATCTATTCCAGCAAGGTTGTCCCAGATTCAGCCATCGTTAGGTAAGTGGAAATTTCTTCTTCAGGGTCTTCTTCAATTGGAAAGAGACTCTCCCTAACTATTCTTTTCCTTTTATACCTTCTACCACTCCTCCTACCCTTATTTGCTAAACATCTTATCTTAGTGCACACGTTAACCCTTTCTTAACTTTATTTAAAGAGCCTCTGTCACCAGATTATAAATGCCCTATCTCCTACATAATCTGATCGGCGCTGTAATGTAGATAACTGAAGTGGTTTTAGTGGTTTTAGATTTATGCTAATTAGTTTCTTAATAGACAACTGGGCGTGTTTTTACTTTTTCCAACTGGGCGTTGTGAAGAGAAGTATATGACGCTTACCAATCAGTGACCAATCAGCGTCATACACTTCTATTTGTTCCACAGTGTGTATGTGCAGTGAAAGAAGCTGGGCTGGAACAATGAGAAGTGTGTGACGCTGATTGGTCACTGATTGGTCACTGAACATGTCACCAGCTTTTCATCTATTGAACTTTACTTATCCCTCGCTGGCCGCTGCTATCAAAAGTTCATTGCCGTTATCCCCTCTCATAAACTCCTCCTCCGACTGTAAATAACGGTCTGCAAACACTTCGTGCAATTAATCGTAATAATCCGGTGTCCCTTTGTGCGCACACACCAGAAGAGGACATCAATGCACAACCGCGGGATTTTGTGTGCTGGGGGAAGGTGAGGAGCTGTCAATCAAAAGTAAGGAGGCGGGGTAAACTCGGAAAAACTTGAGGAATGAAGATATGACTTTTCAAACGAAAATTTGACTCTTTTCAAATGAAGATATGACTCTTTTATGCTCATTAGCATACGGTGTGGGAACACTAAAAAACTGAATACTAAAGCTACAGAGCCGACTAAGAAGACAATTATAAGTTACATAGAAATTATTTTTCACCCACTTCCACCAGGTATTGCTGGTTTAATAGGTGAAATGCTGGTGACAGGTACCATTTTATATTTCATTTTTTCCTCCCCGCCTTCCAAGAGTCCTAACTTTTTTTTTTTATGTTGACATACCCATAGGAGCTTTTTGTGAGGGAGGAGTTGTATTTTTCAATTTCACCATTTTTGGGTGCATATAGTATATTGATTAAGTTTTATTATTTTTTTGGGGAGGGAATTGAAAAAAAAAAAAGCTATTCCAGCATTGTTTTTCACTTTTTAAACTTACGCAGTTCACTATGCAGTGTAAATAACATATTAACTTTACTCTATGTGCCAGTACGATTACAGCGATAGCAAATATCTATAGGTTTGTAATGTTTTACTACTTTTGCAAAATTAAAACATTTTTAAGCAAAAACTATTTGTTTTTGCATTGCCGCATTCTAAGAGCCATAACTTTTCCGTCGATTTAGCCATATGTGGGCTTATTTTTTCGGGACAAGATGTAGTTTCCATTTGTACTATTTTGGAGTACATGGACTTATTGATTAACTTTTATTTATTTTTTTGGGGGGGAATTAAAAAAAACAAACCAATTGCGCTGTTGTTTTTGAACGGCGTACACCTGCCGGTTTAATTAATGTGTTACCTTTATTGTTTGGGTCGTTACGATTGCAGCGATACAATATTTAACTGTTTTCATTTTTGTTTTAGTTCCACTAGGGGACTTCACAATGCGATATTCTGATCACTGATATAATGCTGCATTATTGCTTGTGAGTGTAAGGCCTTATTCACACGAACGTGTGCATATTGCACGCGCAAAAAACGCTGCATTTTGCGCGTGCAAAAGGTCCGTGGGCCATCAGCATATGGTGCGTGGCTGCGTGATTTTTGTGCAGCCGGCATCATTATGACACTCCCTTTTTATGTGATGACACAGTAAAGAAGGAGGGGATTTTATGTTTCCCTTCTCTTTACCGGCTCTAGCGCGAATCACGCGCGTCACCCAGAAGTGCTTCCGTGTGCCGTGTGCGATTTGCACGCACCCATTGACTTCAATGGGTGCGTGCTGCGTGAAACACGGGCAAGTATAGGATATGTCGTGAGTTTTACGCAGTGCACATATGCTGCGTGAAAATCACTGACAGTCTGAACGGCCCAATTCACTAACATAGGTCCGTGCGACGGACGTATAACACGTTCGTGTGAATAAGGCCTAAGGCCGAGTTCACACGTTGCGTAAATACTGCGGTTTTTCTGCAAGGTATTTGGTTGTGGAAAATCCTCAGCATAATACAGTACCAGCAGGGGTGAACCTAGCCCCTTTGCTGCCTGAGGCGAACTATAGAAAGGAGTCCCCCCCCCCAAATCTATCCGAGTAATCTCAGCCGGATGTTCTGACTTTCTACTGAGTTCAGCGGCCCAGCGCGGATGGCATGAAGCAGTGACATAATCGCGCTAGGCCGCTGACATCAATAGCGTGCTCTTGGACTATTGTAGACCACAGGCCTAAATGGGGCTGTGGTCTACGAAAGAAAACGGTGGGGCAGGGAGCCAACGGCCCAGGGCTGGCTGGCAAATTTTAGCCTGGAGGCAAGCACACAGCACTTGCCCAAGAGTAGCGGCCCACTTTGGGGGCACTGTGCAATTGCTGAGTTTGCTCTCCTTAACACCATCACTATAGAACTGCTACATGTCAATGAAAAAACCTTCCACTAGAGGAAAAAATATTTCCCAATGGTGGAGTAAAAGAAAGCTTCACTGGGCCTGGGAGCTGGTATTCCGCCATGTGGAAAAAAAATTCCCTCTGGCGAATGACTTTTCAGTTAATAGGTAGCAGAGTTACATGAAGGGGAATTATTGTTCTTTGACCTCTAGTTTCTAGTGCGTTGCAGGGAAGAAGGAAAGTGTATAATTTTTAATTTTTCATACAGTTTGGACTACGCCGTAGATTTATTGGACTACTTTGATGATCTACACTATGATAGGGGTAGGGAAACAGACAAGTGAGCCCTAATCTACCCGCCACTCAGTCCCTGCCTACTTGCAACGACCCGCCCTAGGCGACGGGGTACAACTGGGCGACGGTCCCTACGCTCAATAAGTGCACGACAGACAAACAGACAAGGGTACACAGAAGCAAGGGAAAAGGGGCAGTTGTCCACGGCAACGCCGTGAGCAACAAGAGAGGTGAACGAGCCGAGTCAAACCAGGAGTGTACGAGGTACCAAACGCAGAGCAGAAGAGTAGTCAGTAAGCCAGGGTCAATATGAAGCAGGGTCAAATAGTTCAGGAAGCTGCAGCAGGGCCAGGAAACCAAACAAGAAGAATCACAAGCAAGGAGGAACAGGAAAGGCAGGTATAAATAGACAGAGGGCGGGAGCTAGCTCCGTCTGGCCAGGCTGTGATAGGCTCTCCCACTCCTAAGCCTGCCATCCAGAGTGGTGGAAGATGGAGTCAGTCTCACAGACATAGAAGCAGGTGCAGACTGATTACCTATGGGCGTAGACACAGAAGCTGAGCCTGGCAGGTCCTTAACAGTACCCCCCCCTTTTATGAGGGGCCACCGGACCCTTTCTAGATGGACCTGGTTTATTGGGGAAACGAAGGTGGAACCTCCTGACCAATACCCCAGTGTGAACATCCCGGGCGGGTACCCAAGTCCTCTCCTCAGGCCCGTATCCTCTCCAATGGACCAGGTACTGGAGGGAGCCTTGGACCATCTTGCTGTCCACAATCTTGGCCACCTCGAATTCTACCCCCTCAGGGGTGAGAACGGGGACAGGAGGTTTCCTCGAGGGAGCCAAGGACAGGGAGCAGCGTTTAAGGAGGGAGGCATGAAACATGTCGTGTACTCGAAAAGATGGGGGCTACTCCAGTCGGAAGGAGACAGGATTGAGGACTTCAATGACCTTGTACGGCCCTATAAACCGGGGAGCAAACTTAGAGTTCTTTGAAGATAGCCACACCAGATCCCCGACCATAAACAAGGGGTTAGCAGAACGTCTTCTATCTGCCTGAGTTTTTTGTATGCTCTGGGACGCCTCTAGGTTCTTCTGAACCTGGGCCCAGACTGTGCACAGTTCCCGATGAACGACCTCTACCTCGGGATTGTTGGAACTACAGGTGAAACGGAGGAGAACTGTGGATTAAACCCAAAATTACAGAAAAAGGGGGAGACCCCTGACGAGTTACTGACCCGGTTATTAAGGGAAAATTCGGCGAGGGGAATGAATGAGACCCAATCATATTGACAGTCAGAGATAAAACACCTTAAATATTGTTCTAGAGACTGATTAGTCCTCTCAGTTTGGCCATTAGTTTCAGGTTGGAAGGCAGAGGAGAAGGACAGATCAATCTCCAACTTTTTACAGAAGGCTCTCCAAAACAAAGAAACAAATTGTACCCCTCTGTCAGAAACAATATTGACAGGGACCCCATGGAGATGCAGGATGTGTTTGACAAAAAAGGTAGCTAACGTCTTAGCATTGAGTAGTTTCTTGAGGGGCACAAAGTGGCACATCTTACTGAAGCGGTCTACTACAACCCACACCACAGACTTGCCTTGAGATGGAGGCAAATCGGTGATAAAATCCATGGAGATATGGGTCCAAGGTCTCTGGGGAATGGGCAAAGAATGTAGTAAGCCCGCTGGTCGGGACCTGGGAGTCTTGGACCTAGCACAGACCTCACAAGCGGCGACGTAGGCCTTAACTTCTTTAGGCAACCCAGGCCACCAATAGTTTCTGGCAATGAGGTGCTTGGTACCCAGGATGCCTGGATGACCAGATAGTGCGGAGTCATGATTTTCCCTAAGTACCCTTAGCCGGAATTGCAGGGGAACAAACAGCTTGTTCTCAGGAAGGTTCCCGGGAGCTGAACCTTGATCAGCAGCAATTTCAGAGACTAAATCAGAATCAATAGAGGAAATGATTATACCTGGAGGCAAAATACAAGCAGGATCTTCCTCCGAAGGAGGGCTAGCCATGAAGCTACGCGACAGTGCATCAGCCTTAATATTTTTAGATCCAGCCCTATAGGTAACCAAAAAGTTGAATCTCGTAAAAAATAATGCCCATCGAGCTTGTTTAGCCTCCGGGCAGATTCTAGGAAAACCAGATTCTTGTGGTCGGTAAGGACCGTTACCTGGTGCCTAGCCCCCTCCAGGAAGTGGCGCCACTCTTCAAATGCCCATTTAATGGCTAAGAGTTCGCGGTTGCCAATATCATAGTTACTCTCAGTGGGCGAAAACTTCCTGGAGAAGTAGGCACAGGGACGGAGATGGGTGAGGGAGCTGGTACCCTGGGACAAGACAGCCCCCACTCCCACCTCGGACGCGTCAACCTCCACGATAAATGGCTCCATTTGGTTGGGCTGAACCAGCACCGGGGCCGAGATACGGCACTTCTTAAGGACCTCAAAAGCCTGGACAGCCTCAGGAGGCCAGCGGAGGAGATCAGCACCCTTGCGAGTGAGATCCGTAAGAGGCTTAGCGATGACTGAGAAGTTAGCAATAAATCTGCTGTAATAATTAGCGAACCCCAAGAAGCACTGTAACGCCTTCAGAGAGGCAGGTTGGACCCATTCCGCCACAGCCTGGACCTTGGCGGGGTCCATGCGGAATTCATGAGGAGTGAGGATTTGACCAAAAAATGGTATCTCCTGCACCCCAAACACACATTTTTCGGTCTTCGCAAACAGTTTGTTTTCCCGAAGGACCTGGAGCACCTTCCTGACATGCTCAATGTGGGAGGACCAGTCCTTGCAAAACACAAGTATGTCATCAAGGTACACTACAAGAAATACCCCCAGGTAATCTCTTAAAATCTCATTTATGAAACTCTGGAAGACCGCAGGAGCATTACACAACCCAAAGGGCATGACGAGGTATTCGAAATGACCTTCGGGCGTGTTAAACGCAGTCTTCCACTCATCCCCCTCATTGATGCGGATAAGGTTATATGCCCCCCGTAGATCAAACTTAGAGAACCATTGGGCCCCCTGAACCTGATTAAAGAGATCAGGAATCAAAGGAAGGGGATACTGGTTCCTTACAGTGACCTTATTCAAGTTACGGTAGTCAATGCATGGCCTAAGACCACCATCCTTCTTCCCTACGAAGAAGAAGCCAGCACCTACCGGAGAAGTAGAGGGGCGAATGTAACCCTTGGCCAGGCATTCCTGGATATACTCTCTCATGGCTTCACGTTCGGGACAGGAGAGATTAAATATTCTACCCTTAGGGAGCTTAGCTCCTGGTGCCAAATCGATAGCGCAATCGTATTCTCTATGAGGAGGTAACACTTCGGAGGCCTTCTTAGAGAAAACATCAGCGAAGTCCTGAACAAACTCAGGTAGCGTGTTCACCTCCTCAGGGGGAGAAATAGAATTAACAGAAAAACATGACGTCAAGCATTCATTACCCCATTTGGTGAGATCCCCAGTAATCCAGTCAAACGTGGGATTATGCAACTGCAACCAGGGAAGGCCTAAAACCAAATCGGACGATAATCCCTGCATCAACAGTACAAAGCACTGCTCCAAATGCATGGAGCCAACAAGGAGTTCAAAAACAGGGGTATGCTGTGTAAAATAACAATTAGCAAGAGGAGTGGAGTCGATACCCACTTCCGGGACAGGTTTAGGCAAATCAATCAAAGGCATAGCTAGAGACATAGCAAATTCCACAGACATGATATTAGCAAAAGACCCTGAATCCACGAAGGCACTGCCGGTAGCAGACCTACCACCAAAAGAGACCTGAAAGGGAAGCAAGACTTTATTACGTTTCATATTTACGGGAAATACCTGTGTGCCCAAGTGACCTCCCCGATGATCACTTAGGCGCGGAAGTTTTCCGGCTGCTTATTCTTACGCCTAGGACAGGTGTTCACTTGATGCTTGTCATCCCCACAATAGAAGCAGAGACCATTCTTCCTGCGGAACTCTCTACGTTGTTGGGGGGACACGGAGGCCCCGAGTTGCATAGGTACCTCCGAGTCTTCCGTGGAAGAACGAAGCAACGGAACCTCGGGAGGCATCATGGGGGAGTCAGAGGAGAAAACACAAAAATGTTCAAGTTGTCGTTCCCTGAGACGTCGGTCAAGTCGTACCGCTAAAGCCATAACCTGGTCTAGGGAGTCAGAAGAGGGATAGCTAACTAGCAGGTCTTTCAGGGCGTTCGACAGACCCAACCTAAACTGGCACCTTAAGGCAGGGTCATTCCACTGAGAAGCTACGCACCACTTCCTAAAGTCAGAGCAATACTCCTCAACATGTCTCTTACCCTGACGTAAGGTCACCAACTGACTCTCGGCAAAGGCAGTCCTGTCAGTCTCGTCATAAATGAGTCCGAGAGCAGAAAAGAAAAGATCAACGGAGGAAAGTTCAGGGGCGTCAGGAGCCAAGGAGAAGACCCATTCTTGGGGCCCTTCCTGGAGCCGGGACATAATTATACCCACCCACTGGCTCTCAAAACCTGAGGAGTGGGGCTTTAAGCGAAAATAGAGCCTACAACTCTCCCGAAAGGAGAGAAAAGTCTTCCGGTCCCCTGTGAACCGGTCAGGCAACTTGAGGTGGGGTTCAAGAGGTGAGGTGAGGGGCACTACCATGGTAGCATCAGGCTGGTTGACCCTCTGAGCCAGGGCCTGGACCTGTAGGGAGAAACCCTGCATTTGCTGAGCCAGGGTCTCAAGGGGGTCCATAGTAGTGTGAGGGACCAGGGTAGACTAGGTATATGGGCTTGTGATTATGTAATGATGGGGGTAGGGAAACAGACAAGTGAGCCCTAATCTACCCGTCACTCAGTCCCTGCCTACTTGCAACGACCCGCCCTAGGCGACAGGGTACAACTGGGCGACGGTCCCTATGCTCAATAAGTGCACGACAGACAAACAGACAAGGGTACACAGAAGCAAGGGAAAAGGGGCAGTTGCCCACGGCAACGCCGTGAGCAACAAGAGAGGTGAACGAGCCGAGTCAAACCAGGAGTGTACGAGGTACCAAACGCAGAGCAGAAGAGTAGTCAGTAAGCCAGGGTCAATATGAAGCAGGGTCAAATAGTTCAGGAAGCTGCAGCAGGGCCAGGATACCAAACGAGAAGAATCACAAGCAAGGAGGAACAGGAAAGGCAGGTATAAATAGACAGAGGGCGGGAGCTAGCTCCGTCTGACCAGGCTGTGATAGGCTCTCCCACTCCTAAGCCTGCCATCCAGAGTGGTGGAAGATGGAGTCAGTCTCACAGACATAGAAGCAGGTGCAGACTGATTACCTATGGGCATAGACACAGAAGCTGGGCCTGGCAGATCCTTAACAACCGTTCAAAAGTTTAGGGACACTTCGAAATTTCCTTATTTTTGAAAGAAAAGCACAGGTTTTTTTTCAATGAAGATAGCATTAAATTAATCAGAAATACACTCTATACATTGTTAATGTGCTAAATGACTATTCTAGCTGCAAACGTCTGGTTTTTAATGCAATATCTACATAGGTGTATAGAGGCCCATTTCCAGCAACCATCACTGCAGTGTTCTAATGGTACATTGTGTTTGCTAACTGTGTTAGAAGGCTAATGGATGATTAGAAAACACTTGAAAACCCTTGTGCAATTATGTTAGCACCACTTTAAACAGTTTTGCTGTTTAGAGGAGCTATAAAACTGACCTTCCTTTGAGCTAATTGAGAATCTGGAGCATTACATTTGCGGGTTCGATTAAACTCTCAAAATGGCTAGAAAAAGAGAGCTTTCATGTGAAACTCGACAGTCTATTCTTGTTCTTAGAAATGAAGGCTATTCCATGCGAGAAATTGCCAAGAAACTGAAGATTTCCTACAACGGTGTGTACTACTCCCTTCAGAGGACAGCACACACAGGCTCTAACCAGAGTAGAAAGAGAAGTGGGAGGCCCCACTGCACAACTGAGCAACAAGACAAGTACATTAGAGTCTCTAGTTTGAGAAATAGACGCCTCACAGGTCCTCAACTGGCAGCTTCATTAAATAGTACCCGCAAAACGCCAGTGTCAACTTCTACAGTGAAGAGGCGACTCTGGGATTCTGGCCTTCAGGGCAGAGTGGCAAAGAAAAAGCCATATCTGAGGCTGGCTAATAAAAGGAAAAGATTATTATGGGCAAAAGCACACAGACATTGGACAGAGGAAGATTGAAAAAAAGTGTTATGGACAGACGAATCGAAGTTTGAGCTGTTTGGATCACACAGAAGAACATTTGTGAGACGCAGAACAACTGAAAAGATGCTGGAAGAGTGCCTGACGCCATCTGTCAAGCATGGGGGAGGTAATGTGATGGTCTGGGGTTGCTTTGGTGCTGGTAAAGTGGGAGATTTGTACAAGGTAAAAGTGATTTTGAATAAGGAAGGCTATCACTCCATTTTGCAACGCCATGCCATACCCTGTGGACACCGCTTGATTGGAGCCAATTTCATCCTACAACAGGACAATGACCCAAAGCACACCTCCAAATTATGCAAGAACTATTTAGGGAAGAAGCAGGCAGCTGGTATTCTATCTGTAATGGAGTGGCCTGCGCAGTCACCAGATCTCAACCCCATAGAGCAGCTGTTGGAGCAGCTTGACCGCATTGTACGCAAAAAGTGCCCATCAAGACAATCCAACTTGTGGGAGGGCCTTCTGGAAGCATGGGGTGAAATTTCTCACGATTACCTCAGCAAATTAACAGCTAGAATGCCAAAGGTCTGCAATACTGTAATTGCTGCAAATGGAGCATTCTTTGACGAAAGCAAAGTTTGAGGGAGAAAATTATTATTTCAAATAAAATTCATTATTTCTAACCTTGTCAATGTCTTGACTATATTTTCGAGTCATTTTACAACTCATTTGATAAATATAAATGTGAGTTTTCATGGAAAACACAAAATTGTCTAGGTGACCCCAAACTTTTGAACGGTAGTGTATGTTTTTTTTTTTAAATAAAATGGTGAAAGCGGGTTGTGTTAGGCAGTTTTTATATCAATTAAAAAATGTTTCTTATGTCTATGTGTTTTTTTAATACATTATTACCGCCAGTATAATGGCCGCTATCTGATTGACAGCATCCATTACTAAGGCTGGGGCTTACTGTTAACCAGTAAAAAGGCTAGCACCAACCTCTCATTATTACCCCGTCCGCCAGGGGTAACGGGAAGAGCCGGGTACGATACAATACCTGAACATCTGAAGTGACGGCTGGATACGGTCATCCCTTCAGATGGTTGGGCCCTGGATCGTACCTAGCTCTTCCTGGTACCACTGATAGCGGTGGGTACTGGGGTAATATTGGGAGGTTGGTGCTAACCTTTTTACTGGCTAACACTAAGCCCTGCCTTTGAAATGGACGCTGTCAGACAGCGGCTATTACGAATATGGTAATAAAGTATATAAAAAAATACATTAAAAACTATTTTTTTTAATTGAAATAAAAACTCCCTCACATAACCCTCTGACCATTTTATTTTAAAAAAAATGTAGTAATCCAACGAATCTACGACGTTGTCCAAATGGTCCAGCGAAACCTGCAAAACCAAAAACAAAACACTTAACCAGTGTGAAAAATAAAAATAGTTGTACTCACCAACTTCAGTCTTCTGTCTTCTCCCCTGTGCTGCAATAGAAACTAGAGGTCAATGAACTGTAGTTCCTATTGTGGCACACAGGAACTAGAGATCCGGCAGAAATATTAATCGTTATTAATAACTCTGACGCATCTGGGAGGTCCCGTGCACCAGAAAATGCTAATGCATGGACTCCTAAAGTGACAGAAGAGTCCCTGTATTAGCTATGTGACTGGGGTTACTAGCAGTCACATGGAAGTGTTAGGTAAGGGTGTGGGGCAGGAGGAGGTGGCAATTCAAATTAATTTATGGGTGGTCCTGCATTCACAGCAGGCAGGGCCTGCTAATTCAATTGACAGACAACTCCTGGGATGACTGCAGTGGCTGACACTCTTAGATAAAATGGTGCCCGTCTTCCCCCTAGAAGCGAGGGTCATTGTGGGTCACTGTGAACCGTACATGCCACAGAGCATGCACAGTTCAAAGCTAAAACGTCTCCAGCAGGAGATAGGAAAGTAGGAATGGTAGCCGACCCTATGCCCTGGGTGCGCCATATAGCACCTGTGTATGTGTTATGCAGAAACACATACACAGATGCTAATAAAGATGGCTGCCCCCATCTTTATTAGTACAAATATAGGCATAAATACATGACCAGGGGTAATGTTACTATCAATACTACCCCCCATTAATGGCCATACCACCTACCCAACCTGTCCCCTATAAGAAAACACGGACACCTTGGGTTGGCTAAATTTGGCCACTGCAGCCATTTTATTTACAAATAAACATAATGGAAGCAACACTTTACATATAAGAATAACAATGGAAGGGGTGTCCTTGGAGCTACAAAAGTCTGTCAACATAAACAGCCCACCTGCATCGTATTTTACTCCCAGCCGTCACCCTACAGGCTCAGGGGCACCGTCATACCTGTAGTTGGCTGACCTAAACTGCAACCACTCCCCGGGACATCACCCAGCAGGAGCCTAAATTGACCAGACCACTAAATCATAATAAATTACGGAGGGATTATACCCCCGATGAATCCCCCCCCCCAATTTACCACCAACTCCAAGGACCCCCAATCCGCCACACTACTGCTGCGACACTGCAATAATCGCTCCTCAGGATCACCTTGTACCTGTGAAAAAAGCAAAAACAACGAGCAACAAATCGAAATCACAGACTTGTCAATATACATTACTAACGGGAAATTAGGGAGGGAGGGTGGGACAAGGTTAACGCTGTCTGCTCCCGTAATGGCGGCCCTCCACACTAACCCACCCTTAAATACCTCTAACCTCACCCCATTAACCTCCATCCCCACTAACTCCTGACCACCCCTGCTGACTCCCTTAACTCTTTCCCTACCTACATCCCTGATCATGGTGGCCTACCCCTATGGCATTCTGCCGGGACTGTAGAGTACGTTCATTCTCATAAGGGTAATGTTACTATCAATACTACCCCCCTCTTAATGGCCATACCACCTACCCAACCCGTCCCCTATAAGAAAACATAGACACCACAACTCCAAGAACCCCCAATCCGCCACACGAACATACTTAGACAACATTTAAGTATGGGAGCCCCCACCCAGCAAAAAAGCCCATTCAATCCCCTCCTGCAGTCGCAGAGTCCAAAGATCAATCCCCACAGCCGTCAGGTGAACACCATCATCCAACCAGAAATTACCTTGGCCATCTTCAAAGTCATAATGACGCACGAAGATGCCCCTGTTCCTCACCACAAACCCCCGAAACCGCCCTATTGACCTTTACCTGGGCTTTGTTCAAGCGCGCCACCGACCGAGCATGCTGCCAGGACTTACGCGGGACAATTTTGGACCACACCACTTTAACCGCTGGGAAACTGGACCATAATCTAAGTACATCATACTTGATATCCCTGATCAATTCTCTAAAGGGGCGAAGACCCAAATCATTACCCCCCAACATGCAACACCAGCACATCAGGGGCTCTATCCAACTAAGCAAACCGATAGACGTTGGGCAAAACCCGACTCCACACTATACCTCTCCTGCCCAGCCAGCGAACCAATATCTCCTCCTGACGAAAACCCAACTGTTGCCCGTCAGGACGAACATCGGCCCTCTCCGCCCCCCAATGCACATAGGAATGCCCCATAATCCACACCAAGCAGTAAGAGAGACCTAGGATGACAAAAGAAAAAGATAATAAAACAAACACTAGGAAGGGAAGGAGGGGGGGGGGGGAGGGAAAACACCAACATGCAAATAATCATTACAAAAACTGCGGGCGCACATACAACTGGAAACGGCGGGAGTCCCACCAGCCTATCCGCTTCACCACGTCCGACCCATACCCCCACGATGATGCCTCCATTGGTGCCCCCATAAGAAAGGAATGGGGGGCAAATAAGGACCCATCCAACCCCATGTGCCCCAGACACCGAAGAAAAACCCAAGTAAACTGATAATGAGACAAAAAGGAACCGTCTGCATGACACAACAGCTGTCCACTCGCAACCGGACGAACATCCCTATAACCCGCAAAGCATAGCACATCCTGGCCCCTGCCGCTACCTCCAACACAACCCATTTACCATGCCTGCACTGATCCGTCTTAGAGTGCTGGATCCAGAACTTCACACTCCTGTCTGACAGCAAAACATCCTCCATCTGCAACCCTCCAGCCCTCTTAGTGCTAGGCGCCCCCAGTTCACCTACCCGCATGGCCCTAAAAAACGCCCACGAGAATGCCAACCGATACAAGGTCACCTCGAAGTCTGAAAAGCAAACACTCACCAATACCTCCCACAATTGTTCCAATAACACAAAAGTCACCGTGCGGTGACGATCAGGAAAAATCCTCCCCTTTCAGGGCCTGGCCAACCCAAAAACTTTTTGTAATATCCCTGCAACCCCGAAGCGACCAGGGTTACCACAAAACGACTAACCCTGGATACTGACCAGCCCGCGATAGAAACATGACCCAGGAAAACCAGCAGCGCCACCACGCGATCTTCCTCTGTCCTTACCCCATCCAGGGCCGCCAGCCAAACTTCCCAATCCCTCCACGCAGAATCATAAGGAGACCAAGTCCCAGGTGCAAGGGAAGATCGAATTAATCCTCCCGCGGCTCATAAGCCAGCAACCACAGCTACTTGGGGAAGGAGATCCCTTCCGAATCCGCGTCTGGAGCCAACAAGCGGAAACGATCCCACTGCAATCGAGAAAGAGAATCCTCAATGTCATTTTGGACCCCAGTCACATGGACCGCAATTATCCACGCGTTCAGGGACAGGCATCGCAACACTAAATGTCTCAACAGTCGGATGACCAGGGGGGAAGAAGCTGACATGTTGTTAATGGCCACAACAACCCCTGATTGTCACAATGAAAACGAACTTTGCTGTCCCGAAAACCTTTTGCTCCAAATCTCCACCGCAACCAGAATAGGAAAAAGTTCAAGGTTCTTTAACAATCCCAGATCAACCCACTCTTGCGGCCAGAGAGACGCGCACCACTGCCCCTTGCAATAATCACCGAAACCCACTCCCCCTGCCGTGTCTGTAAATAACTCCCACTGTCCACCACCGGGGACATAATGAAGGACTCGAACCAAACCGCCAAATCAGCCCTATGCTCTTTATTCAGCCGAATAAAATGATGTGGGGCCTTCACACCGGCCGTCGCGCCCGACAGACGCCTACTAAAAATCCGACCAATGTGCATAATTCGACAAGCAAAATTGAGTTTGCCTAACAGGAACTGCAACTCTCGCAATGAAATCTTTCGCAAATGCCTGGCCCGATTCACCTCCGCCCGCAACGTCTCAAGTTTATCCCCGGGAAGACGACACTCCAGACTTACGGAATCAATCATGATTCCCAGGAAGACCAGACATGAACTAGGCCCCTCCATATTGTCAAGGGCCAAAGGAAAACCGAACCTACTCGCCACCCACTCAATCGTGCACAGTAAATTATAACAAACCGAGGAACCCGCTGGACCAACAAACAAAAAATCGTCTAAGTAGTGTATTATTGACGAGGCGCCCGCCACATCACATATCACCCACTCCAGGAAGGAACTAAAAGCCTCAAAATAGGCACAGGAAATCGAACAACCCATCGAAAGGTAACGATCCACAAAATAAGCCCCATCCCAATAACACCCCAGCAGCCGAATGCTGTCAGGATGCACAAGGGGGAGGCGAAAAACTGATTAGATATCTGCTTTCGCCATCAAAGCCCCCGCACCATAACGATGCACCCAGTCAACCACCATATCAAACAATGTATAAACCACAGAGCAAAGTTCAGGAGAGATCCCATTGTTAACCGACTGCCCTCGCGGATAAGATAAGTGATGTATGAGTCGGAATTTATTCGGCTCCTTCTCACCACCCCACTCCTTCTCTTGGCACCACCCCAAGCGGAGATACCACTAGATCCAGTAAAGGGATATCTACAATCGGACCTGTCATACGCCCCAACTCCACCTCTTTCCATA
Organism: Rhinoderma darwinii; assembly: GCF_050947455.1. Lineage (NCBI taxonomy): Eukaryota > Metazoa > Chordata > Amphibia > Anura > Rhinodermatidae > Rhinoderma > Rhinoderma darwinii. The sequence continues at coordinate 62,677,538 of NC_134694.1, read as the reverse complement.
ACTTATCCCTAACCACCCCCACATACTGCAACGCCGAACGCAGATTACGCAATGAAAATGGAACCTAATAGAAACCAACCTGAAAACCATTTAACAACAAAACCGCTCGCGATCTATCAGGGAATCTATTTAAGAAGGGCTCCATTTCTTCCCACTTCACCGGAGCCAGACCCTTGGCTAGCACCCCCTGCCCCCCGGCCCTTACCTTTTCTGAAACACTTGGGGGACCCGTGGGAATTCCAGCCGCAGGAGGAACAACTATGTTTAAATTTACAATCCGGTCCGAACTTACACTGGCCCTCATTAAACTGCCTACAGAACCCGGATTTCCCTCCTGCCCCCCCGACCCTGCACTAGAAGGTGTCGAGGGGCCGGCCGAACCGGCTCCCCCGCAGGAAAGGACTGGCCTTAACGCACTGGAGCCATGACCCGCAACCACAACCCTATGTCCTTATTATCCCATCTAATGTCCGGCCGCACTGCTGCCGGAACTGCTCATCATAGCGCAGCCACGTCTGCCCGCCGTAAACCCGATGAGCTTCCCCGATAGCATCCATATAACAGGAGAGTGCGGAGCAATGCTCCGGCGCCCTCTGTCCTATCACGCTTGCCAAAATTGCAAACGCCTGCAGCCAATTAACAAAGGTTCGGGGAATCAATCGATAGCGTCGCTTCTCCTCTTTCTCCTTTTTACTTTCCAACCACTTGCCCTTATCTAAGTTGACCTTTTCTAACGGCAACAAGGAAAATATTTTGACGTATTCGTCCTTCCATATTTTCTCCTGGACTTCTGGCTTCAGATGCGCGCCTAACGGGCCCTCAAAGCAGACATACACTTCCCCTTTCGCCTTATTATCAAACTGCACCCCATCAACCTCTTTATCCTTCTCCGTCTGCACCAACACCGCCACTCCCGCCTCCCTGGCCACACCCTAATAGCCACCTGGCTGATTATCCACAATCACACGCCCAACCGATGGCGGAACCCAGGCCGGAACAGGACAAGGGGACCACAATGACTCCCTCCCCCCCGCATCGCGCCAGCAGCTCCCGTACACAACCCAACAATTCCCGAAGCTCACCCCCTTCACAACCCCGCTACACACCGATACCCCAGTCGGCCCAAGTAGGACCCCACCCTCGGGGACCAAAATATAGCTGGTAAAAAAACGTAGCGGGTATCAGCTCACCGGGCTGTGCAGGTGCTGTGTCGCCACCAGCCGGGGCGAAAGATTCATCCAGACACCCATCCTCTCTTTGATCTCCCAGTCGTCCGCTTCATCCGGACCCGAACAAGCGCCACATGACCGACAGCCATGACCCTCTACGGAAGCCACTCCGCGGCCCGCAGGTATCCGCCCTCCTGCATGCCATGTCACCACAGACCATGGCACACACCTGGAACCTGGCACCTCATCCAGCTGGCAAGCGGGCCACCCGACTGGATCATCACCAGCACGGCCCGCCGTAACTCCACAATCAAGACGACTGGAGGCAGACGGCGGTCCCAGATGCAAGGACGCCTGCCCACCCACCTCCGCTGAGCCAGGCTGGCTAACAGGATTCCTCTCAGACCGGGCCGTCTGGCTCCTGGAAGCAGAGCGGAGGGTCCCTTGAGGGGCTCCTTACCCGGCACCTGGCTCGCGGCAACACTTCAGGGCTCAGGCACTCCAGAGGTCTCGTGCGACAGGACCGCCGCCGAGGAGGACATGACGTCACCGCCTGAGTCCCAGATCCACCCGCCGACACGCTGCCGTATCCTGCCACAGGAGCAGAAGGCGCCACCAGCTCACCTCCACCTCCGCTCACCGCCGAGCTCGGAACCGACGGCAGGGGGCCGGATGGGTAAGTAGGGCCTCCATATTCATCCTCAGCAGACAGCGTGACAAGGTTAACGTTGTCTGCTCCCGTAATGGCGCCCCCCCACACTAACCCACCCTTAAATACCTCTAGCCTTGCCCCATTAACCTCCGCCCCCACTAACTCCTGACCACCCCTCCTAACTCCCTTAACTCTTTCCCTACATACATCCCTGATCATGGTGGCCTACACCTATGCCATTCTGCCGGGTCCGGCCTGTACTTTTATATGAGGGAACATATTAAAATAGTTAGAAAAAATAGGCCCATAACTTAAAAGACATTAAAAAAACAAAACACTTTCCTTTAAAGTGTAATTAAACTTAAAAAAAAACCTTTGACATGCCTTAGTAAAATGTCAGAAGTCTTGATCAATGGGGGTCTGAGCGCTGTGCCGCTTCGTTTCATATCGGCTTTCCTGTGAGTGTGTGTGTGTGTACGCATGCATATATATATATATATATATATATATATATATATATATATATATATATATATTGTAGCAGTGCAGCTACTGGACAGTGCAGAAACTCTGGTTTTAAGCAACCAGGGAGCATGTACAGCAGAGAGGGTTTTCTCTGCTATTGCTTGGGTGTAAAGCCTGGAATAGGGCCTGGTTTGCTGGAGTGTGAAGGAGAAGGGCGGGCTTTAACTCCATACAGACAGTCCATGTCTTGGGCTGTCTGATGAGCCTAGTTAGGCTTCACCTGAGATAGCCCTTTAAAAAGGCTGCAGTTCAGTCACACTTGCTCTCAGTCTGGGGAAGACAGGCATGCTAGCCTGTGAGAGTCACCACCGTGTGAGGTAAAGCTGTGAAGGTTTTGAGGTGCTGGGCACAAGGCTCAGTGTCACATAGTGAGGGACACTGAATGTGTTAGTTAGAGGCTGGACGGCCTAGGGTTTATTTTGTATGTTTATTGTTGTACCACTGACTGCTGTTGTGAAGACAATAAAGCAAGCTGCGGCTGGTTTAAACCTTTTACTCAAGGAGTTGGAGTGAACTTTCTATGTGTGCCAACCATCTCACCCGGGAGATGGCGATCCCATGAGCCAAGTGGTCCCCAGGTTGTCACAATATATATATATATATATATATATATATATATATATATAAACACACATACATGCATTACACACACTATAGCCTCATGTATCATTAGGATTCACGAATCCACAACAATTCACCATTATTGGTAAGTTCTCAAATCTGGACTGTAAAATTACTTGTCTTAAGTTTTTGCGGCACGGATTTGCAGTCCCCACACGGATCCGTGTAAACCACGGTCTTGTGCATAGGGCCATAGATCTGAAGGGATCCGCAAATATGTGGATAAGTTACGGCTGCGAGAAAACGGTCGTGTGCGTGAGGCCATACTGTGTACACACACACACACACACATACATACATACATACATACATACATTACATACTCATATATATATATACACATTACACATACAGTACATACATTACACACCACATACATACAGTACACGCTACTTGTGCAGGTAGCTGCCTATATGGATCTTCTCTCGCTGTGCAGGGAGACTCCAGAGAAAATCAGTAGAAGAGGTGGTGAGTCCATGGCAGGATTTCCCCTTAGCCTCTTCATGCCGGCAGCAGTGCAGTGCAGACACCCTGCTCGGGTCTTATTAAGGTGGCAAAGCAGAGATGTTCTCTTAAGGAGGCAGCACATCTTGCAGCTGCTGATAAATGGTGGAAACGTCGGCCCCTCTGAGACTCTTCAGGGTGCCGCCTGGGGCCAGAGGCTCAACTCACCTCATGGTAGGTGCGGCTTTGAGTGCCAGCAGAGCAGATGAGATTTGAACAAATCTCATCCACACGCTGCAAAACTAAGAAATTGACACGCAGCATTTCAGTTGTATTTGCATAACCACTGTTTTTTTTTTTGCGGGTTTCCCCCATCTAATTCAATGGGAGCTAAAACCAGCAACGAATAGCATATGTTGCGAATTTTAGGCGGGAAAAGATGCGATTCCACCACAAAAATCCAAACTCTGGAAAAAAAAATCTTCACGTGGGATGAAACGTCATCCCAGGGCTGCAGAATGTAAGGATGCTTCGACATGGTAAGTATAGCCGTTTTCTTTTTCATTGCAGGATTTTCACATTAGACATTCATGGCGAAAAAATGCAATTTGGATCGTTTTTTCTGGCAGAATTGACTGCGGGCAACAGGGCGGATACGCTGTGTACCTTTACGCAGCGTATACGCCCTTTGTAAGCTTATCCTAAAACTGACAGGCAATTTATTAACCTAATAGGCTAAATTCTGAGGCCGGGTTCCCACGGGATGGATACACTGCATAAAAACCCTGCAGTGTATCCGACCTGGAACCCGAAATACAATACTTCCGAAAACCGAACCAGTTTGTGGTGTGTTTTTTCAGACTGAATTTGCGCTGCGGAAAGCAGCGGTAAAAACCGCTCATACTTCCGTAGGTCGTTGTTATGGCGACACGTACCTCCATTGCAGTCCGGCCTCCCTGGATGATGCTGCAGCCCATGTGACCGCTTCTGTCTGTGATTGGCTGCAGCAGCGGTCACATGGGATGTAACGTCATCCCAGGAGGCCAGCCTCTGACGTCATCCAAGTCGGCCAACTGGGATGACGTATCATCCCATGTGACCACCGCTGCAGCCTGTGATTGGCTGCAGCCATCACATGGGATGAAGCATCATCCCAGGATGCTGGACTACGCACAAATGAGAGGGAGGGGTGCATTTTTACGGATGAAATGTGCTGCAGGTTCCTGGTCGGATACGCTGCATAGTTTTTACACCACGAACCTGATTTTCGTTTTTTTTTAGCTAAAGCCAGAAGTGGATCCAAAAGGAAGGAAAGGCATATCTCCCAACTTTCAAGTATTGCAAAGAGGGACAACCGCTGCTGCGCGGCATATTTTTCCCCTTTTCAGCCACACCTCTAATCTTTCCCTGTCTTCGTACATACACACCCGCTTCAGCCCACACAGTAACATGTTCCTATACTGTCTCCCACACAGTATAATGCTAAACATCTGCCCCATACAGTATAATGCCCTCAAAGCTGCTACCATACAGTATAATGCCCCCATAGCTGCCTCCTTACAGTATAATGCTCCCATAGATGCACCAATATAGTTTAATGACCACACAGTTGCCCCCATTCAGAATAATGCCCACCCCATACAGTATAATGCCCCTTTGCTGCCCCCATACAGTATAATGCCTCCATAGCTGTCCCCATGCAGTATAATGCCCCCATAGTTGCTTTTATACAGTATAATGCCCTATAGCTGCCCTATACAGTAAAACGCCCCTATAGATTCCCCCATACACTATAATGCCCCCTTAGCTGCGACCATACACTATAATGCCCCCACAGTTGCCCCATACAGTATAATGCCCCTGTAGCTTCCCCATACGGTATTATGCCCAATAGCTGCCCCCATACAGCGTAATGCCCCCATTACGCAGATACAGTTGACACCGGGAGTCCAGGATATATCACCGGCCGCTCAGGACAGAGGGACACCGCCCGAAATCCTGAATCCGGGATGGTTGGGAGGTATGGGAAAGGTATAAAGAAAAGACTGATGCATCTCCTTTCTTGTGTGCCCACTTAAAAAACCAAGCCACAAATACTGCATCAAAGTTGTGCGTGTGATCCTGGCATATGTAAACCTTTTAAAAGTAATTTGTTTTTTTTAATAAAAATGTCAGTCAGGCTTTTGACACTCTTTCAATTTGTCTTTGGGGTAAAATCTCTAATTCTGTCATCGCTTTATCCAGGACCATTTGAAGTATTTTATACAATTTGTACATTATACAATATGCAAAATAATGGTATAAGTGTTCAGAGATGCTATTGTCATGGGACATCTTGTTGATTTTTTGTTTGCTTGTTTGTAACGTTTGCAAAAAAAATAAATACATAAATTTAAAAAAAAATGTCAGTCAGTGTGTTCGGTGCAACATTCAAATGAGTTTTTATTAAAAATTATTTTTACTTTTTGTAATCTACAACTTTCCTGTCAGTCCCGCGGACCTGATCGATTCAGGTCTTAGTGACAGATAGAGCTGCTCTTAATACAGAATACAGAACAGCTGTACCTAAAAAAGTTACAAAATTATTTTTAATAAAAACTAATTTGAAAGTTGCACCAAACACACAGACTGACATTTTTATTAAAGACATTTTTTTTATTTTTTTTCGAAGGTGTACATAAGCTTTAACGTAATAAGCACACAATGGCTGTACATATTCTCATTCCAGCTCAATTGGACAGCTGTGCAGTGAAATAGGGCCGAACTGGCAATCTGGCAGTTCTGGCAAATGGGCTGATGCACAGTAGGCTGGTTGGCTGCCATCCACACAGTTCCTAGTAGTTATAGCTACGGAGTGAAGCTTATTCACATTGGGTGTCTGATCAAGCTCATCTGTAAGCTGCCGCTGATCAGATACGCAGAGAGATGGAAAGGGGAAGAAGATGACTGAGGACTGCTACCTCTGTACTGGATTGGGCTGCACCTGCAGATTTCACAGACCTCATTGCATAAAAGAAAGAGGGAATGGCACTGCATTCTGAGACAGAAAGGAGGCCCTGGACCTGACATACAGAGTGCCACTCTCTCTATAACTGTCTGCAGTAAATCAACAACCCCCCCTCCCCCCCCAGTTGCCGCAAGAAAATTTTCACATCTGCGTCAGTGCCTCTGTCACAGTTTCCATCAGCTTTGATGGGAAAAATGGCCCTACATTCTGAATTATTTTTCCCATCAAAACCCCATCCTGGAACCCAACGAACCCCATTAAAAGTCAATGTTTTAGGATTGAGTGGCGCAAGTGTGGCATGTGTTCCAGGTTTTGCAGCGTGATATCACACAAAAAAAGCCATTGAAAAGTCATTGAAAAATTCAAGATAAGAGATCTAGCCATTGTTTATGTAATGCGTTAAAAGTCAAGGTAAATATGGCTACATCTGTATGGAGGCATTCTTTATGTATACAGTATATATAACAGTTATTGTCAGTCCCATACACATTTAATGGAGGGGCAGGCACATGCTTGTCCGGCACTCTATTCAAGCTCCTCCTCACTACAGGGATCAAGACCCCCATTCCCACTAACATTGGGGGTTGCTTCAGCTATGTCATAATTGTTCATTCTTGGACAACCCCTTTAACCCCTTCCCGCTGCGGCCATTTTTGACCTTCCTGACAGAGCCTTATTTTTCAAATCTGACATATTTCCATTTATGTGGTAATAAATACTTTTACCTATCCAAGTAATTCTGAGATTGTTTTCTTGTGACACATTGGACTTTATTTTACCAGTAAAAATTGGTCGATATAGTCAGTATTTAATTGTGACAAACTCCAAAATTTTGCGAAAAATGTAAAAAATTAGCATTTTTATCAATTTAAATGTTTCTGCTTGTAAGGCCCTGTTCACACAGAGTTTTTTTGACACTTTTTTGACACGGAAACCGCGTCGGAAAATGCGCCCAAAAATGTCTGAAAACGCCTCCCATTGATGTTAATGGGAGGTGGAGGCGTTTTTTTCCCGCAAGCGGTAAAAACGGCTCGCGGGAAAAGGGAGCAACATGCCCTATCTTCGGGCGTTTGCGTCTATGACCTCCCATTGACATGGGAGGCAGAGAAAGCATTTTTCTCTGCGTTTTTGCCCGCGGCGCCATTCGCCTGCTTTTGCCCGCGGCGCTCAAAGGCCACAGATGAAAAATGCAGTGAAAAACACAGCAAATGGCGTGCAGGCAAAAAACTCCTTGTGAACAGGGCCTAAGACAAATGCTTATACCACACAAAATTGTTTCTAATTAACATTTTCCATATGTCTACTTTAGATTTGCGTTGTTTTTTTGAACATCATTTTATTTTTCTGGGACATTGCAAGGCTTAGAACTTTAGCAGAAATTTCTTACATTTTCAAGAAATTTCAAAAGTCTATTTTATCAGGGACCAGTTCAGTTGCGAAGTGGCTTTGAGGAGCCTATACAATACAAACCCCCATAAATCACCACATTTAAAAAAAAAAGTATTCAAAACAGCATGTAGAAAGTTTCTTAACCCTTTAGGCCTTTCACAAGAATTAAAGCAAAATAGAGGGGAAATTTACATATTAATTTGTTTTTGCAGAAATTCATTTTTAATAAAAAAAATTCTGTAACACAGAAGGTTTTTCCAGAGAAATGCAACTCAATATTTATTGCCCAGATTCTGCAGCTTTTAGAAATATCCCACACGTTGCCTTATTCTGCTAATGGACTGAAAGGGAATATGTCGCTAGAAAATGTTATTAGTTTTTTTTTTGTTAAACAGTTCGTATATACATGATTAGACATTGTTCTAATTTTTTTAATTTTTTCACAAGTCAGGAAATATTATAAATTAGATTCTAATTTATAATATTTCCATGTGCTGGTCACTAGAGGGAGCAATTCCCAAAATTGCAGTATTGGCATGTGCTAAAGCAACCTCATTGCTTAATGCTGCAAAATTGGAGAAGACACACTCGCTCTAGTGTGCTCAATTAATCCCCCTCCTTTGTCCTGGCTAGTGCCAGGAGAAAGGAGGGGGTTGAATGTTCAAACCTCCTACACTGTGTGCTGCCATTTTTTGAGCGAATGCACAGTGTAGTAGGCTTACATACAGTGGTAAGCACACAGTAAACACGAACATACACAAACATAACTTACCTGCTCCTGCCGCCGCCACTGCCTCCGCTCCGTCCGCACCCTCCGCTCCTAGTCCTTGCTTCTGACCACTTGTCCGGAAGCCGCGACCGGAAGTAGTCATCTTACTGTCTGGCCACGGCTTCCGGTCCACAAGAAAATGCTGCTGGATGTCGCTCGGCCAAAGACCTTCCTTTTGGACTGTGTGGGAGCGGCGCATGCGCCGTTCCCACACAGACGGCGTACACCATAGTGAATGGAACGGCTCCCGTTCGCATTCTCTATGGGGATGTATGTGCCGTATTCCATCTCTGTATGCGTCGTTAATCGACACATACAGAGATAAAAAAAAATGGCAGCCCCCATAGTGAAGTAAAAGTTAGAAAAAAGAAAAAAGTAAAACACAAACACACAAATAAATAAAATGTATTTTAATAACACACTAAAAGCAAATTGATATTAATTTTTTTTTTTTCGAGACACCTGTCCTTGAAGCACACACCTCAGAAGCAGAGTTGCACCTAGAGGATTTTAGGGTCTTCTTTTTATTAGATTATATTGTAGGCACCATGTCAGGTTTGAAGAGGTCTTGTGATGCCAAAACAGTGGAAACAACCCCAAAAAGTCCCCATTTTGGAAACTACACCCACAAGGAATTCACCTAGGGGTGTAGTGAGCATTTTGACCCCACAGCTGATTCATAGATTTTATTCGAATTTTGACGTGAAAAATAAAAAACGTTAAATTTTTCCAATAAGATGTCGTTTTAGCTAACAAAAAAAAATTTACTCAAGGAATAAAGAAGAAAAAGCCCCCCAACACTTGTAAAGCAATTCCACAGAGTAGGGAAATACCCCATATGTTGTCATAAACAGCTGTTTGGGCACACGGCAGGGCTTAGGCCCTATTCACACGACAGGGTTTCCCCACCGTGTGACGGCCGTTCAAAAAACGGCCATCACACGGCCGCAGTAGGAACAATAGACCCCAAATGGGGCTATTCACACGACCGATTTTTTGATGGCCCAGTAAAACCGGGCCGTCAAAAAATGGGACATGTCCTATTTTCGGCCGTTCTCCCGGCCGCCCAGCTCCCATAGAAGTCTATGGGGCTGGGTAATACACGGCCATCACTTGAATGTGTTCCGAGTGACGGCCGTGTCTTCCGTCACTCTCTCCTCCTCCTCCTTACAGCGCAGAGTGCATGTGAGGAGGAGTTTTTTCCATTTGGACCTTGGACGAAGCGCTGTATGCAGGTGGGATGTGTAGCGCTATATAATGGGGGGGCTGTATACAGGGGTACTGTGTGGCAGGGCTGGGTTGTGCATCACTCCAGCAGGTGGAAGGGGGCGCTGCGCTGGCTCCCTCCTCCTGCTTGTTTTCAGAAGCGCCCAGGCCTGGCGACTCAGCAACCACCTTTCCACCTGGGCTTCCATACCGCTGTAGCAGCAATAGTGGCTGCTAGCGGCGACACCGGGCATGAGGGCGCACGCTCCCCATGACCAGTGGCGCCGCTAGCAGCTGCTCTGGCTGCTACAGCGTTAGCGATGCCACTATAGCAGAGCAGGGAGGTATCTCCCTGCTCTGTTGCGCCACTGTAGCTACCTGAAGGTGCAGAATCCCCATGTGGCCGAGGATATCGCTCCTGGACGGAGACCTTGATGTCTCTGTCCATATATGGACAGTGACATCAGGGGCAACTCCTGAAGCGGAGTCCCCGGCCACTCTGTGACCGGGGATTCCACTCCAGGAGAAGCTAGCAATGTCAGTGTCCAGGGGCTTCTCCTGGAGTGGAATCCCCAGCCACAGGTCGTCAACACTGTGGACGGGGATTCCACTTCAGGAGTTGCCCCTGATGTCACTGTCCATACATGTACAGTGACATCAAGCGCTCCGTCCAGGAGCAGAATCTCCGGCCACACGGGGATTCCGCTCCTTCAGGGAGCTACAGTGTTGCGATCTACAGGAGAGGGGGATGCTATCTACAAGAGGGCTGTGTGCCACTATATATAGGAGTGTGGTGTGGCAGGGACTGTGTAGTCAGTAGAAAAAAGATGTGGTTATTCAAAACCATACCTAAACATACCCAAAATTGCAATATAATATAGCACGGTGCCATTCCTGATAAAGAATATTGAAAAAGAAAAAGAAAAAAATGATCCAGGAATATAACTAGGCACTCTTGGGTTGGATAAAATTTAACAGAATATTTTATTTATGAATCCAGATAATACCGGCAGTATAAATTTATACAACAACAGTTTAAAACATTTTTCTCCTGGCCAGGAAAAGAGACATGTAATAGCACCTCTATGCTTCTATAATATCACCTCATAAGTATGTATGTAAACATCATATATGCACGGAACAAATTTGAAGAGATAACAATTTTCAAAGCAAAAACGCTGGGTTATGTTCACACTTGCGATTTTCAACCATATATGCTGTTTTTGTCACAAAGTGGCCAGAGTTCCTATGTAGAGTGGTTGGTAATGCTGTTTTGAAGACATTCTTTTTATAAGAAGTATAAACCTCAGAATAGGAAGACAGTCCCATATGTTAAGGGGATATAATTTGCAGCATATCTTTTTCCCTCCTAGGCGGATCCTGATTTTTATATAAATCTTATGGTGATAGAGAGTCCTTTCATAGACCTGTTAAGGTCAATATGTAACATATAAATCTTATGGTGATAGGTGGTCTTTTCACAGACCTTTAGGGTCAATATATAGCCCTTAATCTTGAGCTTTAGAGGTTTTACCTTAAATAGCCAGCGAATGCCAGGAATCCTTGCATGAAAGCAGTCGGTCCAATAGATGGAAGGTCAAGATCTTCACAAAAGGCAAAATTTACCTGTATGGCCATACATTTCATTTAAGCCTCCAAATCTCCATCATCATATCAATTGAGACTTTTTTCCTCGGTCTCCACGGGCATTTGCCACTGCACTCCGAGAGACACGGGCCCGGCAAGGCAGGATCACACGCTGGCAGCCAGGTAAGTTTAAAATTCTATCGTATGTCTCCTTCCACGTGGTATCTCCAACACTGGACAGGAATTCACAGGGCAGAGTGTAGACGTCACTAACCGCCCTGTCTGATTGAGACAGCTGACGCGTTTCATCCAATACAGGATTTCTTCAGAGCCGTTTGACAGATACTGCCAAACATGATACCTTTATAGTATCCCAAAGTTCATTCATTGGTTCCATGGTTGTACAGGTAATCTTCCATGGGGATAATCCAAAAAGCATTATAGGAGTCATATGTAGATCTTTCATAAAGTGCAATGATCAATTTCAATAGAAAATAGAGGTATTTTTTTGGTCAAGTAAACAGTACATTTGTCCATTAGTTTATATATATATATATATAGAGAATGTATCTAGTGTTCTCATAGGGAGGGCAATCAATATTGCATCCCCATACAGTTTTAACAATAATATCAATTGAGTATGAATCCTCCATAAAAATATTGATATTACCTAAGTCTAATTATCAATATTAATTTATCCAAGAACATAATTTAGCCAAAATTGCTATTATTTAAACCTTGTGGCGGAATTATGGAGAAATAAGTTTTTTAACATAAAATCCCTTGCTACGCAGTTTATGTAATTATGCTATATCATAAGTTATATACAAAAAGAAAAATGATCAGCTAAATTGATCAGTATTTCAAAACTGAACAAATAATTTGTTCATTTTGCAGCTATCTTTATATATATATATATGGAATTCATAATGTATTTCAGGGGAAGCAGGGAGAAAGGGCCCATACCCGTTAAGGCATCAGGACCTGAGTCCCCACTTAAACCCAGAAAATGTTAAAAAATAATGATCCATCAATATAGTGGCAGGATCCTATAGGAACACTTTTACCACTAGATCTCGTGATCGTTTTGTTAGATATATATAGCTGTTACTCATGAGAGGAGCCACCAAGGAACCCTAGGGGGGGCAGGGAGAGGGATCATATGCCCAAGGGATGCCCGGAGGGCACTAGGTCCCTAGTCCCCACCACCCACAGCGGACCTATAAGCAACCCCTCCCACTGCAAAGGATTGCAAGGAGTGGATAGTATATTATTTTATTACATTCACCCAATTGATTGAATATTTTATATTGAGAGAACACCATTCACATTCATTCTACAAAGAACAGATCCCATTATGTAAACAAAATGGGACATCCAGACCAGAGGCACACCGTTGACATTAATGTCCGATTCCAAGGAAGAGTTTTTTATATATAAAGTCACCTACGAGCTTCAAATTTGATTTTAATATGGAGCTCTCAGAAGAATACATATATATATTTATATTATTTGCTAATGCTATGTAGCTCGGAAAATACAGAAAATCGAAGGGGGAGCACCGTACCACAAAGATAAGACCGCTCAACGTACTTGTACCAAGATCCAAAAGGAGCAACTGGAGACCACTGCGGACGCTGGTAAAGCAGCCATCCCAGTGGAAGTCCATTAGCTCCCAATAGATAGAGTCTCAGAGGAACATATTAAATTTTATTTCATTATTAAGTCCCCTAGGATTCAAAGTTCCCAATGTATAAATCCACATGGTTTCTTTTTGAAGAAGTATTCTGTTAAGATCACCTCCCCTTCTATCTTGAAATAGTTGGTAGATCCCCATGAATTTTAGGCCAGTCGGTGATTGAGCATGATATGTTTTAAAATGTGCAGCTAGGGGATTTGTTATTTCACCTTTAATAATGTCCCGGACATGTTCATTGATACGAATATGTAACTCTCGCTTCGTTTTACCAATGTATTGTTTCCCACATGGGCAGACAATGGAGTAGACGACCATAGTCGAACGACAGTTAATGAAATTAAGGACTTTAAATTCCCTTCTGTGTTCACTATCGAAAAAGGTGTCTGATTTTGACACATACTTACAACATTTGCAAGAGCCGCACATGAACATTCCTTTTGGACGTTTTTGTAGCCAGTTCTCATTCCCTGGGGTTCTTCTCTTAAACTCCGAGCTCACCAGCATATCCCTCAATGTGGGGGCCTTTTTTGGGACCATACTCGGTACATTCCCTACTATTGACTTGATTTTTTTATCCAAAGTCAAATGTGGCCAATTTTTTATCATCAAGTTTCGAAGTATATCCCAATGGGACCCATATCTCGAAATGAATCTAACTCTGTTGTCACTGTCGTCTTTTTTACCTCTCTTGAGGATTTCCTCTCTATTCTGTCTCGAGGCCCTATTATATCCTTTCTTAATCAATTTTTTGGAGTATCCCCTATTTTCAAAACGAGAAGACAGATCTTGTGCTTCACTTTTGAAATCCCCAAAATCAGTACAATTGCGACGAATTCGAAGAAATTCACTTATCGGGATCCCCTTAATTTGAGATGGAAAATGATGGCTACTTGCTGCCAACAGGGTATTACCTGATGTTGGTTTTCGATATGTGGTCGTTTTTAGTCTATTTCCCTCCCTGTGGATATTAAGATCAAGGAAACTAATATGGTCTTCACTATAAGTGAAGGTCAGGAGAATATTTAGCTTATTGACATTTAGATCTCTGATAAAACTTTCCAACAAATCCAATGATCCCCTCCAACATAAGAGAACATCATCCATGTATCTAAGCCAAGCGGAAGCACATTTTCTAAAGAGGGGGTGTGGGTATACTATAAATTCTTCCCACCATCCCAGATGTAAACAGGCATAAGATGGTGCACAAGAGGATCCCATGGCTGTTCCACGGATCTGGCGATAGAATTTGCCATCAAAAGAAAAACAATTATAATTCAAAACAAATTCCAACATTTCAATAATAAATTCATTCTGGTGAGCCCAATCTCCTCCTCTCCTCTCCAGAAAATGTGCAACCGCTTTTAGGCCAACATCATGTGGGATGGAAGTATACAATGACTCCACATCCAGACCTACCAGAATGAAATCCTCCTCTAGGGTCAATTTGTCAATTTTATTTAAAAGATCTCCTGTGTCCAAAACAAATGAGGGGAGTGTACGAACAAAGGGTTTCAATTTTTCATCTATGTATTTCCCAAGGTGATCTGTTGGGCCATCACACCCCGAAATAATAGGTCTACCCGGAGGTGAATTTCTATTTTTATGCACCTTGGGAAGCACATATATAGTAGGCATGCGAGGTTCCCTTACTTCCAGATATTGGAACTCATGTTTGTTAATTAGGCCCTCATCCAATGCAAAAATCAATTTTCTATTTAAAGTTGTCATTATATTATCCGATGGATTGTCATTCAAAAGAGAATATGCATCTGTTTCCAATTGTTTTTTAATTTCACTGACATAGTCCTCCTCTCTGAGGAGGACAACATTTCCACCCTTATCACTTATTCTCCTGGAGTGGAATCCCCAGCCACAGGTCGTCAACACTGTGGACGGGGATTCCACTTCAGGAGTTGCCCCTGATGTCACTGTCCATACATGTACAGTGACATCAAGCGCTCCGTCCAGGAGCAGAATCTCCGGCCACACGGGGATTCCGCTCCTTCAGGGAGCTACAGTGTTGCGATCTACAGGAGAGGGGGATGCTATCTACAAGAGGGCTGTGTGCCACTATATATAGGAGTGTGGTGTGGCAGGGACTGTGTAGTCAGTGTGGAACTATGTACAGTGGGCTGTGTGCCACTATATACAGGGGTGTGGTGTGGTGTGGCAGTGGCTGTGTGGTACTATGTACATTGGGTTGTGTACCACTATATACAGGGGTGTAGTGTGGCAGGGACTGTGTAGTTAGTGTGGTACTATGTACAGTGTGCTGTGTGCCACTATATACAGGGTTGTGGTGTGGCAGGGGCTGTGTGGTACTATGTACAGTGGGTTGTGTGCTACTATATACAGGGGTGTGGTGTTGCAGGGGTTGTGTAGTGTGGTACTATGTACAGTGGGCTGTGTGCCACTATATACAGGGGTGTGGTGTAGCATTACCTACATGGGGCACTGGGGCATTATATACAGAGGGCAGTGTGTGGCATTATATCCAGAGGGCAGTGTCTGGAATTATCTACATGGGCCACTGTGGCTTTATTTAAAGAGGGCTGTGTATGGCATTATCTATATGGAGCACTGTGTCATTATCTACTACACATATCGACTATCGCTAGTGATAAAGTGAGACAGTACCTGCCTGTGTCCCCCCCACCTGACTTACAAACCCTGTTTCCTTTCTACAAATATGCCTCACTACATTGAATTTGAGCGTCTCCTTGCGCTGGTGCAGGATCACATTGCCATATGGGACAGCCGGAGTGATGTCTACCATGATTGGTACCGTAAGGAAGCAGCATGGGCGGAGATTGCCCGAAACATGTACCCGGAGGAGTGCTCAAGAGGACTTAAGGCAAGGGAAGCAGTCGATAAGTACAGCTGTTTCTGCTTGTTGCCCATTTTACTCCTATTGCGGCTGCACTTATTCGGCATGTGGTACATGTTGTCACTACGTTATTTAGCCCTTGACGTTTTTTCTTCACACACCATATTATGTTAAAAAAAAGGTACTAAATGTGTTTTCATCCTTTTTTTTATAGTAAAAGAATTTAAGGCACGGTGGTCAAACACTCGTGACCAGTTCAAGAAAGACTTGCGCTAGCAAGGTGTGACAACTTGGGGTAAGTTAGCTCACGGGATCTCCATCTCCAGGGTAAGATGGTTGGCACACTTAATAATTTTCACTCCAACATAGTGGATTCAGTATGAAACTGGCCACAACCAGCTTTATTGTCTTCACACATGAAAAGCGGTTTATAAAACAGTTAAAATATAAACCCTAGGCCGTCCAGCCTCTAACTAAACATACAGCTTCCCTAGCTATCAGGGTGAGAGGCCTTCTGCCCAGCACCTCACAACAAACATATGTTCTTACCAGAACTTCTGGCTCCCATAGGCTGGCAATACCTGTCTTCCTCAGACTGGGAGCCCCGTGTGAATTGATCACACCGTTCTTAAAGAGGCTCTGTCACCAGATTATAAATGCCTCCTAAATAATGTGATCGGCGCTGTAATGTAGAAAACAGCAGTGTTTTTTATTTTGAAAAACGATCATTTTTGAACAAGTTATGAGCAATTTTAGATTTATGCTAATGAGTTTCATAATAGACAACTGGGCGTGTTTTTACTTTTGACCAACTGGGCGTTATACAGAGGAGTGTATGACCCTGACCAATCAGTGTCATACACTTCTCATTGTTCCAGCCCATTGTTACAGTGTGATTGTGCAGGGAAAGAAGCTGGGCTGGAACAATGAGAAGTGTATGACTCTGATTGGTCACTGATTGGTCAGCGTCATACACTTCTCTGTGCAACGCCCAGTTGGTAAAAAGTAAAAACACGCACAGTTGTCTATTAGGAAACAAAATAGCATAAATCGAATATTGCTCATAACAAAATAAAAACCATTGCTGTTATCTACATTACAGCACCGATCAGATTATGTAGGAGATAGGGCACTTATAATCTGGTGACAGAGCCTCTTTAAAGGAGCAGCTGGCAGCTAATGAGACTCCTAAGGCAGCCCAAAGCAAAAGTGGAACTCCAGTCCAGCAACCCAGACCTTTTTCCAGGTTTCTTGCCTAATAAATAAGGAGAAAGGACATTTTCTCTTGAAACATTGCTTTTAAATATATAATTATGGGCCCAAATCCTGCCCCTTAGTAGCTGCACTGCTACAAAGGAAAGAGTGGGGATGCTCCTTCCAGCAAGTGTCCCTACATGTTCTCACGACAGCTAGAATTTATGCGCCCGGTCATGGATCTGCAGCCGTAAGTAGTTCTATAATTATATTTTGTTGTTAACTTAATTTTAAGTACATTTTGGTTGTTAGCATAGTTCAGGTAGTGGTTTACATTGCGTTATGCTAACACCAAAATTCCTATTTGGTCGATTATCATAGTGTGTGGAGTGCAGGGACATAACTAGGAAACTTTTGACTGGTGCCCCCACTCCCGTGGGTGCCACACCCCCCCCCCCCTTGTAGATAGCGCCTCCCTGTATATTCTGCCACACAGCCCCCTGTAGATAGCGTCATACAGCCCCCTCCCTGTATATAGCCCCTTATAGCCCGCCCTGTAGATAGCGTCATACAACACCCCTGTGGATAGCGCCATACAAGCCCATCCCCTGTATATCGCTCCATACAGCCCCCCTGTAGATAGCTTCATACAGCACCCTCCCTATATATAGCACCATACAGCCCCCCCTGTATATAGCACCATACAGCCTCCCTGTATATAGCACCATACAGCCCCCCTGTAGATAACGCCATACAGCCCCAACCTCCCACACCCAAAAAAAAAAACGGCCTGTAGCCTATGGTTTGTCCCACAAAAGACATGAACCCCCAGCGATAAGGAGACCAAAAGTCCCCCGAACTTCTCCATGAGAAACCTCGGACTACTGCGGTCTGCGTCCGTCAGCTCAATCAAAATGAAAGGAGCGCTGGTCACACATGCGCTCAAGTGCGACCACGCTCCATTCACTTCTACGGAGCTGCCGACACAGACCACAGAAGTCCGAGTTTTCTAATGGAGAAATTCAGGGGACTTTCGGTCCTTCATTCTTCTTAGATGAATACAGAAGCAAAAAGCACGGCGCCACATAGTGCAGGTCAATGGGATAACGGGAGAGCCATAAACATAATCGGTTCTGCTCACCTCGTAAGTACGTGATAAAGGCAAAGAATAATAAGTCCACTTCGTGCTGCTGCCAGGATCCAAAGCCGGTAAACCAGAACGGTTACCGCTAGTCGAGATATGAACAAAAAAGGGGGAAGCAAAAGGGAGGATCCTATAGGGCGCTGCTGCGTGGTTATTGAAAGATGGTCAATGATGGTAAATACGAGAATATATACGTGGATATTTATTTAGAACATTCAGGCTACGCGTTTCGACACTGTACCAGCGTCTTCCTCAGGCCATAAAATATACATACAACGAAGTTATTTATATACTGACAAGAATCAAACAAACAGGAAGGGGATGAAGGTCATACAGGGGAAAGGTCAAAAGGTGAAGATGACGTCATAAGTAATACAGGTATCGGGGGATTATTTTAAATATTGTTAGCGAACAAATTAATAGTTGTACCTAAGGAATACCAAAGTCGGCACCCTGAACAAATTCAGAAAATCAACATTTATAATTTCACATACATATAATTGCAATTACAATTAATTACAGTTCATGCAGTGCGTCCTAAAAAAATTCAATCACAAATTCATTAAAAGAATACGTAACATGTGGGGGCGGGAACATTAATGGATAGTGAAGAAATATATAATTAAAATAAATAGACACAGATGAATATATATAAAAAATGCCAAATATTAATATAATAAATAGTGAACACCAAAGTAACCTAATGGGCAAGGATTTTACTTTGTTCATATGTTGCTCGAAATAAGGAATGGAACCACAAAGGCACTAAAAACGGGTGAACGTACACGCAAGGTGTGATTGATTGCTGAATCCACTTGATGTGCGTTTTCATAGTTGGGACAGTAACACGGGGTTAGTGTATAGATATCTATTGTTGCTTCGAAAAGAGGGTTGTTATATAGGGATATAAATATATGTATATGAATTAAAACTATTTAAAAAAAGAGAACAAAGTATGAAAGGAGCTTCACAGCTTCCATTAGTAATTTGTTTGGATAACACGGAAGTTGTCCGTGTTATCGGGATCAGAGAAATGCGATGTAGATCGGGTTCACATTATTAACATTAACGGTAGTGTTTATCTGTCATAAATAGCAGATAAATAAAAATATTATTAAACAGAAATTGTACATGTATACAGGGAGATAAAACTATTACATATCCCTGACCGTTCTATCTTTGGACAGCGCTTTTGGGCGTCCCTGTTGTCCAGACAACCCCCGTAAGGTAGGATCCCGATAGTACATTAATAGGGAGCACTGTTACTTGGAAGAGGATACAGTATTTAAGGGATGATCTCCTAAGAAAAAGTTGGTGTAACCTATGGATGAAACAAATTCAATGTATGCATAAATATACACATACATATACATGCATACACATGCATGCATATGAAACTACACTCACAAACCAAACTGTTCAGTGATGTGTAGTAGCATTTCAATAGACAAAGTGATTGAAGGAATTACTGGTATTAATATTCCATAAAATTCACTTATGTCATTATACTTACATCATTCGGAAAAAGGAGGGGGGGGGGAGGGATATTGAACGAAACAACCCTATAAATGTTTCTTTGTGTAGACACCAAAGATAACCATCTAGTGAGAATCTGAGATTTATTATGGGTAAACTAATATGGTACATATAAACAAGTTTTGTTCTAAAATAAATTTCTGTACGGATTGGTGCATAATGGGGCATCAATCTAAAGAGGATTCAGAAATGTCATTTAAACCTCGTGGGTTCAATGTCTGTAATTTGAAAATCCAATAATTCTCTCTGTTTTAATTTTTGAAATCTATTGGGGACATCAATTGAGATATGCTCAATGGGGGTAATGTTTAGTGTTTCAAAATGTCCATTGTGAAAGGAGTTGCAATGTCGGGAAAGGCTGTGTTTAAGAAAACCTGTATTGATATTAGATCTATGCTTATTCATTCTTGTACGTAAGCATTGTGTTGTTCTGCCCACATATTGCAGATGGCATGGACATTCTATTAGGTACACTACATACGAACTACCGCAATTAAGAAAAGATTTGATTGTAAAGGTTTCTTTTGTGACTGTAGAAATATAGGTAGTTTGTCTATGGGAGATGGTATTGCAACACAGACATCGCGGATGGCTGCATTTAAATGAGCCAAAAAGAGTAGGGAACATTTTGGGGATTGATGATTTGGATTTTCGCACTCTGCTGGGCGCAAGGATGTTTTTTAATGTTTGTGCTCGTCTAAATGTGATCCTTGGCATATCTGATAGGTCTTTAGCTAAGTGAGGGTCATTTTTTAAAATCTTCCAATGTTTCAATAAAATAGTTCTGATGACCTTATTCTCTTTGTTAAAAGTCGTAATAAAATTAGTGTTACTGTAAGGGGACTCTGTTTTTTTATGGGAGTGATTAATACAAAGTTCTTGAGACAGCTTGGCGGCTTTGCACCGTGCTCCTTTGATTAAATTAACGGGAAAGTTTTTTTCTTTGAATCGTTTTTCTAAGACATTACATTCTTTATTAAAATCAATGTCCTTCGTACAGTTTTTCCTTACCCTTCGGAATTGTCCGAAGGGCACATTTTTAATCCAAGGAGGATAATGTGCACTTCTAAAATCTAAATAACTATTAACGTCAACTGACTTAAAATGTGTTCTAGTGTTAAAAAGTTTATTGGTTAGATCATAATTGATTGTCAAGTCTAAAAAGTCAATTGATGCTACGGAAAAAGTGTGCGTGAAGGATAATCCAAAATTATTGTCGTTTAAGATCTCCATGAATTTAAGAGCCTCTCTTTCTTCTCCTTTCCAAATAAAAAGGAGATCATCGATATAACGTTTATACAATAAAATGTTTTCTTTAAAAGGATGATCACCATAAATATATAATTCTTCGAAAGCTCCCATGTATAAATTTGCATAAGATGGTGCAAACCGAGTGCCCATGGCACAACCCTTAATTTGATTATAAAAACTGTTCCCAAAGGTAAAAAGATTATGTGTAAGGATAAAATTGATACAATTACTTAAAAAAGTAGCCTGCATTGTTGGAATAAAAATACTGGTTGATAAAACAGAATTGATTACTTCTAAACCTTTATCGTGTGGGATATTACTATACAAGGAATTCACATCGGCTGATAGGAAATGTATTGGGGATGTGCAATGATCAATTTTCAAATTAAATAATTCTCTTATCAGTTGATCTGAGTCTTTCAACTACGAAGGTAGATTGAGTACGTAGGGTTGTAAGTGTAAGTCTACGAAGTGGGAGAGATTACTTGTTAATGAACCGATTCCGGAAATGATGGGGCGTCCAGGGGGATTAGTAGGAGATTTATGAATTTTCGGGAGATGGTATATAAACGGCATGTTTGGAAAGGGAACGTGTAAAAATCGTTTCTCTCTTTTTGTAAGTAACCCATCTCTATCAGCTTTGTCTATCAGACTTTTATATTCTTGTATATACAATGGTAGTGGGTTAATAGATAATTTATGATAAAAAGAGTTATCAGTAAGAATGAGTGAAGTTTCGCTTAAATATTTATTCTTATCCTGAATCACAATACCGCCCCCTTTGTCAGCGGGGCGGATTATGATATCTCCATTGTTACTTAATGATTTTATAGCCCTTCTCTCATATCGTGTGAGGTTGTCTGAGGGAATATATGGTTTGTCAAGTGTTCTAAAATCGTTACCTACCAGAGTGGAAAAGGTGTCTATAAAAGAACCTTGGTGATGTAGTGGGTAAAATTCAGATTTAGGGCGAACATCTACCGGAACAAAGGCAGGAGTATTATCAGTCGTATTAGGATCAATAGTAAGGGACAGTACTGAATGGGACTTTAAAATTGAAAAATGTCTCATTAATGTTAGTTTCCTAGTGAATCTATTCAAGTCCATGAATAATTCGAAAGGGTCTGCTGATGCTGTAGGGCAAAATGAGAGGCCTTTATTCAAAAGACTTTCCTCATGTATATTCAAATTGTATGATGACAAATTGAATATTTTTATAGTTTGGTACAGTTTCTCTTGATATTGAGTGGTACAGATGGGTTTGTGTCGTTTCTTTCCCCCTCTTCGTCCTCTATATCTGTATCGAGTTTCCTTTTGGTTGAGATTCGTTGTATTTTCGGAAAAAAGTGGGTGATTGATTGTGCTTTGGGGCTTATAAGGTAAGGAATCAGAAGTTCCTGGCTGGTCACTATAGGAGTTAGAGGTGACATGTTCAGCTGGGAGGGGAGCCCTAAAAAAGAAACCGTAGAATGGGTGATATCCGAAGAGGAGGTCGGATAGTCCAATTTAGGGTATGTAGTTGTACAACTTTGTTCTTCATAATGAGAGAAGATTTGGCTATTGAAAGAGTTATGAAATAGTGAATCTTTCACTGGTAAAGATTTGGACGGAGGTGTAACTGAAAGAGAAGAGATGTCATGCGTAGACAGCTGTAATAAAGACATTGAGTTTTCTTCGATTGAGTCACTAAATGGTGAAGTGAGTCTATCTATTGTAGGATTCACTTCCATTACATCTGACGATAGTTGTAAACGAAGGAGGTGGTTTTCTAACTCAGACGATTTGAAAGCATTCATTGGTATGATGCGATTCAAATGGGGTCTGAGCGATACAATTATTGGTTCAGTATTGGAACTTGGGGGAGGATTGGAACTCCTATGATCAGAAGTGGGTTTGATCAACAGTGTGGTGATCGGAACCCTTTCCGTAGCAATGTCATGAAAAGTATTGGTTGTCACTTCTTTATTAGTGATAATAGGAGCAGGTCTGTGTTTGGAGCGTAGCCTGAATGTTCTAAATAAATATCCACGTATATATTCTCGTATTTACCATCATTGACCATCTTTCAATAACCACGCAGCAGCGCCCTATAGGATCCTCCCTTTTGCTTCCCCCTTTTTTGTTCATATCATTCTTCTTAGCGCTGGGGGTCCCAGCGATCACACATGCATCCCCTATCCTGTGGATAGGGGATACATGTGTTTTGTAGGAACAACCCCATTAATGGCAGATCGGGGAGATACCTCCCTGCTCTGCGGTAGTGTTCAGTGGAGTCGCACTATAGTAGCCATAGCGGCTGCTGGTGGAGCCTCCGGCCATGGGGGGGCTGTGCCGGCGGGCTGCTACAGCGAGAGTTACGCCACTGGTGGAGGGGTTTACAGCTTAGTGCTGGTTGAAATGTCTGATATATGTCTACAATTTTGAACATATTTAGATCTGTAACATTTTCTTTATTTCTTTTATAACTAATAAAAGATGAACAGATGATCTCATGGATTAGCCTGAAGTGGGTCAATCCGAAGTGGAAAAGGCTCCTGATTCTGATGTTCCCAATATAGAGCAGAGTGAGGATGTCAGGGAGGTCTGTGGAACATCAGAGACAGGAGCAAGGCTGGGAACCTCATCAACTGTGACAGAATGTCTCAGGAGGGGGTCAAAACATAGACCTCGCCAGCCTACCCCTGATCCCCCAGCAATGAAGGCACTTATAGATGCCACAGTGCTGGAGCATCTAAACAGTGTGTCCAAAGAGTGTGAAGAAGAACTATTTTTTTAAATCCTTGGCGCCACTTGTGAGGCAGATCGCGCTGGAGGGGTGCAACAAACTAAAAGCAGCAATGGTATCTTTAATTGATTCTTTTACACCACCTAATAACCCTGTCCCCATTGTGAGGCCTGTAGCAATCTGTCGGATTAATCCGTATTTGGCACAGCACCAGCAGCAGCGCCTGCCCATTGGGACTCCTCCCAAAGTTTGTTTAGCCAGGACCGCTTCATGCAAGCTTCTACACCTGTCCATCTCGGCTATGCAGCAGGCCATTCTTATGGCCAGCATGTCCCTGTTAATTACAGTGGACATTTCAGTGGACCTTCAACTGGCCATTCTTTTAGTGCAACCTCCACCATGCCGGCATTTACTATGGCGGGGCCATCGTCTGCCCCTGTATTCACACAAGTTAGGCCATCATCCAGCTCATCCAGCACTTTCATAAACCTTTTGAGCCAGGACACGAATGCTGGGGGTCCCTCACTATAATGTTAAATTAGATTTCTTTTTTTATACTTCTATATTGCGCCATGTTGGCGCTTTTGCACTTTAATTTTTGTTAATGCGTTTAATAGAAAAAATGTTACCTAATGTTATCTAACGTAAATTTTGTCAGTGTTTTTGAACTTATAGTTGCATGAGAGTGTGAGGTTATTTTCTTCACACAGAGGGATTTGGAGAACATACTCTCAAAATTACTCTGTGTCGAGATAACCTAGTAGTAGCAAGCCACTCATAACATGTTTGAATTTAGAGAATTTTTTTTTGTAATAATCTTCTTTTATTTGTGTAGGATTTATAGCCAGAAGGACTCCTCAAAATCCTTCACAAATACAATTGTAGAAATATAAATAGTTATTTATGGTTACACAGAAGTTTAGACAGAGGATTTTGAGGCAATCCTCTGGCTGAACATCCTGCAAATTCCTGTGTGTGACCATAAAAGTATGTGGCTATGGAATAGTTGACAGACTTTGGGACACACAGTTTAGTCGTTAAGTAAACGCACACAGACACTTTACCAATTTTATTTTTATGCACACAATTCTGAAATGAGGTATTGGTTTATCTTTGCCCAAATTTTAGATATTATGTCAATAAATAAAAAATATTAATCAAAATGTAATCCACTATGGAGTTTAATTCTAATATTGATTAAATATGAAAATAAAATAAAAAAATTTGGGCAAAAATAATTAATCTCACAAGCCCACGTCAAGGGTCCCCATTGTCTTGTGAGTCCCTAAACTAGCTAACAACATTAAATAAAACGAAATAACTTACTAAAAATAAAGCAGAAAAGGTAATGCCCCAAACATTACACGACCGAATCAGATGTCTTCTTACTGCCAGGGAACAGAACCCCCCGGGGTCAAGAAATCGGCATACAAGTCCCGAATTGCCAGGCCAGATGATCCTGGTCTTCCATGAAGTGTGTGGTCGAAAGGTACATTAGAAGGGGAAACTGATGCTCCACGTCTATGCCAAAGGTGGCATTGTGAATGCGGACGAAGTTGTGGAGCATGGCACAGGCTTGGATAATCCAGTCCACATTCTCTGGATTCATCTGAATAGGAGAAAGAAACACCCTCCACTTGTTGGCAAGGATCCCAAAAGCGCATTCCACATACCGACGGGCCCTGGTGAGACGGTAATTGACGATACGGCTCCGGGTGTCCAATCCTCGTCTGGGAAAAGGACGCATCACATGCAGTGAAAGTCCAAATCCCTCATCTGCCACAATGACAAGTAGGGACAACTGGTTGTTAAGAAGCCACTGACCCATTCTGGAAGCCCTGAACACGCCAGCCTCCGCAGTGGTCCCATAGGCTCCAATATCCACAATCACAAACCGGTAATTGCTGTCAGCCAAGGCCAACAACACCACCGAGAAAAACTGCTTATAATTGTAGAAACGGGAGCCAGGGTTCGATGGTTTCTTAACACGGATGTATTTTCCATCAGGCGCCCCTATACAGTTAGGAAACTGCCCAGATTCCTGAAACCATCAGCAATCTGTAGCCAGACTTCTTGGGTGGGTGCAGGCATCACAATGTCCTTGAGGGTAATCCAGATGAGCCGGCAGGTGGAACGAATGATCCCTGTGATGGTGGAAATCCCCAAAAAGAATTCAAAGTGCAGGGAAGCAAAAGTGTTGCTGGTTGCAAGGAATCTGTTGGAAAAACCAAAATAGTACCTGTATATAATCCATTACAAAATACTGTGTGCTCTATGGGGGCACTTGGGGGACATTATAGAGTGTGTGAGGCACTAAAGGAGCCATTACACTGCGTGGTGTGCACTAAAGGGGACAATATACTGTGTGGGGGGCACATTATACTGTGAGGGGCAGTAAAGGTAGCATTATAGTGTGTGTGAGGCACTAAAGGGGCATTATGCTGTGGGGAACATTATATTGTGTGGTGGCACTAACCGAGGCATTATGTGGGGCTTACTAAAGGAGACATTATAAAGTGGAGGGGGAAATAAGGGGCATTATTTACTGCAAGAATAGTGTTATTTACTTACCTCAAAGTCACGATGAGCTGTTCTTCTGCAGAAATAGAACGCCTCATGTTGATCTCCTGGTGGGTGAGACCAGCCCGCAGCAACTCCAGCAGCCTGTCAAATGTAGGGATGGACCGGAATGCATCAAATTTCTCCGGGTGCTGTCGCAGGTCCTGGTAAAGAGTGTGGAAGTGTCCCTTCTAGGAATGCTGAGATACAATGGGGTGAACCTAGTACCGCCGACGCTTCCACCTCGGTTCTTGGGTCAACATTTCCGATTGCTGTCCAAAGCTGCAGCACACGGTTCAAAGGTTGGGAGGACATGTTAGCAACTCCAAAATAGCAGAGAAAAAGCCAGAAACCAATGCAAGGAAGCTGAGGGATCAGACAAAGCTCTCTATACCCTGAAAGCAAGAGAAAATGGTGACTGGCAATGATGTGACCTTCCTGGGTGTGTTTTTAGTGGGTTGTTTTAAAACGGACAGGGGACAAAACGGATGCAAAACGTGTCAATATCGGCCGTTAAAAACGGAAACATGGCCCGGAACGGATGCAAAACGTCCGGCACTCAGACCCTGTCGTGTGAATAGAGCTTTAGAAGGGAAGGCGCACCATTTGGCTTTTGGAGCAAAGATTTTGCTGGATTAGTTTCTTGGCACCATGTCGCATTTGCAAAGCCCATGAGACTAGTACAGTAAAAACTCTCCAAAAGTGACTCCATTTAGGAAACTACGCGCCTTGAGGAATTCATCTAGGGGTGTAGTGAGCATTTTGACCCCACAAGTGTTTCATAGTTTTATATCAAGCCGTAATAGAGCAAGTATAGCAAGAGGACGTGCGGTCCAGGTTTTCTTTTTCACCGTGGATATATACATAGTTTTTTTTTCTGGTACCAACACTCCACCCTCATTTGGCCCAGGTGTTGTTATTTGCAGGAAAGTGCATAAAAAATCTCCCTACCTAATTGTTCCCAGTTGGCCCTCTGAGACTTCAAGGAGAGGTGAGCTTTTTCCAGCTGTTCATTGTTTTTGTAGTAATGTGTGGTAATCTTTTGTTGCTGTGGTGCTGTATCTGTGGCGGGACGTGGTCCAGAGCCAAGGAGGCTTAGACTGGCATCATGGTTGCTGTTGGTCTCCTGGGCTGCTCCCTCTTCAGGTACTGTGTTGCAATGGCATTGGTTGCCATTGGATACCGCACTTGGTAGAGTAGAGACTCACTTGAAAGAGGTCACCGTGAAGTGGCAAGTGGGCTTATACAGTTTGATCAAAATGTTTACTATTAAACTCATGTTCGTACATTTTATTTTGCTGAGCCACAATAGATAAAATATAGCAAGTGGATGTGCGGTCCTGGTTTTTTTTCTCCCCGTGGATATGTTTCATAGTTTTTATTAGAATTGGGCAGTGAAAATGAAACAATTTTTTTTTTTTAATAAGATGTAGTTTTAGCTCAATTTTTCATTTACTCCACAAATAAAGGAAAAAAAAAAAAAACCCAATATTTGTAAAGCAACTTCTCTGTGGTCATAAACTGCAGTTTGGGCACACTACAGAGCTCAGAATAGAAAGAGCGCCATTTGACATTTGGAGAGCAGATTTTGCTGGATTGGTTTCTCGGCACCATGTCGCTTTTGCAAAGCCCCAGTGGGACCAAAACAGTGGAAACTCCCCAAAAGTGACTCCATTTGGGAAACTGCACCCCTTGAGGATTTCATCTAGGGGTGTACTAAGCATTTTGACTCCACAGGTGTTTCAGCAAATTTATTAGAATTGAGCAGTGAAAATGAAAATTATTTTTTTTTTCCAATAAGATATAGCTTTAGCACAAAATGTTTCATTATTTCAACAAATAAAAGGATTAAAAAGCACCCCAACATTTGTAGAGCAATTTCTCCCAAGTATGTGGTCATAAACTGCTGTTTGGGCACACGTAGGGATCAGAAGGAATGGAGCGCCATTTGGCTTTTGGAGTGCGGATTTTGCTGAATTTGTTTCTGGGCATACTACATGTATGTTGGATTTGAAAAGCCCCTGTGGGACTAAAACAGTGGAAGTGACCTCATTGTAGGAACTACACCCCTCAAGGTATTCACCTAGCGGTGTAGTGAGCATGTTAACCCCCATGTGTTTTCCAGAAATTAGTATACACTCGATGTTGCAGAGTGAAAAATGGCAATTTTTCAATAGATATGCCAATGTTTGTTGCCCAGCTTGTGCCACCATGAAAAGATAGCTCTCTAATTAATACGTTGAGTTTCCCAGTTTTAGAAACACCCTACATGTGGCCCTAATCTATTTGCCTGGATGATCGACAGGGCTCAGGAGTGAAAGAGTACCATGTAAAATTGAGGCCTAATTTGGTGATTTACAAAGTATTGGTTCCCAATTGCCGAGGCTCTGATGTGAAATAATATAAGAAGCCCCTGAGAAGTGACCCCATTTTGGAAACTACACCACTCAAGGCATGTATTAAGGGGTGTAGTGAGCATTTTGACCCCATAGGTCGTTTCCATAAATGATTGCGCTGCAGATGGTGTAAAGTGAAAATTTAAATTTTTCCCTAGATATGCCATTTCAGTAGCAAATATGTTGTACCCAGCTTGTGCCACTAGAGACACACACCCCAAAAATTGTTAAAAAGGTTCTCCCTGGTTTGGCGATGCCATATATGTGGTAGTAAATTGCTATTTGAGCACACTGTAGGGCTCAGTAGGGTGGGAGTGCCATTGAGATTTCGAAGCGTGGATTTTGGTTGGTAATAGTTTTGTTTGGTGTTTTACTGGTATTTTAGTTTATAATGTAGGGGCATATGTAAACTGGGCAGAGTACATCAGGGGCATAGTCACGTGGTGTAATAATGGCATAAAAAAATTAAAAATAAATAATCCATAGTTATGTGTTATACTGTGAAGCAATCCTTTATGCACAGGCCAGTGTCGCACTGATAAATGGTGTCGTTTCTTATCCCCCTTTTGTTACCTACTCTGCGCCTTTGCAGTTTGGGGAATTTTGCTTGGATAACATTTCCTGGTAGAATATGGGCGCCCTCGCTTTCAGCAGAAGCGTTTGGGCCCTGACTTCTTCTATCCTAGTTTTCATATACTTAGTGGTATGAGGGTTGTAGTTTTTATTGGTACCATTTTGGGGGTACATGCAGCCTTTTGAGCACTTTTTAGCCTTTTTATTTGTGAGGCAAGGTGACCAAAAAACAGCAATTCTGGCATAGGTTTTTAGTTCTTCTTTATATATATATTGTTGGAGTGGTTAGAGATGGGTCCATCCACACAGTCCTGGTCTTGGGCTGTCTAGCTATTAATCAGGGGTCAGGTGTGATAGCCCTTTAAAAAGGCTGCAGTTCAGTCACACTCTCTCTCAGCCTTGGGAGAGGAGCTTGTGAGCGTAAACCGACTGCATTCATAACAGGTTGTATGGTCTGCATGGTTTATGGTGCCAGGCATTAGGCCTGCTCTGTGTTAGTTAGGATACCTGACTGTATAGTTAGTGCCGGACAGGCATAGAGTTTTCTTTTTATTCATGTACAACCTGTAAATAAAACTGGCTGAGGCCAGTAGTACCACATCTTTGCTGTGCGGACTGAAATTTACTGGCGTGTTTGATACCGAGTGCCGGTCTACCCCAGGAGACGACTGTCCCGCTACCTAATTCCCTTACAATTTGGTGGAGGAAGTTTTAGGCACTGTGGAAAAAAAAAACACCTTAAAGAGCCAGAGTCCCTTATATATTTCATTTTTCCAAAGACTGATATTCTGCACCTTAGAAGATGGAGGAGATGCTTAAAGCGATGCTGCATGCTGTGGCAACACAACAGGAGGCTACAGGGCACAACAGGAGGCTACCAGGGTGCAGCAGATGGCTCTGGATGAAACAAACCGCAGACTGACTGCCCAACTGGAGGCTAAAGAGGCAGAACAAAGAAAAGACTGAGATACTTTAAAAGGTGTTGTGCAGCAACTAACTAGTGTGGTTGAAAGGGTTCCAGGTGTAGCAGGTGCTAGTTCTACAGCAATAAGAGCTAGCCATTTTTTGCAATAACGGCAGCAGATGACGTGGAAGCCTACTTAACAAAATTTGAATGAACCGCTGAACGAGAGGGTTGGCCAAAGGAACAGTCGGCAGGACTTGTGGCACCGTTCCTTTCAGGGGAACTGCAGAAGGCATACTTTGACTTGGATAACCAGGATGCCATAAACTATGACAAGCTGAAAAAGGAAATTTTAACCAGACTGGGAGTTACAGTTTCCGTCCGCGCACAGCGTGTGCACAACTGGGCCTACCAAATGAACAAACCTCCACGCTCTCAAATGCACGACCTCATCCACCTTACCAAGAAGTGGTTGCGGCCGGAGATCCTGACAGGTCCACAGATGGTGGAACGGGTGGTAATGGATCAATACTAAAGGTCCCTGCCTGTTACCTTACGCAAGTGGGTAAGCCATGGGGATCCCAAAAATGCTGACCAGCTAGTAGAGATGGTGGAGAGGTACACAGCAGCCGAGGAGCTGATGAATCTGCCACAGCGCACCCTGGCCCCACAGCGGAAAACTACAGGATTGCCTGGTAAGACTGTTCTAATGGAAAAGGGGGCTGGCAGATCTGATAGAATTGTGCCTACTTCTGGAGAGACTGAAGGGTCTAGAGACTGGCAAACTGTGCCAGGGAGGTCTGTGGCTTATAAGCGACTCAGTCTTAATAAGATGCTTGAGATGTCATATGCCAGGTCATGTGATTGCTAATTGCCCAATGACTGATGAACCTATGCAATGTGATGCTGCATATATAAACCGTCGTTTTATCTTTGTATGCTCGGCCAGCATGTACATATGAATTTGTGCACAAGGGACAGCAGGGATTCAAAGAACGGGCGCGGGATATGTATCGGTAGGGCCTGTAGGAGATACAAAATGTTAATTTTAAAAATCGCACACCTACCAAACCAGGTGAAAGTGCCCGACGTCCAAGAGTCCAGGTCCGCCTTTATACGTTGAAGAAGTGAGGGAAAGTTCACCGCATAAAGGCGAGATAGATCACTGGGAAGTCGGACTCCCAGGTATTTAAGTGAATCCCTTGCCCACTTGAACGAGAAGGACTCCGACAAGTCAGTAACTAGAGTCTGTGGTAACGAGATGCTCAGAGCCTCTGACTTTTGGTAGTTTATTTTGAAGTTGGATAATCTCGAGTATCTACTCAACTCCGCCATCAGGTTGGGCAAGGAAATTCTAGGGGCCGTGAGGAAGAAGAGTAAATCGTCCACGTAGGTGGCAACCTTCTGGGATCTGCCTCCCAGGTCCAAGCCCGTAATATCCGGGTTGGAGCGGATATGACACAACAAGGGTTCCAGGCATAAAATAAAGATCAGTGGAGATAAGGGGCAGCCTTGTCGTGTACCGTTAGTGATCCTAAATGAGGATGAGAGGTGCCCATTGACCTTAACCTGGGCTGACGGGGAGGAGTAGCGACCGGAGATCCAGGACATCGTATGAGTCCCTATTCCTATATGTCGTAAAGTGGCCAACATAAAGTCCCAGCTGACCCTGTCGAAGGCCTTTTCCGCGTCTGTTGACAAAAAAACAAGTGGGGAGTGACGAAACTGCCGTCTGGTACATTAAATTAATAGCCCGCGTGGTGTTATCTCTCGCTTCCCGTAAGGGCATAAAACCCACTTGGTCGGTATGTATCACATTATGGAGGAGCGGAGACAACCGATATGCCAGAATCTTCGCAAAGAGTTTCAAATCTGCATCCAGTAAAGAAATAGGACGATAACTCTGGCATAGGGATGGGTCCTTCCCCTCTTTGGGTATGACCGTGATGTGCGCCCTCAACGTATCCCCAGGGATGGAGCCCCCCTCGGTGAGTGAATTAAAGGCCCGGATGAAATGGGGTGTAAGCACGTCCGAGTAGGTCTTGTAGTATGGCAGGGACAGGCCGTCCGGTCCCGGGGCCTTCAGTGCCCATGACAACTCCTCTCGGGAGATGGGGGCCTCTAAGACCGCAATATCGTCTAGTGGGATGGATTTCATCCCGGAGGATCGAAGATACTGCTCGATCCTCTCCAGCTGGCTACCGCCGTCCTGTGAGGAGGGTGCCTTTGGGAGGTTATAGAGAGAGTGATAATAAGCACGGAAGGTCTCTGAAATGTCGTGTGGGAGTTACAGTCGTTTATTATGTGTGCCTAGGATGTGTGGGACGTATGTACGCGAGCGGGTTTTCCGGAGGGCACGGGCCAAGGTCCTACTGGGTTTATTACTGAATTCGTAAAAGTGCTGTCTACATTTAACTAGGGTGGTGTAATGATAGGGGTAGGGAAACGGACAAGTGAGCCCTAATCTACCCGCCACTCTGTCCCTGCCTACTTGCAACGACCCGCCCTAGGCGACGGGGTACAACTGGGCGGCGGCCCCTACGCTCATTAAGTGCACGAGACAAACAGACAAGGGTACACAAAGCTAAGGGAAATGGGGCAGTTGCCCACGGCAACACCGTGAGCAACAAGAGTGGTGAACGAGCCGAGTCAAACCAGGAGTGCACGAGGTACCAAACGCAGAGCAGGAGAGTAGTCAGTTAGCCAGGTTCAGTATGGAGCAGGATCAAATAGTCAGAAGCTGTAGCTGGGCCAGGAAACCACACGGGAAGAATCACAAGCAAGGAGGAACAGGAAAGGCAGGTACAAATAGACAGAGGGCGGGAGCTAGCTGAGCCTGGCCAGGCTTCGATAGGCTCTCCCACTCCCAAGCCCGCCAGCCTGAGTGGTGGAAGCTGGAGTCAGTCTCAGAGACACAGACTCAGGTGAAAACCGATTACCCATGGAAGCCAACCCCGAAGCCGTGCCTGGCAGATCCTTTACAGGTGGCCTTTGCCTTGGCATGACAGAGTGAACGTACCTGCTCCCTCAATTGTCCCAGTTCTGCCCCTAATACCCGGTCCTGCGATACCTTATGAGACTGTTCCAGTCCATGTATTCGGGACAGTAGGTCTCTAAGGTGAGCTGTCTGCTCCTTCTTAAGTTTGGCTCCAATTCGTATAAGGGACCCGCGCACCACACATTTGTGCGCCTCCCATATACAAAAAGGATCTATCCCCGGTGAGGTGGTTTTTGTCAAAGTACTCCAGCAGGTCCCTGCGTACATCGGAGACCACTGTCGAGTCCTGCAGGAGCGACTCGTTCAGTCTCCACTGCCAAGAATGAGGGTGGGCCGTTGGACGAGCTAAGGTGAGAGTAATAAGGGCATGATCAGATATCGTTATGTCATCTATTGAGGATGATGTAAGGCTAGGGAGACATGCTTGACACAGGAAAAAGTAATCTAACCTAGAGTAGGAATTGTGTGGTGCCGAGTAGTACGTGTAATCCTTGACTGAGGGATGCAAAACCCGCCACGCGTCAACAAGTTGGTGTTCATGCAGCAATCGCCGTATACGACGATGCGCTGCCCTGGGTAGAGAGGAGTGCCCTCGCGAGGTGTCTAAGACGGGGTCTAGGGTGAGATTTAAATCCCCCCCCCAGTATTAGGGTGCCTTCCAGAAAGCCATCCAGCGCCCTCAACACTCTGTCCAAGTAGGCCACCTGACCAGAGTTAGGGAGATAGTATGAGGCCAGTGTGTACAGTGCATTATCTAACTTACCTTTCACGAAAAGGTACCGTCCCGCTTCATCTGTGCAGGTGTCCACGTGTTCCCAATGAAGGGAACGGGAGACCAGGATGGAAACTCCCTTGGTCTTGGAGTCAGGTGATGCACTATGATACCCATCGGGGTAGTTAGCGTCTGTGAGCTTTGGGTTGCAGTCTGCCCGGAAGTGAGTTTCCTGCAGAAAGGCCACGTGTGCTTTTCTTTTCCACAGAAGACAGAGAATGGAGGACCTCTTTTCCGGAACATTCAAACCCTGCGCATTTAGGGAGACAACGGTAATGTCAGACATGGTAGTGGAGGTTTTAGGGATGGACAGAGGGTGAAGGAGAGGGAGAAGAGAATAAGAAAAAGAGAAAGAAGAAAAAGAACGAGCTCCTACACAGGAGCGGCAGAACCGAATATATCAAAAGCAAGCTCTCTAAAGTCGGAGCACAATACCTCTCCACTACTCAACGTGAGCTGTGTCGCCCGCAGAAGGCCTTCAAACACGACACAGCTACACGGAACCCTAATAGGGAACGAGGAAAGAAAGTAGTGCAGTAACAGCGTGTCAGCAATTCAAGTGTCAACTAGGTATTTCAATTAAACTGAAGTGCATTGAAGCCCCGTACTCACCCTATCAACAGTTAACAATTCCAGAACCCACCTTCCCCTACTTGATGACACAGATTAGGCAGGTAAAACAGAACAGTTAAAACATCCCCCAACAGGTGAGAACCTTGCCTCCCCCAGACCCGCAGTAGTTCAACTGGCAATATGGCAGTACCAGCAATGTGTTCTTGACTGTCCTCCAAGAACCCTATAGGGAAAAAAAAGGTGAGAAGTAGTACAGGAAAAAGTCCACATAAAAGTGCCGAAGAACCTTCAGTCCCTCCGCGGTGAACGTCGT
Source organism: Rhinoderma darwinii (assembly GCF_050947455.1). Taxonomy (NCBI): domain Eukaryota; kingdom Metazoa; phylum Chordata; class Amphibia; order Anura; family Rhinodermatidae; genus Rhinoderma; species Rhinoderma darwinii. The sequence continues at coordinate 62,642,705 of NC_134694.1, read as the reverse complement.
CCAGGAGGATGAGGGTCAACGGGCCCTGACCCACGGTCTCTGCGTGGAAGTCGACGCTCCGAGAGTCGGCGTTCGGGTGGCTCCGTTCCTGGTTGGATCGGAAGATGGGACACATAATCCGGATACGGGCCTCCTCTGGGAGCGAATGGTGCCGGCGGGTCGGTCCAGTCTGGTAACCGCACCGGTAGGATCTCCAAGAACCGGAATGCCTCCTCCAGGTCATCCGGGGCGCGGACCGCAAATGACATTCCCTGCTTGCGGAGGATGATGTGGAAGGGGTGTCCCCACCTGAATGTTGCGCCTGCTGCCCTTGTCGCTTCCAATAACGGGCGGACAATTCTGCGCATGGAGAGTGTCAATCTGGATACATCTGGCAGGACTGTGATGTCGGTACTGTTGTAAGGGACAGCCCCCTTTTCCCAGGCTCTTCGGGCAATCTCCTCTTTCTGCTTGTAGAAATGCACTCTACATATAACATCCCTGGGTCGGTTGCCGTCTCCATTCCGGGGGCCCGCCAGTCTGTGAACTCTGTCCATCTCTATGGGCATATCCCGCGGGCGCTCCAGGAGCTTGTTGAAAATGTGGGTCACTGCATCATAAAGTCCATCGGGGGGTACAGACTCGGACAAACCCCTCAGTTTCAAGTTATTACGCCGCCCCCTATTCTCGACATCATCCAAATGTAGGGAGAGGTCTCGGAGTTGCGTAGCTTGGGTAGCCAAGGACTGGGAGAGGACCGATATGTCCAGGGAAGAGACGGAATGCTGGCGCTCTAATGTGTCTACCCGCGCGGCCAGGGCACGTACATCTTGTGTGACCTCACCAATGGCCCTGTCATGTTTCTCCTCTAGCCGTGCGAGGCGGAGGTCCAAGTCAGTTTTTGTGGGCAATACCCTGACCATCTCCCAAAGTTCTGCCAGGGTCCGTTCCATTGAGAGCCGGGGGCCCAAGGACAGGCCTGCGTGATGATCCCCTGTGTGCACCGGCGGGGCGGGGGAGGGGGTCTCCCGGAAAATGACCGGTAGTCCCTGGCTCTGCTGGCTGTCTGGCACGGTTGCCGGCCTCTGTACGGGTGGTGTTAGTGGCGCCTCATGCACCCATCGGTGCCAAGTTAGGGGCCCCGCGTCCGGGAACAGGCTGGGGCTGGGTATGGAGGAGGGGATTGCCTCTGTCGGGACTGGTGGAGTTGGCCCTGTGATTTCTGCCCCACACTGACCTCTGTCTGCCATCTGCATCTCTCCTCCAGGGCCTCTGGTGCAGGCGCCGGGCTGTAGCTGGCCGGAGGGGGAGGAAGGCGGGGTGTGCCCACGCGACGACGACGGAGGCTGGATGCGGCCTACAGGAGAGGACGAGGAGGACCGCTGTGGAGTGCCTTCCTGCGCAGACCGGAGAAACCGGCCGACAGACGGGATGCCCGAGGTGTCCGGGAGGTGCCGACGATGTTTCCCCCTGGTCATGCTGAGTCAGACGGCTGGTAAGTATGCCCTGTCGGGCGATTTTCGGCGGGGTGAGTCCGGAGCTGCAGTCACACGCGTCCACACACCGCCATGCCTAATCCACGCCCCCTGAGGTGCCATTTGAGCGAATAGCAATGGACCTGGTAGGGCCTATTATAAAATCGTCACGAGGCCACCAGCATATTTTAGTTATTATGGATTATGCTACTCGTTATCTTGAAGCTATACCATTGCGTAATACGTCGTCCAAGACCATCGCTAAAGAGTTGGTGCAGCTGTTCAGTCGAGTGGGAATACCAAAGGAGATCCTTACAGACCAGGGTACCCCTTTTATGTCATGAAGGAATTGTGTAAATTGTTTAAGGTCACACAACTGCGTACATCAGTCTACCACCCACAGACTGATGGATTAGTAGAAAGATTTAATTAACATCGCCTTTAGCATTTTAAGAAAGTTGTGGATAAAGATGGGAAAAACTGGGATTTTCTTCTTCCTTATCTCATGTTTGCAGTACGTGAGGTCCCTCAGTTGTCCACCGGGTATTCTCCATTTGAATTGCTATATGGTCGTCATCCCAGGGGCCTTTTAGATATAGCAAAAGAATCCTGGGAAGGAGAATTCTGGATACAATTTTAAGACCCCATATGCGGTATGCAGCAGCATACCTTGATGACATCATCATCCAAAGTCCAGATTGGGAATCCCATTTACCTAGAGTACAGGCAGTTGTTGATTCCCTTGCCGAGGCGGGATTTACTGCCAATCTAAAAAAATTTACAATTGGATTGGAGGAAGCCAAGTATCTGGGGTATACAATTGGCCGTGGTTTCGTGAAGCCCCAAGTAAATAAGATTGAAGCCATCCAACCCTGTAAACAAAAAGCAAGTTCGTGCTTTCCTGGGGATCACAGGCTACTATAGAAGATTTATACCAAACTTTGCTTCACTGGCAGCCCCTTTGACAGACCTGACTAAAGGGAAAGACTCTGTAAGGGTCAAGTGACACCAGAGGCTGAACAATCATTTCATTCTCTTAAAAACATTTTGTGTGCTCAGCCGGTATTGATTACCACAGATTTTAAAAGAGAATTTATTCTACAAACGGATGCATCTGATGTGGGTCTGGGGGCTGTACTGTCACAGGTACGAAATGGGGAAGAACATCCCATACTATATCCAGGGGCGTAGCTAGGGGGGGCAGGCGGGGCATGTGCCCCGGGCTCAACCCGGTGGTAGGGAAGGGGGGGGGGCGCCGAAGAGCAGCTGATCTCTGCTGATAGGCGCCCCGTATGTGGGACACCTGCAGCAGCTTAGGAAGAGCCAGGACATTACGGCGTTCTGACTGGGGTCTGTGACGGCCAGGGAGTGGACCAGTCCAGTCACCTGAACTCAGGTCAGGGGAAAGGTCCACTCCCGTGTTGCAGCCTTCCAGCTCTGCCTCTACTCTGTGCTCTGCCGAGAAGCAGAGAGGAAGCTCCGCCCACACACAGCCCGTCCTGACCTGTGATGCTGTCAGCAAGGCGACATGGTGAGTGTCTGTGTGTGTAATGTGTGTCTGTGTTTGTATGTGTATATTTTACAGTGTGTGTGTGTGTGTGTGTGTGTGTCTCTGTCTGTCTGTGTCTCTGCATGTGTTTGTCTCTTACATCTACTACATTATCTGTACTCAGAGAGTTATCACTGTGTTATCTGTGGTGTTACATAGGACTGCAGGTAACGTCTGCCTGCCACATTATCTGTACTGTGTAGCAGAGCTGAGATTGTAATTTAGCACAATGTGTAATCTGTGGTGTTACATAGGACTGCATGCAACAGCTACTACATTATCTGTACTGTGTAGCAGAGCTGAGATTGTAATTTAGCACAATGTGTGATCTGTGGTGTTACATAGGACTGCAGGTAACGTCTGCCACATTATCTGTACTGTGTAGCAGAGCTGAGATTGTAATTTAGCACAATGTATCTGTGGTGTTACATAGGACTGCATGCAACAGCTACTACATTATCTGTACTGTGTAGCAGAGCTGAGATTGTAATTTAGCACAATGTGTTATCTGTGGTGTTACATAGGACTGCAGGTAACATGTACCACATTATCTGTACTGTGTAGCAGAGCTGAGATTGTAATTTAGCACAATGTGTTATCTGTGGTGTTACATATGACTGCAGGCAACAGCTACTACATTATCTGTACTGTGTAGCAGAGCTGAGATTGTAATTTAGCACAATGTGTTATTTGTGGTGTTACATAGGACTGCAGGCAACAGCTGGTACATTATCTGTAATAAGAGTTATCACTGTGTTATCTGTGGTGTTACATAGGACTGCAGGTAACACTACTATCTGTATTTAGAGAGTTATCACTGTGTTATCTGTGGTGTTACATAGGACTGCAGGTAACACTACTATCTGTATTTAGAGAGTTATCTCTGTGTTATCTGTGGTGTTACATAGGACTTCAGGTACCATCTACTATATTATCTGTACTCAGAGAATTATCACTGTGTTATCTGTGGTGTTACAAAGGACTGCAGGTAACACTACTACATTATCTGTGCTGTGTACATATGTGCCTGTGTGCGTATATATGGGTCTGTTTGGGAATGTGTCTTTGTGCTTCTATATTTGTGCCTTTGATGTATTTGTATATGTCCCTGTCTGTGTATTTATCTGCCGGTGTGTGTGTATATGTGTTTGTACGTCTATATATTTACCTGTATGTATGTATTCCAGAATGTGTGTATGTATATTTGCATGTATGTCTAAATATCTGTCTTTATGTATGTACAGTATATATGTTCCAGCGTGTCCATATATGTGGTTCATTTTTGGTTTGTGTAGGGGGCGGCAATAGAGAGTCCCGCACAGGGCGCCATCCAAGCTAAGGCCGGCCCTGGCTGTCACCGACCCTAGTCAGAAGAAACTCCACCGCTGCCTGCGCCGCATTACCTCCTCGGCTCATCCGGTAAGTCACACCAGGCAGAGCAGAGAGTGGTAGAGGTAGGCTACCGCTCACCGGTCTGTTCACAGTGTGGCGCTAAGTACAAGGGGGGGGGGGGAGTGTGGTGCTATTTAAAAGGGGGGGGGAATTTGACACTATTTACAAGGGGAGGGAGTGTGGCGCTATTTACATAAGGGGCAGCGGGCTGTGTGTGGCACTATCTACAAGGGGGAAGCGGGCTGTGTGTGGCACTATCTACAAGGGGGGCTCTGTGTGGCACTATCTACAAGGGGGGCTGTGTGGCACTATCTAAAAGGGGGGCTGTGTGTGGCACGATCTACAAGTGGGGCTGTGTGTGGCACTATCTACAAGGAGGGCTGTGAGTGGCGCTATCTACAGGGGGCTGTGTGTGGCCTCTAATTTATTTTCTTAATTTATTTTTATGTTATTTACATTATAGAACTATATCGCTTGTAAAATGTAGAAATGCTTTTATACTCGAGTTACATTAAAAAAATGGTGAATTTTTTTTTACACCTCCTTGATTGGTAGGGAAAGAAAACATGGCGAGGGGGAAGGAGATGTCGGGAAATAAGTTTGGGGGGGGGGGGGGCAATCTGAATCTTTGCCCCGGGTGCAGGAGAACCTAGCTACGCCTCTGCTATATCTGAGTAGGAAGATGAACGACCATGAGAAAAAATATGCTATTGTTGAGAAAGACTGCCTTGCTATTAAATGGGCACTGGAGGCACTCCGCTATTACCTTCTTGGTCGTCACTTTGAATTAATCACAGATCATGCCCCCTTAAGGGGATGTGTGAAAACAAAGATAAAAATAGGAGGGTCACAAGATGGTACTTGGCCTTGCAGGAATATAGATTTACTGTAAAACACAGGCCAGGGACTCAAATGGGAAATGCAGATGCATTGTCCCGAGTTCATTGCTGTGTGACTAGATGTGTTGCAGCCACTAGTCTGAAACAGGGGAGGCAGGAAATGTGACAGACCATGTGGAGAGGTTGTGGATGGAGGTCAATATTTCCCCAAGATTTCTGTCTTCTGCTATCTGAAAACAACCAGGGACTAAATTCAGAAGAGAATGTGGTTCTCCCACTGCAATAGGTTTTATCTAAAACCTGGAAAAGGGCCTGGTTGTTGGAGTGGGGAGAGATGGGTCCATCCACACGGTCTTGGGCTGTCTAGCTATTAATCAGGGTTCAGGTGTGATAGCCCTTTAAAAAGGCTGCAGTTCAGTCACAGTCTCTCTCAGCCTTGGGGGAGGAGCCTGTGAGAGCAAACCGACTGCATTTATAACAGGTTGTATGCAGGGGCGTAGCTAAAGGCTCATGGGCCCGGGTGCAAGAATTTAGCTTGGGCCCCCCTACCACTCCCCAACACCACCATCATCATCAGACCCCTGCGCGTGCCTATGCCCAGACGCCTTGCCCAACAGCCCCCATAGTATAATGCCCCCACACAGTATAATGCCCCATAACGTATAATGCCCCCCCATAACAGCCCCATACCGTATAATGCTCCCCATACAGTATAATGCCCCCCATCTTATCAGTCCCCATACAGTATAATGCCCCAATATGTGCATAATAGAAAAATAGCATAATTACTTACCTATCCCCGTTCCCACGTCGGGTGGAGGATCCTTCGCCTCCTCCGGCGTGTGCTATGAGTGACTCAGCGGAGGCAGGCGTGATGATGTCGCTACATCCCGCCAGCCTGTGTCGAGCCGCTCAGGGCACAGGGAATGCTGGAGCAAGGAGATGTCAGCTCCTTGCTCCAGGATTGAATGAAACCGGGACCTCGGTGAGTGACTCGCGACCCCCCGGAGGTCTTCACACGAACCCCCAGGGGGACGCGACCCACAGTGTAGGGATGTCACGATACCAAAATTTGGACTTCGATACCGATACTTCGTTTACTTTGTGAACAGTATTAAAAAAAAAAAAGTTCTTTAGTTTTCTAATGTGAGGCGCGTGGTGTGATGTTGAATTTTGAATGTGCCTCACATTAATAGTAATTAATCCCATCATGTTTCTCAGTCATAATGGGTTAATGTGTGAGGTACACGATGGGGTTAATTACTATTAGGCCGGGTTTACACGAGCGTGTGCGTTTTGCGCACACAAAAATTGCGGCGTTTTACGTGCACAAAAGGCACTTAACAGCTCTGTGTGTCATCAGTGTATGATGCGCGGCTGCGTGATTTTCACGCAGCCGCCATCATTATGACACTCTGGATGTTTGCAAACAGAAAAGCACGTGGTGCTTTTCTGTTTTCATTCATCTTTTACAGTGCTGTAGCGCGAATCACGCTTGTCCCACGGAAGAGCTTCCGTGTGGTGCGTGTGATTTTCACGCACCCATTGACTTCAATGGGTGCGTGATGTGCGAACAGCACACAAATATAGGACATGTCGTGCGTTTCACGCAGTGGACATACGCTGTGTGAAAATCACGCACCTGTCTGCACGGCCCCATAGACTAATATAGGTCCCTGCGACGCGCGTGAAAATCACGCGCGTAGCACGGACGTATAACACGCTTGTGTAAATGAGCCCTGAATGTGAGAAACATGGAGGTTAAATTTATCATCGCACTTCGTAGCCCGCAATAAGTGATAGAAAGCAGTTTTTAATTTCTTTTTTTTTACAGCGTACACATCATAAATGATGCAAAAAAAAATTGTGCAGGGTATTATGGCCACGCCAATACTGATTATGTGTATGTTTTATGTATTGAGACTTATTTTAATGTTTATTGTAAAAAGGTGAATGTGTATTTTTTTTATTTAACATTACTTTGTTTTTACTTTATTTTTAATCTTTAATGTACTGACATATATCAGATATATGCCAGTACATTAGCCTGTGTATGTATAGTACACAGGCAGTTGTTAGGACATACCTAAGTATGCCCTAACAACAGGAAATATGGTAGACAGCCCTGGGGTCCTTCAATAGACCCTGGGCTGTCTGCCCATATATGGTATGGCCCTCGATCGCGTCACAGGAATTCCCTGTGACACGATCCAGGGGCATCTCCCCTTCTCATTTTCCCCTGAATGCTGCAGTCCACTGTGATTGCAGCATTCAGGAGAATAGCGGCGGAAATGAGAGGTTTCTCTGATCTCCGCCAGCGGGGCTGCGGCTGTGTAATACAGCCATTGCCCCGCTCCTGACAGAAGTGCGCGCACGGTCAGCATGAGGTGATGCGGCCGGCGCTGCACTAATGAGCGGCGGTTCAGGCACTGAAGACAGAACATGGGGGTGTTTTGTAGCGCGCCCGCCATGTTCTGTCTTCAGTGCCGCAGATCATTAGTGCAGCGCCGGCCACATCGCATCATCCTGACGGCGCGCACATGTCAGGACTCAGGAGCGGGGCAGTGACTGTATTACACAGCCGCAGCCCCGTTCTCATACACTCATGTGTACTATACTGTATTGTGTTGGATTGTGCAGTTTGCGGTGGAGAGAGGAGGGGGGGCTGTGATTTAACGACCCCCCCTCTCCACCGCAAACAGCACAATACATTACAAAACATTACGTTACAAATTACAACACAACACATTACAACACAATACATTACAAGACATTACATTACAAAGCAACGCATTACATCACAATACATTACATTCCAGACTGCACTTTACCTGGAGTCCTCCGCACCGACGCCTCCATTCCACTGTCTGGAAGCCGTGTCACGTGACAACACGGTCACATGGTACACTAAGTACCTGTAGTAACCAGGAAGTGCCAGCTTGGCACAGAAGATTTCTTTAGGAAGCATACAGTACGGCAACGGGGGCCTGTGGCCCCCCAGGCTTAGGGGCCCGGTCGCAAGTGCGACCGCTGAGACCCCTATAGCTACGCCACTGGTTGTATGGTCTGCATGGTTTATGGTGCCAGGCATTAGGCCTGCACTGTGTTAGTTAGGATACCTGACTGTATAGTTAGTGCCGGACAGGCATAGAGTTTTCTTTTTGTTTGTTTTCTTTTTAGTCATGTACAACCTGTAAATAGAACTGGCTGAGGCCAGTAGTACCACATCTTTGCTGTGCGGACTGAAATTTACTGGCATGTTTGATACTGAGTGCCCGTCTACCCCAGGAGACGACTGTCCCGCTACCTCATTCCCTTACAATATATATATATATATATATATATATACAATGTTCACTATGCGTTAGAAATTACATGTTAACTTTATTATTTAGTCAGTACGATTCCGGCGATACCAAATTTATAGCGCTTATTTGTTTTTGCAACTTTTTGCACAATAAAAATTTTTTTGTAACAATGTCGTTTTTCTGTCGCCATGTTCTGAGAGCCGTAACTTTTTAATTTTTTTTTGTCGATGGAGGTGTATGGCCGAGTTCACATGGGGCGTCTACACTGCATAAAAGCACGGAGTGTATCCGCCCTGTGCGCCGCAGGGAATTCCGGGTGGAATAGCGCACCAAACTGTGATGCAGTTTTTCGCCCAGAATGTCTGCTGCGGAAAACTGCAACGTTTTCGCTGCATCTAAGGGGTTAATGGCAGGGATATGAGCTAGCTCCGGTCCCTGCCATTACAGCAGGGTGTCAGCTGTAACATACAGCTGACACCCGCTACTGATGACGCCAGCTCAGTTTCTGAGCTGGCACCATCTTGCCGTTGGCTACAGAACCCTTTTAGGTCTCACCTCTGGGTGGCGACTAGGAGGCTTCCGTAGCCAACAGACCGGGAGGCCAGTATTAGGCCTCTGGTTCCCATTGCAGTCATCAGCAAGCCAGCGATCAGATCGCTGGGGTGGCGGTGACTAAAAACCCCTCAGATGCTGCGATCTCTGAGCATGAATGGGAGAAGGCTGTAATACTGTGAACCGCTGCTACTGCTGCGTCGACGATTTACAGTATGAGCAGTGACCGGAATGAAGGGGAAGCAGCGCTCGTAGGAGCGCTGCGGCCCCTACAAAACAGCTGATCAACGGGAGTCCCTGCAGTCGTTACACGAGCGATCAACTATTGATGGCCTATCCTGTAAATAGGCCACAATTTTAACTGGCTGGAAAACCCATTAAAAATATAGACAAATCAGAATATCTAAAAAAGTGGTAAATTAATATAGTTAGGTTTCATAACAGATTATGATGACAAGCAACTAATGCCCATATATTTTCAGTATTGTACAAACTTAGGTCTACCCTCAAATGTGTTATTTCCAGCAGCAGTGGAGATTGCAATCTGATTTCCAACACACATGAATGGTGGGACAAAATTAGATTGTTCAGAAAAGGATTCTGCAGATTAAATAAAGTATTTTTTTGTATTGCAGAGAGGTTCATATACAATATAAATAAGGCTTAAATTTATCTTGTGACATTTCTCCTCCAAACACTCTTTTGATGTGCACACACATGAATATCAGGCTGCCATATGAAACTGATGAGAACAAGTGACATTGATTAGGCTGTTAAATACAGGAGGTTATGGCGCTACATTTCCAGGCCTTGCAAATAAAGAAAAAGACTACAGATATATTGTTATGTTTATATGCAAAAATGATAAGTGAAGTACGTCGTAAAAATGTTAGGCTGGATTTACACGAGCGTGTGCGTTTTGCGCACGCAAAATAATGCAACGTTTTGCACGCGCAAAAGGTACTTAACAGCTCCTTGTGTCATCACCATATGATGCACGGCTGCGTGATTTTCGCGCAGCCGCCGTCATTATGACACTGTTTGTAAACAGAAAAGCACGTGGTGCTTTCCTATTTTCATTCATACTTTTTACTGCTCTTGCGCGAATCACGCGCGTCACACGGAACTTCTTCCGTGTGCTGCGCGTGATTTTCACGCACCCATTGACTTCAATGGGTGCGTGATGCGCGAGAAACGCACAAATATAGGACATGTCGTGAGTTATACGCAGCTGCGTAATAATCACTGATTGCACGGCCCCATAGACTAACATGGGTCCGTGCGAGGCGCGTGAAAACCACGCGCGTTGCACGGACGTATATCACGTTAGTCTAACTAAGCCCTTAAAGTGTTAATTTGGGCTTGTTCAGCGTTGTACTTCCATTTTGATTTCCGTTCATCTCTTCCATCAGAGGAACAGATAGACAGAAAGTATTGTTTCCGTTGCATTACCACGGTTTTCGATTGTATTTGTTTTTTTTAAGTTTGATTCACTTTGCCTCCATTCCGCTGGGTTTCCATTTTTTTCACAGAACCAATAGCGCAGCACACTACGCTATTGTGTCCGTGCGTTGCGATTTTTGGAGTGCAAAGTCGCAACACTTGACTATTTGTTGCGTATTTTACATCACTATTGAATTTAATGGGGAAAACCCGCAACAGAAAAGCAACGAAAATGCAGCATAAATTGACATGCTGAAAAAGGACTCAAATATATATAACTATATATATAATGAATACTCACTACACACTCACCCACGTGTGTAAAAGGGCTGGTATAATAGCTGGGTTTCACCTACTTGGTCGCCCACTATTACTACCCCCTTTATAATCAGGGTCACTAGGGTTATGCCTAGTTCCCCTACCTTTTCCTTATACTAACGTCTACTTGCTTTGCTTTGCTTTGCTTCTACGGAATATCACCGTACAATAAATACAATTGTATAGTAAATAAAAGGGTAATATTTATTACTAACAATAATCACACTTACATATAAAATACACCAAACTACGTTACGTAGCTACGTTACGTTACAATCCAATACACACAATACACGCTCACTATTTCTGTACCACTCCCTCTTAATATAACTTTCCCTATACACTAAGGGTTTAATAATCAGGATAAGGAGTATGTGGAGGCTACAGGAAAGGGTTACTGGGGAGTATAGGGGCGAAGATACTTAGCAGTTCATCTGGTCCAAGGTTGGTGTGGGGCCATGAGGCAGGAGCAGACCAGGAGGGAAGAGGAGTCCCTTAGTGGAGCAGGAACAAGAGAGAAAACTTTGGGACCGTTTGTCCTTTTAAACCTCCCCGTGCACACCTGTGTGACATCACAGCTCATGCACGTGAAAATTTTGTACGTTTGCCCACTGTCAAAGGGTTGAACAGTCTAGAATTTTTAGGCTAGGTTAATTTTACCAGTGAGAGATAGATTATATTTAAAAAAAAAAACAGAAAATCACATAGTCAAAATTATATATATTTATTTGCATTGTGCACAGAGAAATAAGTATTTGATCCCTTTGGCAAACAAGATTTAATACTTGGTGGCAAAACCCTTGTTGGCAAGCACAGCAGTCAGACGTTTTTTGTAGTTGATGATGAGGTTTGCACACATGTTAGATGGAATTTTGGCCCACTCCTCTTTGCAGATCATCTGTAAATCATTAAGATTTCGAGGCTGTCGCTTGGCAACTCGGATCTTCAGCTCCCTCCATAAGTTTTCGATGGGATTAAGGTCTGGAGACTGGCTAGGCCACTCCATGACCTTAATGTGCTTATTTTTGAGCCACTCCTTTGTTGCTTTGGCTGTATGTTTCGGGTCATTGTCGAGCTGGAAGACCCAGCCACGAGCCATTTTTAATGTCCTGGTGGAGGGAAGGAGGTTGTCACTCCGGATTTGACGGTACATGGCTCCATCCATTCTCCCATTGATGCGGTGAAGTAGTCCTGTGCCCTTAGCAGAGAAACACCCTCAAAACATAATGTTTCCACCTCCATGCTTGACAGTGGGGACGGTGTTCTTTGGGTCATAGGCAGCATTTCTCTTCCTCCAAACACGGCGAGTAGAGTTAATGCCAAAGAGCTCAATTTTAGTCTCATCTGACCACAGCACCTTCTCCCAATCACTCTCAGAATCATCCAGATGTTCATTTGCAAACTTCAGACGGGCCTGTACATGTGCCTTCTTGAGCAGGGGGACCTTGCGGGCACTGCAGAATTTTAATCCATTACGGCGTAATGTGTTACCAATGGTTTTCTTGGTGACTGTGGTCCCAGCTGCCTTGAGATCATTAACAAGTTTCCCCCGTGTAGTTTTAGGCTGAGCTCTCACCTTCCTCAGGATCAAGGACACCCCATGTTGTAGAGGTTAGAGTCAGACTGATTAATTGAGTCTGTGGACAGGAGTCTTTTATACAAGTGACCATTTAAGACCATTTAAGACAGCTGTCTTTAATGCAGGCACCAAGTTGATTTGGAGCGTGTAACTGGTCTGGAGGAGGCTGAACTCTTAATGGTTGGTAGGGGATCAAATACTTATTTCTCTGTGCACAATGCAAATAAATATATATAATTTTGACTATGTGATTTTTCTGTTTTTTTTTTAAATATAATCTATCTCTCACTGGTAAAATTAACCTAGCCTAAAAATTCTAGACTGTTCATGACTTTGACAGTGGGCAAACTTACAAAATCAGCAAGGGATCAAATACTTATTTCCTTCACTGTATATATATATCTACACTACATCTACATAGATATAAATATATAAAACACTTCCCTTTACAATCCCCCTGTTGTCGGGAACACGACAATGAAATTTGTGGAAGTGTTTGTTCTGTATTACCCCCTTAACCTTGTTACTGGTAATGGTCGTAGATGGAATGAAGTATACTATTGGACCCAGATACGTGACATCAGCTATCTCCTCAAGGACACCTTCCCGCCAGTCCTCCGACTCTGGAGTCTAGTGTCGAAATAAAAATAAACCTCACAGTCCATAGAATGAAGTTGAAATTAAATCTCTTAGTCCATTGAACGAAGCCTCAAGGTCCATAGAACGAGGTTGAAACAAAACCTTCACAGTCCATAGAACTCAGTGTCAAAATCCATAGAACGAGGTTGAAACAAAACCTTCACAGTCCATAGAATGAGGTTAAAACAAAACCTTCACAGTCCATAGAACTCAGTCTCAAAGTCGATTGAAACTCAAAGTCTCTATCCTTGATCTTCTTCTTTCTTGGATCTTGATCTTTCTTATAAATCTTTCCACTTTAGCGGCGTCAGCAGGTCTTTTAGTGTCCGATCCCTTTTGAGCATGCCAACCCGTGTAAGGCTACTTGTGCCCTCACACGGTCAGCCTTGGAATGGCTTAGCCCGCCTTCCGACAACCTTTGTATGCAATCCGTTATCTTTCCAAATCCTTTCAGTATCTTGATTGAAGACGAAACAATCATTGTGGGCCGATATCCATGTCTTTATCATGGCAGGTTAACATCCCCGAGGAGGAGATGATGTCTTAGTACCCAGGAATCTACTGTCGGGTGGCGCATCGCCTTCCATTTCCCCTCTGACATTCAATCCATCACCGTATGGACCATACCATAATCAAACATACAAAAATATTCCCCCCCAAACCATAGGTATATGTACATATAGAGATTCATGCTCAACCAGCATCTCTCACTACTCCTCCATAAACATGTGAAAGGTACACATGTAAATGGGGTGACTACAGGCTGTAAATATATGTCCGTCTACACGTACATACTCACTCGCTGTGGGACAGGCACGTCCTCACTGAGTATACCTATGTTGCGGACACATATCTACACCTAGAATGTCTATGTGTACACCTTGAAAGTTTTTGTACAACACATTGATACATATTACATTACACAAATACATATATACATAAACTTGACGATTACGGGTCGCAGGACAGTATTGCTGTTATGTCCTTAGTCCAAGTTCATGCTTTTACGCCTGACCTAGTTTACTTGGTCGGCAAGTCCTTTCACCCATCAGTACTATCACAGGGTGGATGAGCATGTTGAAGAAGAAAATTGTTTTGGGGTTGTAGCCAAACAGGCTCTCCCATCAGGACACCTCTGAGTCTCTTTTCAGTGAATGGGATGGAAGCTCGATTCTCAGACTCTTTAAGCTCCTCCACGATATCCTCTTCCTCACTGAACTCAGGATCATCTGGAGTCTTACAGGGGCATCTGAGCGGATATCGAGCCTCTACTCGGGTGACTGGAGTTCTTCTGTTCTGCTACATCGATACCTGTGATAATACAAAAAGGTAAAAATGCTCCTTGGAGGAGTATTCCTCTTCCGGTGCAATTAGTCGCACAGATTGTGTGGTAAACATATTGCACTCGGTACCAACTCCAATACCCTTGACCCATGTCTTGAAGAGGGTATTGGGTTGACCTTCATCTCACATATCCCCATGGTATCTCAACACTGGTGTCTAAGCACCCGGTCCTAACTACCTTGGCAGAGGATCGCATCCTCCTTCTTCCAACATCCATCTGTACAGACAGATATGGATGGCTGCCCTTACAGGTTAGGATATCTGAGGGGAGCTGTAGATGAAGTACCATTTTGTGGATCTTCACAATTCTCATCTTACCAAACCCATTATCTTAAAATCAAGAGATGGGTGTAATGCCAGGGTAACCTGACAGGTGGTGTCAACCTTTTCTAAAGGACCACTGCGGTTAAACACAAAAGAATCAGCCATGCTGTAATTCGCTGTATTTATGTAATGACGGGGTAGGGAGGAAGACAGGTAAGCCCTAATCTACCCGCCACTCAGTCCCTGCCTACTTGCAACGGCCCGTCCTAGGCGACGGCGTACAACTGGGCGACGGTCCCTACTCTCACTATGTGCACGACAGACAGACAGACAAGGGTACAAAGAAGCTAAGGGAAAAGGGGCAGATGCCCACGGCAACACCGTGAGCTACAAGAGTAGTGAACGAGCCGAGTCAAATCAGGAGTGTACGAGGTACCAAACGCAGAGCAAGAGAGTAGTCTGTAAAGCCAGGGTCAATATGAAGCAGAGGACAAATAGTACAAGCAGCAGCTGCAGAGCCAGGAAACAAACAGAATCACAGGCAAAGGAGAAGCAGAAAATGAAGGTATAAATAGACAGAGGGCGGGAGCTAGTTCCATCTGGCCAGGCTGTGATAGGCTCTCCCACTCCTCAGCCTCCCAGCCTGAGTGGCAGAAGAAGGAGTCACTCTATCAGACTTAGGAGCAGGTGCAGACTGACTAACCACGGGCGTCGACACAGAAGCTGTGTCTGGCAGATCCTTTACAATTTAATTGCACTCACATTAGGCCTCAGATGAAGTTGTGTTACCTGTCTGAACCCCCCAGGTCTAGGTGCACAGAATAACATAAAACACTACACCGTGAACTTATGTTACCTGTTCGCACTGCTCAACCTGAGTTCACAGTATAATAACAACTTCAACGTTATCCTAATAGAGAGCAATTAAAACATTGGGCGCAAATACATCACTATTCATTGGCTGATTCTCCAGTTGTTTTCCTGGAGTGGTTTTCTAATTATGCATTATAAATACAGGCAACACCCATATAGTATAATTACATAACTACTGATAACCAGGAATATAGCACAATAGAATCTGTGAAGGAGCCACAAAAGAAAACACAATGACAACAAAAGAACTGAGAACGAACAGCAGACCATAAACACACAGACATCAAAGAGATAACACCTTTCTGTGAACATGTAAATTATGGCCTACTTAAAATTCACAGCTGAATTCCAAACCAGTTGTGGTTCGTTTTTCAGGTCTTTGAACACATGGTTTAGCAAATGTGTGGAGGAGATACTCATGTAGCCATTTTGTCCTTTCCTATAGTCACAATTTGATGTAATGTGGCCATTTTCTATTGCTTCATTACTAGGCTTTCCACGGTTGCTCATACCATGGCAGTTTCTAGCAATATGTCCCATCTGACCACATTTAAAACATTTAACAGGACCACAGTACCCAAAGACTTGCAGTACTTCGCAATATGGCCTGAGCCGGCACATGCAAAACATCTAACAGTACATGTGTAATGACAGGGTAGGGAGACAGACAGGTGAGTCCTAATTTACCCGCCACTCAGTCCCTGCCTACTTGCAACGACCCGTCCTAAGCGACGGGGTACAACTGGGCGACGGTCCCTACGCTCAGTAAGTGCAAGACAGACAAACAGACAAGGGAAAACAGAAGCTAGCGAAATGGGGCAGCTGCCCACGTAGACACCGTGAGCAACAAGAGTAGTGTACGAGCCGAGTCAAACCAGGAGAGAACGAGGTACAAAACGCTGAGCAGGAGAGTGGTCAGAAAGCCAAGGTCAATAACAAGCAGATGATGAGAAGTACAAGCAGCAGCAGCAAGCCAGGAAACAAGCATAGAAGATTCACAGGCAAAGGAGGAACAGGAAAGGCAGGTATAAATAGACAGTGGGCGGGAGCTAGCTCCGTCTGGCCAGGCTGTGATAGGCTCTCCCACTCCTAAGCCTGCCATCCTGAGTGGTGGAAGATGGAGTCAGTCTCACAGACATAGGAGCAGGTGCAGATTGATTGCCCACGGGCGTCGACACAGAAGCTGTGTCTGGCAAATCCTTTACAACATGCTCTGCTGAACTTAGGGCAGTCACCAGTGCATGATCTCTTAAAGTTCTGCATGGCTAGGGACGCACTTCTGACTATCGTACGCTTACATTTGCGTAACACTTTCGTAACATTGTTACCATCAGGTTTCTGGATGGGATCACGATTTGGGACATCTGATCCATCACTCTTTCTACTCCCCCCTTTTTGCCCTGTAGAGGGCAAACTTACAGCAGAATCAGGCCTTGAAAAAGACAAGGCCGGTAACCTTTTTGAGAAATCTTTTATGATGTTTTGCATACTGGCAACCTAGTAGCAAGCTCATCATTCAACTTGGCAATGATCGCATCTGTAGATGCCGTCTTATCCTTAAACGCATTGATCACAGCATAAGACCCAGTCAGCTGTGCATCAATATCATCACCACGATTTTTCAAAACTATCACCTGCGATTCCAGCATGCAAATTTGCTTATCTCTATCAATGTTACATTGTGCATTCTCTGCCAGTTGTGTCTGCAAAGCACAAACCTGCTTCACATTGTTGACACAACATTGGCAGTGAAGATTTGGGAATCACTCTTCATTTCTGAGTGATCAGGCTTCCACGTCTCTTCATAAACACATATCAGTTTAGTCAGCATGTGAAGCCTTTTGGAGGTTTTGTTAAAAACACTCCTCTTGCTTATGCACGTCTTATCATGCCCATAAGCCTCGTCCAGCAGAGTGGACCACATCATTCCTGCTGACTTGTATGTAGAGGGGGATACTGTGTTGAATGAACTATGTTCAGAAATCATCTCGGTCTGCAATGTCCTTGTCCCTTGCTGCATAAAAAAGGTCCTTTTCTCTGGAACGCATTTTCCCGACCAGTTGGACTTCACCTGAAGGACACCGACGTCGATACCTCTAAAACTCTGGTGTTGCTCGATCGCCCGACTATTCGTCGCCGTAGAACAGCAAACCGCAAAGAAACATAAAAGACGTTAATATCTCAGAAAAGAAAACAAAAAAACAATAGGTTCGCTGATATCAATTGTCCTTAAATAAAATTGTTACTCGTCCAAACTTCAAGGTCTGGGCGCACAGTATAACACAACACTTCACCGTGTACATATGTTATCAGTCCACGCCTCTCCGCCTATCTTAGTTCACGTTATAACATAAATTTTATTGTTAGAAAATTGTTACTCGTCCAAACTTCAAGGTCTGGGCGCACAGTATACCACAACACTTCACCGTGTACGTATGTTATCAGTCCACGCCTCTCCGCCTATCTTAGTTCACGTTTTAACAAAGTTTTATTGTACAAAACACAGAAATAAATTGAAAACAGTTCGGGCCTCGGCTCGCCAATGAAAAAGGACTCAATATATATAACTATATATATAATGAATACTCACTACACACTCACCCACGTGTGTACAAGGGCTGGAATAATAGCTGGGTTTCACCTACTTGGTCGCCCACTATTACTACCCCCTTTATAATCAGGGTCACTAGGGTTATTCCTAGTTCCCCTACCTTCTACTTATACTAACGTTTACTTGCTTTGCTTCTACTCAACGGAATAAGACCGTACAATAAATACAATTGTATAGTAAATAAAGGGTAATATTTATTACTAACAATAATCACACTTACATATAAAATACACCAAACACAGTAACTGATCACCGTATAGTATCAGTATACCCCAATACATATAACACGTTAATATATACTGAGTATACTCACACTATACGTAGTACTGTATAAACATGATATCATAATCCTAATTATACCGCCACCCACTTATCTAAACATACTTATGAATACAGTTACGTTACAATCCAATACACACAATACACGCTCACTATTTCTGTACCACTCCCTCCTAATATAACTTTCCCTATACACTAAGGGTTTAATAATCAGGATAAGGAGAATGTGGGGGCTGCAGGAAAGGGTTACTGGGGAGTATAAGGGAGAAGACACTTAGCAGTTCATCTGGTCCAAGGTTGGTGTGGGGCCATCAGGGACATGAGGCAGGAGCAGACCAGGAGGGAAGAGGAGTCCCTTAGTGGAGCAGGAACAAGAGAGAGAACTTTGGGACCGTTTGTCCTTTTAAACCTCCCCGTGCACACCTGTGTGACATCACAGCTCATGCACGTGAAAGGGGGGGGGGGGGGCTGGGCCTCATGGAATACCATTATCTAGTAGGGGAATGGAAGGGCAGTTGGAACTTCCTGCTACCTGGATTAGTTCATTGTTTGCTTTACACCCCCAGGGTGTCTGATTAGATGACACCTTTCTGGAGGGACAAATACATATATATATATATATATATATATATATATATATATATATATATATATATATATATCTACACTACATCTACATTTTTCAAAATCGTTTTTTAGATACAGTTCTAATTGCACATCATCGCAACGTGTGAATGGACCCTTTGGAATTGTCCCCTTAAATCCTTCGAGAATCTGTATTCCAGCCAAATTGTCTTATTAACCATTGTTTATGTTCACAAGTTCCAAAACCAAGGTTTGTTTTGGGAAGAGACAGCCTTTAACCACTTCCCTCTTTAGCCACTTTTGACCTTCCTGACAGTCTCATTTTTCAAATCTGACATGTTTCACTTTATGGGGTAATAACGTCGGAATGCTTTCACCTATCCAAGCGATTCTGAGATTGTTTTCTCGTGACACATTGCACTTTAAGTTACTGGCAAAATTTGGTCGATATGTTCAGTATTTAAATGTGAAAAACACCCAAATTTTGCGAAAAATTGCAAAAATTAGCATTTTTCTCAATTTAAATGTATCTGCTTGTAAGACAGGCAGTTATACCACACAAAATTGTTGCTAATTAACATCCCCCATGTGTCTACTTTAGATTGGCATCGTTTTTTGAACATCCTTTTATTTTAGTATGACATCACAAGGCTTAGAACTTTAGCAGCAATTTCTCACATTTTCAACAAAATTTCAAAAGGCTATTTTTACAGGGGCCAGTTCAGTTGTGAAGTGGCTTTGAGGGCCTTATATATTAGAAACCCCCAAAAGTCACCCCATTTTAAAAACTTCACCCCTCAAAGTATTCAAAACCGCATTTAGAAAATGTCTTAACCCTTTACACATTTCACAGGAATTAAAGCAAAGTAGAGGTGAAATTTGCAAATTTCATATTTTTTTGCAGAAATAAATTTTCAATACAATTTTTTTTTATAACACAGAAGGTTTTACCAGAGAAATGCAACTCAATATTTGTTGCCCAGTTTCTGCAGTTTTAGGAAATATCCGACATGTGGCTGTAGTGTGCTACTGGACTGAAGCACCGGCCTCAGAAGCAAAGGAGCACCTAGTGGATTTTGGGGCCTTATTTTTGTTAGAATATATTTTAGGCACCATGTCAGGTTTGAAGGGCTCTTGCGGTGCCAAAACAGTGAAAATCCCCCAAAAGTGTCCCCATTTGGGAAACTACACACCTCAAGGAAATTATCTAGGGGTATAGTGAGCATTTTGACCGTACAGGTTTTTTACAGAAATTATTGGAAGTAGGCCGTGAAAATTAAAATCTACATTTTTTCAAATAAAATATAGGTTTAGGTAATTTTTTCTCATTTGCACAAGGACTGAAGGAGAAAAAGCACTGTAAAATTTGTAAAGCAATTTCTCCCGAGTAAAACAATACCCCACATGTGGTAATAAACGGCTGTTTGGACACACGGCAGTGCTTAGAAGGGAAAGCACGCTATTTGGCTTTTGGAGCTCAAATTTAGCAGGAATGGTTTGCGGAGGCCATGTCACATTTGCAAAGCCCCTGAGGGGACAAAACAGTGGAAACCCCCCACAAGTGACCCCATTTTGGAAACTACACCCATTGAGGAAATTATCTAGGAGTATAGTGAGCGTTTTTGACCCCACAGGTTTTATGCATAAATTATTGGAAGTAGGCCCTGAAAATGACAATCTAAGTTTTTTCTAAGAAAATGTAGGTTTAGCTAATTTCTTCTCATTTCCACAAGGACTGAAGGAGAAAAAGCACCGTAAAATTTGTAAAGCAATTTCTCCCGAGTAAAACAATACCCCACATGTGGTAATAAACAGCTGTTTGAATACACGACAGGGCTTAGAAGGGAAAGAGCACTATTTGGCTTTTGGAGATCACATTTAGCATGAATGGTTTGCGGAGGCCATGTCACATTTGCAAAGCCCCTGAGGGGACAAAACAATGAAAACGCCCAAAAAGTGACTCCATTTAGGAAACTACACCTCTTGAGGAATTCATCTAGGGGTGTAGTGAGCGTTTTGACCCCATAGATGTTTCATAGAATTTATTAGAATTGGGCCGTGAAAATAAAAACAATCCTTTTTTTTCAATAAGACGTAGCTTTAGCGCAAATGTTTTCATTTTCTCAACAAATAAAGGAAAAAAAGAACGCAACATTTGTAAAGCAATTTGTCCCGAGTACGGCAATATGTGGTCATAAACTGCTGTTTGGGCAAACGGCAGGGCTCAGAAGGGAAGGACCGCCATTTGGAGTGCAGATGTTGCTGGATTGGTTTCTGGGCGCCTGTGGGCCCAAAACAGTGGCAACCCCCCAGAAGTGACCCAATTTTGGAAACTACACCCCTCAATGCATTTACCTAGGGGTGTAGTAAGCATTTTAACCCTGCAGGTGTTTTGTAGAAATTAGTGTGCACTCAATGTTGCAGAGTGAAAATGGGATTTTTTCCATAGATATGCCAATATGTGGTGCCCAGCTTGTGCCACCATAACAAGACAGCTCTCTAATTATTATCCTGGGTTTCCTGGTTTTAGAAACACCCTACATGGGGCACTAATCTTTTGCCTGGACATTCGACCAGGCTCAGGAGTGAAAGCGTACCATGTCAAATTGAGAACTAATTTGGCGATTTACAAAGTATTGGTTCACAACTGCAGAGGCTCAGATGTGAAAAAAATAAAAATTAATCCCTGAGAAGTGACCCCATTATGGAAACTGCACCCCTCAAGGCATTTATTAAGGGGTGTAGTGAGCATTTCAGCCCACAGGTCTTTTCCATAAATGATTGCACTGCGGATAGTGCAAATTAAAAATTTATATTTTCCCCTAGATATGCCATTCAGTGGCAAATATGTAATGCCCAGCTTATGACGCTGGAGACACATACCCCAAAAATTGTTAAAAGGGTTCTCCCGGGTATGACGATGCCATATATGTGGAAGGAAACTGCTGTTTGGGCACGCTGTAGGGTTTAGAGCCGAGGGAGCACCATTTGGCTTTTGGAGAGCGGATTTTGCTTGGTAGTAGATTTGTTTGAGTATTGCTGGTGTTTCCGTTTATAATGTGGGGGTACATGTAAGCCGGGCGGAGTATATAAGGGGCATAGTCAGGTGGTATAATAATGGGGTAAAAAAATAATAAAATAATCCATAGATGTGTGTTATGCTGTGAAGCAATCCTTTCTGCACAGGCTGGTGTCGCACGCATAAATGGCGTCCTTTCTTATGCCCCTTTTGGTCCACACTCCGCACCTTTGCAGTTTGGGGAATTTTGCTGGGAAAGTGTTGTCCTGGTATAATACGGGCACCGTTGCTTCCAGCGGATATGTTTGGGCTCTCCCCTTCCTGGTTCCCTAATTTTAGGTCCTTGATAAATCGCCTCTTGAAACAGAAGAAATGTTCCCCTCGGACCTGCACAACTGTATATTTTTTTATTTCCTGACTTATTGGAGTCTTAATTATTATTTTTTTTCAGAGACGTAGTGGTATGAGTGCTGGTTTGTTGTGGGACGAGCTGTAGTTATTATTGGTACCATTTTGGGGTAAATGCGACTTTTTGATCACCTTTTATCCAATTTTTTGGGAGGCCAGGTAAACAAAAAAACACAATTCTGGCACAGCTTTTTTAGTTTTTTTTATACAGCGTTCACCATGCGTTATAAATGACATGTTAACTTTATTCTGCGGGTCAGTACGATTCCGGCGATACCTAATTTATAGAACTTTTTTATGTTTTACAACTTTTTGCACAATAAAATTACTTTTGAAAAAAGAATGTATTTTTTCTGTCGCCAAGTTGTGAGAACCATAACTTTTACATTTTTTTGTCGACGGAGCTATATGAGGGCTTGTTTTTTGCGGGACGAGCTATAGTTTTGATAGGTACCATTTTTGGATACGTGCGTCTTTTTTATCACTTTTTATTCCAATATTTGTAGGGCAAAGTGACCAAAAAACAGAAACTCTGGTAAAGTTTTTCACGTTTTTTTTTACGCTGTTCACTGTGCAATAAATAATATAATATTTTGATACCTCAGGTTGTTACGGTTGCGGCGATTTCAAATATGTATGGTTCATTATTATTTTTCAATAATAAAGGACTTGATAAGAGTAAAAGGGGGATTGTGTTTTATTTTATTACTTGAAACTTTAATTGTTTTCAAACTTTTATTTTTTGCACTTTTTTATACTTTTTTTTACACTTTTTCTCAAGTCCCACTAGGGGACTTGAAGGTCCAACGGTCAGATATTTTTTTTTCTAATACATTGCACTACCTACGTAGTGCAATATATTAGATCTGTCAGTTATTCACTGACAGCAAACCGATTAGGCTTCGCCTCCCAGCGGGGCCTAAATCGGCTTCCGTAATGGCAGAGCAGGAGACCATTGTGTCTTCTGTTGCCATAGCAGCAGTCGCCTGCTAGCAACCGCTACGATGCAGCAATCGCTTTCTATTGCTGCATCGAAGGGGTTAATGGCAGGGATTGGAGCTAGCTTCGGTTCCTGCCATTACAGGTGGATGTCAGCTGTAACATACAGCTGACTTCCACCGCTGATGACGCCGGATCAGCTCCTGAGCCGGCGCCATCTTGCCGGCGGCTACGGAAGCCGATCAGGCTCCGCCGCCGGGCGGATCTTGACCGGCTTCCGTGCTAGGCAGACCGGGAGGCCAGTATTAGGCCTCCGGCTGCCATTGCAGCCACCGGAACCACGGCAATTTCATTGCTGGGGTTCCGATGAGCTGCAAACACCTTAAGTGCAGCACTCGCGTTTGAGCGCTGCACTTAAGGGGTTAATGGCGGGGATCGAAGCTAATTTCGGTCCCCGCCATTACAGCCGGATGTCAGCTGTCAGATCCGGCAATTATGGCACCGACTCAGCTTCTGAGCCGGTGCCAAACATTTGTCGTAAGTATACGACATTTTGCGGGAAGCACTAGCTTTCCATGACGTATACTTACGACAAATGTCGGGAAGGGGTTAATTATTTTTCTGAAAAATAACTTGCTTTCATGCACTGTGTATATATTATGTGCAATGAGGGCATCTAGTGGGTAAATCATAGTAAGGGTATGTGCACATGGCTTGTTTTTCGGGCCGTAAATGTCCCGAAAAATTGGAAGCCGAACGCCTCCAAACATCTGCCCATTGATTTCAATGGGAAAAACGGTGTTCTGTTCCGACAGGGATTTTTTTTACGCGTCCATTTTGAAAAACGGCCGTGTAAAAAAAACAGCCGCTAAAAAGAAGTGCATGTTACTTCCTGACCCGTTTTTGGAGCTGTCACTCATTGACTCTACAGAAAAACAGCTCCAAAAACGGCCGTAGAAAACACAGCGAAAAACGCGATTTGCTAAAAAAACTTCTGAAATTCAGGAGCTGTTTTCCCTTGAAAACAGCTCTGTATTTTCAGACGTTTTTTGCTAAGCATGTGAACGTACCCTAACATTAGTGAGTTTGAAAATATGTGAATCTGTCAGCAGTTTTTAGGCCTCAAAGCGCTGGACACAGGAAAGGTAAGTATAATAATTGCTTTGCTATTTTATGTGTTAGGGTATGTTCACACGCACTATTTACGGACGTAATTCAGGCTTTTTACGCATTGAATTACGGCCGAAAATACTTCTAGAAAGCGTCGGCAATCATCTGCCCATTCATTTGAATGGGTTTTACGATGTACTGTGCCGATGGTCATTTTTTTTACGTGCCGCTGTCAAAAGACGGCGCGTAAAAAAGACGCCCGCGTCAAAGTGGTGCCTGTCACTTCTTGGGACGTAATTGGGTCCGTTTTCCATTGACTCCATAGAAAAACAGCTCCAATTACGTCCGTAATGAACGCTGCAAAAAACGCCAGCACTTGCCATTATGTCTGAAATTCAGGAACTGTTTTCTCCTGAAAACAGCTCCGTAATTTCAGCCGTAACGGACGTGCACGTGTGAACATACCCTTACTAATTTTTTGTGTTTGTATTTTTTTGCAGGTTCGGTTGCTGGACTACGTCGGATTTGAGGACTACTTTGATGACGGCGTTTTTTTTTTATTCTCAATACCCCACATTGTTTTTTCGAATTATTTATTAAAAAATGACATGGGGTCATTTTTCATAACCAGCCAAATACAACATAGCAGCAGCAGGCAAGCATTACCAGGGTGGGAAGGGCCATAGTTTTTGGCTTTTCCCAGCTCAATATTAACTGTCTGCGGCCGCCCCAGTCCGTCACTACAGATGGTGGGTGTCATGTCCATGACCGCGGGCTGTCAGGCTCACTCACCTCCTAACGACCGCAGCCATGGGTCTGCAAGCACTGGCCCCAGTCTCCTCCTCAGGAGACGCCAGCGCTCACTTCAGCTTACCTTGGCTGGGTCCCGTAGGGTGCGCACGCACGCTCGTGCCCGCTCTTAAAGGCCAGCGTGCGCACCTGAGTTTAATTTCGAAATTAGCCCATGAGTATCCTGGACTATAAGAAGGGCCCAGGCCCTTCCTCCCATGCCTGAGCGTTGTTGTCGTACCCTAAGTTTGTCTAGCAAATGGTCTCCTAGTGTTTTCCAGTTCCCAGTGTTCCCCGTTCCTGTACCTGTGTTCTGTATCCCGTGCTACCTGGTCAAGTGCCGTGCTGAGCTGTAGTCGTGCTGTGCTGTATTCCACGCCTGTCCTGCTACACCACGCCTGACGTCTGCCTGCTGCCTAAGTCCCAGCCGATCCTGTCATTGCTACTGTCCGAGCTGCCACAGATACACTATACAAACTATAGACTCTGACCTGCGTCCTGTTGACCAGCTGCCATACCATCAAGGCGGTATGGCCCAGTGGGTCCACGCAACCAACGTGACAGTCGGGTACTGTATCGCACTCGGCTCTTCCCGTTACCCTTGGTGGCGGCAGGTACCTGGGTAATAATGGGGGTTAGTATTAGCCTCAGCACCGCCTTAGTAATCGATGCTTTCAGTCAGCCAGCGGCCATTACTAAAGCAGAAGTAATAAAGTTTAGTGAACTACAAAGACATAGAAAAAATATTTTATTGAAATAAAAAACCGCCACACAACCCTCGTTAACCATTTTATTGGGAATAAAAAAAGCCGTCATTGAAGCAGTCCTCAAATCCGATGTAATCCAACAACCGATCCTGTAAAAAAACACAAACACAAAAAAAAACATTAGTAACACATAAAAAAGCATACGTCCCAACTTTCAAGCTGCTGTAAAAAAAAATTTCCTGTCAAGCCACGTCTCTAATCCCACCCAATCCCCGTCCATACACACCCAGTTCAGCCCACACAGTATCATGCTCCCATAGTGCCTCCCACACAGTATAATGCCAAATAGCTGCCCCCACACCGTATAATGCCTTCATACAGTAAAATGCCCCATAGCTGCCACCATACAGTATAATGCCCCCATAGATGCCCACATACAGTATACTGCCCACACAGATGCCCCCATGCAGTATAATGCCCAAATAAATTTTCCCATACAGCATAATGAGGAAGATAGGAATATAATTTCAAGTGAGACAGTGTTTGTGAAGCCCTGCCTAATACATGCTGCACTCAGCTGCACATGTATGGGCAGGCGAAAGGTTCTCTTTAAGCCACAACTCTAATCCCGCCTATACATACCCGATTCAGAACACACAGTATCAAGCTCCCATAGTGCCTCCCAGATAGTGTAATGTCAAATAGCTGCTGCCTCACAGTACACACAGATGCCCATATGCAGTATAATGTCCACACAGATGCCCCCATGCAGTATAATGCCCAAACAAATTTCCCCATACAGTATAATGACCCCATAGCTGCCCCATACAGTATAATGACCCCATAGCTGCCCCATACAGTATAATGACCCATAGCTGCCCCCTTACAGCATAATTCCCCAATAGCTGACCCGTACATTATAATGCACTCATAGCTGCCCTCAAACAGGATAATGCCCCTACAGATTCCCCTATACAGTATAATGCCCTACTATCTGCCCCATACAGTATAATGCCTCCTGGCGCATCTCCGACGCGTGCGCCATTAAAAAAAAAAAAACGAATGCGGGGAGTCCTTCAGATACAAAGGAGTCCCTACGCTAGGAGTTATTAGCAGTCATTCACCTCATTTCAAAAGAAGGTGAATGATCACTAGTAACCAGGTAAGGCCCTGTTCACATCTGCGTTCGGCATTCCTTGTGTTTCGTCAGAGGAAGAGAGGGCGAAAGCATCACAGGAGTTCCTAAGCAGCGTAGCCGCGAGCAGAAGTGAAAGCAACCAAGAACGATTTCCTAAGCAGCGTAGCCGTGAGCATAAGCGAAAGCAACCAAGAACGAGTCACAAAGGAGCATGGCCGCTTGTAGGCATAAGAGAAAGAGAGTCAAACAGGTACATGGCCTTAGGAAGGGGCGAAAGCGTCACAGAAGAAGTTCCTAAGCAGTCTAGCCGTGAGCAGAAGAGAAAGCAACCAATAAAGAGTTCCTAAGCAGCATAGCTGCAAGCAATCGCGAAAATGAACAAGAACGAGTGACAAAGCAGCGTAGCCGTGAGCAGGCATAAGAGAACGAGTCAAAATGGGGCATGGCCTTAGGAAGGGGCAAAAGTGTCACAGAAGTCGTTCAAAAGCAGCCTAGCCGTGAGCAGACGCGAAAGCAAACAAGAACGAGTTCCTAAGCAGAATAGCCACGAGCGGAAGCAAAAGCAACCAAGGACGAGTCACAAAGGAGAGAGGTCGCTTCCTATAGTATGGCACTTTCGGACGAAAATGCCGGAAGTGCAGTAGACAACCGGCGCCTGATGGAACCTATTGACTATAATGGGTTCTGTTGGGGTGTCCGTAGTTTTACAGGAACCAATAGTGCAGCATGCTTCGCTATTGCTTCTAGTATTTTCGTCAGAATCTGCCTAACGGACCCTCCAACGCAGATGTGAATTATGTCTGGGAGATGCAACTGTATGGCATCCGTCACAGGTATATGTTAAACGTATACCTTGGGGAGCCCTCGACATCACTGTACATCTATGGACAGTGATGTCGGGAGCGATGCTGGAGTTCCCGAGCAAAGCACTAGTGCCTAGTGGCAAATATGGTCCTGGATACAGGGCTCAGCAGACAGTATCACACCCTCATCTTCAGCTCCGGAGCGCAGCAGAGGTCCTAACGCCATTCAGCTTCACGACGTTGTGCGCGGCGCAACTTAGCGTCGTGATGTCATAACGCCGAAAGACGTCAGGATCTACAGTACGCTCTGGAATAAGGAGGGTAAGTATACTGTTACTATAATAACAGGGGCCCGTGTAGTTTATTACATAGGCCCCAGTTACTATAGTGACTTTTAATAGATGTGGTGCAGTGGGCCGCAGTTGCAAATTCGGGGCCCAGTCACAACTGCGATGGCTGCAACCCGTATAGCTACGCCACTGCCTGGAGGGGAAGGGCATAACCGGGAGTATAGCGAGGAGTAATAATCTTAAAATAGTTTAGCTATTTTAGAAAAATAATATTGTGTGGTTGCCATGGTATCTTTATTCACATGGGAGTTCTTTAGCATGATCTCTCAATTGTCTTGCTAAAAGTGTATGGGTCTAATTGCCCTATTGGTAATACCGCTGTATAGTATAGAGGAATAACTTTTCCACTTCAGTCATAGAAAGGATTTCCAGCAAAGAACTTGAATAAATAATTATTTTAAGCAGGGACTTGGTAGGATGGTGGCACAAGGATGATGCCAACTTCCGCAACTCTCTCTCGCATACGATGTAATGTGCCTTAGAGTCCCTCTTAATTCGAGAGCTGACTGAAATCAATTTATACTGGAAAACCACTTTGTGTGCTTCTCTAAGAATGGAAGTAGAAGGGTCTGTTGGAACATTTTCTAGAAAAATAGTGTAGAAGAGTTTTTCAAAGTACATAGTGTGTGAAAGAGTGTCAACCGGTTTCGTTAAGGTGCCTATGATTCAGACGCGGGGGGGGGGGGGTTACAGTCTAAATTTTGCAGGGTAGTAAAATATTTAAACAAGTTATCTATTTGTGTGTGAGTTTCATGGGTGTGTGAGTAGAAATTGTGGTGGCCGAGCAGAAGGGTTATCAACATGCCAGAAATCATTTAGAGTGCATGTGCAAACAAGTATTTGGGAATCCTGATCGAGGCGTGAGACAACTAGGGGAGAGGGGCTGTTGAAATAGCAAATCTATTTCAGAAAAGGTCATATTAATGTCTCCACTGAGGCGAAATGCAGCACCTCACAGGCAGGATAGCCGTGACAAAGTTAAGCAGAGAAAAAAAAAAAGCTTGTTAGTATTGGGGGCATATATTATGCAGAGAACAAAAGAAGCCAAAAAGGTTTTCCTGGAAAATAAGAAAATGTCCCTGTTGCCAGCCACGAAGATAGCCGCTCCTGCAGTTTTGTTAGGTGCATTAGACATAAAGGCCAAGAGTTACATCGTTTAGCAAAATAAACAACCCTGAGGCCGTCATGTAAATCTTCTGCAGGAAAGCTGTTTCTGCATGAGATTTGCATAACTCCTGTTAAGTCAGGCGTTGTTTAGTATCCAAATTTTTCTCTTTCACGTTCTCCTCTTCTTATGCCTGCCCACAGCCAAAACCTGACCCACCCTGAATGCTGTCAATCAAAAGTAAGCTGTCAATTAAAAGTAAGAAGGTGGGGTTAACTTTGAAAGGCTTGAGGAATGATGATATGACTCTTTTATGCTCATTAGCATACAGTGCTGGAACACTAAAAGACTAAATACTAAAGGTACAGAGCCGACTTAGAAGATAATTATAGGTTACATAAAAATTATTTTTGACCCACTACCAACCACCACCACCAGGTGTTGCTGGTTTAATAGGTGAAATGCTGGTGACCGGTTCCCTTTAAAGGGGTTCTCCACTTTGGACAATCCCTAGTTGTTATAAGGGCCCCTTGACAATAAGCTGATCACAAAGTGTCCTCCTGCTTGGCCTCCCCAACAATCAGCTGTAATCTGTGGGGAAATCTGACATCAAGTGTTCAATATCCCTACAGCGCCATCACAGGGGAAATTAAGCATTACACAGTCTAATCATATAAATGGGTTGTCTCTGTAATGCAGGACAGGACAGGTCCTTCCAAAGTGAGAAATGCTCTTTATAATTACTATACACTACGGCCAAGAGACAAGGATACTGAATGAAGACCTTCCTAATAGGTTATATGCGAATGCTTTTTCTACACTGGACATCCCCTTTAATGCCTTTAATGATCGGGGGGGGGGGGGATATGAATTCTGGGGCCTCTAGCAATTCGAAGATTGATGAGCTGCAAAGATTATTTTGCACTGCGATCCCCTTTACTATTTTTTTCACCACACAGCGCCACCATAACCACCTAGTTGAGCAGGAAAGTGCAATTCGGCCCAAGGACTGTTGTGCAGGGAAAAACAGTAAAGGGGACAAAGGGCTAAATCAGCACCGCGTCCCCTTCATTGTCAACCAGGCACAGCATTGTACTTTTAGTAGCAGCTGTGCCTGCTATATGTTAGAGCAACTCAGCTCTGACATGCTGGCACTGAGCTATAATACCAGTCACAGCCATGACTATACTGTATATGACTATAATGAATATGTATAAGATATACTGTAAATTTATGCTGCACTCACACCTTCTCATAACCTATAAACACACAAACATATTTCATATTCCCCACACAGTAATTGGGAGTGTGCGCTTTCAAATGCCAGGGCTGAGTGGAAGAGGGGCGAGAGGATCTTCTATGGCAGCGCTTCCCAATGTGTGGGTCCCGACCCCCTGGGGGGGTCGTGTTAAGACCTCTGGGGGAGGTCGCAAGCCACTCACTGATATACGCAGCTGCAGCTTGGACCCGGTTATAGTCAGCGGTTATAGTCAGGCCCCAGAGTATGCTGTGCGGTGCGACTGTGGCTGGTGATGTTGGGTCATGTGACCTGTCCATTAGTGGCCATATCCAGACACAGGATGCACGCCCCACTCCCGACCCCGCTCATCACTAAGCACCAGCCCTGAAATGGACACTGATGGACGAGTCACATGACCCTTCATCAGCGGTTATAGTCAGGCCCCAGAGTATGCTGTGCGGCGCGACTGTGGCCGGTGATGTTGGGTCATGTGACCTGTCCATTAGTGGCCATATCCAGACGCTGGGTGTACGCCCCGCTCCCGACCCCGCTCATCACTAAGCACCAGCCCTGATATGGACACTGATGGACGAGTCACATGACCCTTCCATCAGCAGTGATAGTCAGGCCTCAGAGTATGCTGTTCGGCGCGACTGTGACTCTGGCCACTGATGTCCAGCAGCGGCTATATCCAGAAGCAGGATGCACTCCCGCCTCTGCCCCGACTCCATTTATCACTAAGCGCCTGCCCCATATGCATCCATTACTAAACACCAGTGAGTGAGCACCAATGAAAGAAGCTGATGAGGATGATAGGTCTTGCTCTACACGTGACTTTCCTCCTCCCTCTACTTGATAGTGTGTTAAATTAGTCAGCGCCACCATCATTAACGATGAAAACTGTAGTGTGTGAAGTCATTAAGAATACCTTTCACAGTAGCAGACAGGAGTTTAGAGGCAATATATAAGAGTATAGAGGCAGTATATAGGAGTATAGAGGCTGTATATAGGAGTATAGAGGTGTAAAAGTGATTAACCCCTTCCCGCTTTTGGGCGTGTCTGTACGTCAAAATTCAAAGTGCGTTCCCGCAATAGGGCGTACAGTCACGCCCTGTATATCAAGCCGGTACAGGAGCTGTGCGCACTTCATCTTCAGCGGCTGTCAGCTGTCATACACAGCTGACATTCCGCTGCAATGGCTGTGATGGCAGTTACCGCCGATCGCAGCCATTTAACCCCTACATGACCCGTCCATCAGCGGTCATAGTCAGGCCTCAGAGTATGCTGTTTGGCGCGACTGTGGCCACTGATGTTGGGTCATCTGACCCGTCCAGCAGCGGCAGTGGCGGATTATCATATGGGCGATTCGGGCGGCCGCCCGGGGCCCGAGGCTCCCAGGGGGCCCATGGCAGCCCGAACCGCACATTATCGTACAAAACTATTCAGCGCGCTAGCGCTGCTAATTTCCGAAGATGAGGAGGGGAGGAGCAGGGAATTGGCCGGGAAAGGGGTAGGACACGCCTCCCTGACAAGTGCGGGCGCCGCCATGAGTAACAGAACAGCGACGGACGGCTGTTCTGTTGCTCTAAAGCTGCAAGAGAAGACCCGGGCGGGCGTTCACCGGCGCTGAGGTTAGTCGGCTTATCCTCCTGCCCAACTGGTTCCCGACCGCTGGCTGTATTTTTACGGCCAGCGGTCAGGGACGGGTCCTTAAAACCCGAGCCATAGACTTTCTACGGCTCGCGTTTTAACTTGCTGCCCGCGCGATTCGGCAGCTGAATGTCGGGTCTCCGGCTGTCAGTGACTGCCGGGGACCCTGAGGAGAAGACAGAAGCAGCTTTCGCTGCTTCTGTCTTCTCCGATGTCTTCTTACACAGCGTTCAATGAACGCTGTGTATAGGAATAGAGACAGCAGCAGCGGCGCTGTCTCTATTCCTCCCGGTGATCATGTGACTGGTCACATGATCGCCGGGTGCCGTTACTAACATACTGCTGCTGGGTCTTACTAGACCCAGCACAGCCCTATTAGTGACAATCGTCACTATGAGAGGGCTGATTTCCCCTGTAACTGGGGCTGCTGTGCAGCTCCAGTTACAGGGGAAAAGATGGTGTAAAAGAAAGAAAAAAAATATATAAAGTTCCCCAAAGGTCTTTTTTGACCTTTGAGGAACAGACCATAGTAATAAAAAATAATAAAGTAAAGTGCAAAAAAAAATTAAATAATAAATACACATAAAATACCCACCCCAAAAAAAAACGTTCCCCCTCCCGCCAAACATTGTTGTAACGCTAGCGCTGACCCAATTACCCTAATATAGACATGTAATATATTAAAATTTACGGTAAACAATGACGATCACAAATAAAAGGTCTATTTTAGGGTAAAACTATGTTATTACCAAAAAAAATAGCTGAAACGTAAAAAAGCTTATTTTTTTTACTATTATTTTCAAACTTTATGAATAAAAATTCTAAAATAGCAAAAAAGTGTGCATAAAAACGATAAAAAAGGAAACCTGCATAGTCTACGGAAAAAAACGTTGCAAAAATCACGTCTTTTTTTTTTTTCTTTTTATAAAAATGTGTGTTTGGTGCAACTTTGTAATTCCGTTTTATTAAAAAATATTTTCACTTTTTGAGATACAGCTGCTTTGTATCCTGTATCCGTCAGGTCAGCAGGACTGACGGGATCAGTGAAACGGGCCTTTCGCTAAATTATAATCTTAGATGTGATAGATTTGAGGTGGATCCTGCGTGTCACTGATCCTGTCAGTCCTGCTGACCTGACGGATACAGGATACAAAGCAGCTGTATCTCAAAAAGTGAAAATATTTTTTAATAAAATCAATCACACACATACTAATATATATATATAAAATTATGATAACGTTTTTAAATGTGTACATAACCTTGTGGCACTATATACAAGGGGGAGCGCTGTGTGCCACTATATACAAGGGGGATATATACAAGGGGAGTGCTGTGTGGCACTATATACAAGGGGGATATATACAAGGGGAGTGCTGTGTGGCACTATATACAAGGGGGAGCGCTGTGTGGCACTATATACAAGGGGGAGCGCTGTGTGGCACTATATACAAGGGGGAGCGCTGTGTGGCACTATATACAAGGGGGAGCGCTGTGTGGCACTATATACAAGGGGGAGCGCTGTGTGGCACTATATACAAGGGGGGGCTGTGTAGTGCTATTCACAGTGGTATGTGTGTGGCGCTCTTTATAGGGGGGCTTTTTGGTGCTATTTACAAGAGGGGGAGGGCTGTGTGGCGCTCTCTACAGGGGGCTGTATGGCACTATCTATATGGGGCTGTGTGTAACACTCTCTACGGGGGGATGTGTGATATATAGAGGGGGCTGTGTATGGCGATATCTATGGGGGTGTGTAATATCTACAGGGGCTGTGTGTGGCACTATGTACAGGGGGCTGTGTGTATGTGGTGTTTTACAGTGTGGTATTATTATATTCAGGCGCGCAGTGTTTGGTGCTATTATATTTAGGGGCACAGTATGTGGCACCATGATAACTTTATTTTCGTTTATAGGTGTGGAAATGTTGGAAAAGTGAGGAGACGTCTGAGTGGCAAATTCTGCAGAAATGAGTCATGGCCGGGAGAAGTCGTCATGAGTGCTGGACCGGATGGAGAAGAAAAGAGGAAAAAACTACTAGAATCTGAGACGTCGTCACCTGTGAGTCACTAGATTTATAGAGAATCTGTCACCTCTCCTGACATGTTTATTATAGGAATCCTTGTATTTCACAAAAAGTCTGCAGTCCAGGACTGATAGACAATTCCCCTTGTCAGGAGGTTGTGTCCCTGCACAGTGTGATACTGTCAGTATGTAGGGACACCGCGCTGTGACAAGGGAAATCGTAACACTGTTAATGCTTGCCCAAAAAGGTAGTGTTAAAAATAGTTACGGCAGGGCGGCGGTGAGGAAGGGGGGCCCAAGTTTGGGTAACAGCCCAGGGCCCATGGTCTACTTAATCCGCCACTGAGCAGCGGCTATATCCAGAAACCGGATGCACGCCCCACTCCCGCCTCCGCCCGACACCATTTATCACTAAGCGCTTGCCCCATACGCGTTCATTACTAAACACCAGTGAATGAGCACCAATGAAAGAAGCTGATGAGGATGATAGGTCTTGCTCTACACGTGACTTTTTCCTCCTCCCTCCCTCTTCTTGATAGTGTGTTAAATCAGTCAGCGCCACCATCATTAACGATGAAGACTGTAGTGTGTGAAGTCATTAAGAATACCTTTCACAGTAGCAGACAGGAGTTTAGAGGCAATATATAGGAGTATAGAGGCAGTATATAGTAGTATAGAGGCAGTATATAGGAGTATAGAGGTGTAAAAGTGATTAAAAGGTGTTTAAATTATTACATTTTGTGTTGACTCCATCCTGGATATGTGGAATTTATTTTGTCTTGAAGGATCCATTTTCAGATTAATAAGTCATGTTGCTTTAAAGCCAATACATCTATGTCAGCATTGTCTGAAACAATTCTATGTTTTTTTTGTCTGTGAGCTAGATGTTTATATTTAGTCTCTCTTGCTATGGAGAATATAGAAAATATTTACCCGTTTTGTTGTGTGAAAAGAAGCCTTTTATCCTTGAGAGTCTGGAGAATGGTCTCTTATATAAGGGAGAGGGGATTGTAGGCCCTGTTCACACAGAGTTTTTTTACGAGTTTTTTGGCGCGGAAACCGATCCGCAAAACTCATCAAAAATCGCCTGAAAATGGACGTTTTTTTTACCGCATGCAAAAAAAACGCGTCGTGGTAAAAAAAAAGCCACGTGACCCATCTTGAGGCGGTTTCCGCCTCCAAAACCCCATTTCAATCAGTCAGAAAGGGTAAAAAAAACACCTTGACGAGTGTTTTGACGAGTTTTTGCAAACCACTGTGCAAAAAACGTCTGGAGCAGTTTTTGCAGGAGGAATTTTCCTCCTGCAAAAAACACTGTGTGAACACAGCAGGCCCTGTTCACACTGAGTTTTTTTTCCGCGGTTATTGCCGCGGAAACCGTGGCAAAAAACGGCCGAAATTTACTCCCATTGATTTCAATGGGAGGTGGAGGCGTTTTTTTTTTTATTACCGCAAGAAAAAAAACTTGCGGTAAAAAGAAGCGACATGTCCTATCTTGAGGTGTTTTCCGCCTCAAAAACCCCATTGAAATCAATGGGTGACTCAATTTTTGCCGCGTTGATTTACGCATTTTTTGGGAAAAAAAACGCTTGCGGTTATTCCATCTTTCTGTTGAAGAGATAGTAAAAAAAAACGTGGCAAAAAAACACGTAAAAAAAAACCACGTCAAAACGAGTGTGGTACCAAACCACTTGAAAAAACCGAAGCTAATTTTTCCAGGCAGAATTTTCTGCCTGCAAGAAACATACCCTTAGGCCTTATTCACACGACAGTGATACACGGCACACGGCCATTTTCAGAACAATGATGTTCTATGGGTGTATTCACACGGCCGTTTTTTTAACGGCCCGTGAATAATGGCTGTCAAAAAATAGGACATGTCCTATTTTTGGCCGTTTTAACGGCCTGGCGGCCCTCATAGAAGTCAATGGATCCGTTTTTAACGGCTGTTAATACACGTAATAACCGTTAAAAACTGATGTGTGACATGGGGATTTACAAGGGAACTACTAATTCCCTTGCTGGCTATCGGCGGCTCGATGACACACACTCATGGCTGGCCTTCGGTACGTGCGACACGTGCGGTCGCACAGGGCACCGGCCGCCATGCTGTAAGGCGGGCGCCAGTGGGTACGAGCCGAAGAGAGGAGAAATGTTCCTCTCCACTGCTGTGTGTAGTGAGCGCTGATTGGAGGAGCAGCAGGTTCTTCTGTCTGCTCGACCAATCAGCACAGCCTGTACCTCAGTGTCACACAGACTCAGAGCCTCACGCAGCTCCTTCCTGCTGTGCTGCTGCCACAGTGAAGACTCCTCCACGGAGCTCCAGTGTCAGGTAAGAGCAGCAGCTTTATGTTAATCTATGTTTATTTATGTGCTGTGTGAGGGAGGAGGAAAGAGGGAACTATAGGTGATGTGTAACAGGATTTTTTTTTTTTTGCAAAGATCGATTTTGTGGGGGCGGGGAGACTAGGTTATAGGTGCTTTGTGTGTGTGTATTTTTTACAGATCGGTTTTGAAGGTGAGGGGACATTGCCCTAAATGCTATAGGAGTGTGGGGCTATTCTTTATAAATGTATTTTGTGGGAGGGGGACTTCTGTATAGTTTATTTTGTGGTGTAGGAGCTTATTATGAATCATGGGGGAGGGGAACTTAGCGTTATGTATGGGGAGAAAGGATTCTTTAGGGTACGGCCACACGGAGCGGCCCTCAGACTCTCGCATCGCGGCCAACAACCGCGCTGGCACTATGTAGGAGTGGCTGTCAAATACCTCTTTAAGGGGTATTCCGGTTACATTCG
Source organism: Rhinoderma darwinii (assembly GCF_050947455.1). Classification (NCBI taxonomy): domain Eukaryota; kingdom Metazoa; phylum Chordata; class Amphibia; order Anura; family Rhinodermatidae; genus Rhinoderma; species Rhinoderma darwinii. The sequence continues at coordinate 62,605,601 of NC_134694.1, read as the reverse complement.
CATGCGCACTGCCGCTCCATCCATTCTCTAAGGGAGCGCCAGAGATAGCCGAGTGCAGTGTTCGGCTTTTTCCGGCGCTCCCATAGAGAATAAATAGGGGTAAGTTGTTGTAATTTGCTAAATCGTGCGGCCATAAAGGGTGTATTAATTCATGGCCGCACGTTAACGCGGGTAAACCGTCCCTTTATCTGCAAAATCGTGCGGCCATGAATTAATATACCCTTTATGGCTGCACGATTTTGCAAATTACAACAGCTTACCCCCTATCCATACTCTATGGGAGCGCCGGAAAAAGCCGAACACTGCACTTGGCTATCTCCGGCGCTCCCATAGAGAATGAATGGAGCGGCAGTGCGCATGCGAATGTAACTGGAATACGTGTGGCCACTAACAGGCTGTTTGACAGCCGAACTCAACATGGTGCCGGCGTGGTTGTTAGCTGCGTTGCGACCGTGACAGGGCCGCTCTGTGTGGCCTTACCCTTACACACGAGCGTGTGCCTTTTGCGCACGCAAAAAACGCGGAGTTTTGCCTGCGCAAAATGCACATGACCGCTCCGTGTGTCATCACCATATGATGCGTGGCTGCGTGCTTTTTATGTGCTCATTATGACACTCCATTTGGATGTTTGTAAACAGAAAAGCACGTGACTTCAATGGGTGCGTGATGCGCGAAAAACGCTCAAAGAACGGACATGTCGTGACTTTTACGCAGCGGACCAACGCTGCATAAAAATCACGGACTGTCTGCACGGCCCCATAGACTAATACAGGTCCGTGCCACGCTCGTTGCACAGACGTATATCCCATTCGTCTGAATAAGCCCTTAGAGATAATATTTGTGGGGGAGAGCAACTTGATTACAAGGGTAGGAATACACAGGGTGGATACGTAAAACTACACAGTGTATACGTCCTGAGAACCGCAGGGAATTTCACCTGAAAAACAGCACCAAATTTTGGTGCAGTTTTTTGGGCGGAAAGACTGCAGAAATAAATGTTAAAAAAAGCTAATACTCCAAGCCGTAGTCCCTCTCTCTCTGAGCGTAGCCCTGCCTCCTGCGATGACGCTGTAGTCCATGTGACCGCTGCAGCCTTTGATTGGCTGCAGCTGTCCCATGGGATGAATCGTCATTCCTGGAGGCTGGGCTACGCTCAGAACAGAATACACATCGCTATGACTACGGCCGGGTGTATTACCTTTTTTTTCTCTCATTTGAGATTAACGATAAGCAAAGTTTTTATCATTGATCTTCTCCTTTTGTTAACACTGACCAAATATCATTAAAATTGGTCAGAAACTGGTGAATCATGATGATAATTGGCTAAACTAAATAGGCCTTTAATGGGGGTATATTCAGGCTTAGTGCCTAGGGCAGCGTGAGTTGTAAATACGGCCCTGCTAAAGACGCAGATACTATTCAACACTATAGCAGAGCAGGGAGGTATCTCTCTGCTCTGCGATCTACTAGGCTGGTGGTTCCCAACATGAGGTTCCCATGAGAACCCTCCAGGGGTGCTGCGACACTCCACTGGACAACTGCCACGGACATGCTTTCTCTCCTCCTTCTCCTCATAGCGCATTTTTTTGCAGAACCCCTGTAGATAGCACCCCCCGACTAAATGCACAGAGACGTCAGGGGCTTCTCCTGGAGTGGAATCCCCGGTCACAGCGTCTGCAACGCTGTGGACAGGGATTCCGCTTCAGGAGTTAGTTGCCCCTGATGTCACTGTTCATATATGGACAGAGACATCAAGCACTCCGTCAAGGAGCGGAATCCCCAACCACAGGGAGCTACAGTGGTGCTATTAACAAGAAGGGAGTGCTACCTACATGGGGGCTGTGTGGCACTACCTACAAGGGTGTGTGTGGCACTACAAGGGATCTGTGTGGCACTACCTACAAGGGGACTGTGCGGCAAGGGGGGATTTGTGGCACTACTTACTAGGAATGCACAATGCATCGAAACTTCGATACTGTTTCGATACTGTTCATCCCCAAATGGTTCGAGCCACACAGCTAAGTATAGTAATACATGATGAATGAGAGCGGGGCTGCGGCTGTGTAATACAGCCATTGCCCCGCTCCTGAGTCCTGACAAGTGCGCGCCGCGAGGATGATGCGATGCAGCCAGCGCTGCACTAATGAGCGGCGGCACTGAAAACAGAACATGGTGACCGCACTGTAAAACACCCCCGTGTTCTGTCTTCGGTGTCTGCGCCGCCGCTCATTAGTGCAGCGCCGGCCGCATCACCTCATGCTGACCGCGCGTGCACTTAATGTCAGGAGCGAGGCAATGACTGTATTACACAGCCGCAGCCCCGCTCTATAACGGCGGAGATCAGAGAAACCGCTCATCTCTGCCGCTATTCTCCTGAATGCTGCGATCAAAGCTGACTGCAGCATTCAGGGGAAAGTGAGGAGGGGGGATGCCCCTGGATCTCGTCACAGGGAATTCCTGTGACGCGATCGAGGGCCATACCATATATGGGCAGACAGCCCAGGGTCTACTGAAGGACCCCAGGGCAGTCTTACCATATCTCCTGTTGTTAGGGCATACTTAGGTATGGCTTAACAACTGCCTGTGTACTATACATACACAGGCTAATGCACAGGCATATATCTGATATATGCCAGTATATTAAAGTTTAAAAATAAAGTAAAAACATAAAGTAATGTTAAATTTAAAAAAATACACATACGCCTTTTTTTACAATAAACATTAAAATAAGTCTCAATACATAAAATATACACACATTCGGTATTAGCGCGGCCGTAATAAACTGCACAACAATTTTTTAGCGTCATTTATGATGTGTACGCTGTAAAAAAACAAACAAACTTCTTTCACTTATTAATGTGAGGCCCGAGGTGTGATGAATTTAACCTCCGTGCATCATACCACGTGCCTCATATCAGAAAATGTAAGAACTTTTTTTATTACTGTTGGCAAAGTATCGTTTTGGTATCGAAATCGCAATACTACACGAAATATCGGTATCGAAGTCCAAATTCAGGTATCGTGACATCCCTACTACCTACAAAGGGGCTGTGTGGCACGACCTACAGGGGGCTGTGTGGCACGACCTACAGGGGGCTGTGTGGCACGACCTACAGGGGGCTGTGTGGCACGATCTACAGGGGGCTGTGTGGCACGAACTACAAAAGGGCTGTGTGGCACTACCTACAAGGGGGCTGTGTGGCACTACCTACAAGGGGGCCTTGTGGCACTACCTACAAGAGGGCTGTGTGGCACTACCTACAGGGGGCTGTGTGGCACTACCTACAAGGGGTCTGTGCAGCACGGGGGCATTTGTGGCACTACCTACAAGGGGGCTGTGTGGCACGACCTACAGGGGGGCTGTGTGGCACGACCTACAGGGGGGCTGTGTGGCACGACCTACAGGGGGGCTGTGTGGCACGACATACAGGGGGCATGTGTGGCACGACCTACAGGGGGGGGCTGTGTGGCACGACCTACAAGCGGGCTGTGTGGCACGACCTACAAGCGGGCTGTGTGGCACGACCTACAAGGGGGCTGTGTGGTACGACCTACAAGGGGGCTGTGTGGTACTATCTACAGGGGGCCTCTGTGAGTGGCGGGCTGATGGTCATTTTACTGTGAGTGGGGGGGGCTGATGGTCGTTTTACTGTGAGTGGGGGGCTGATGGTCATTTTTCTGTGAGTGGGGGGCTAATGGTCATTTTAGGGTATGTTCACACGGCAGCCTCCGTTACGTGAAAACAGCTCCGGAATTTCAGCCATAATGGCATGTGCAGGCACTTTTCGCTGCGTCCATTACGGACGTAATTTGAGCTGTTTTTCCATGGAGTCAAGGGAAAACGGCTCCAATTATGTCTCAAGAAGTGACAGGCACTTCTTTGACGTGGACGTCTTTTTTACGAGCCGTCTTTTGACAGCGGCGCGTAAAAAAAATGACCGTCCGCACAGAACATCGTAAGATCCATTCAAATGAATGGGCAGATGTTTGCCGACGCTTTTGAGCCGCATTTTCGGACGTAATTTGGGGCTAAAACGCCTGAATTACGTCCGTAAATCGGGGCTAAAACGCCCGAATTACGTCCGTAAATAGTGTGTGTGAACCCAGCCTTACTTTGAGTGGAGGGGCTGATGGTCATTTTACTGTGAGTGGAGGGGCTGATGGTTATTTTACTATGAGTGGAGGGGCTGATGGTCATTTTACTGTGAGTGGAGGGGCTGATGGTCTTCAAGTGGTTTCCACCTCTGACCTCCAATTGAAATTAATAGCAGGAAGAAAATAGCTGTGGCGCTCGTTTGGAGCTTTTTTTTGCTCCGTCTTTTGCATTCGCTTCAACGGCTTAAAAAAAAACCGCAAAAAAAACCCCATCAAATAACGCTGTCAATTCAAAAGCAGATTTTTTTTTGCCTTACAAAAAACGCTGTGTGAACATACCCTAAGAATGTAGTTCTTATTTTTAGCTATTTTCTGTCTTTCTCTAAACAGTTTTTGGTAGGGGGGCACTGAGGATTTTTTTTTTCCAGGGGTGGCTCAAGTCCGAAAAGGTTGGGAAACTCTGTAGCAGGCTACAGCGACGCCTGCAGCCTATGAGGCGCAGGGAGAGGATCCCTGCGCAGTCGGCGTGATGACATCTCTGGATCAAGCCGGCCTACGCAAGGATCCGGTCAGGTGGAGGTGGGGGGCAGTATGGCACTGTCTACAAGGGGGATGTGGGGGTTGTATGTCACTCTCTACAAGGGGGATGTGGGGGCTGTATGTCACTCTCTACAATGGGGAGGTGGGTGCTGTATGACACTGTCTACAAGGGGGCGGTGGGGGGCACTGTGTACAAGAGGGAGGTGGGGCTGTATGACACTCTACAAGGGGCAGATGGGGGCTGTATGGCACTGTCTACAAGGAGGAGGTGGGGGATTATGGCACTCTCTACAGGGAGGCTGTACGGCACAATCTACAGGGGGCACTTTCTACTAGGGGGGCTGTGTGGAGGCCACTAAGCGGACATCATACTGTGTAGGGGCACTACAGGGGGAAATATAATGTGTGTGGCACTTAGGGGGCATAACATTGTGTGGGCACAATTAGAGGACAAAATACTGTGTCCTTGAAGGCATCATAATATATTACATTATTAAATATTATTATTATTATACTGTGTGTGGGGCACTAAAGGGGCATTACACTGTGTGGGGGCACTATATAGGGCATTATACTGTGGGGAGGAATTATGCTTTTTTTATGGGGCATTTTTTATAATGGCGTGGGGCGCCGAAAGATAATTTCGCACGGGGCGCCATCTACCCTAAGGCCGGCCCTGCACACACTCACCGATTCACCGATGCAGCGCCAACTTCTCCTGGTCTGGTCGCTAGTCTCGTGTGTTCTACGAAGGCGGTGCAATTACGTCATCGCCTTCGCAGATCCCATGAGACTAGCGACCAGACTAGTAGAAGTCAGCGCTGCATCGGGGAGTATGTGTCATCGCGTCGTTGCAGATCCCTTGAAAAAGACGAGAGGCCTTACCTGAAGAAGACAGTGCTGCATCGGTGAGTATGTAGGGCATTCATGTCAGGCTGTGTGGCATCATATACATCGGGGGTGTGTGGCATCATATACATCGGGGGTGTGTGGCATCATATACATCGGGGGTGTGTGGCATCATATACATCGGGGGTGTGTGGCATCATATACATCGGGGGTGTGTGGCATCATATACATCGGGGGTGTGTGGCATCATATACATCGGGGGTGTGTGGCATCATATACATCGGGGGTGTGTGGCATCATATACATTGGGGGGGTGTGGCATCATATACATTGGGGGGGTGTGGCATCATATACATCGGGGCTGTGTGGCATCATATACATCGGGGCTGTGTGGCATCAGATACATCGGGGCTGTGTGGCATCATATACATCGGGGCTGTGTGGCATCATATACAGGGGGGCTGTGTGGCATCATATATAGGGGGCTGTGTGGCATCTACAGGGGGGCTGTGTGGCACCTACAGGGGGGCTGTGAGGCATCATATACAGGTAGGCTGTGTGGCATCATATACAGGGAGGCTGTGTGGCATCATATACAGGGAGGCTGTGTGGCATCATATACATCGGGGGGTGTGGCATCATATACATCGGGGGTGTGTGGCATCATATACATTGGGGGTGTGTGGCATCATATACATTGGGGGGGTGTGGCATCATATACATTGGGGGGGGTGTGGCATCATATACATTGGGGGGGGGTGTGGCATCATATACATCCGGGCTGTGTGGCATCATATACATCGGGGCTGTGTGGCATCATATACATCGGGGCTGTGTGGCATCATATACAGGGGGGCTGTGAGGCATCATATACAGGTAGGCTGTGTGGCATCATATACAGGAAGGCTGTGTGGCATCATATACAGGAAGGCTGTGTGGCATCATATACAGGAAGGCTGTGTGGCATCATATACAGGTAGGCTGTGTGGCATCATATACAGGGAGTCCGTAAATAGTGTCTAGGTGAACATGTGACCTTCCTTTGGGTGTTTTCAGGGGTTTGGGACAAAAAAAGCCTGACCAATTTCTCCCAGGTGATATCAATTAGCCTGCAGGACTCACTCTGAGCTAGCTCTGTTCTGAGCTTGGTGGTTTAAGTGGCTTGAGATAGAAGTGGAGTTATAAAACCGGAGTTAAAAAGAGGCGTTAAAGTCCCTTTAAGTACTCTTATTTTACTTTTTCAATTGTTCACTGTTTTATTGCAACTGGGATAATGGACAGCAAGGTTTTCTTCAGTGCACAGTTTGCCATATGTGTGCACGACTGGAGCCGGAGTTCCAGGGTGAATACCTCTGTGGCAGATGTGAGCATGTTGGTCACTTGGAAGCTCGCATTAGAGATCTGGAGGAGCAGAATGCAATACTGAGGGCGATAGACAATCTTGGGCGGAGCATGCTGCTCACGGAGCACGCAGTTAGTGCGGTAGATCTGGAGGGTGAAGATATGGGTGAGCAGGATCAGGCAAGTAGCTGGGTTAATGTAGTTAGGGGCAGTAGAAAGGGGTCCAAGAAAAGGAAGGCCAATCCTGTTTCTGATATTCCAAGCAAAATTGCGAAGTTGGGTGATAATGCGAGGGTGTCGGTCTCAGAAATGGCAGCCCTAGTGGATACTGATCTCCCTAACAGCCGGGAGAACAGCCCAGCTAGTAGTTGGCGGGATTGTAATGCAGGTAAGGCAAGACAATTGGTAGTTGTAGGGGATTCAATAATCAGGAAGACGGATAGAATAATTTGTTGCCAAGACCACCTCAACCGAATGGTTTGCTGTCTCCCTGCCAGGGTTCGGCATGTGGTGGAACGGATGGACAAATTGCTGGGAGGGGCTGGTGATGATCCAGCTGTCGTGGTCCATGTGGGAACCAACGATAGAATACATGGTAGGTGGAGGAGCCTTAAGAATAATTTTAATGAACTAGGCTACAAGCTGAAGGGAAGGATTTCCAAGGTTGTATTCTCAGGAATACTGCCTGTGCCATGCACAGGAAAGACAGTGGGAGCTCAGGGAGTTAAATGCATGGCTTAAGTCTTGGTGTAGAGGAGAAGGCTTTGGGTTTCTAGAGCACTGGGCTGACTTTTCATTGGGGTACAAACTGTATTCTGAAGATGATTTGCACCTAAATGGAAGGGGGTCCGAGGTGCTGGGGGAGAGAATTCTAGCTGGGGTGGCAGAGTATTTAAACTAGGGCTAAGGAGGGAGGTCAATGTAGAAAATAAAGGAGTAGTTAGGTTAGAGAGGGGTTAGACTATATTGGTGGGGGGAGAAACAGATTGTGGGGAGAGGACTATGCAGCAAGATAAGGAGATCCTTTCGTTACAAAACAGCAATGAAAATAAAAACGCCCAAATAATGTCAAATAATCACATTTCTGATAATAAAAGTGAAACATTGAAAGGCAAGTTAACCCCTTCCCGACATCCGCCGTATATATACGGCGCTGCCGGGAAGGTGTTCCCGCAAAGCGCAGTACAGTTACGTCGCAGTGATGGTGCGGGCTCAGAAGCAGAGCCGGCACCATCACCGTGGGGTGACAGCTGTATTATACAGCTGGCACCCTCCTGTAACTGCCAGGACCGGAGCTATTCTCCGATCCGGCTGATTAACTGCTCAGATGCTGCGCTCAATATTGTTTTTATGGTTTTAACCCGACCGGCAACCCAGTGATGCAATCGCTGGGTTGCTGTGGCAATCGGACGCCAGAAAATGGTGTCCGAGTCTGCCTTGTACGGGAGCCGATGAGGACCCGCCTGCGGCGCGTCCTCATAGGCTTGCTGTCAGTGAATAACTGACAGCGCTAATACACTGCACTACGTATGTAGTGCAGTGTATTAGAGTAGCGATCGGGGCATCAGGCCCTCAAGTCCCCTAGTGGGACAAGTAAAAAAAGTAAAAAAAAGTTAATAAAAATGTGGTAAAACAATAAAAACACACACTTTTCAAATAAAAATAAAGCTAAACTGACTTTTCCCATAGTAAGTCTTTTATTATGGGAAAAACCATAAAAATGCTATAAAAAGTGATCAAAAAGTCACATTTGCTCCAAAATAGTACAAATAAAAACGGCAATCCGTCCCGCAAAAAATAATCCCTGACACCGCTTTGTGCACGCAAAAATAAAAAAGTTATGGGTCTTAGAATATGGCGACACAGAAAACAAATGATTTTATAAAAAAAGTGATTTTATTGTGCAAAAGCTGCAATACATGAAAAAAACTATATAAATTTGGTATCGCCGTAATCGCATCGACCCGCAGAATAAAGCTAACATGTAATTTAGGGCGCACTGTGGATGCCGGAAAAAAAAACAATAAAAAACTATTCCAGAATTGCTTGTTTTTGGAAATTTCCTTTATCAAAAAATGAAATAAAAAGTGACCAAAAAGTCGTATGTGTTCCAAAATGGTACAAATAAAATCTACAGCCCGTCTCGCAAAAAACAAGCCCACACACCGCTCAATCAACTGAAAAATAAAAAAGTTATGGCACTAGTAATGCGTTGATGAAAAACATCTCAATGCGCAGGCCGGAGGGGAACATTCCTTCAGTTTCAGGGCCCTAGTATTTAGGAACTAGAAAAGGGAAGGGACATAGCACATCCGCTGGAAGCGAGGGCGCCCGCATTATACCAGCGCAAAACTTTCCCAGCAATATTTCCCAAACTACGAAGGAGAAAAAGTCCCAAAAAGGTGCAGAGCGTTACAAAAGGGGGATAAGAAAGAAAACCGTTTATCAGTGTGACACCGGCCTGCGCATAACGGATCGCTTCACATCGTAACACACAACTATGGATACTTGTATTATTTACCCAATTATTATACCCTCTTATTATGCCCTGATGTACTCTGCACAGCTTACATATGCCCCACATTGTAAACTGAAATACCAGCAAATGTCGAACAAAACTACCAAGCAAAATCCATGCTCAAAATGGCAGTCTTTCCCTTCTTAGCCCTACAGTGTGCCCAAACAGCAATTTATGGCCACAAGTAAGGCATTACCATACCCGGGAGAATCCGCTTAACAATTAATGGGGTAAGATTCTCTAGGGGCACAACATATTGTGTGGTGAATGGGCAGATCAGTGGAAAAATTGCAATTTTCACTTTGCACCATCCACTGCGTATTCATTTCTGAAAAACACCATTCCAGCAAAATCTACGCTCCAAAATATAAATACCGCTCCTTTTCTTCTGAATGCTCCCATATATGTAAACAGCTGTTTATAACCACATATGGGGTGTTACCGCACTTGGGAGAAATTTCTTTACAAATGGTGGCGTGCTTTTTCTTCTCTATTCCTTGTAAAAATGAAAAATGTTGATCTAAAACTACATCTTGTTGGAAAAAAAAAAACTTTTTCATGGCTTAATTCTAATTAATTCAGCAAAAAACCATTGGGATCAAAATTTTCATTATACCCCTAGATGATTCCTCAGGGGGTGCAGTTTCCCAAATGGAAAAATATATAGTTTGGACCCTTGGTAACTGGCAGGCCAGATACAACAATTGAAAAACAGAGTAAAACAATACCTCACATGTGATAATAAACATCTGTTTAGACACACGGTATGGCTCAGAATGGAAGGAGCACCATTTGGATTTTGGAATTGTTTCTGGGCGCCATGTCACATTTGCTGAGCCCCTGTAGTACTAGTACAGTGGAAACACCCCAAAAGTGACTCCATTTGGGAAACAATTGAAAAACAGATGCCAAAGGCAAAGAAGCCCTATTTCCCAGCTACCATAGAAATTGTTAAATTTTAAAATGTAATCTTTATTATGCTGATTCAGCAAACAGACAAACAGACAGACCAACATAAATGGTTAAAATTTTCAGTGCATGGATCGGGTCAGCAACCATTAGTGGTTGTGTCAGTATGCACGTGTATTTGCCGTCTATACCTGCAGACCGGCAAAATCTGGAGAACGTTGATAGCAACAATGGACTCCTGAGCAGTTAAATTGTTAAACCCTAAGATCCAGCATGTATTAAAATTTAAAGGAGAGCCCCCCCTCCGACATGTTTCGCTACGTATGTAGCGTCCTCAGGGGTTCACGGGGCTACTGACGGCGCGCCGAGAAATTCTCTCTGTTATGGGAATCCTCTATGACGTATCAGGGGGTGTGTGTACAGATAGAACCAGTAGTGACGGGGGTGGGCAGGAATCTCCAACCCCAGTGTGAATGGCAGATGAAACTGTCAATGAAGTGAGAAGCCCGAGCAGCTGAGCAAGAAGTCTCACGCATGCGCTTTAGGGCTTATTCGGTACTTACACTTGGGGCCACTCGCAAGGATCAAATAAGTGAGTGGTACGTTTATATTTAGATCGATTATACACCCAAGTCACTGGTATTGAAATTGGATATTAAATATATACTAGTAATTGAGACTACACGATGTGAATAATTTAATAAATGTATAATAGAGATCAGTGATGTGGCAGCAGGTATCGCTGCTGATAAGATGCCAACAATATGCAGAGGCATGTGTATAACTGTAGGTGTATGTGCATACTTGTATGTCAGCTCTAAGCTGAGTTAATAATAACGATAGTAAAATTATATTTGTGTGTGGAGTTTGTTTTAAAGAAACACAGCTGTAGACTTCTCAAGTCAAATGGACAATCAATATGCAAAAAGTACTGGGGTGAATTCTTTAAGCACACCTAAGTGTTTATCACGAGCGTGCAAATGGTCCCTATTAAAGGTCACAGGAGGATAAGAGTACCCTAAATAAAACAGAGAAATTATGAGGCCATCAGAACTCAATTGTTGGACAGTGTCTGTAATTCTATATCATATTTCTGTAGAAAGTAAAGATTGAAAAACATACGAATAGAGATTAGATTATGTGCCCGTGACACGGTAATCGTGACACTTAACTCAATACATTAATCTCAGAAAAGCTGCGAATGTAAATCCTTCATTCAGACCGGAGGGGCTGAGAGAATGCAAACGATGAATCCATCGTGCTTCCTCCTGTAGTAGAATCTGATCTAAATTTCCAGCCCTGGGTCCTAATTTAATCTGGGTGACACCCCAGAACTGAAGTAGCTTGGTGTCACCCCCATGTAGTAGGTGCATATGTCTGGACAGCGTAGTATCCTCTTTCTGATTGATCGTGCTCAGATGCTTGGAGATTCTCCTTCTTAGTTCCTGTATAGTCTTTCCCACGTACAATTTGGGACAGGGACATTTCGCTATATATATCACCCCACTGCTATGACAGTTAATAAACTGCTTAATAACATAGGTTTTACCATCAGGTGGATTGGTGAAGGTCTTTGTCATAGGCATAAGAGGACAGAAGGAGCAACGACCACAGGGGTGAGAGCCCCTGACTGGTGATTTTAACCAAGTTTGTTGGGAATTGGTTTTTGTGGAATAGTGGCTGTGTACCAAAAGTTCTCGTAAGTTCTTACCTCTGCGGTAAGTGATACTCGGAGCCGCTGAAATTACTTTTTTAAGGTCTGGGTCGATGGTAAGTATTGACCAATGTTTTCTAAGGATGTCCATAACCTGAGAGGAACAGACATCGTATGTACCAATACAACGAATGGCACTAGATGACTCAGTTAATAACGCGATTTGTACTTTTGTCCTGAATTAAGTACTGTCTATCAGTTGCCTTGGCCCTAGCATAGGCCCTATGTAGCCATTTTTTTGGATAGCCACGTGCCATGAATTTATTGTATAGTTCATCACATTCGATCTGAAAAGATTGTTCATCAGAGCAATTTCTCTTGGCTCGGAGATATTGCCCTATCGGTATGCCCTTTTTAAGGGCCGGTGGGTGATGACTTTGCCAATGTAAGAGGCTATTCGTGGCAGTGGCTTTCTGAAAAATATCTGTATGTACACTGCCACCAGGGTCCAGGGAGATCTTGAGGTCAAGGAAATTAATCTCTCTCGTGCGTGTTTCATGAGTCAACCTCATGCCAATGTAATTTTTGTTAAGTGCCAGAACGAAATCATTAAATAAATTAATATCACCATCCCAGAAAATGAGAATATCGTCGATAAATCTCCCCCAGAACAAAATATGTGATGTGAAAAAAAGTAAATCATCCGTAAAAACGATGGTGTCTTCCCACCACCCCAAAAATAAATTTGCATAAGTGGGTGCGCAAACAGTGCCCATAGCTGTGCCTTTTATTTGTTTATAATATTTTCTATCAAAAACAAAGAAGTTATGTGTGAGCAGAAATTGTAGCAGTGATAGAACAAAATCATTGTGCAAATGAAATTGAGTACCTTTGGTGCTTAAAAAGTGTTTGACTGCGTTTAAACCTAGATGGTGCTGAATGTTGGTGTATAATGATTCCACATCAATGGTGGCAAGTATAGTGGTTTGAGTGACATTGATCTCCTGGATCCTGGCGACAGTGTCTTTGATGTCCTTTAGAAAGGAGGGTAGGGAGGAGACGAACGGTGAAAGAATTTCGTCTACATAGAGACTGATACCCTGTGTAAGATTGTAATTTCCTGACACGATTGGTCTACCAGGGGGGGGGGGAACAGCCTTATGGATTTTTGGCAGGGCGTAAAACGTTGCCAGGGTCGGGTTAGGATTGTATAAACGCTTAAATTCATCCTTAGTTAATAAATTATTGGTTTTTGCCTCTGAGAGGAGGAGGTGCAGTTCGACCAGAAACCGGTCGGTGGGATTAGCTGTCAGTATGACATAGGTAGTAATGTCATCTAATAGTTTGTGGACCATTTTTGTGTAATCTAATCGGTCCATGACAACTACATTTCCCCCCTTATCAGAGGGTTTTAAAACTATCTCGTCATTTCTACATAAGTCATCCAGTGCCAATTTCTCACTAGTACTGAGGTTATCGAAAACCTTAGATTTATCGTTTTTCAATTTACAAAGATCAGTACACACCATCTTGACAAAGATGTCAATATGACTGTACTGAGAAAATGGAGGGGTTAGTTTGGACTTTGGTCGTAAGGAGGAGAAGGGGCCAGTGGCAGCAGCAACTCCAAATTCATTTTCCTCAAGTAATGTTTCAAGATCTTTTAAGGTCTTTTGTTCCTCATAGCTACACATTGTGCCGTCCCGGGTAACGTTTTTGAAGTGTTTATGTAATGCTAGTTTCCTAGCAAAAAGGTTGATATCCTTTGAACAAACGAAATCATCAAAGGCGGGTGCAGGCGTATATGACAGTCCCCTCCGTAATAGGGTTTCTTGATAGGGATTTAGCTGTAGTGAGGATAAGTTAAAGATCTGCATCTTGTCATCTCAGAGATCATGTGCACTAATTGGTGTTATTGTTTTGGACCCCAACGTGCGTTGGGTGGTCCTAAAAATGGAAAAGTAGTAATAGGAGTCGTAGGTGTATTTGCACTGCTTAGTAGACTGGGATTGTTCCCATTGCCTATTTGTTCCACGCCAGAAGTTTGAGGCATCTGAAGTGTGTTTGGAAAGCCTAACAATCGTGAGGCAACAGAAGTAGAGGACATGGGTTTGAAACTGGTAGGGAAACATGCCCCACTTTGATTGGAATGAATGAAGGATTTACATTCGCAGCTTTTCTCTGAGATTAATGTATTGAGTTAAGTGTCACGATTACCGTGTCACGGGCCCATAATCTAATCTCTATTCGTATGTTTTTCAATCTTTACTTTCTACAGAAATATGATATAGAATTACTTACACTGTCCAACTATTGAGTTCTGATGGCCTCATAATTTCTCTGTTTTATTTAGGGTACTCTTATCCTCCTGTGACCTTTAATAGGGACCATTTGCACGCTCGTGATAAACACTTAGGTGTGCTTAAAGAATTCACCCCAGTACTTTTTGCATATTGATTGTCCATTTGACTTGAGAAGTCTACAGCTGTGTTTCTTTAAAACAAACTCCACACGCAAATATAATTTTACTATCGTTATTATTAACTCAGCTTAGAGCTGACATACAAGTATGCACATACACCTACAGTTATACACATGCCTCTGCATATTGTTGGCATCTTATCAGCAGCGATACCTGCTGCCACATCACTGATCTCTGTTATACATTTATTAAATTATTCACATCATGTAGTCTCAATTACTAGTATATATTTAATATCCAATTTCAATACCAGTGACTTGGGTGTATAATCGATCTAAATATAAACGTACCACTCACTTATTTGATCCTTGCGAGTGGCCCCAAGTGTAAGTACCGAATAAGCCCTAAAGCGCATGCGTGAGCCTTCTTGCTCAGCTGCTCGGGCTTCTCACTGTTTCATTGGCAGTTTCATCTGCCATTCAAACTGGGGTTGGAGATTCCCGTTCACCCCCGTCACTACTGGTTCTATCTGTACACACACCCCCTGATACGTCATAGAGGATTCCCATAACAGAGAGAATTTCTCGGCGCGCCATCAGTAGCCCCGTGAACCCCTGAGGACGCTACATACGTAGCGAAACATGTCGGAGGGGGGGGCTCTCCTTTCAATTTTAATACATGCTGGATCTTAGGGTTTAACAATTTAACAATTTAACTGCTCAGGAGTCCATTGTTGCTATCAACATTCTCCAGATTTTGCCGGTCTGCAGGTATAGACGGCAAATACACGTGCATACTGACACAACCACTAATGGTTGCTGACCCGATCCATGCACTGAGAATTTTAACCATTTATGTTGGTCTGTCTGTCTGTCTGTTTGCTGAATCAGCATAATAAAGATTACATTTTAAAATTTAACAATTTCTATGGTA
Source organism: Rhinoderma darwinii (assembly GCF_050947455.1). Lineage (NCBI taxonomy): Eukaryota > Metazoa > Chordata > Amphibia > Anura > Rhinodermatidae > Rhinoderma > Rhinoderma darwinii. Next base: position 62,590,340 of record NC_134694.1, on the reverse strand, counting down.
GCTGGGAAATAGGGCTTCTTTGCCTTTGGCATCTGTTTTTCAATTGTTTCCCAAATGGAGTCACTTTTGGGGTGTTTCCACTGTACTAGTACTACAGGGGCTCAACAAATGTGACATGGCGCCCAGAAACAATTCCAAAATCCAAATGGTGCTCCTTCCATTCTGAGCCATACCGTGTGTCTAAACAGATGTTTATTATCACATGTGAGGTATTGTTTTACTCTGGAGAAATTGCTTTACAAATGTGGCAGTGCTTTTTATCCTTCAGTCCTTGTGAAAACGAAAAAAAAAATACCTAAACCTACATTTTCTTTGAAAAAAAGTAGATTTTCATTTTTACGGCCTACTTCCAATAAGTTCTGTAAAACACTTGTGGGGTCAAACTGCTCACTGTACCCCTAGATAATTTCCTCATGGGGTGTAGTTTCCAAAATGGGGCCACTTGTTGGGGGTTTCCACTGTTTTGTCCCCTCAGGGGCTTTGCAAATGTGACATGGCGACCGCAAACCATTCCTGCTAAATCTGAGTTCCAAAAGCCAAATAGCGCTCTTTCCCTTCTCCGCCTCGCCGTGTGTCCAAACAGCCATTTATTACCACATGTGGGGTATTGTTTTACTCGGGAGATATTGCTCTACAAATGTTGTGGTGCTTTTTCTACTTTAGTTCTTTTGGAAATGAAAAAATATTTGCTAAACCTACATTTTATTTGAAAAAAATGTAGATTTTCATGGCCTAGTTCCAAAAATTTTTGCAAAAAAACTGTCTGGTCAAAATGCTTGCTACACCCCTAAATAAATTCCTCGAGGGGTGTAGTTTCCCAAATGGGGTCACTTTTTCCACTGGTTTAATTCCACAAGAGCTCTTCAAAGCGGACATGGTGCCTAAAATATATTCTAATAAAAAGGAGACCCAAAATCCACTAGGTGCTACTTTTGCTTCGGAGGCCGGTGCTTCAGTCCAGTAGCACACTAAGGCCACATGTGGGATATTTCCTAAGACTGCAGAACCTGGGCAATAAATATTGAGTTGCATTACTCTGTTAAAACCTTCTGTGGTACAAAAAAAATGGATTCAAAATGAACTTCTGGAAAAAAATTATGAACTTTGTAAATTTCACCTCTACTTTGCCTTAATTCCTGCGCAATGTCTAAAGGGTTAAGAAACTTTCTAAATGCTGTTTTGAATACTTTGAGGGGTGCAGTTTTTAAAATGGGGTGTCTTATTGGGGGTTTCTAATATCTAAGGACCTCAAAGCCACTTCACAACTGAACTGGCCCCTGCAAAAATAGCATTTTTAAATTTTCTTGAAAATGTGAGAAATTGCTGCTAAAGTTGTAAGCCTTGTAACGTCCTAGAAAAATAAAATGATGTTCAAAAAACGATGCTAAACTAAAGTAGACATATGGGTTATGTTAATTAGCAACATTTTTGTGTGGTATAACTGCCTGTCTTACAAGCAGATACATTTAAATTGAGAAAAATGCTAATTTTTGCAATTTTTCGCTAAATTTTGGTGTTTTTCACAATTAAATACTGAATGTATCGGGCAAATTTTGCCAGTAACATAAAGTCCAATGTGTCACGAGAAAACAATCTCAGAATCTCTTGGATAGGTAAAAGCATTCCGGAATTATTACCACATAAATTGAAACATGTCAGATTTGAAAAATGAGGCTCTGTCAGGAAGGTCAATAGTGGCCAAACAAGGAAGGGGTTAAAGTGTATGTTCACAAATGCCAGAAGTCTAGCGAGCAAAATGGGGGAGCTGGAGGCATTGGTACTCGAAGAAAATATAGATGTAGTTGGTGTTGCTGAAACATGGCTAGGCTCTTCACATGACTGGGCTGTAAATCTACAGGGTTTTACACTGTTTCGGAAAGACAGGACAAATAGGAAAGGCGGTGGTGTATATCTGTATGTGAGAAGTGATATGAAGGTGAGTGTGAAAGAGACATTAGAGGGTGAAGATTGTGAGGAGGTTGAAACCTTGTGGGTGGAATTACAAAGGGAGGTAAACACTGAAAAAATTTATTTTGGTGTTCTCTATAGACCCCCCAATATAACTGAGGAGATGGAAGGTCAGCTATATAAACAGATGGAGCGGGCTGCACAGGCGGGTACTGTAGTGATAGTGGGAGATTTTAATTACAGGGATATTAATTGGTGTCATGGTTCAGCGTCAACTGCAAAGGGGAGTCATTTCTTCAACCTGTTGCAGGAAAATTTTATGGGCCAGTTTCTGGAAGACCCTACTAGAGGTGAAGCTCTGTTGGATCTGGTCATTTCTAATAATGCAGAGCTTGTTGGGAATGTCAATGTTCGTGAAAACCTCGGTAACAGTCACAATATAGTTATATTTTACATATACTGTAAAAAACAGACACAGGCTGGGAAGGCAAAAACACTTAGGGTATGTTCACACGGCGGGGGTCCGTAACGGCTGAAATTACGGGGATGTTTCAGCCTGAAAACATCCCCGTAATTTCAGCCGTACCGGCATGTGCAGGCGCTTGAACGCCGCGTCAATTACGGCCGTAATTAGCGCTGCTATTCATTGGAGTCAATGAATAGCGGCTCCAATTACGGCCAAAGAAGTGACAGGTCACTTCTTTGACGCGGGCGTCTAGTTACGCGCCGTCATTTGACAGCGGCGCGTAAATATACGCCTCGTGTGAACAGACAAACGTCTGCCCATTGCTTTCAATGGGCAGATGTTTGTCAGCGCTATTGAGGCGCTATTTTCAGACGTAATTCGGGGCCAAAACGCCCGAATTACGTCCGTAAATAGGCCGTGTGAACATACCCTTAATTTTAAGAAGGCCAATTTTCCCAGGATGAGGGCTGCAATTTAGGATATAGACTGGGAAGAACTAATGTCAAATAATGGTACAAATGATAAATGGGAGATTTTCAAATCTACTTTAGGTAATTATAGGAAAAATGCATTCCTATAGGTAAAAAGTATAAACAGCTTAAATTAAACCCCACTTGGCTTACACCTTCTTTAAAAAGGGCAATACATGACAAAAAAGGGCATTTGAAAAATACAAATCTGAGGGTACACCCAAAAAATTCTTGAAGTATATAAATGCAAAAAAGCCAAGGTCCGAACATATAGGACCCCTAGATAGTGGTAATGGGGAGTTGGTCACAGGGGATCAAGAGAAGGCAGAGTTACTAAATGGGTTCTTCAGCTCTGTATATACAACAGAAGAAAGAGCAGCTGATGTAGATGTAGCCAGTGCTGTTAATATATCAGTTGATATACTGATTTGGATGAATGTAGAGATGGTCCAAGCTAAATTAAACAAAATAAATGTACACAAGGCCCCGGGACCAGATGGGTTATACCCTAGAGTTCTTAAAGAGCTTGGTTCAGTTATTTCTGTCCCCCTCTTCATAATATTTAGAGATTCTCTAGTGACTGGTATAGTGGGTAAAATGTTTGAGGGGCTATTGTGGGACTACATACAGAATTATGTGACAAAAAATAGTATCATAAGTGACAGCCAGCACGGTTTTACAAAGGACAGAAGTTGTCAAACCAATCTGATCTGTTTTTATGAAGAGGTGAGCAGAAGCCTAGACAGAGGGGCCGCTGTGGATATAGTGTTTTTGGACTTTGCAAAGGCATTTGACACTGTCCCTCATAGACGTCTAATGGGTAAATTAAGGACTATAGGTTTAGATAGTATTGTTTGTAATTGGATTGAGAATTGGCTCAAGGACCGTATCCAGAGAGTTGTGATCAATGATTCCTACTCTGAATGGTCCCCGGTTATAAGTGGTGTACCCCTGGGACCACTATTATTCAACTTATTTATTAATGATATTGAGGATGGGATTAATAGCACTATTTATATTTTTGCAGATGACACCCAAGCTATGTAATATAGTTCAGTCTATGGAAGATGTTCGTGAATTGCAAGCGGATTTAAACAAACTGAGTGTTTGGACGTCCACTTGGCAAATGAGGTTTAATGTAGATAAATGTAAAGTTATGCACCTGGGTATGAACAACCTGCAGGCATCATATGTCCTAGGGGGAGCTACACTGGGAGAGTCACTTGTTGAGAAGGATCTGGGTGTACTTGTAGATCATAAACTAAATAACAGCATGCAATGTCAATCAGCTGCTTCAAGGGCCAGCAAGATATTGTCGTGTATTAAAAGAGGCATGGACTCACGGGACAGGGATGTAATATTGCCGCTTTACAAAGCATTAGTGAGGCCTCATCTAGAATATGCAGTTCAGTTCTGGGCTCCAGTTCATAGAAAGGATGCCCTGGAGTTAAAAAAAATACAAAGAAGAGCAACGAAGCTAATAAGGGGCAAGGGGAATCTAAGTTATGAGGAAAGATTAAAAGAACTAAACCTATTTAGCCTTGAAAAAGGACGACCAACGGGGGACATGATTAACTTATATAAATATATTAATGGCACATACAAAAAATATGGTGAAATCCTGTTCCTTGTAAAACCCCCTCAAAAAACAAGGGGGCACAACAATTACTCGTATATTGTATGTACTGTGGCTCTTATGCATATTGTAATTTGCATATTGCCTCTCTGTGAAACCTCAATAAAATGTTATTTAAAAAAAAAAAAAAACAAGTGGGCACTCCCTCCGTCTGGAAATAAAAAAGGTTCAACCTGCAGAGGCGACAAGCCTTCTTTACTGTGAATCTATGGAATAGTCTACCGCAGGAGCTGGTCACAGCAGGGACAGTAGATCGCTTTAAAAAAGGCTTAGATAAGGCTTAGATAATTTCCTAGAACAAAAAAATATTAGCTCCTCTGTGTAGAAATTTTTTACTTCCCTTTTCCCGTCCCTTGGTTGAACTTGATGGACATGTGTCTTTTTTCAACCGTACGAACTATGTAACTATGTATGTAATGAAATTCATCAGTTATTTTAACGGCCATGAAAAACTGATGCAAAACGGATGTCAAACGGTCATTACAAATGGACAGGCAGACTGGAAATGGATGAAAATTTAGATGCACAACGGCCGTGAAAAACTGACAGTTGTTTAGTTTTTAATGGACATTTTTTTTCACTGTTGTGTGAATATAGCCTTAGGGTATGTTCACACAGAGTTTTTTGCAGGCAGAAAATTCTGACTCAAAATTCTGTTTGGAATTTTGAGGCAGATTTTGATCTGCCTGCGCCGAGGTGTTTTAGGAGCGTTTTTTGCTCTCGCCCATTGAGCGCCACGGGCAAAAACACCGCAAAATACGCTTTCTCTGCCTCCCATTTTTTTTCAATGGGAGGTCAGAGACGTAAATACCTGAAGATAGGGCATGTCGCTTCTTTTTCCCGTGAGACCGGACCAGTACAGAAGAGAGATGACCCAAAAAGAAAGGAGCGGTGCAGCACCTTCTAAGAAACGTCCGTACCTATTCACACAGCAGCTAGCCAATTTTTGAGCTTCGATCGTAAGTATCGCAAATGAATTAAACGTTCAATAGCTTTTTCACATCATGGAAATTGAGGATCTATGAACCCTGGGGTACACCACTTATAATCGGGAACCATTCAGAGTAGGAATCATTGACCATATCTCTCTGGATACGGTCCTTGAGGCAATTCTCAATCAAATTACAAACAATACTTTCTAAACATATAGTCCTTAATTTACCCATTAGACGTCTATGAGGGACAGTGTCAAATGCCTTTGCAAAGTCCAAAAAACACTATATCCACAGCGGCCCCTCTATCTAGGCTTCTGCTCACTTCTTCATAAAAACAAATCAGGATAGTTTGACAACTTGTGTTCTTTGTAAAACCGTGCTGGCTGTCACTTCTAATACTATTTTTTGTCACATAATCCTGTATATAGTCCCTCAATAGCCCCTCAAGCATTTTTCCCCACGTTGGATGTTAAACTTACTGGTCTATAATCACCTGGGGAAGACCTAGAGCCCTTTTTGAAAATAGGCACCACATTTGCCCTGCGCCAGTCCCTTGGCACTATACCAGTCACTAGAGAATCTCTAAATATTATGAAGAGGGGGACAGAAATAACTGAACTAAGCTCATTAAGAACTCTAGGGTGTAACCCATCTGGTCCTGGAGCCTTTTGTACATTTATTTTATTTAATTTAGCTTGGGCCATATCTACATTCATCCAATTCAGTATATCAACTGATATATTAACAGCACTGGCACCGGCTACATCAGCTGCTCTTTCTTCTGTTGTATATACAGAGCTAAAGGACCCATTTAGTAACTCTGCCTTCTCTTGATCCCCTGTGACCAACTCCCCTGTAACGTCTTTAACCGCGGACCGTCGTCCTGACTTACCCTATGACGGCCGCGGTCATGGACGAGCGAGTTCCCAGCTGCATCTCCCTCCTGGGAGACGCCGGCTCTCACTTCCTGGTCCGGACACTGTCTCCCGCAGGGCGCGCCCGACCGCGCGTGCACGACCTTAAAAGGTCAGTACGCAAAAATTAGCAGAATAGCTGCAATTAGCCCAGAATGCTTCTGGACTATAAAAGGGGCTCTGCCCTCTCGATCCTTGCCTGAGCGTTTTTGTGTTACCTTAAGTTTGTCCTTACAAATGGTCTCCTAGTGTTTTCCAGTTCCCAGTGTTACCCGTTCCTGCTGCCTGTACCCTGTATCCCGTGCTACCATGCCTCTGTGCCTTCAAGAGTTGGAGTCGTGTTGTGCCCTCCGCTGCATCTATTGTGTCACACCCCACCGGGTGTCTGTCTTCTGTGGGAGCCTCATCTTAGCCTGAATCCACCGCTACTGTCTACATTGCCTCATGTACCCTTTCTGAACTATAGACATTGTATTCTACTGGTTTGGCCAGCTGCTATCCCGCTACGCGGTACGTCCTAGTGGGTCCCCATTACCACTATCTAAGGGTCCTACATGTTCAGACCTTGGTTTCTTCGCATTTCCATACTTGAAGAATATTTTGGGATTTGTTTTACTATCCTTGGCCACCTGCCTTTCATTTTGTATTTTTGCTAATTTTATTACAATTTTACAGATTTTATTATGCTCTTTATAATTTAAAAAGGCTACAGATGCACCCTCAGATTTGTGTTTTTCAAATGCCCTTTTTTTGTCATGTATTGCTCTTTTTACAGAAGGTGTAAGCCATGTGCGGTTTAATTTTAGTCGTTTATACTTTTTACTTTAATTTTGCACTATAATTAGCCAAAGTAGATTTGAAAATCTCCCATTTATCATTTGTACCATTATTTGACATTAGTTCTTCGCAGTCTATATCCTGAATTGCAGCCCTCATCCTGGGGAAATTGGCCTTCTTAAAATTAAGTGTTTTTGCCCTCCCAGCCTGTGTTTGTTTTTTACAGTATAGGTAAAATATAACTATATTGTGATCACTGTTACCAAGGTTTTCATGAACATTAACATTCCAACAAGCTCTGCATTATTAGAAATGACCAGATCCGAGGGCGTGACCTGACTGGAGATGTGAGAGGATGCACGGTGTGTTAGCTCCTGCTAGAGATCCTTAAATTATCCTGTTTCGGAGCTCTTTATAGGATAATTTTTGTACAGCCAGCCGGTACTTACCTGGGTGATCGTTCCCGCTGGGTTGCAGCCTTGTTTCGCTGGTATCGTGGCCATGACTAGTCGAAAGGACGTGGCGGAGAGGGAAAGCCAAGATGGCGCTGGTGCCCCTTCTGTAGCCGCACGTGCAGCGGCCTCTAAATTGGCAGGATATGCGAGAAACTCATCTGCTACACCAAGTAAGCCTGCACTGCTAGTGGAGACTCATAAGCATACACAGGTTCAAGTGCTGGAGCTGAACACTCAGGTGAGCGCTGATGAAGCATGTGAAGGACAGTTACTGGACTTAGGTTCTCAGCCTGCGGTGGGTTCATGCTCATCATTACCTCCTAATGCATTGCCTGTGCTGGGGAAGGGTGAACCCTCCATGATTGATGTATTTTTGGCCATCACTAAATGCAATAACACGCTATCTTCCATGTCGCTACAGTTGGGAGGTGTACGTGAGGATGTAGGGCTTATTCGACATGATTTACAGAAAGTCTCAGACAGGATGTCGGCGGTGGAGGGCCGCGTTAGCGAGATTGAAGACGCCATTTTACCCATGCAAATAGATATTTTGAAGCGTGATTGATTTGGAGAACAGACTCCGACGAAATAATGTCCGATTGGTGGGTTTGCCTGAACGCATTTTTTCCAGACTTCTCAGCGAATATCCAAAAGAAACGTCTTCTGTTTCAGGAGGTAAAGAGGAGATTGCGTACTCTCCAGATCCCATATGCGATGTTGTATCCTGTGAAGCTTCGAGTGTTTACAAGAAACGCATCCCTCAAGGCATAGAATTGCAACTATACATCGTGCGTGGATGAGTCATGAATATCACTCTGTTCACAGCAGTTAATCGAGGGGTGTCAGTCTGGTGATTCATCGTTTGATACCCTTTCAATGTCTTCAGGTTGATATTGATGATGAGGGGAGATATGTTTGTTTTCATTGCACTATATACTCTATACCAGACATGGGCAAACTACGGCCCGCGGGCCACATACGGCCCGTTAGGCTTTTTAATCCGGCCCGCCGAACTTGTCCAAATTATAGTAAAAACCTCCTTTTTTTTCCCCTTTCCCTGCAATGCCCACGTTTTCCCAATAGATGGCGCACTCAAAACACATTGACCGTTGTTAATGTGGCGCGTATTTCTCTTTATTTCACTTTAATTTTCACTTCGTTTCACGTCACCATTAAGCCCTTCGGTTTTCAAAGAGTACAATATCAGCCGTCACTTTGCCACGAAGCATGCAAACTATGCTAGCAAGCAGTCAACACAAGAACGGGCGGCTACTGCTCAGAGGTTGGCAGCTAATTTACAGAGTCAACAGAACTTTTTTCTTGATAAATCACAGTGCGTATGTTATTTTAATCTATTTACATTTCCTCCTCCCAGTATCTGCGAAATAGTATGTAAATGCCATATCTTGCATATTCCTTGAGACAAATTTATTAACTGATAAGGGCTATTTTTCACATTTGAAAGACAGTTAATAAATTGGGTTGTAGTGTTCTTACTGTGCTATGAGGTTTGCACACACTACATTTAATGCTTTAGTATATCCGGCCCAAACACTCCCTCCAAATGCTCCTGGCCCGGCCCCTCTGTCAAATTTTAGAACCCATTGTGGCCCGCGAGTCAAAAAGTTTGCCCACCCCTGCTCTATACAATATATAATTATCAGAGTTTATATTCCGCCTCCCTTTAATTATGATGTACTTAGAAAGGATAAACTTCAGGATAAACATAAAAATTATTCCTGTTTTTCTAGCTCACATAACAGACTGTCCCGTATAGATCTTGGATTGGGCACTGACACTGTAGCCGGAGCGATTTTAACTGTTGAATATTTACCTAGGGCACTCTCTGATCATTCTCCCCTGTTGTTGGTTATATCTCTATCTCAAGGTACTAAAACTAATAGGACACTGTGGAGGTTGAATGCCTTGACTCAAATAAGTCGAGTCGCTTCTCCCCTTATGTAAATCTACCCTCCCAAAGCAGACACTGAAACAGAGTTGGATTTTAATGGCCACAGCAGCCGTTTATTATTTAAATAACAATAACTTTAAATACCATAATTTTTGAATCCCCAAAAAAGGGGATACATCATAACAACAAATAACCCACTGCGACCCTATCAGGGTCATAACATTATAAACCAACCAGAATGACAGGGGCAAGTCCTTGAAGCCACCGATACTTAATTTTGGCCATCTGCCCACAAATACCTTACCCCCAGCCGTAACCCGGCCCAGGAGCACCAAATTACCTTTTTGCAGATGACCACCATATATATATAAATATATATAACCCAGCTTTCAAAAGGGGTAACACCCTAAGAAGCCGACAAATTGGGGGTGCATCCCGTGATGCATTCCCCCCCACCACTTTTTACGACCTACTTCAAGGACTCCCCCCCCGCAGCTGCAATGACAAAATTTAACCTCCCCCAAAGACAAATGTCAATAAGCAAATAAACTTTGACGAGAAGAACCACCATCCGCAGCAACCTTTTGCCGCGGTCAACCGATCCACATCAGGGCGGGCGGGCGGGAACATGTTCCTGCTTCTGTGTCCTGGCGAAGAGAGGGAGAGCACAAACAGGAAACAGGTACATCCCCTTCAATCCCCACCCCTTCTCACTCAAGCCCTCCTGCTGTCCCCCCCCCTTTCCTCTCATAGGCCAGCCAACTCTGTGTCCCTCCCATCTATTTTAGTCATGGAGGCCTTCCCTTATTCCTTTTTTCTTCTTTCAGTACGGCCTCTTCTTTTAGTTAACTATTATAAATGTATCTGATGTGCTTAAGGTATTGACGGATTATTTTTCGGAAAATGTGGGCACGGCGAATACAAGAATGGTGTGGAATGCTATGAAAGCTTTACTGACAGGGTGTTTGATTCAGTTAATAAGCAAGGTCAAATCAAAAACTAGAAAGTTGGGTGATACTCTTAGGGATAGGGTGCAACAGACTGAGGCGACTCATGTTATGAATAACACCACTACGTCTTTGGCTGATTGGTTTAGGAACTACTGAAAACGCATCTAATAGAAGTAGCTGCAAATAAGAGGATGTTTCAGAAACAGCGTTCTTATGCTGAAGGGGAGAAGGCGGGACATATGCTTGCTATGGTTGCGAAAGCACAGTATGGCCAAACATATATTGCAACAATACGAAATACGGAGGGGATCTTGGTGTCTGGTAATGCAGAGATAGCAGATGTATTTAAATCTTACTATGCTTCTCTATATAGTTCACATCAGTGGCGTAACTACCGCGGTAGCAGCAGTAGCGGCTGCTACGGGGCCTGGGGCTTGAGGGGGCCCGTGCCGTCAACCGACACGCCCACCCAAATGCCCGGTGGCGCCGCTAGCAGCCGTTATGCCGCTACTGTGGGGCCCGCGCCGCCGAGCCTTACACAGGCCCTCTCATGCCTGTAGGTGTCGCTAGCACCGGAGGGGGCCCCAGTGATAGCGGCAGCCAAATACATGTATTAGCACTGAATGGCCGGGCATGTTCCGTGCCCGACCATCCAGTGCCTTACAATGACACTGATTGGCTAGCGGCGCGATGACATCATCGCGCAGCTTCCATGCTTGGAAGTTGCTGATTGGCGGGGCAAGCCATTCTGCCCCGCCAATCAGCGTCATTGGAGGACGCTCGTTCAGCTCCTGCAGACATGCTCAGAAGAGAGCATGTCTGCATTTCCAGTGAACAGCGTGGGAACGGGATCATGTGAGTATGTCAAGTTTATTTCTTTTTTTTCCTCATAAAAATGTGAATGGCATTATCTATAATGGGGGGGTCTAACTACAATGGGGGGGTCTATCTACAGGGGGGGGTCGTCTTTATGTGGGCTATTATATATAGGGGGTCTATATGTGGGGCAGTAGCTACAGGGGGGTCTATATGTGGGGGTGTGGGCCACTATATACAGGGGGCTCTATATGTGGGCCATTATATACAGGGGGTCTATATGTGGGGGTGTGGGCCACTATATACAGGGGGCTCTATATGTGGGCCATTATATACAGGGGGGTCTATATGTGGGCCACTATATACAGGGGGGTCTATATGTGGGCCACTATATACAGGGGGGTCTATATGTGGGGCACTATATACAGGGGGGTCTATATGTAGGCCACTATATACAGGGGGGTCTATATGTGGGGCACTATATACAGGGGGGTCTATATGTGGGCCACTATCTACAGGGGGGTCTATATGTGGGGCAGTATATGTGAGACACTATACAGGGGTGGGCTATATGTAGAGCACTATCTATAGGGGAGCTATTTTTTAGGGTACTTTCTATAGGGGTGGGCTATGTGTGGGACACTATATACAGGGGTGGGTTACCTGTGGGGCACTAGCAACAGGGTGGCTATATGTAGTGCACAGTCTACAGGGGTGGGATATATGTGGGACACTATCTACAGAGGTGGGCTATACGTGGAGCACTAACTATAGGGGAAGCTATATGTAGGGCAGCACGGTGGCTCAGTGGTTAGCACTATTGCCTTGCAGCTCTGGAGTCCATATGTGGGCACTATCTACAGGGGCTTCTATGTAGGTCACTATCTACAGGGGGCACGGTGTGTGTGTGTGTGTGTGTGTGTGTGCGTGTGTGTGTGCGTGTGTGACAGTTATATTTAGATGTGTTGAGAATTTTAACTTTGTTTATAGGTGCAGAAATGTTTTAAAAGTGAGAAGCTGAAGACATCTAAACGGAAAACTGCAGAAATGGGTCATGGCCGGGAGAAATCCATCATAGATGTCTGAACCGGAGGGAGAAGAAAAGAACTAGAATCTGAGACGTCACCGGTGAGTCACTTAATGTAAATGTTTATTCTGCCTCTAATCAGTATTGTAGTCACTGTATGATCTGCAGCGAGATGATGGTGGTATGATTTTTTTTTTGTGAAACCGCATCTCCCAGGATATCCTTACCATTCTTCCGGCCATGCTGGGAGCTGTAGTTTTACGCCGTACAAACCTATACGCAGTGGCGTAACTACCGCTATAGCAGCCGTAGCGACTTCTACGGGGCCTGCAGCATGAGGGGGCCCGTGGCACCCGCCGGCACCGCCCCCTCCCATGGCCGCAGGCTCCGCTAGCAGCCGCTATGGCTGCTACAGCGCGACGCCACTGAAGGGGTTGTTCCTACAAAAGACATGCATTCCCTATCCACAGGATAGGGGATACATGTGGGATCGCTGGGACGCCCAGCGATGAGGAGAACGGGGGACCGAAAGTCCCCCCTAAGTTCTCCATGACAAACCTTGGACTTCCGGGGTCTGTGTCGGCAGCTCCGTAGAAATGAATGGAGCGCCGGTCGCGCTTGTGTGCATGCGTGACCAGCGCTCCTTTCATTTTTATTGAACTGCGCAGACGTCGGAAGTCCGAGGTTAATCATGGAGAACTTCGTGGGACTTTCGGTCCCCCGTTCTCCTTATCGCTGCCAGCAATCACACATGTATCCCCTATCCTGTGGAGCTGTATGGTGTTATCTACAGGGGGGGCTGTATGGCGTTATCTACAGGGGGGTTCTGTATGCCGTTATCTACAGAGGGGGTCTGTATGGCGTTATCTACAGAGGGGGTCTGTATGGCGTTATCTACAGAGGGAGCTGTATGGTGTTATCTACAAGGGGGGCTGTATGGCGTTATCTACAGAGGGGGCTGTATGGCGTTACCTACAGGGGGCTGTGTATGGTGCTATCTATAGGGGGCGCTGTGTGTTGGAATCTATAGGGAGGCACTATCTACAAGGGGGGGGGTTGTGTGATACCCAGCAGAGGGGGGGCCCCAGTCAAAAGTTTGCTATGGGGCCCAGTCTTTCCTAGTTACGCCCCTGGTTCACATGTTTATGTGTCTGAGGCACAGCTAGAATCATACTTATCAGGTATTTCATTGCCACTTATATCTTCTATTGATAAAGAATTTTTGGAGACCCCATTACAGTTGGAGGAATTGCAGGAGGCGGTAGCATCTCTAGCTAATTGTAAGGCTACGGGTTTGGATGGCCTTCCGGTGGAAATCTTCAAAAAATTGGGTGACATACTTTTGCCACATCTTCTAGATGTTTTTACGTCAGCTGTTAGAGACTAGGGTTTACCTGACACGATGAGAGAGGCAGTGATAGTGGTTCTTTTGAAACCTGGTAAGGATCCTTTGCTTGCGGACTCTTATAGACCGATATCTCTATTGCCAGTAGACGTTAAAATTATCGCTAAGGTTCGCCTCTCTAGGATCATCATGACGGTAATACATCCTGATCAAACTGGCTTTATGCCTAATAAATCTACAGCTATAAATCTCAGACGGCTATTTTTGAATTTACAACTTCCAGCTGATAACTCAGGTAGACGGGTGCTTTGTTCTTTGGACGCAGCACAAGCCTTCGATAGTGTGGAATGGGCATATTTATGGGCAGTGCTTAAGAAAATGGGCTTTGGGGACTCGTTTATCTCATGGATTAAGATGGTGTATGATAGACCTGTGGCTAGACTTAGAGTGAAGAACTTTATGACTGACACATTTCCACTGGGTAGAGGTACACGGCAGGGTTGCCCGCTTTATCCACTACTTTTCGCCATAGCTATAGAGTCGTTAGCAGTTTTGATTCGGGGTTCAGTAGATATTGTCGGGTTCCGTCATGGAGAGCAGGAGGATAAACTAGCATTATACTCTGATGACATGTTACTGTCTTTGGAGGATTATGCTGCCTCCTTGGATGCAGCCATGTCTGCTATTGGGGAGTTTGGTCAATTCTCCGGATTGACCATTAACTGGTCCAAGTCTGTTCTGATGCGGGTGGATGATACACACGCACAGGTGACATGTGAAGATCTCCCTATGAAGTGTGTTACATCCTTCAAATATCTATGTGTGGAAATATCCATGAAAATGGAGGAGTTTGAAAAATTTAATTTGGCCCCCTTACTGGCCCAGTTTAAACTTAGACTGGATGTGTGGCGTAAATTGTATCTCTGTCATTGGCAGATGTAACTAAATTAAATTAATTTTATAAATATCTTCAGGTTCGTCATGCGTATGGAATGGAGAGTACTGCTGTCACAGTAATGGACAATGTCCTGATAGGAGTTATTAGCAAGGCTAGTCACACCTCTGGCCTTATATCTCTTCTGTACAAAAGCCTTCTGACGAGGTTTCTAGGTGGATTTCCTTCCATGTTGAGGAGTAAATGGGAACGAGATCTTGGGCCCATAGAAGAAAGTCAGTGGGGGGATATATTATCGCGGATTCCTAAATTATCTATGAATGAGGCACATCGTATTTCTCATCTATTTCTGATACATCGGGTTTATAGAACACCGGTATTTCTGACTGAAATTGGCTTCAGTGACTCCCCTGACTGTCCCATATGTGGTGGGGAACCTGGCACGTTGATACATATGATGTGGCAATGTGTGCAGCTGCAACAGTTTTGGTCTGAGGTAGTGGACACTATTTCTTCTGTATACCAGGTGTTGGTGGATTTCACTCCGTTTGTATATTTTTTTGGGGTACGTTGAGGATATCTCTGTTTCTGAACATGTCAACTTAGCCGTTGCCCGTATGTTATATGTGGGTAGGAAGATTATTGCACAACATTTGTTGGATGATCGAACGCCTACGTTATTAGGATTTTATTAAACCGAGCAAAGAAAGGACCGAGGAGTCTTTAAGTCAAAAAAATATATAATCTCTTTATTCAACATATTACACTATCAATACAATACGAGTTTCTAAAATGAATCACAAATAAAAGCATGGCCGCCACATGAGTCAAAATATTATTAATCAGAATATAATCATGTGAGTAGGTATGGCTACAAGTAATATATTTAAACTACTTTACAAGTGGGTGAAAGGGATGTAACTTCCAACCATGCAAAGTGCAATTGAGACAGGACTGATATACCAATCATATAGTGTCCACAAAAAGGACTAATGCATGTATGAGTACTGAAATACCCGCATATATATAAGAACCCAGACAGCACCAGCAGCAATTAGTACAAAGACCGAAGTACTTAACAAAGTACTAACCCATGTAGCTGAGACTCCACAAATGGCGGCCGGCCCCAACGCGTTTCGGCTTCCGCCTTCGTCCGGGGGTGGCATCTACAAATATGACCCTCCTATTTAAACTAAGATGACGACCAATCAGAAATCGATTGGCCAGGTGAAAGTATTATACTATATACTTACCCCAATCAACTGTGGCGTCATGTCCGCGTTTGTCAATAGACAAACATCACATAGTGTGGGCATCATGTGATACGTGATGGGTGCGCCGCGTGATGATGTCACAGCGGCGCCCTTCATCCTGTGCACATTCAGATGCCGACTCGCAGTGAGTTGCTAAGGACGCCAGCGCATGCGCACTAGATTGGGGTAGGTTAATGATAATTCCACCGGATACAGTATATATATACGTGTAACGAAAGATTACACTCCATACAATGAAAACTAAGTATGCAATATTTCTAAATATGTCAATCCCCTAAGCGATCCATAAAAATATGTAATTTGTGATTTTTTATATATACTTTTAGATAATTTTTTGAAACAACAAAAGAGTCCTTTTGATATACATCACACAATTTACAAGGGAATGCGCAAATAAATTTAAAAACATCACTTTGTATTACAACATATAAAAATTATTCAATAAACAGTAAATGTGGGGTAAACCATATCCACACAAGGTATACCGTATTTAGAAGGCACACATATAAATATTATATGCATACACATATTTTATGTTAAATGTGACATGATGAAATATTAAAACAAATATAAGTAAGTGTAATCATAATACAAAATATAATAGATTTAATAACCTTTAAGTCATTCTAAAATAAGTATTATGCATGTTATGCATGTATAAACAAACGTGCACAAAAGATACATGATAATCTGTTATATACAAAAAGAATATAAAAATAAACATATATTATATGGTGGTAAACAATTATTATCATACTAATACATACATACGTACATAAGGCATATAGCCATATGATCAAGTGAAAAAATATATATATATATATACACATATATTTTTGTGAAATATATAAGGCAATTAATGCTAATATTATGAATACGTAGATATAGAAAAATATATACATATAAGTGACTAAAGTGCAGTAGTGCAAAAATTCATAGAATATAAAATTGTTTATTAAAAATTGCGCATTTCATTACTTTGTTTACACTGTCATATATAGACTATTATAGAAATTGAGAACATATAGATCACAAGTTGCTCGATATATATCTATAAATCATTGTGACACATCGCTTAAGCATGATTTGTTGTCTTTCACTGCAAAGATGATGAGTATCGATGGTATTTCATGCACGTATATATCTGATAAACTAGGAAGGAAAGGAACATGTGTGTTAAAATCACAAAAATATTATTACATTACACAAAATGAAAGTTAAAAAATGATGCCACACAAACACATACACAGTGATCAGAGAAACGAAGCATACCCATGCGATTCGTTTAAGCCTCTCGGCTGCATGGTCTTCAAGGTCCAGATCCATTTGCTTTCCAATCTTAACAATTTCTTCATCAAATCTCCACCTCTTATGTTTAGTTCCACATGATCTATTCCTCGTACCTTCAATAACCTGGAATTACAGTTATGATGTTGTTTAAAATGACGTGGAATCGTTTTTAATTTTTCTATTTTATCAACATCATGGACCTCCTTTGCGGATTCAATATCTCGCACATGTTCACGGACTCTAATTCGGAATTCGCGTGTGGTCAATCCTATGTACACTTTGTTACATGGACACATTGCATAGTATACCACCCCGCGTGTAGCACATGTAATGTGCCATACAATTTTAAATGTTTTAATTCTTTCAGAGTCAGTGAACTCTTCTGCGCGTTCGATGTTGGGGCATGAAATGCACCCTCCACAAGGGGAACACCCCCATTTGGGGCCCTTAGTTCCAAAGAATTTCATTCCCTGCGGAACTGGGGTGTAAAAACTTCGGACTAAATGGTCTTTCAGATTTTTAGCACGACGGTAGGTTACAGATGGAAAAGTGGGCAATATTTTATTGAGTATAGGATCGGCTTTCAGGATTGGCCAAAATCTTTTTAAATGGTCTTTCATCTCTTCCCACCGGGAATGGTATGGCGTGATAAACCTCACCTCATTGATTTTATTTACTCGAGTCGATGGTTGTAGGAGTTTATTTCTCTCCATTTCTTGAGCTCTTTTTTTCGCTTTCCTAATGCATCGATTGCTATAGCCCCGATCCATAAACCTATATTCTAAGTCCTTAGCCTGTGTTCTAAAGTCTTCTTCCCTAGAGCACGTACGTTTTAATCTAAGAAATTGGCCTGTGGGGATAGCAGCAATAGTTTGTTTCGGGTGTGCAGAGGTAGCGTGCAGAAGAGAGTTCACAGATGTCTCTTTCCTGAATAGATCAGTTTGGACATCACCATTTTCATCACATTGGATTTTGATGTCCAAAAATTCTACTTGTTTTTTATTACATTTATATGTGAGTTTGATATTCTGATCGTTCAGGTTCAGTTCTGCCATAAATTGTTGCAATTGCTCAAAAGTTCCCTGCCAGATCAAGAAGATATCATCAATGAAGCGGGCCCAAAAAATGACCCGGTTCATTGACGTACCGTGATCTGACAGGAATAAATTTCTCTCCCACAGCCCCAGGAAAAGATTGGCATATGAGGGCGCACAAGATGCCCCCATTGCCGTTCCCTGGAGCTGTAGGTAGAAAGACTCGTTAAACGTAAACACATTGTGTGTCAAAGCAAAATCTAATAATGTACCAAGCAGTTTAATGAGCCCTTCCTCCAAATTACTCATGCTCAGAAAGAAATTGGTAGCTTTAATCCCATCGTGGTGTCTGATGCTGGTATACAGCGATTCAACGTCGCAGGTGACTAACCACATATCGACATCTAGATGGGTGCATTCCAATTTCTGTAGAAGATCTGATGAGTCCCTAATGTAAGAGGGTAAGCATTCCACTAATGGCTTCAGATGATAATCTATAAATCTGCAAATATTTTCTGTAAAGTTACCTTGGCCAGAGATGATCGGTCTTCCTGGTGGAATCTTTATATTTTTGTGGACTTTTGGCAACAGGTACAATGTTGCTACTACAGGTATTGGGACAAGCAGTGCATCATATAAGTTTTTAGTCATAACTCCATCATCCATCGCTTGTTTCAGAATTTTTGCCAATTGTTCACTATATAAGGAAATAGGATTAAATGTTAATTTTTTATAGCATTTTTTATCCCTTAACTGACGATTCGCTTCGTTTTCGTACATTGTCCTCGGCCATACAACAATATTTCCCCCCTTATCGGCGGGTTTATAAATGACATCTCTCAGATTTTTTAATTTACGAAGGCTTTCTCTTTCCTGTTTAGATAGATTATCGTCAACCACCGTTGTCGATATCTTTTCAAATTCTTTGGACACTGTTTTTACGAATGTGTCAATTGCTGGACATAGGAATAAAGGTGGAAATTTTACCGATTTTCTTTTTATACAGTCAGGAATGGCTCTTACCTGTATGTCATCTTGTTCGCCCATAAGTATTTCTAAATCTCTTAATGTATTCCTTTCCTCAATAGTTTAAAAAATCTGATCCTCTTCCTTGTAGTGCCATCTCTTAAACATCAAGGTTCTGGCAAACAGGTTCAGATCTTTTATTGCTGTAAATGCATCAAATGATGCAGTTGGTGAGAAGGTCAAACCTCTACTTAACACATTTATATCTGTTACAGAAAGTATATGTTCCGACAAATTGATTACCTTAGGGTTCCGATCCAGAGGCTCACCAGGCCTTTTAGCTCTTCTCTTATTGTAGCCACTGTCTTTATAATCAAATTTACGTTTGGATCTAGTTGGCCTTTGGCTAAGTGTGAGAGACTGTTGTGCTTCATTCTCACTCTGAAGTGAAGTAGAGGATATGGATGATGATCTGCTCAAGTTTCCCTGACGTTCTTTTTGTCTCCAACGATATACTCTATGTTGAGATGCATCATTTTGATCTCTTAGAAGTTTTTTGGTTTTAATACCTTGAATCTCCTTTTCCCATATCTCAAACTGTTTATCCAAATCTTGGCTGAACAGTGAGAGATTATCTGGTGTAGTTGTATCTTTCAGTGCAACCTGAAGTGCCTCAATTTCACCATCTAGTATTTCTAGTGTTCCTTTATTAAGGCCCATAAGTAGATTCATAAACTTTTTTGAGCATATATTACAGGCTTCTTCCCAATCAGAGATGAAGTTCTCATTATCTATAGGGAAGGAGGGAAATAGCTGTATACGCAACCCCCTAGGTATTAACCCTTTCTGTATGTATTGTTCAAGAAAAGCTCTGTTCCACCAGGTTTTTGTTCGTCTGTGGAGTAAATTCTTAAGTTTCTTTTGTATGTCTAGACTGTTTCTCTGATCACTGGTGCTCGTATCTGCGGACTCATTATTAAAAACAGATTCAATTTTGGACTGCCAGGCACGTTCTCTGGCTTTGTAGTCCATCGGGATTGTGATGCCCAATTCTGTAATAAATACAGACGAAAATACAATAAATCCTATATACAGGGCATGCATGCTGCATCATCTGGCAAAATATATATATATCCTCCCTTATGACTTACGACTGTACTCCCAAAATATATTAAACCGAGCAAAGAAAGGACCGAGGAGTCTTTAAGTCAAAAAAATATATAATCTCTTTATTCAACATATTACACTATCAATACAATACGAGTTTCTAAAATGAATCACAAATAAAAGCATGGCCGCCACATGAGTCAAAATATTATTAATCAGAATATAATCATGTGAGTAGGTATGGCTACAAGTAATATATTTAAACTACTTTACAAGTGGGTGAAAGGGATGTAACTTCCAACCATGCAAAGTGCAATTGAGACAGGACTGATATACCAATCATATAGTGTCCACAAAAAGGACTAATGCATGTATGAGTACTGAAATACCCGCATATATATAAGAACCCAGACAGCACCAGCAGCAATTAGTACAAAGACCGAAGTACTTAACAAAGTACTAACCCATGTAGCTGAGACTCCACAAATGGCGGCCGGCCCCAACGCGTTTCGGCTTCCGCCTTCGTCCGGGGGTGGCATCTACAAATATGACCCTCCTATTTAAACTAAGATGACGACCAATCAGAAATCGATTGGCCAGGTGAAAGTATTATACTATATACTTACCCCAATCAACTGTGGCGTCATGTCCGCGTTTGTCAATAGACAAACATCACATAGTGTGGGCATCATGTGATACGTGATGGGTGCGCCGCGTGATGATGTCACAGCGGCGCCCTTCATCCTGTGCACATTCAGATGCCGACTCGCAGTGAGTTGCTAAGGACGCCAGCGCATGCGCACTAGATTGGGGTAGGTTAATGATAATTCCACCGGATACAGTATATATATACGTGTAACGAAAGATTACACTCCATACAATGAAAACTAAGTATGCAATATTTCTAAATATGTCAATCCCCTAAGCGATCCATAAAAATATGTAATTTGTGATTTTTTATATATACTTTTAGATAATTTTTTGAAACAACAAAAGAGTCCTTTTGATATACATCACACAATTTACAAGGGAATGCGCAAATAAATTTAAAAACATCACTTTGTATTACAACATATAAAAATTATTCAATAAACAGTAAATGTGGGGTAAACCATATCCACACAAGGTATAACGTATTTAGAAGGCACACATATAAATATTATATGCATACACATATTTTATGTTAAATGTGACATGATGAAATATTAAAACAAATATAAGTAAGTGTAATCATAATACAAAATATAATAGATTTAATAACCTTTAAGTCATTCTAAAATAAGTATTATGCATGTTATGCATGTATAAACAAACGTGCACAAAAGATACATGATAATCTGTTATATACAAAAAGAATATAAAAATAAACATATATTATATGGTGGTAAACAATTATTATCATACTAATACATACATACGTACATAAGGCATATAGCCATATGATCAAGTGAAAAAATATATATATATATATATACACATATATTTTTGTGAAATATATAAGGCAATTAATGCTAATATTATGAATACGTAGATATAGAAAAATATATACATATAAGTGACTAAAGTGCAGTAGTGCAAAAATTCATAGAATATAAAATTGTTTATTAAAAATTGCGCATTTCATTACTTTGTTTACACTGTCATATATAGACTATTATAGAAATTGAGAACATATAGATCACAAGTTGCTCGATATATATCTATAAATCATTGTGACACATCGCTTAAGCATGATTTGTTGTCTTTCACTGCAAAGATGATGAGTATCGATGGTATTTCATGCACGTATATATCTGATAAACTAGGAAGGAAAGGAACATTATTTAGGATTATTTAGGATTATTAGGATTTTGTAACAAAGTCACGTGGCTAACATGTATTGAAAAATATATTTACACGGCTAGGAATGCTAAGCACACATTCGATAAAATATGGTCTTCATGGGTGAAGAGAAGGGGCCTGGATTCATGGCCTGATGCTGCAGCTGAGCTGCATTCTGAAACGTAATAGCCTTGTAGACAATGTGTGCTGCTTAGGGTAACCTGATTGGCCTATGGGGGATTTTGGTGATTATTTTATATATATATATATATATATATATATATATATATATATATATACATGATCACTACCGTACCAGCCTGTACAGCCCGCTCCATCTGTTTATATAGCTGACCTTCCATCTCCTCAGTTATATTGGGGGTTTATAGATTACACCGGAAGTAATTTTTTCAGTGTTTACCTCCCTTTCTAGTTCCACCCACAAGGTTTCAATCTCCTCACAATCTTCGCCCTCTAATGTCTCTTTCACACTCGCCTTCATATCACTTCTCACATACAGACATACACCACCACCTTTCCTATTTGTGCTGTCTTTCCGAAACAGTGTAAAACCCTGCAGATTTACAGCCCAGTCATGTGAAGAGCCTAGCCATGTTTCAGCAACACCAACTACATCTATATTTTCTTCGAGTACCAATGCCTCCAGCTCCCCCATTTTGCTTGCTAGACTTCTGGCATTTGTGAACATACACTTTAACCCCTTCCCTCTTTGGCCACTATTGTCCTTCCTGACAGAGCCTCATTTTTCAAATCTGACATGTTTCACTTTGTCTTTCCGAAACAGTGTAAAAGCCTGTAGATTTACAGCCCTGTTATGAGAAGAGTCCAGCCATGTTTCAGCAAAACACCAACTATATCTATATTTTCTTCCAGTATCAAGTATTCTCCCCCATTTTGCTTGCTAGACTTTCTGGCATTTGTGAACATACACTTTAACTTGCCTTTCAGTTTTTCACTTTCAGTATCAGAAATGTGATTATTTGACATTCTTTGGGCATTTTTATTTTCATTTTCATTGCTGATTTGTAACGAAAGGATCTTCCTATCCTGAGGTCTGTTTCTCCCCCCACCAATATAGTCTGACCCCTATCTAACCTGACTACCACTTTATTTTCTACATTGACCTCCCTTCTCAGCCCTAGTTTAAATACTCAGCCACCCCAGCTAGAATTCTCTCCCGCAGCACCTCGGATCCCCTTCCATTTAGGTGCAAATCATCTGCAGAATACAATTTGTACCCCTATGTCACCCCAGTGCTCTAGGCACCGAAAGCCTTCTCCTCTACACCAGGACTTAAGACATGCATTTAACTCCCTGAGCTCCCGCTGTCTTTCCTGTGATGTGCATGGCACACGCAGTATTCCTGAGAATACTACTTTGGAGGTCCTTCCCTTCAGTTTGTAGCCTAGTTGCTTAAAATTATTTTTAAGGCTCCTCCACCTACCATGTATTCTATCGTTGGTACCCACATGGACCACGACAGTTGGATCATCATCAGCCCCTCCCAGTAATTTATCCACCCGTTCCACCACATGCCAAAACCCTGGCACCAGGGAGACCGCAAACCATTCGGTTGACGCGGTCTTGGCGACAAATGATTCTGTCAGTCTTCCTGATTATCACCTACAACTACCAATTTTCTTGCCTTACCCGCATTTCCATCCCGCCGACTACTAGCTGGGCTGTTCTCCAGGCTGTTAGGGAGATCAGTATTCACTAGGGTTGCCATTTCTGAGACCGACACCCTTGCATTATCACCCAACTTGGCAATTTTGCTTGTAATATTAGAAAAATGATTGGCCTTCCTTTTCTTGGACCCCTTTTCTACTGCCCCTAACTACATTAACCCAGCTACTTGCCTGATCCTGCTGACTCATGTCTTCACCCTCCAGTTCTACCCCACTAACTGCTTGCTCAGTCAGCAGCATGCTCCGCTCAAGATTGTCTTTCACGCTCAGTCTTGCATTTTGCTCCTCCAGATCTCTAATGCAAGCTTCCAGGCAACCAACATGCTCACATCTGCCACAGAGGTATTCACCCTGGAACTCCGGCTCCAGTCATGCATACATATGGCAGACTGTGCACTGAATAAAACCTCCAATCTTGCTATCCATTATCCCAGTTACAAAAAAACTGTGAACAATTGTTAAAGTAAAAGAAAAAAAAAAAAGAGTACTTACAGGGGCTTTAACTCCTCTTTATAACTCCGCTTTTGTAACTCCACTTGATATACAAACCACTTGCTTAGCAAGCCAAAACAGAGTAAATATATTTATTAAATATACATATTTTATTTATGTGCCTTCTTTATGCACAAATGTTCTTTATATTGGGATAAAAAAAAACTTCAATTCATACAGTTTCGGTTGTTTGTCTTCTTTCAAATAAATTTTTACCAACATATATATATATATATATATATATATATATACAAACAGAAATGAGCAGCACTCAATATTCAATTCCAAGATGGTATTGGGTGCAGGCAGGTAATCCCGATCCAAGGGATATGGGTAAATATAGAAGAAATCCCACAGCACTCCGGTGTAATAAGAAAAAGTGGCTTATTCAGTCAGCACAAGCTGCAACGTTTCCGGCCTGCTATAGGACCTTTTTCAAGTATAGTGATATAACAACATGTGTAGACTATATAGTAAGTGTCTCATTTTAAGCGCATTTTAAATTATCTGCATACCAGGGCTTGTTATGTGGAGTGCACCTTTGGGATTTTGTCCAATAAATGGAGGGTCTTCATGTCAACAATACAAATGGGTGCAGACAATGTCAATGACGTAATCAAGGCCTGTCTCATCCTGCATAACTTCGCACGGATGTACGATTCAACAGTTGATGTTGAGGTGGAACATCACATGGCCACTGGAACATTGACTTTGGACGAGACACTGCAAGGAAAACCAGGAACATCTGGCCTTTGAATCCGGGAATACTTTGCGGATTATTTTGTGAGCCATGAGGAAGCAGTGCCCTGGCAGCAGGACTCTATCCGCTAGAGATGATGTGTATTCCTGTGTGTCTAGTTAATTATGTTAACCCCTTCCTGCACCTTGCCGTTAATGCACGTCAATGTGTGCAGTAATTTCGCGCACCTTGACGTGCAGTTACGTCTGTGCCTTGACAGTTAACCACCGCGCGGCTCTAAACCGCAGCGGCGGGTAAAACTGTGCAGGGTGTCTGCCCTGCAGTCCCTGTTGCCGATCAGTGGCCCATCGCTGCTGATTTCGGCAGTTATCCCCTTAAATGCGGCGTTCGATTGCGATCGCCGCATTTAAGGTGTTTAGCGCAGATCGGCCGCCCCCACGTGAAATCACGGGGGCTGGTGATGGTACCTACGGCAACCGGATGACAGACAATGGCTTCCGGGCTGCCATGTACAGAAGCCTATGAGGACCAGCCTCTGCTGGTCCTCCTAGGCTACCTGCCAGGCTGGGTTCACACACCCTATTTACGGACGTAATTCGGGCGTTTTAACCTCGAATTACGTCCGAAAATACGGCTCCAATGCGCGGCAAACATCTTCCCATTCATTTGAATGGGCTTTACAATGTTCTGTGCCGACGGTCATTTTTTTTACGCGCCGCTTTCAAAAGACGGTGCGTAAAAAAGACGCCAGCGTCAAAGAAGTGCCTGTCCGTAATGGACGCAGCGAAAAATTCCGGCAACATGCCATTATGTCTGAAATTCAGGAGCTGTTATCTCCTGAAAACAGCTCAGTGATTTCAGCCGTAATGGATGCTGCCGTGTGAACATACCCTCAGAGTGACTGTCCCGTCACAATGATCGTTAGAATACATTACACTATGTAGTTAGTGTACTGTGTTCTAGCAGCGATCAGAGCTGCACGTCTAAGTGTCCCCTAGTGGGATAAGTAAAAAAAAAAGAATAAAAATGTTTAAAAAAAGTGTAAAAATATAAGTGACATAAACCAGAAATGCTTTTTTTCATATAATAAGTCTATTATTATAGGAAAAAAATGAAAACGTAAAAAAAAATGTACACATATACTCGGTATCACCGCGTTCGTAACGACCCCCAACTATAATATTATTTTTCCCGCACGGTGAACACCGCAAATAAAATAAACGAAAAACTATGCAAGGATCACTATTTTTTGTTCACCACCCCTCCCAAAATATAGAATAAAAAGTGATCAAAAAGTCGCATGTGCGCCAAAATAGTACCAATACAAACTACAACCCGTCTCACAAAAAAACAAGCCCTAAGGCCTCATGCACACGACCGTAAAAACTCCCGTTATTACGGGTCGTAATCACGACCCGTAATAACGGGCTCATAGACTTCTATTGGCGACGGGTGCCTTCCCGTTTTCTCACGGGAAGGTGCCCGTGCCGTTGAAAAAGATAGAACATGTCCTATTTCAGGCCGTAATAACGGCACGGACAGTCCATAGAAGTCTATGGAGCTCTCGTAATAACGGGTGGCTACATGTGTGCACCCGTCATTACGGCAGCGTTGCTAAGCGACGTCAGTAAATAGTCACTGTCCAGGGAGCTGAAAGAGTTAACTGATCGGCAGTAACTCTTTCAGCACCCTGGACAGTGACTACCGATCAGTATAAACCTGTAAAAAATAAAAATAAAAGACGTTCATACTTACCGACAACTTCCTGCTTCCTCCAGTCCGGTCTCCCGCCCGTTGCCTTGGTGACGCGTCCCTCTCGACATCCGGCCCGACGTCCTGGATGAAGTTTCAGGCCATGTGACCGCTGCAGCCAATCACAGGTCAATCACAGGCTGCAGCGGTCACATGGACTGCCGCGTCATCCAGGGATGTCGGGCTGGATGTGAAGAGAGGGACGCGTCACCAAGACAACGGTCGGGTAAGTATGAATTTCTTTAACTTTTATTACAGAAAAGGCTGTCCCTTCTCTCTATCCTGCACTGATAGAGAGAAGGGGCTGCCGATTAGTGCAGTGCTATTTTGCCGCCAAAAACGTGCCCGTAAATACGGGTGGAATACGGGTGACACCGGACCCATATTTACGGGCACGGGTTCGTAAATACTGGTGCAAAACGGGTGGAATACGTGTGACACCGGGCCCGTATTTACGCCAGTATTTACGGGTGGGAAAAAATACGGTCGTGTGCATGAGGCCTTACACAGCGTTTTTGACTGAAAAATAAAAAAGTTATGGCTCTCAGAATATGGCGACACATAAAATAATTTATTTTATAAATAAGTTATTTTATTGCGCAAATGCTGCAAAATGTAAAAATAACTATATACATATGGTATCGCCGTATTCGTACCGACCCGCAGAATAAAGTAAAACATTCATTTATAGCCAAGGGTGTACGCCGTAAAAAATAAATAAAAAACAATGTCAGAATTGATGGTTTTGGGTCACCTTGCTTGCCGAAAAATGGAATAAAAAGTGATAAAAAAAATCGCATGTACCCCAAAATGGTACCAATAAAAACTACAGATTGTCCCGCAAAGAATAAGCCCTCAGCTCTGGTGGAGAAAAAATAAAGAAGTTCTGGCTCCCAGAATATAGCGATGCAAAATGTGCAGTGTTCCAAAAGCGGATAAGATCGGGTGCCATTTATAAGTGTGACACTGGCCACCACTGACCACATATCTGCGGATTATTATTTATTTAACACATTATTATACCCTCTTATTATGCCCCTGATGTACCCTGCCCAGCCTACATATGCCCCCACATTATAAACTGAAATACCAGCAAAACGCCAGAGCTACTACCAAGCAAAATCTGCACTCCCTAAAGCCAAATGCTGTCCCCTCCCTTCTGAGGTCTACAGCGTGCCCAAACAGCAGTTTACGTCGCCATACCCGGAAGAACCCAGTTAATATTTTATGAGGTATTTGTGGCACAAACTGGGCACAACATATAGTGCACTAAAATGGCACATCAGTGGAAAATTGTAAGATTCACTCTGCACCATCCGCTGCGCATTAAACCGTGCGCACACCATGACTTAATAGCATGTCATGATGGTGGGGGGGGGGGGTGTATGGAGCTTCTCACGCGCTGAGCCTGTGCCATACGCTGCGGGGGTCAGCTGTGTATTAGAGCTGACACCCGGGACTAATGGACAGGAGCCCGTAAAAATGACAATATACTGCAATACATTAGTATTGCAGTGTATTGTACCAGCTATCTACTGATTTGCTGGTTCAAGTCTAATATAGGGACTCAGAAAATGTGTAAAAAGAAAAGCAAATAGTTATTATAAGTGGAAAAAATTTAATAAATATTAAGTCCAAAAAAAAACCTTTTTTTCTCTAAAGTAATGTAAAAAAATTAAAAAATACACAAAATTGGTATCGCTGTGTCTGTAAAAGTCTAAACTATTACAATATACCATTATTTAACTCGCACGGTGAACACCGTGAAAAATAAAGAATTTAAAACTGCAAAATCGCTGTTTTTGTTTACCTTGGCTCTACCAAAAAATGGAATAAAAAGTGCTCAAAAAGTTGTATGGACCAAAAAATGGTACCAATAAAAACTACAGCTCGTCTCGCAAACAATAAGCCCTCACACCACTCTATTGACGGAAAAATAAAAAAGTTATGGCTCTCGGAAAGCGGGGAGGGAAAAACGAAAAAGAAAAAGCAAAACATGGATCAGTCCGGAAAGGGTTAATTACTTTCTAATGAAAAAACATTTATGACCATGTGTGGGGTCTTGCCGTACTCTGGAGAAATTGCTTTACAAATGTTGGGGTGCTTTTTCCTCCTTTATCCTTTGTGAAATTGAAAAAATTCAACATTTCAGTGGAGATAATGTTACTAATTTTCACGGCCTAATTCTAATAAATTCTGCAAAAGACCTGTGTGGTCTAAATCCTCACTATACCCCTAGATAGATTCCTTAAGTGGTGTAATTTCCCAAATGGGGTTACTTTTGGGGGGCTTCCACTGTTTTGGTCCCTCGGGGGCTTTGCAAATTCGACATGACACCCGAAAACCATTTCAGCTAAATTTGAGCTCCAAAAGCCAAATAGCGCTTCTTCGCTTCTAAGCCCCGCTATGGGTCCAAACAGCACTTTATAACCACATATGGCGTATTTACGTAATCGGGAGAAATTTTTTACAAATGTTTGGGTGCTTTTCCTCCTTTATTCCTTGTAAAATGTAAGTAGATTTTCATCTTCACATATTAATTCAAATAAATTTAGCAAAAAAAAAAACTGTGGATTCAAAATGCTAACTATACCCCTAGATAAATTCCTTGAGGGGTGTAGTTTCCAAAATGGGGGCACGTTTGCAGGGTCTTTACTGTTTTGGCACCACAAGACCTATTCAAACCTGACATGGTGCCTCAAATATATTCTAAAAAAAGGCCACAAAATCCTCTAGGTGTTCCTTTGCTTCTGAGGCCTGTGTTTCAGTCTATTAGCACACTAGGGCCACATGTGAGATATTTTGGAAAAACTGCAGAATCTGGGCAATAAATATTGAGTTGCATTTCTCAGGTAAAACCTTCTCTGGAACGGATTTTTTTTTATTACAACTGAATTTTGGCAAGAAAAAAATGACATTTGTACATTTCACCTATACTTTGCTAAACTATGCTTTAATTCCTGTGAAACGCCTAAAGGATTAACCCCTTCCCACGATTGGGTGTAACTGTACGTCCAAATTCCAAGTGATTTCCCGCACTCGGGCGTACAGTTACGCCCGGCAGATAAAGCGAGCACAGGAGCTGTGCGCGCTTTATCTTCAGCGGCTGTCAGCTGTTATACACAGCTGACATGCCGCTGCAATGGCTGCGATGGCTGTTACCGCCGATCGCAGCAATTTAACCCCTTCAATGCGGCTGTCAATGCCGTCCGCCGCATTGAAGTGGTTTACAGAGGGAAGGAGCTTCCTCTGTACTCCCCGCGATGGATCGCGGGTGGCGATTGTTGCTATGGCAACCAGGAAGCCGTTACTAGGCTTCCTGGTTGCCAAGGTACGGAAGCCTATTAGGTCCTGCCCGAGGCAGGACCTAATCGGCTAACTGTCAAATGAAAAATGACAGTTACGATGCACTACACTACATAAGTAGTGCAGTACATCGTAGCTGGGATCAGAAGACCAGATCTTCAAGTCCCCAGGTCAGTGTAAAAGAAAAAGTGAAAAATGTAAAAAAAAATGTGAAAGAAAAATAAATAAATAAAAGTTAATAAATAATAAATAAATAATAAAAATAACACTTGTCCTGTTTCCCTGATCAACTCCTTTATTATTAGAAAAAAATGAAAACATGAAAAAAAAACTATACATAATAGGTATTGCCGCGTTCGGAACGGCCTGATCTATAAAAATAGCACATTATTTTTACCGCACGGTGAACACCGTAAAAATGTTTAATAAAAAAGAATGACAGTATTTTATTTTTTGGTCATCTTGTCTCAAAATTTTTTTCATAAAAAGTGATCAAAAAGTTGCAAGTAACGCAAAATGGTACCAATAGAAACTACAGTTCGTCACGCATAAAACAAGCCCTCCCGCAGCGATATCAACGAAAAAATAAAAAAGTTATGGCTGTCAGAAAATGGCGACACTAAAACATGATTTTTTTAGAAAAGAGTATCTTTATTGTGGGAACGTAGTGAAACGTAAAAAAACAATATAAATTTGGTGTCGCTGTAATCGTATCGCCCCGCAGAATAAAGTTAACATGTTGTTTATCCTGCACGGTGCACACTGTAAAAAAAAACTAAAAAAAAAACGTGCTGGAATGGCTGTTTTTTGGTTTCCTCATCTCCCAAAAAATTGAATAAATAGTGATAAAAAAATCGCATGTACCCCAAAATGGAACCAATAAAAATTACAGCTCGTTCCACAAAAAACGCGCCCTCACACAGCTCCGTCACCGGAAAAATAACACGTTATGACTCTCAAAACGCAATGATGCAAAATGATGCTAAATGACGGCCCAGACTCATTTTTAGGTCCAGTAGAATTTTACTAAATACCCCACATCGTCATTTGCTGGACCCTGTAGATGCAGCGGAGATGAGGAAACTTTAGGGCCTTGTGCGGCTTATAGGGCTAGTGAAGAAGTCAAAGATTAGGCAACACTGGAGCGCAGATATTTTGTATAATACCCAATAAACCCGGCCTGTGCATAAAGGATAGGTTCAAAGCGACCACACCAATCCATGGATTATTCATTCTCCCCATTATTACATCATACTATTATGACCTGATGTACTCCGCCCAGCTTACATATGCCCTGATGTACTCCGCCCAGTTTACATATACCCTGATGTACTCCGCCCAGCTCACATATGCCCCCACATTATAAGCTGAAATACCACTAATACACCAAGCAAAATCTGCGCTTCAAAAGCCAAATGGTGGTCCAACTGAGCCTGGCCGTATACCCAAACTGCAATTTATGACCACATATGGGGTATTACTGTATTCTGGAGAACCCGCTTAAGAATTTATGGGATGTGTGTCTACGGTGGTACAAGCTGGGCACAACACATTGGGCACTGAAATGGCATATCTGTGGAAAACAGCAATTTTCAATCTGCAACATCTATAGCTTACTCATTTTTACAAAACACTTGTGCGGTCAAAATGCTCACTACACCCCTAGATTAATTATTTGAGGGATCTAGTTTCCAAAACGGGGTAATTTTTCGGGGGGTACCACTGTACTGGTACTATAGCTCAATGCAACATGGGGTCAAAAAACGAATCTTGTAAAATCTCCACTCCAAATACTAAATGGCGCTCCTTCCCTTTAGAGCCTTGCTGTGTGTCCAAATAGCAGTTTATGACCACATGTGAGGTATTTCCGTACTCTAAAGAAGTTGCTTTACAAATGTTACGGTGCTTTTTCTCCTTTATTTGATGAGAAAATGAAACATTTTGAACTAATGCTGCGTCTTATTGGAAAATAATGTAATTTTTCATTTTCACTGCCCATTTCTAATAAAATATTTGAGACACCTGTGGGGTCAAAATGCTCACTACCCCCCTAGATGAATTCCTCAATGGGTGTAGTTTGCCAAATGGAGACACTTTTTTTGCACTGTACGGGTACCTTAGGGGCTTTACAAATGCAACATGGTGCCGAGAAATCAAAACAGCAAAATCTGTACTCCAAAAGCTAAATGGCGTGCCTTCCCTTCTGAGTCCTGCTGCTTCCCCAAACAGCAGTTTATGACCACATGTTGGGTATTTCCGTACTCTGGAGAAGTTGCTTTACAAATGTTATGGTGCTTTTCATCATTTATTTGTTGAAAAAAATAAAAATTTTGAGGTAAAGCTACATCTTATTGGAAAATAATGTCATTTTTCATTTTCACTGCCCAATTCTAATGAAATCTATGAAACACCTGTGGGGTCAAAATGCTCACTACACCCCTAGATGAATTCCTCAATGGGTGTAGTTTGCCAAATGGAGTCACTTTTGAGTAGTTTCCACTGTACTGCTACCTAAGGGGCTTTGCAAAAGCGACATGGCACAGAAAAATCAATCCAGCAAAATCTGCTCTCCAAAAGCCAAATGGCGCTCCTTCCCTTCTGAGCCGTGATGTGTATTCATACAGTACTTTATTACCAGATATGGGGTATTTCCGTACTCTGGAGAAGTTGCTTTACAAATGTTACGGTGATTTTTCTCCTTTATTTGATGAGAAAATGAAACATTTTTACCTAAAGCTACGTCTTAGTGGAAAAAAATGAAATTTTTCATGTTTACTGCCCAATTCTAATGAAATCTATGAAACACCTGGGGGGTCTAAATGCTCACTACACCCCTAGATGAATTCCTCAAGCGGTGTGGTTTCCAAAATGGGGTCTTTTTTGGGGTGTTTCCTTTATTTTTGCACCACAAGACCTCTTCTAACCTGACATGGTGCCTGAAATATAATTTAATAAAAGGAACGCCCAAAAATCCTCTAGGTGCTCTTTTACTTCTGGGGCTTTTGTTTCAGGCCCGTAGCACACTAGGGCCACATGTGGGATATTTCTAAAAACTTCAGAATCAGGGCAATAAATATTCAGTTGTGTTTCTCTGGTAAAAACCTTCAGTATTACAGGAAAAATTTATTAAAATGGAATTTCTGCAAAAAAAAAATGAAATTTGCAAATTTCCCTCCACTTTGCTTTAATTCCTGTGAAACGCATAAAGGGTTAAGAAACTCTCTAAATGCTTTTTTGAATACTTTAAGGAGTGCAGTTTTTAAAATGGGGTGATTTGTGGGGTTCCTAATATATAAGGCCCTCAAAGCCACTTCAGAACTGAACTGGTCCCTAAAAAAATAGGCTTTTGAAATTTTCTTGATAATTTGAGAAATTGCTGCTAAACTTATAAGCCTTGTAACGTCCTAGAAAAATAAAAGGATGTTCAAAAAATGATGCCAATCTAAAGTAGACATATGGGAAATGTTAGCTAGTAACTATTTTGTGTGGTATAACCATCTGTCTTACAAGCAGATACATTTGAATTTAGAAAATTAAAATTTTTTGCAAATTTTCTCCAAATTTTGGTGTTTTTCACACAAAAATATTGAATATATCGACCAAATTTTTTCACTAACTTAAAGTACAATATGTCATGAGAAAACAATCTCAGAATCGCTTGGATAGGTAAAAGCATTCCCGAGTTATTACCACATATAGTAACACACGTCAGATTTAAAAAATGAGGTTGTGTCATTTGGTCCAAAAGTGGCTGGGTCCTGAAGGGGTTAAAACACTTTCTGAATGCTGTTTTGAATACTTTGAGGGGTGCAGTTATCAAAATGGTGTAATTTATGGGGACTTTCTATTATATAAGGCCCTCAAAGCCACTTCAGAACTGAACTGGTCCCTGAAAAAATAGGCTTTTGAAATTTTCTTGAAAATATGAGAAATAGCTGCTAAAGTTCTAAACCTTGTAACGTCCTGGAAAAATAAAAGGATGTTCAAAACACGATGCAAACATAAAGTAGACATATGGGAAATATAAACTAGTAAGTATTTTATGTGGTATTACTATCTGTTTTACAAGTAGATATATTTAAATTTAGAAAAATGGAAATGTTTGCTAATTTTCTCTAAATCTTGGTGTTTTTTTTACAAATAAATATTGAGTTTATCGACTAAATTTTTTCACTAACATAAAGTACAATATGTCACGAAAAAACAATCTCAGAATCACTTGGATAGGTAAAAGGATTCTGAAGTTATTGCCACATAAAGTGACACATGTCAGATTTGGAAAATCGGCTTCGTCCTGAAGGCCAAAACAGGCTCAGTCCTGAAGGGGTTAATAAATAGTTCTGTTTTGTTAGTTTAGTGTAGGGACTCGCAATACAATGAGGACTAAATACAGATATTTCAAAAAAGAAGATCTTGCACTCCCATTTCTAAAATAGTGTGGATAGGTCCACAATTTCCATGATGTGAAAAAGCAATTGAACGTTTAATTGTAATTTTTCATTTGCAATACTTAATCGGGTTTAACTGGTTGCCGACACAGGACGAGAATGCTCGTCCTGAGCGGCTGGTACTTGGCGCATTAGGACGAGCATTCTCGTCCTGTGTGACAGCCGTCAGTGCGCGCGATCGAGAGCGGGGCAACGGCTGTAATACTCAGCCACGGCCCCGCTCTGACAGCGGAGAGGAGAGAAATATCTTCTCTCCGCCGTTAACCCTTTGAATGCCACGATGAAAGCTGATCGTGGTGTTCAAGGAGAGGGGACTGCACTTTGATCGCGTCACAGAAGATAACTATGACCCGATCAAAGCCCATAACTTGTATGGCCAGACAGCCTAGGGTCCATTGAAGGACCACAGGGCTGTCTGAACATATTTCCTGTTGTTAGGGAATACTGAGTTATGCCCTAACAACTGCCTGTGTACAATCAGTACACAGGCTAATATACCAGCATATAGATCTATGCCAGTACATTACAGTTACAAAATAAAAATCAAGATAATAAATCCCTTTATGGGATTAAAAAAAAAAAAGTTAAGTGAATGTCATTTTTTTTTATGAGAAATAAAAAGTAAAAAAATACACAAACACATTTTTTTTTAGAATAAATAAACTTTTTAAAATATAAGGCCCAAAACATGAAATAATATAGACATATTTGGTATCGCCACGATCGTAACAACCTGTACAACAAATGTATAACATTATTTATGATCGGTGTATGGTGCAAAAAAAATATATATTAAAACTGCTGCGGAACTGCTTTTTTTCTGCATTTTCGCCAAAATAAAAATTTATAGAAATTAAATGATAATGTATTTGTACCAAAAAATGGTACCTACATAAAGCACAACTAGTCCCGCAAAAAACAAAGTCTTATACAACTACGTCGTACAAAAAAATAAGAGTTATGTACGTCGGGATGCAAAGAGGGAAATATAAAAAAATTGTTCTGTCCTCAAGGCCAAAATTGGCCGTGTCCTTAAGGGGTTAAGAAGACTAGATGCTGTGTGAATAGGTATGGATGTTTTTTTAGAAGGTGCTGCACCGCTACTTTCTTTTTGGGTCAGCTATCTCCTGTACTGGTCCCTTGTACTTCTCTAACGTCCTTTGACTACCTCCACTGTTGTAAAGAAAAATATATCGTTTTAGATGCGCTTGATACACACATTTGGGGCCATCAACACTTGCACCAAAACATGATACACAGGGCCACAAGATAATAACATTGGGGCCAGTAATGGAAACTACGTCACTGTCAAGGACACATGGCGTCCTTTTTTACATCAATAGTTGCCCCAAGCAATAGTCGCCAAAACATGATACACAGGGCCACAAGATAATAACATTGGGGCCAGTAACGGAAACAACGCCACTGTCACGGACACATGGCATCATTTACATCAATAGTTGGCCCAAACAATAGTCGCCAAAACTTGATACACAGGGACACAACTATACAATACAGTATATACTATGCTTGCACTTGCCTAATTTACTTTTTTTCGGCGGGTCTGGAACTAGTCCACTGATGAGGGGAAAAGTTTTGCGCTACGGCCTCCCACGCAATGTCTTTCCTGAGACGGTCATGATATTCCTCCGACCTGGTGTCCCAGAGCTCAGGCCTCTCCTGCACCACAGTGATGAGCTTCTCCACATCCATGGGGCGAGGCATTGTAGCTGGCTGCGCACAGGACTATATTCCAACACTGCACTTCCTGGATCTGGCCACGCTGCTGTGCTCTGCAAACACTTCCTGCTTTTTACCCAACTGTCTTTGCAACTCTGCGTGAATAACGCACAGCTCACGCCAGTGCAAGTATGCTGTCTGTTATTTTCACGCACCCATTCATTTCAATAGGGGCGTAGTGCGTGAACAACGCACCAATATAGGACATGAAGTGAGTTTTACGCAAAGGACACACGCTGCGTAAAAACTCCTGCATGTGTGAAGGGCCCCATTGAAATCAATGGGTCCGTGTGCTGCGCATGATTTTCCTGCGCAGCACACGGACGTTATTCACGTTCGTCTGAATGAGCCCTTAGCATCTATGACGTGGTATGTTTTGGGAAACATGATCTGATACGCTCGTATGAATGTAGCCTTACATTTAAAAAGTATTATAAGCCTATGATTGGTTCAGGACAAAACATATTGTCATTATGTGCTATTGGCTAAATCAAATCACAATTAACGCCACATTGTAAACATTGTAAACGATTGGCTGGAATCAAGTTGCTCCTACTTTGAAGGATATTATTGGAATTGTTTGATCAATAAACGTCCGAGAAGAATATTTGAGTATACATTCATGGCCTGTGTCTTCCTTCTCTCGCTGCATAGAGCTGAAAAACAGAATATATATATGGCATGATATAGGGGTATGTGGACCCACTAGGCCGCTCCGCCGTAGAGGAGAGGCAGCTGCCCGAGTCACAGTCTATGCAAAGTCTATATAAAAAGTTTGTAGCACAAGGGTGCCTGAGACCGTCCAGAGACAGTGGCAGAGGCTCTGGCATTAATGTGGCTAGATGTGGCAGATTGCGCCTGACGTGGCGGATGATGTCAGACGTGGCGAATAACAGCAGGCGTGGCAGGTTGCGCCAGACATGGCGGATGATACCAGGGGTGGCATATGACACGAGACGTAGTGTATAACAGCAGGCGTGGCACAACACGACTCCAACACTAGACGGGCTCAGAAGCAAAACACAGCACGGGATACAGGTAGCAGGGCACGGGAACACTGGGAGCAGGATAATACTAAGGGACCATTTGCAATACGAATATGGGAAGACTACAACAACGCTCAGGCTAGGAGTGAAAGGGCAGGGCCCCTTTTATAGTCCAGGATGATCAGGGAAATAATTTATTAATTACATATGCGTGCTGGCCCTTTCAGGCCGGGAACCAGCACGCGCTCCCCCTAGTGGACACTACGGGACGGAGCGGACGGATGCGCTGACGTCTCCAGGGAAGGAGACATCGGCCACAGGAGGGAGGTCTGCGGTCACGGCCATCAGCAGGTAATGGGAGGCTGCAGTCTGCGACCATTACAGTACCACCCCCTCTTCTTGGGTCCAGAGCGAGAGAGGAATTTTTTAACGAGGGTAGTGGCATTAAGGTTTTCCTCTGGTTCCCAGGACCTCTCCTCAGGACCAAACCCAGTCCAGTCCACCAAATAGAAAGTCCTTCCTCCTACCCTCTTGTAGTCCAGGATCTCCTTCACCTCAAACACATCAGATGAACCGCTGGAAGCAACTTCAGGATGTAATGTCCGTGGCTGCGGGCTGTCAGCTCCGTTCCCCCCCCTGACAGCCGCAGCCACGAGTCGGCAAGCGCTGGCCCCAGCCTCCTCCTCAGGAAACGCGTCCACTCACCTCAGCCGGATCCCGTAGGGTGCACGCGCAGACACGTGCCCGCTCTTAAAGGGGCTGCAAGTACACCGGACCTTGTTGATGAACTTTGACCCGTGAGTACCCTGGACTATAAGAGGGGTCCAGCCCCCTAGTTCTATGCCTGAGCGTTGTTATGTTCCCTAGTTTGTCTATGTGATGGCCTCCTAGTGTGCACCTGTTCCAGTTCCTGTTTCCTGTACCTGTTCCAGTTCCTGTTCCTTGCATTTACATATCATCCTGGTCGAGCACTGTGCTGTGCCAAAGTCGTGTCATGCTGTATCCATGTCTGAACTGCTTCACCTCGCCTGACGTCTACCTGCTGCCTAGTTCAAGCCGAGCCTGCCCTGCTGCTGTCTGAGCTGCCACATGTACCTATACGAACTATAGACTTTCACCTGCTCTCTGTTGGCCAGCTCCCTTACCGCCAAGGCGGTACGGCCCAGTGGGACCACAGACCCTTCGTGACACAGGACTAGGAGTTTTACTCTAGCAGTTCAGGACCACAGGTTTCAGGAAAGACACCTGAAAGGAGTGGGGGATTCTGAGGGTAGAAGGCATCCGAAGCTTATAGGAGGCATAGTTTATCTGCTGTAGGATCTCAAAGGGTCCAAGGAACCTTGGAGCAAATTTTTATGAGGGCACCTTCAAACTAATGTTCCTTGAGGATAGCCAGACCTTGACTCCAGGAAAGAACTAAGGGGGAACTTTTCTTCTTTTATCGGCACGTCTTTTCATGCGGTCCACTGCCTGGAGGATCGCAGACTTAGTTTGCTGGCAGATGTGAATAAAAGTCCCAAATGAAGAATTTGCTGCTGGTACTTGAGTCATGGCTGGCACAGGAAGAGGAACTTGAGGGTGCTGACTGTACACAACGTAGAAAGGAGACGAGGCAGTAGACTCACTTGTGTGATTGTTGGACGAGAATTTCGCCCATGGCAGAAGTTGCAACCAATTGTTGTGTTGGCAGAAACAAAATGACGGAGATAGTTCTCCAAAATTTGATTGGCCCTCTCCACTTGACCATTGGACTGTGGGTGATAGGCAGAAGAGAAGGTACAGTTCTTACATGAGGAGACCTAGTCCACAACATCTCCAGACAGAGTGGGCCAACAATATTGATGAGCTATCAAGTCCTGTGTCTTACAGACACCAGAGTGCCCAGCTAGTTTAGAGTTGTGTCCCCAGCTGAGAATTCTCTTCCTGTCAGCAAGATGGACAAAACTCATTCCAGGGGGAATGTCTCTAATTTGCAGAGCAAGCAGCAATAATCCTCCAATTTGTCTTCTGGGAGGCGACATTCCATGCAAACCGTGTCTATGACTATCCCTGAAAACATAACTGTTGCCATGCCCCCCGTCTTATCCCGGGCCAAAGTCACCCCAAACTCATCCGCAATCCCCTGCATAGTGTGCAACAGAATTGAACAAACTCACGTATCAACTGGCCCGACAAACAAGAAATCGTTGAGGTAATGGAGCACAGAAGGAATCTGCGCCTCCTTGTGCACCACCCACTCGAGGAACGTGCTAATCGTCTCAAAACAGGTGCAAGATATTGAGCAACTCATTGGGAGACAGCAATCTACAAAGTATTGGCCCTGCCAACAACACCCCAACAAATGGAAACCATCAGGGTGGACCGGGTGCAAACGAAATGACGCCTCAATATCCGTTTTTGCTAACAACGAACCCCTACCAAATTTCCGCACCCACTTTAAAGCCGAATCAAAGGACTTTACAGAGTTCGGGGTCAATACTGTCACGATCTGTGAGTATGTAGACCCACTGGGCTGTACCGCCGTAGCGGTATAGCAGCTGGCCAAACAGGGTACATGGTCAATGTCTATAGTTCAGATAAAGGTACCTGTCGCAATTCAGACAGTAGCGATGGTTTAGGCTCGGATGGAACTCTGGCAGCAGGCAGACAACCGGTGCAGTGCAACACAGTGGGTGTAGTAGGCGACACAACACAACTCCAACTCTGTACAGCACAGAAACACAGAAGCATGGGATACAGGATACAGGTAGCAGGAACGGGAACACTGGGAACTGGAGAACACTCAAAGGACTATTTGCAAAGACTGACACGGGTAGGTACAAACAACGCTCAGGCAATGAAGGAAGGGCTCTTCTTATAGTCCAGGGTGATCTGGGAGCAATCAGCTCAATCTCACACATGTGTGTGCTCTAGCTCTTTAAGGCTGGACTGAGCTCACGCGTGCACCCTAGTGGTCACTGCGGAACAGGACGGCCGCATGTGTTGGCATCTCTGGAGAGAAAGGCGTCTGCAAAATGAGAGGAGTTCGTGGTCAGCGACCACGGACGTTACAGTATCCCCCCCTCTTACGCCCTTTATTCTTGGGACCAGAACGAGAGAGAAACTTCTTAATGAGGGTAGGAGCATTGAGAATCTCTTCTGGCTCCCAGGATCTCTCCTCTGGACCAAACCCCTTCCAATCTACTAAATGAAAGGTTCTTCCTCTTACTTTTTTGGTGTCCAGGATCTTATTAACCTAAATATATCTCAGCAGAACCGCTCGGAGCAACTGCAGGGCTAAGAGTCTTAGAGTAGCGGTTCAGGTCCACAGGTTTCAGAAGAGACACGTGAAAGGAGTTAGGCATCTGGAGGGTAGCGGGCAGCCAAAACTTATAAGAGACCGGGTTGATCCGCTGCAGGAAACCTGGGAGCGAATATGCATGACGGCACCCTCAGCCGGCTATTTCTTGAGGACAGCTAGACCTTGGAACCCAGAAGAAGCTGAGGTGGCTCTCTTCTCCTCATATCTGTTTTTCGCTTCATGCGATCGGCCACCAGCAAAATAGAGGACCGTGTTTGCTGCCAGATCCGTAGGAAGTCCCGAAATGCAGAGTCAGCTGCAGGCACCTGGGACGAAGCAGACACATGGAGAGGAATACGTGGATGTTGGCCGTAGACTATAAAGAATGGTGTGTAGGCGGTGGACTCACTTGTGTGGTTGTTATAGGAGAAATCGGCCCAAGGAAGAAGCTGCACCCAGTCATCAAGCTGCCTGGAAAGGAAGTGTCATAATTAGTTCTCCATGATCTGATTGATCCTCTCAACTTGGCCATTGGACTGGGGGTGGTAGGCTGAGGAAAATTCCAACTTTATATCGAGGAGTTTACAGAGGGCCCTCCAGAACTTTGAGGTGAACTGAACTCCCCCGATCAGACACGATATGCAGATGTAGGCCGTGTAGGAGAAAGATGTGTTGGATGAAGAGGTTGGCCAGTCGAGAATCAGAAGGTAGGCTGGTAGCGGAACAAAGTGAGGCATTTTTGATAATCGGTCCACCACCACCCAGACCGTACTGCATACAGCAGAGGGAGGCAGATCCATGATGAAGTCCATTGCAATATGCTGCATAAGGGCACAAGCAGCGGCTGGAGGAGGCCAGCCAGTTTGGCGTGAGCAACTTTGTTTGATGCGCACACCATGCATGAGGAGACCAAGTCCATAACGTCTTTGGGCAGCGTGGGCCACCAGAACTGACGGGCAATCAGGTCTCGGGTCTTACGGACACCAACGTAACCTGCCAATTTGGAGCTGTGTCCACAGTGGAGGATTCTTCATCTGTGTGCCAGATGCACGAAAGTCATCCCCGGAGGTCTTTTGAATAAAGTTAGCTGCGGATCCAGAGTCCAGACAGGCAGAGCCCACTGCGCATCTTCTCGCCGGACACTATGGTCATGGGGATGGACAATTTGGAAGAAGGTCTCTCCTCGCCCAGAGTTGTCTCTCCAACCAACCCTAGGTTCTGGGGATTTTGGGGGCACATACGCACAAGATGGCCTCCGAGGCCGCAATACAGACAGAGTCCTGAAGTGCATCTGCTTTGT
Organism: Rhinoderma darwinii; assembly: GCF_050947455.1. Classification (NCBI taxonomy): domain Eukaryota; kingdom Metazoa; phylum Chordata; class Amphibia; order Anura; family Rhinodermatidae; genus Rhinoderma; species Rhinoderma darwinii. The sequence goes on along the minus strand of NC_134694.1, from coordinate 62,548,629 downwards.
CTCTCCTGGATAGACAGTTTGAGAGGGTCCATCTTCAGAGACTCCTTAGGTGGAACATCTAAGCAACGTTTTTTGAACATCCTTTTCTTTTTCTACGACGTTACAAGACTTAGAAGTTTAGCAGAAATTTCTCAAGTTTTCAAGGAAATTTCAAAAGGCTATTTTTTCAGGGACCAGTTCAGTTGCGAAGTGACTTTGAGAGGCCCATACAATACAAACCCCTATAAATCACCCCATTTTAAAAACTGTACCCCTCAAAGTATTCAAAACAGCATTTAAAAAGTTTCTTAACCCTTTAGGCATTTCACAAGAATTAAAGCAAAGTAGAGGTGAAATTTCCAAATTTAACTTTTTTGCAGAAATTCATTATTAATTCATATTTCTCTGTAACACAGAAGGATTTACCAGAGAAACGCAACTCAATATTTATTGCCCAGATTCTGCTGTTTTTGGAAATATCCCACACATTGCCCTAGTGTGGTAACGGACTGAAGCACAGGTCTCAGAAACAAAGGAGCACCTATAGGATTTTGGGGCCTTCTTTTTATTAGATTATATTTTAGGCACCATGTCCAGTTTGAAGAGGTCTTGTGATGCCAAAACCTGGGAAACACCCCAAAAAAGACCCCATTTTGGAAACTACACTCCACAAGGAATTTATCTAGGGGTGTAGTGAGCATTTTGGCCCAACAGGTGTTTCATAAATTTTATTAGAATTTGGATGTGAAAATAAAATTTTTTCCAATAAGATGTCGTTTTAGCTAAAAAAATAAAAAATAAAATATTCCACAAGGAATAAAGAAGAAAAAGCCCCCCAACATTTGTAAATCAACTTCTCCAGAGTATGTAAATACCCCATATGTGGTCATAAACTGCTGTTTGGGCACATGGCAGGGCTTAGTAGGGAAGGCGCAACATTTGCTTATGGAGCGCAGATTTTGCAGGGATCGGAGCAAGCACCCATCCCTGCCGTTACAGCAGGGTGTCAGCTGTAACATACAGCTGACACCCATCGCTGATGACGCTCCGCTCCTGAGCTGGCACCATCTTGCCATCGTAGCCGACAGACCAGGGGGTCAGCTCAGATGCCGGTGGCTAAAAACCCCACATATGTTGCGATCTCTATTGAGCACACCATCTGAGGGGCTAATCGGTCGGATGGGAGACTGGCTCTGGTCCTGGCTGTTACAGCAGGGTGTCAGCTGGCACCCGGTGGTGATAGTGCGGGTCTCAGTTCCTGAGCCCACACTATCACTGTGACGTAACTGTACTGCGCTTTGCAGGAACCCCTTCCCAACAGCGCCGTATATATACGGCGGATGCCTGGAAGGGGTTAAGAGAAGAACTTATGTACTTGCAAGACAAGAAATCGGAATATGCAAACCTATTTTCCAATTCTCTTTGGCTTCTTAGACTGGCTTTCCTTGCTGAAATTTTCCAACACTTAAACACTTTGAATAGTAGTTTGCAAGGCCGAGATTTTAACACAATAACAGCCAGGAATAAAATCACTGGATTTATAAAGAATCTTGATTTCTCGGCGACATCAAGAACTCATGGAAGATTTGGCTACGTATGATACGGCAAATTCTGCGTCTGTTCATAAGGACATGCAAATAAGTTTGCACTATTTTAAACAACAGTTTCTTGAGTATTTCCCAGGAGAAACTCAAAACAAGTATGACAGTCATAGATGGATATTGAATCCGTATTTAGACAGTTACATTCAACTGTCAGAAATTCCAGCAAATATGAAGGAAAAACTTATTGAAATGTGTACTGATAGATTGTTAAAACTAGATATTTTTTTTCCCCAGAACGTAGACAAGTTTTGGATAAAAAGAATGCAAGAATACCCAAAGCTTGCAGAGGAAGCGCTTACATTTTTTTTATACCATTAGCAACCTTGTATTTGTGCGAAATAACTTTCTCATTTATGACTGCCATCAAAACAAAAGCAAGAAATCACCTTGAACTTGACAATGATATCATATTAATTTTTTTAACTTTATTTTTAAATTGTCTCCAGAAGACTCCAGTGCTATCTAACTATGAAAGATGTTCAGATGCGCCAAACTGAATATTTTGTGTCATTGTTGCACCATATACTTCTATTATGGTAGTTTTTTAGATTCCGTTCTCTGGTTTTGAAGACGATTATCGTTGTTTTCGATGTTGCTGGGACTTATTTTCCGAATGGGGCGGCAGTGGGGGCTCCCAAACAAAAGTCTCGGCCAAAAGTGGGTCCCGGCCTCAAAGTTTGGGAATGTCCGGTCATAACTATATATAAGTGCAATATGCCAGGTCATACCATATATATATATATATATATATATATATATATATATATATATATATATATATATATATATATATATATATATAAATATACACTACCGTTCAAAAGTTTAGGGTCACTTAGAAATTTCCTTATTTTTGAAAGAAAAGCACAGTTTTTTTCAATGAAGATAACATTAAATTAATCAGAAATACGCTCTATACATCGTTAATGTGCTAAATGGCTATTTTAGCTGCAAACGTCTGGTTTTTAATGCAATATCTACATAGGTGTATAGAGGCCCATTTCCAGCAACCATCACTCCAGTGTTCTAATGGTACATTGTGTTTGCTAACTGTGTTAGAAGGCTAATGGATGATTAGAAAACACTTGAAAACCCTTGTGCAATTATGTTAGCACCGCAGTAAACAGTTTTGCTGTTTAGAGGAGCTATAAAACTGACCTTCCTTTGAGCTAGTTGAGAATCTGGATGTAAAGGATCTGCCAGGCACTACGTCTGTGGAGACTCCCAGGGTTAATCAGTCGACACCTGAGGCCAGACCTCTTAGACTGACACCGGCTCCCACCAATCAGGGTGGCAGGCTCAGGAGTGGGAGAGCCTATCGCGGCCTGGTCAGTCAGAGTTAGCTCCGCCCCCTGTCCATTTATACCTGCAGTTTTCTCTTCCTCATTGCTTGTTATTCTTTTGGATTCCTGGCCCCACTGCTGCTTGCTCCAGCCTGCTTCTGCCGTGCTTCTGCCTTGCTGCAGTTCTCCTTGACTTGACTTGCTTTGCTTTGCTTTGCCCCTGGCTTGCTTCTGTCTCCGTGCCCGCTCGGGTTACTCACTTCGTCCTGGTCCTGACTGTTCGTTCGCCGCTCCGTTTCCTCGTGGCGTTCCGTGGCTACTGCCCCTTCCCTTGCGTGTTCCCTGTTTGTTTTCCTGTGCACTTAGACAGCGTAGGGACCGCCGCCCAGTTGTACCTCGTCGCCTAGGGCGGGTCGTTGCAAGTAGGCAGGGACAGGGCGGTGGGTAGATTAGGGCTCACTTTCCCTTCACCTCCTTCCTGCCATCACAGAATAACAAGCCCTTACCTAGTCTACCATTTCTCCTACGCTGTCGCTATCATGGACCCCCTTGAGACCCTGACCCAGCAGATGCAGGGCCTCTCCCTACAGGTCCGGGCGCACCACCTCACCTCTAGAACCCGACCTCAAGTTACCTGACCGGTTTTCAGGGGACCGTAAGACGTTTCTCTCCTTCCGGGAGAGTTGCAGACTATATTTCCGCCTTAAGCCCCACTCCTCAGGTTCCGAGAACCAGCGGGTGGGTATCATCATATCCCGACTCCAGGAAGGGCCCCAAGAGTGGGCCTTCTCCTTGGCTCCTGACGCCCCTGAACTTTCCTCTGTTGATCGTTTTTTCTCTGCCCTCGGACTCATTTACGACGAGACTGACAGGACTGCTTTAGCCGAGAGTCAGTTGGTGACCTTACGTCAGGGTAGGAGACCGGTTGAGGAATACTGTTCTGATTTTAGGAAGTGGTGCGTAGCTTCTCAGTGGAACGATCCGGCCCTAAGGTGCCAGTTTAGGTTAGGATTATCTGACGCCCTGAAGGATCTGCTGGTTAGCTACCCCTCGTCTGACTCTCTTGACCAGGTTATGGCCCTAGCAGTACGACTTGACCGACGTCTCAGGGAACGTCAGCTAGAACGCTTCAGTGTGCTCCCCTCTGACTTTTCTGCGATCCCCCCCGAGGTCCCGCCTCCTCGCCCCTCCACGGAGGACTCGGAGGTACCTATGCAACTCGGGGCCTCCATGTCCCCTCGACAACGTAGGGAGTTTCGCAGAATGAACGGTCTCTGCTTCTACTGTGGGGACGACAAGCATCTACTGAACACCTGTCCCAGGCGCAAGAATAAGAAGCCGGAAAACTTCCGCGCCTAAGTGATCATCGGGGAGGTCACTTGGGCGCACAGGTATTTCCCGTTAATGTGAAACGCAATAAAATTTTGCTTCCCTTTCAGGTCTCGTTTGCTGGCCGGTCTGCCACGGGCAGTGCTTTCGTGGATTCTGGCTCATCTGCTAATATCATGTCTGTGGAATTTGCTATGTCTCTAAAGATGCCTTGTATTGATTTACCTTATCCTATCCCTGTAGTAGGAATCGACTCTACTCCCCTTGCTAATGGTTATTTTACTCAGCATACTCCTGTTTTTGAACTCCTGGTTGGCTCCATGCATTTGGAGCAGTGCTCTGTACTGGTAATGCAGGGATTATCGTCTGATCTGGTTTTAGGCCTTCCCTGGTTGCAGTTGCATAATCCCACGTTTGATTGGAATACTGGGGATCTCACCAAATGGGGTAATGAATGTCTTATGTCATGTCTTTCTGTTAACTCTATTTCTCCCCGGGAGGAGGTAAACACGCTTCCTGAGTTCGTTCAGGACTTCGCCGATGTGTTTTCTAAGGAGGCCTCCGAGGTGTTGCCCCCCCATAGAGATTACGATTGCGCTATCGATTTGGTGCCTGGTGCCAAGCTTCCTAAAGGTAGGATATTTAATCTTTCATGTCCTGAACGTGAAGCCATGAGGGTGTATATCCAGGAATGCCTGGCCAAGGGTTTCATTCGCCCCTCGACTTCTCCTGTAGGTGCTGGCTTCTTCTTCGTGGGGAAGAAGGATGGTGGTCTTAGGCCGTGCATTGATTATCGTAACCTGAATAAGGTCACTGTAAGGAACCAGTACCCACTTCCTTTGATTCCGGATCTTTTTAATCAGGTTCAGGGAGCCCAATGGTTTTCTAAGTTCGATCTACGGGGGGCATATAACCTTATCCGCATCAAAGAGGGGGATGAGTGGAAAACTGCGTTCAACACACCCGAGGGTCATTTCGAATACCTGGTCATGCCCTTTGGGTTGTGTAACGCCCCTGCTGTCTTCCAGAATTTTATTAATGAAATCCTGAGAGAGTACCTGGGTAATTTTCTTGTTGTGTACCTTGATGACATACTGGTGTTTTCCAAGGACTGGTCCTCTCACGTGGAGCATGTCAGGAAGGTGCTCCAGGTCCTTCGGGAGAATAATCTGTTTGCTAAGACTGAAAAATGTGTCTTTGGGGTACAGGAGATACCATTTTTAGGGCAAATCCTCACTCCTCATGAATTCCGCATGGACCCTGCCAAGGTTCAAGCTGTGGCGGAATGGGTCCAACCTGCCTCCCTTAAGGCGTTACAGTGTTTTTTAGGGTTCGCCAACTATTACAGGAGATTTATTGCCAACTTCTCGGTCGTCGCTAAGCCTCTTACGGACCTTACCCGCAAGGGTGCTGATGTCCTCCATTGGCCCCCTGAGGCCGTCCAGGCCTTTGAGACTCTCAAGAAGTGCTTTATCTCGGCCCCCGTGCTGATTCAGCCCAACCAAGAGGAGCCATTTATTGTGGAGGTTGACGCTTCCGAGGTGGGAGTGGGGGCCGTCTTGTCCCAGGGTACCAGCTCCCTCACCCATCTCCGCCCCTGTGCTTACTTCTCTAGGAAGTTTTCGCCCACGGAGAGTAACTATGATATTGGCAACCGCGAACTTCTAGCCATTAAATGGGCTTTTGAGGAGTGGCGGCACTTCCTGGAGGGGGCCAGACACCAGGTAACGGTCCTTACGGATCACAAGAATCTGGTTTTCCTAGAATCGGCCCGGAGGCTTAATCCTAGACAAGCTCGGTGGGCACTATTCTTTACCAGATTTAATTTCTTGGTTACCTATAGGGCTGGGTCCAAGAATATTAAGGCTGATGCTCTGTCACGTAGTTTCATGGCCAATCCTCCTTCCGAGAAGGATCCCGCTTGTATTTTACCCCCTGGTATAATAGTCTCTGCCACGGATTCTGATTTAGCTTCTGATATCGCGGCTGATCAGGGTGCAGCTCCCGGGAACGTCCCTGGGGACAAACTGTTTGTTCCCCTGCAATACCGGCTGAGGGTACTCAGGGAAAACCATGACTCCGCTCTATCTGGTCATCCTGGCATCTTGGGCACCAAACACCTCATTACCAGAAACTATTGGTGGCCTGGGTTGCCTAAAGATGTTAGGGCTTACGTCGCCGCTTGTGAGGTTTGCGCTAGGTCCAAAACCCCTAGGTCCCGACCTGCGGGCCTACTACGTCCCTTGCCCATTCCCCAGAGACCTTGGACCCATATCTCCATGGATTTTATCACCGATTTGCCTCCATCTCAGGGCAAGTCGGTGGTGTGGGTGGTAGTCGACCGCTTCAGCAAGATGTGCCACTTTGTGCCCCTTAAGAAGCTACCTAACGCCAAGACGTTAGCTTCTTTGTTTGTGAAACACATCCTGCGTCTCCATGGGGCCCCAGTCAATATCGTTTCGGACAGAGGGGTACAATTTGTTTCCTTATTTTGGAGAGCCTTTTGTAAAAAGTTGGAGATTGATCTGTCCTTCTCCTCCGCCTTCCATCCCGAAACTAACGGCCAAACGGAAAGGACCAACCAATCCCTGGAACAATATTTAAGGTGTTTCATCTCTGACTGTCAATTCGATTGGGTCTCATTCCTTCCCCTTGCTGAATTTTCCCTGAATAACCGGGTCAGTAACTCGTCAGGGGTCTCCCCGTTTTTCTGTAATTTCGGGTTTAACCCAAGGTTCTCCTCCGTCTCCCCTGGTTGTTCCAATAATCCTGAGGTAGAGGATGTTCATCGGGAACTGTGCACTGTCTGGGCCCAGGTTCAGAAGAACCTAGAGGCGTCCCAGAGCGCACAAAAGATTCAGGCGGATAGTAGACGTTCTGCTAACCCCCGGTTTGTCGTCGGGGATTTGGTCTGGTTGTCGTCCAGGAACTTGCGCCTTAAGGTCCCGTCCAGGAAGTTTGCTCCCCGATTTATTGGGCCTTATAAGGTCATTGAAGTCCTCAACCCTGTATCCTTCCGTCTGGAGCTGCCCCCATCCTTCCGCATACACGACGTCTTTCATGCTTCCCTCCTTAAACGCTGCTCCCCGTCCTGGTCCCCCTCTGGGAAACCTCCTGTTCCCGTTCTCACCCCTGAGGGGGTGGAATTCGAGGTGGCCAAGATTGTGGACAGTAGGATGATCCAGGGCTCCCTCCAGTACCTGGTCCATTGGAGAGGATACGGGCCGGAGGAGAGGACTTGGGTACCTGCTCGAGATGTTCACGCTGGGGTATTGGTCAGGAGGTTCCACCTTCTCTTCCCCACTAAACCGGGTCCTCTTAGTAAGGGTCCGGTGGCCCCTCATAAAAGGGGGAGTACTGTAAAGGATCTGCCAGGCACTACGTCTGTGGAGACTCCCAGGGTTAATCAGTCGACACCTGAGGCCAGACCTCTTAGACTGACACCGGCTCCCACCAATCAGGGTGGCAGGCTCAGGAGTGGGAGAGCCTATCGCGGCCTGGTCAGTCAGAGTTAGCTCCGCCCCCTGTCCATTTATACCTGCAGTTTTCTCTTCCTCATTGCTTGTTATTCTTTTGGATTCCTGGCCCCACTGCTGCTTGCTCCAGCCTGCTTCTGCCGTGCTTCTGCCTTGCTGCAGTTCTCCTTGACTTGACTTGCTTTGCTTTGCTTTGCCCCTGGCTTGCTTCTGTCTCCGTGCCCGCTCGGGTTACTCACTTCGTCCTGGTCCTGACTGTTCGTTCGCCGCTCCGTTTCCTCGTGGCGTTCCGTGGCTACTGCCCCTTCCCTTGCGTGTTCCCTGTTTGTTTTCCTGTGCACTTAGACAGCGTAGGGACCGCCGCCCAGTTGTACCTCGTCGCCTAGGGCGGGTCGTTGCAAGTAGGCAGGGACAGGGCGGTGGGTAGATTAGGGCTCACTTTCCCTTCACCTCCTTCCTGCCATCACACTGGAGCATTACATTTGTGGGTTTGATTAAACTCTCAAAATGGCTAGAAAAAGAGAGCTTTCATGTGAAACTCGACAGTCTATTCTTGTTCTTAGAAATGAAGGCTATTCCATGCAAGAAATTGCTAAGAAACTGAAGATTTCCTACAACGGTGTGTACTATTCCCTTCAGAGAACAGCACAAACAGGCTCTAACCAGAATAGAAAGAGAAGTGGGAGGCCCCGCTGCACAACTGAGCAACAAGACCAGTACATTAGAGTCTCTAGTTTGAGAAATAGACGCCTCACAGGTCCTCAACTGGCAGCTTCATTAAATAGTACCCGCAAAACGCCAGTGTCAACGTCTACAGTGAAGAGGCGACTCCGGGATGCTGGCCTTCAGGGCAGAGTGGCAAAAAAAACGCCATATCTGAGACTGGCTAATGAAAGGAAAAGATTAATATGGGCAAAAGCACACAGATATTGGACAGAGGAAGATTGGAAAAAAATGTTATAGACAGACGAATCGAAGTTTGAGGTGTTTGGATCACACAGAAGAACATTTGTGAGACACAGAACAACTGAAAAGATGCTGGAAGAGTGCCTGACGCCATGTGTTAAGCATGGTGGAGGTAATGTGATGGTCTGGGGTTGCTTTGGTGCTGGTAAAGTGGGAGATTTGTACAAGGTAAAAGGGATTTTGAATAAGGAAGGCTATCACTCCATTTTGCAACGCCATGCCATACCCTGTGGACAGCGCTTGATTGGAGCCAATTTCATCCTACAACAGGACAATGACCCATAGCACACCTCCAAATTATGCAAGAACTATTTAGGAAAGAAGCAGACAGCTGGTATTCTATCTGTAATGGAGTGGCCAGCGCAGTCACCAGATCTCAACCCCATAGAGCTGTTGTGGGAGCAGCTTGACCGTATGGTACGCAAGAAGTTCCCATCAAGCCAATCCAACTTGTGGGAGGGCCTTCTGGAAGCATGGGGTGAAATTTCTCCCGATTACTTCAGCAAATTAACAGCTAGAATGCCAAAGGTCTGCAATGCTGTAATTGCTGCAAATGGAGCATTCTTTGACGAAAGCAAAGCTTGAAGGAGAAAATTATTATTTCAAATAAAAATCATTATTTCTAACCTTGTCAATGTCTTGACTATATTTTCTAGTCATTTTTCAACTCATTTGATAAATATAAATGTGAGTTTTCATGGAAAACACAAAATTGTCTGGGTGACCCCAAACTTTTGAACGGTAGTGAGTGTGTGTGTGTGTGTGTGTGTGTGTATATATATATATATATATATATATATATATATAGATAAACAAACATATCTAGCAGCACCGGTGTATGGTGGGTGCAAATCCTCAGGAACAGACCACGCTCCAAACTTGATAATATTCAAAAAATAGGCAGCACTCCGCAGTAAATGTGAAAATAGGGTACTTTTATTGCCCCCTGTGCAACGTTTCAGCTCTGTCCTCTAGAGCCTTTCTCAAGCAAATAACATGTGATACATTCCAAGTATATAACATAGTGACAATCAAGTGTGTGAATCAAACATAATCAAAGAAAAAGTATATAACAGCAACAAAAAAATAGCGTAATAAATATATAATAAAAAGTGACACATCAGAATTAAACATATAGTGTCAAAGTAAGATGGATAAGCAACAGTTAATGTGCATATAACTCACAATACAGTTAAAGTATCCAATTAAGAGTAGTGTTCACATGTGTGTGAATCATGTGTGAAACATAAAAACAAATTAAAATTGAAAATCACCTCAAAGGACGTGCTATCACGGCGCCGCCATAGCGGTAAGCGAAAAAACGCTATTGCGCATGCGTTGGAATATTGCCATGTTCTAAATATTGCGGATATCCGGTATGCATTCGCGCATGCGCAATGAAGCGCAGACGCGATGCGGACATCTTTAAATAGGGAAAAGTCCCATTTGTTTAGGGTTATATCAAAAGGTATGTGTATATATATCTTAAATAACCGAATCATACCATAATGGGGACTATATAGCTCCCAATCTAAGATAAAGCTTTATCAATGGAGAGTGTGAATACATTCAAATGAATGTCCCAACAGGGCATCCAAAGAGGAGAGAGGCATAAGCGCAGCGGTACAGCCCTGTTCACACCAGAGTTTTAAGTATTGTTGTTAGAAATGGAGTTCAAGGTGTGGCCGGTGGCCATTCTATAAATGCCCATCCCCACCTCACTAGTGGGTAAAACAAATGCAGTGCAGACATGTCATATGTCCCCTTGCCGTATTGTTTCCCATAACTCCTATATTTGTTCTTTGAGAAGTCAAAATAAATACCGCATCTACGTCCAAACCTCTCAATCCTATAGGTTCTATCGATATGTATATAATACACCCTCTAGAGATATAATGGCATACTACATATACTGATATATATTTTTTTATAGAATATTATAATATGATATCCGCAAAAAATAAAAATTGCAAAAATTCCATGAAAAATATAATAATTTTTAATAATATTGGATAATAATTATACACAGAAAAATCCGTGATATTCTTCGTCTGTCGAGGTAATCTTCAAACAGGTTCAAAAGAACGCTCTAAAGAAAAATAGAGAAAAAGCGTTTGGATTTACCTGTTTCGAAACATTTTTCGGAGATGGGCCATACAGAACAGCAACTAAAATTTTGGATCTTGGATCACATACCCCCCCTGAGACGAGGTGGCAACAGGACCAGACTATTAAAAACTAGGGAGTTGCAATGGATCAATAGGCTCAACACCCTGAAACCAAATGGGCTCAATGTCGATTATGCGTTTAGTGGAGTAATGTGAGAGATTTTCCTTCCTCTTTCCATCATGCCCCATTATGTTGATACACTTGATGTTATTATCAGTAATTATTAACATGTATACTTATTGGTTTTATTACCTGTTTGAAATATTGATATTTATTTTTCTCTATTTTTCTTTAGAGCGTTCTTTTGAACCTGTTTGAAGATTACCTCGACAGACGAAGAATATCACGGATTTTTCTGTGTATAATTATTATCCAATATTATTAAAAATTATTATATTTTTCATGGAATTTTTGCAATTTTTATTTTTTGCGGATATCATATTATAATATTCTATAAAAAAATATATATCAGTATATGTAGTATGCCATTATATCTCTAGAGGGTGTATTATATACATATCGATAGAACCTATAGGATTGAGAGGTTTGGACGTAGATGCGGTATTTATTTTGACTTCTCAAAGAACAAATATAGGAGTTATGGGAAACAATACGGCAAGGGGACATATGACATGTCTGCATTGCATTTGTTTTACCCACTAGTGAGGTGGGGATGGGCATTTATAGAATGGCCACCGGCCACACCTTGAACTCCATTTCTAACAACAATACTTAAAACTCTGGTGTGAACAGGGCTGTACCGCTGCGCTTATGCCTCTCTCCTCTTTGGATGCCCTGTTGGGACATTCATTTGAATGTATTCACACTCTCCATTGATAAAGCTTTATCTTAGATTGGGAGCTATATAGTCCCCATTATGGTATGATTCGGTTATTTAAGATATATATACACATACCTTTTGATATAACCCTAAACAAATGGGACTTTTCCCTATTTAAAGATGTCCGCATCGCGTCTGCGCTTCATTGCGCATGCGCGAATGCATACCGGATATCCGCAATATTTAGAACATGGCAATATTCCAACGCATGCGCAATAGCGTTTTTTCGCTTACCGCTATGGCGGCGCCGTGATAGCACGTCCTTTGAGGTGATTTTCAATTTTAATTTGTTTTTATGTTTCACACATGATTCACACACATGTGAACACTACTCTTAATTGGATACTTTAACTGTATTGTGAGTTATATGCACATTAACTGTTGCTTATCCATCTTACTTTGACACTATATGTTTAATTCTGATGTGTCACTTTTTACTATATATTTATTACGCTATTTTTTTGTTGCTGTTATATACTTTTTCTTTGATTATGTTTGATTCACACACTTGATTGTCACTATGTTATATACTTGGAATGTATCACATGTTATTTGCTTGAGAAAGGCTCTAGAGGACAGAGCTGAAACGTTGCACAGGGGGCAATAAAAGTACCCTATTTTCACATTTACTGCGGAGTGCTGCCTATTTTTTGAATATTATATATATATATATATATATATATATATATATATATATATATATAAAATATGCCTGGTCGTACCTTTTATATATGTGTAAAATGCCTGGTTGTATATTACCTTCATACATGTAATATGCCTGGTTCTACCTTCATATGTGTGTAATATGCCTGGCCGTACTTTTATATTTTTTTATATATATATATATATATATATATATATATATATATATATATATATAAAAATATGGTTGTACTTTTATATACGTGTAATATGCCTGGTCATATTGTATCTTCATATATGAGTAATATGCCTGGTTCTATCTTTATATATGTGTAATATGGCATTTGAAAGCATACAGGCCCACCTCCATGCAATATGTTTGTGCTGTTGCTGGTCCACCCCTCAGCTATACAAAAACATTGTACTTTGTATCTTGATACATGAACTTCAACAATGTCTGATTATACGTTGTAAGATGCTTGAGCAGCACAGAAGTAAGGCAGCCAGAATGGGGACCTGATGGAGATTGTTACATTTTTGTTATGTGTTTAGTAATAAATAAAATATTACAGAAATAGTAAAAATATAGGTGTAAAATTGATCTAATATGACATAAAACACCGGGATATAAAACATGCGTCCCTAATTTATTAATTAAATGAATTTTGAGCGGTAAGTATAAATGGCAAATTAGTTGGATTATCAGGTGGATGAAATTAATATTTTAGTAATCCTTACTGACAAAACTCATCATGTTCTTTATAATAGCCTTATATACTGTATACACTATACAGTGTACACATGAATAAAGGCATCATATATACTGCCACAAAAATGTCCTTATATAATGTACACATGAATAATGGATCATATACTGTACACCTGCATAATGCCACCATATATATATATATATATATATATATATATATATATATATATAGTGTATATATGAATAATGATGCTATATATACTATACACATGAATAATGCTGTGTTTTGTGGTGTATCGCGCCATGGAAAATTATTCTAATAATAAAATAAAACAATTATGATATTCCTAATATGCCCTATATTAAAGTGGACTCTAAATAACGAAATTCTCTGTCCAGAATGTTTAACTGGATTTCCACACTATGTTTATAATTACATTAGCGTACATACCTACCTAACCACACATTATATTAAACTCACCCATTAAGTATAGACCTATATGTGCACATTCAATATCCTAAGCGTGCTTAGCCCATTTAGTTAGGCCGTGCACTGTGAGATGGGCGGACCACAGTGCGGCGTGCGCATTAAGCCGCAAAAAAAAACGCCTCTAATGCACAGATACAGTGCCAGAACCAAGCTCAGTACATGAATACAACACCAGAACAAAGCCAAGTACATATATACAGCACTAGAACCAAGCTCAGTACATAAATACAGCACCAGAACAAATCTCAGTACATATATATATATAGCGCCAGAACCAAGCTCAGTAAATATATACACAGCACCAAAACAAAGCTCAGTACATATATACAGCCCCAGAACCAAGCTCATTACATAAATATTGCACCAGAACAAAGCTCAGTACATACATACAATACCAGAACCCAGCTCAGTACATAAATACAGCATCAGAACAAACCTCAATACATATATACAGCACCAGAACAAACCTCAATACATATATACAGCACCGGAACAAAGCTCAGTACATAAATACAGCATCAGAACAAAGCTCAGTACATAAATACAACACCAGAACCAAGCTCAGTACATAAATACAACACCAGAACCAAGCTCAGTACATAAATACAACACCAGAACCAAGCTCAGTAAATAAATACAACACCAGAACCAAGGTACTTACATACATACAGCAGCAGAACCAAACTCAGTACATAAATATAGCAACAGAACCAAGTTCAGAACATAAATACAACATCAGAAACAAGCTCAATACAAATATACAACTCCAGAACCAAGCTCAATACATATATACGGCATCACAACAAAGCTTAGTACATAAATACAGCACCAAAACCAAGCTCAGTACATGTATGTATGTTTTGAGCTTGGTTGTTATGATGTATATATGTACTGATCTTGGTTTTGCTATTGTATATATGTACTGAGGTTGGTTCCGATACTGTATATATGTACTGAGCTTGGTTCTGGTGCTATATTTATATGCTGAGCTTGGTTCTAGAGTTGTATATATGTACTGAGCTTCTCTTTGGTGCTGTATATATGTATTGAGCTTGGTTGTTATGATGTATATAACTCCAGAACCAAGCTCAGTACATATATACAGCACCAGAACAAAGCTCAGTACATAAATACAGCACAAGCACAAATACAGTCCAGTACAGAGATCATTTGCAAATTCATTTTAACCCCTGCCATATAAGTTTGTACGGTATACAACTACAGCTCTCAACATAGCCAGAACAATGGTAAGGATATGCTGGGAGTTGCTGTTTCACAAAAAAGAACGATACACCCATCATATAGCTGCAGATCATACAGTGACTACAGTACTGATCAGTCACATGGAAAATAAACATTTACATTTAGTGACTCACAGGTGACGTCTTCTCAGATTAGAGTTGTTATTTTTCTCTTTTCTTCTCTATCCGGTCCAAACCTCTATAATGACATCTCCTGGCCACGACCCATTTCTGAGTTTGCTGCTTAGAAGTCTTCGGAAGCTCACTTTTCAAACATTTCCGCACCTATAAATGAAGATAAAATTCTCATGGTGCCACACTCTATGCCACTAAATATAATAGTATCATACAGTGTGTCCCTGAATATAATAGTGCTACAGACTGTGCTCCTGAATATAATAGTACCATACACTGTGCCCATGAATAAAATTGTGTCAAAGACTGTAAAGTAATGCAACACACACACACACACACACACACACACACACACGCGCACACACACACACACACACACACACACACACACACACACACACACACACACACACACACACACACACAGTGCCCCCTGTAGATAGTGCCCCTCATAGAGCCCTCTTTAGATAGTGCCCCCATGGAGCCCTCTATAGATAGTGCTCCCCATAGAGCCCTCTGTAGATAGTGATCCCATAGAGCCCTCTGTAGATGGTGCTCCCCATAGAGCCCTCTGTAGATAGTGCTCCCCATAGAGCCCTCTGTAGATAGTGCTCCCCATAGAGCCCTCTGTAGATAGTACTCCGGAAAGAGCACTCTGTAGATAGTGCTCCTTATAGATAGGGGCCCCTCGTAGAGTGCCCTGTAGATAGGGCCCCCATAGAGTCCCATTTAGCTAGGGCCCCTGTAGTTAGGGCCCCCTATAGAGTCCCCGTTAGATAATGACCCCTGTAGATAAGGTCCCCTATAGAGTCCCCTGTAGATAAGGCCCCCTGTAGCATCTCCTGTAGATGGGGCTCCATATAGTGTCCCCTGTAGTTAGTGCCCCCTGTAGCGTCCATCAGTAGATAGTGCCCCCTGTAGCATCTCCTGTAGATAGGGCCCCCTGTAGATAGTGCTCCTGTAGGGTCCCCTAAAGATAGGGCCCCATGTAGATAGTGCCCCCTGTAAAGTCACCTGTAAATAGTGCTCCTGTAGTGTCCCCTGTAGATAGGGCCCCTGCAGCATTCCCTGTAAATAGTGCCCCTGTATCATTGCCTGAAGATAGGGCCCCCTGAAGATAGTGCTCCCTGTAGCATCCCCTGTAGATAGTGCCTCCTGTAGTGTCCCCTGTGGATAGGGCCCCCTGTAGCGTTCCCTGTAGATAGTGCCCCCTGTGACATTCCCTGTAGATAGTACTCCCTGTAGATAGTGCCCCCTGTGGCATTCCCTGACGATAGTGCCCCCTGTAGCGTTCCATGTAGATAGTGCTCCCTGAGGCATTCCCTGTAGATAGTACCCCCTGTAGATAGGGCGCCTATATTTTTCTCTGTATATATGGCCGCCTATATAGTCCACTATAGTTAAGGCCCCCAATATAGTTTCCAGTAGCTTGGGCCCACTATATTGTCCCCCGTAGCTAGGGCCCCCTATATAGTCCCCTATAGATAGGGCCACCAACACTATCCACTGTAAAAGAAAAAAAAACATCCTCCAGCGACGTACTGCCCCCTATATTTTACACTTTATTCACCACCAGGGGCGTAACTAGGAAAGACTGGGTCCCATAGCAAACTTTTGACTGGGGCCCCCCCTCCCCTGGGTGTCACACAACCCCCCCTTGTAAATAGTGCCTTTTTTACAGCCCCCCTGTAGATAATGCCACACAGCCCCCTCTGAAGATCTCGCCATACAGCCCCCTCTGTAGATAGCGCCATACAGTCCCCCCTGTAGATAACGCCATACAGCCCCCTCTGTAGATATGGCGTTATCTACAGGGGGGGCTGTATGGCGCCATCTACAGAGGGGGCTGTATGGCGTTATCTACAGAGGGGGCTGTATGGCGTTCTCTACAGTGGGGGCTGTATGTCGCTATCTACAGAGGGGGCTGTATGTCGCTATCTACAGGGGGGCTGTATGGCGTTCTCTACAGGGGTGGCTGTATGGCGTTCTCTACAGGGGGGGCTGTATGGCGTTCTCTACAGAGGGGGCTGTATGGCGTTCTCTACAGGGGGGGCTGTATGGCGTTCTCTACAGGGGGGGCTGTATGGCGTTATCTACAGAGGGGGCTGTATGGCGCTATCTACAGGGGGGCTGTATGGCCTTCACTACAGGGGTGGCTGTATGGCGCTATCTACAGAGGGGGCTGTATGGCGCTATCTACAGGGGGGCTGTATGGCCCTATCTACAGGGGGGCTGTATGGCGTTCTCTACAGTGGGGGCTGTATGTCGCTATCTACAGAGGGGGCTGTATGGCGTTCTCTACAGAGGGGGCTGTATGTCGCTATCTACAGGGGGGGCTGTATGGCGTTCTCTACAGAGGGGGCTGTATGGCGTTCTCTACAGGGGGGGCTGTATGGCGTTCTCTACAGAGGGGGCTGTATGGCGTTCTCTACAGGGGGGGCTGTATGGCGTTCTCTACAGGGGGGGCTGTATGGCGTTATCTACAGGGGGGCTGTATGGCGTTATCTACAGGGGGCTGTATGGCGCTAGCCACAGGGGGACTGTATGGCGTTATCTACAGAGGGGGCTGTATGGCGCTATCTACAGAGGGGGCTTCTTGGCGTTATCTACAGAGGGGGCTGTATGGCGCTATCTACAGGGGGGCTGTATGGCGTTCTCTACAGTGGGGGCTGTATGGCGCTATCTACAGAGGGGGCTGTATGGCGCTATCTACAGGTGGGCTGTATGGCGCTATCTACAGGGGGGCTGTATGGCGCTATCTACAGGGGGCTGTATGGCGTTATCTACAGAGGGGGCTGTATGGTGCTATCTACAGGGGGGCTGTATGGCCTTCACTACAGGGGTGGCTGTATGGCGCTATCTACAGAGGGGGCTGTATGGCGCTATCTACAGGGGGGCTGTATGGCGCTATCTACAGGGGGGCTGTATGGCGTTATCTACAGAGGTGGCTGTATGGCGCTATCTACAGGGGGGCTGTATGGCGCTATCTACAGGGGGGCTGTATGGCGCTATCTACAGGGGGGCTGTATGGCGCTATCTACAGGGGGCTGTATGGCGCTATCTACAGGGGGGCTGTATGGCGTTATCTACAGAGGGGGCTGTATGGTGTAATCTACAGGGGGGACTGTATGGCGTTATCTACAGGGGGTCTGTATGGCGTTCTCTACAGGGGGTCTGTATGCCGTTATCTACAGGGGGTCTGTATGGCGTTCCCTACAGGGGGGTCTGTAGGGAGCGCCATACAGCCCCCCCTGTAGGGAATGCCATACAGCCCCCCCTGTAGGGAACGCCTTACAGCCCCCCCCCTGTAGGGAACGCCTTACAGCCCCCCCCTGTAGGGAATGCCATACACCCCCCCCCTGTGGATAGCGTCACACAGCCCCCCCCCCTCTAGGGAACGCCATACAGCCCCCCCTGTAGGGAACGCCATACAGCCCGCCCTGTAGGGAACGCCATACAGCCCCCCCCCTGTAGGGAACACCATACAGCCCCCCCCCCGCTGTAGGGAACGCCTTACAGCCCCCCCTGTAGGGAATGCCATACAGCCCCCCTGTGGATAGCGTCATACAGCCCCCCTGTAGGGAACGCTATACAGCCCCCCCTGTAGGGAACGCTATACAGCCCCCCCTGTAGGGAACGCTATACAGCCCCCCCCCCTGTAGGGAACGCCATACAGCCCCCCCTGTAGGGAACGCTATACAGCACCCCCTGTAGGGAACGCCATACACCGTCCCTAACCCCCCAAAAAAATTCGACCTACAGTGTGAGAAGACAAAAGACATGTATCCCCTATCCACAGGATAAGGGATACATGTGTGATCGCTGGCAGCGATAGGGAGAATGGGGGACCGAAAGTCCCCTGAAGTTCTCCATGACTAACCTCTGACTTCCGGCGTCTGCGCAGCTCAATAAAAATGAAAGGAGCGCTGGTCACGCATGCGCACAAGCGCGATCGGCACTCCATTCATTTCTACGGAGCTGCCGACACAGACCCCGGAAGTCCAAGGTTTGTGATGGAGAACTTCAGGGGACTTTCAGCCGCTACGGCTGCTATAGCGGTAGTTACGCCACTGTTCACCACTCACTAGACTCAGTACTGCCCCCTATATTTTACACATATTATTACTACTTGCACATTATACACTATTCATTTAATTTTTACTACATATTCCATGCACCACACGCCACTCCCCTCAAAGCTAGTGGGAGTGGCTATTATTATTTAAACACACCTGTGCACTTTCCTTCAGCAGCATTTTTGACCTGGCTGCGTCCTGTTGGGATTATACCTGCCCAATTTGTGAGTATGGCCCTTTTTTTGTGTTTTTAATCTTATTATATGTCCCACTTTTTTTCTGTGGTTCGCTACAAAGGATGTGGATACATTTGCATTCAGCGGACTGGTTTCGGCTGTAATTTTAACAACCGGTTCGGGCGAACTGGGGTGAACTGGCCGGATGCCACACCTGTATATGTGTAATATACCTGTTTGTATCTTTATATATATGTAATATACCTGTTTGTTGCGGATTTGTTACATGCAGATTTTGCAGTTGATGTGCTGCAGATTTCACCCCTTCTACATCAAAAAGGGTGAAATCCACTGTGAACATCCACAGCAGAATGAGCATGTTGCAGATTTGAAAACCCCCAGCATGTTTTGATTTCCGTGTGGAAAACGTTATGTAGCATGTGGATGAGATTTATTACATGCAATGTAACAGGCAGTCGAAAGCTGATTTTAGAGGTAGCAGTGGCCCCTTTACCTACTGATCTCTCTGTGCAGCTGAGCAGGTTGCACACATGGTATGTCCACCCCAGCACCACATGTTGCTGTTACTTTTTCTTCTCTAAGGCACTTGGAAGGTATGGTAAAGTGAGATGAATATGTATCAAATAGAGCTGTCAGCATAGCATAGCTACAGTGCTTTGCTAAAGTATTAATTCCCTTGGTATTTTTCCTGTTTTGTCAGAGATTACAACAAAGACACTAACAATAACACTGAAGGAGTTCCAAAGAACCACAGCAGAGATGAAAGTATCTGTCCATAGGATCACCATAAGTTGTACACTCCAGATAATGGGGCTTTATGGAAAAGTGGCCAGAAAAAAAATATTGCTTAAATTTAAACCTAAGAAACACAGTTTGAGATTGCCAAACAGCATGTAGCAGGCGCCCCAAACACATGGAAGATGGTTCTATTGTCAGTTAACACTTACATTTTTTTGCCATCATGGGAAAATCTATGTGTGGCGAAAACCCAACACTAGGGATACATTGGACTATCAGCATAATCGAGTATACACATGGGCAGAAGGAAAAAGACATAACAGACAAAATAATAAATATTATAAAAATTCAAGTGGAGACAACTCATCAACAGATAATGGCAAAACGAGAAGTAATCGTAATAAAGGATCAACTATGATGACCTACGACCTAAAATATCGCAGGAACCTTTTTTAGGAAAAAAATCAATGGAAAAAACGCAAGAAGAAACGGATTCATCGAACAAAGGAATCGCGCAATTGTGCCCAAAACAAAGACATTCACCAAAAACCAGAAACAGCAGGAAGAAAGACACAAATTAACTATTAACATCTTTTCAAAGAATATGACAAAATCAGAATTAGATCTTTTAGACGAAGGCTTGGGTTTTGTGCCCACACAAGATATAAAAGAATTCGACTTTACTATAGATTTTTTCCGCTTCTGTCGCAATATGTTGCTAATATTCTACATGAATAAACCGAAAACAGATAAAATAACAACTAATAGAATTTCCCCTTCTCTACGAACCCAAAGCCAGTTTGATCCTGAAATAAATAGTCATTTTCTCTAGACCTTTCAGGAGGCAGTACTCAGTGAAGTTACCAGTAAATGGAAAGAGAATTAAAATAAAAATATTCACAATCTGAATCAAAAAGAAATAACAGCTATGAATAATTTAAAAAAAAGATAAATCTATTACTAGAAAAAGAGCAGGTAAAGGCAGATAAACAATTGTTATGGACAGCAACGCATATAGCGATGAAGCAATATTACAATTATCTGATATGCAAATTTACAGAATATTAAGCGGTGATCCTACCTGTAATTTCAAGAAAGAAATCTGTCGATCAAGATTTAGCTGACACTTTAACTAAAAAAAAACTTGGTATTCCAGTACTATAACTTTTGACAAAAGTGCGCAAAAATTTAAATAAGCCCCCAGAACGACCTATAGTCTCCGGCATAAATTCTATATTACAACCATTAGCATTACCATTACGACTCCTTGCAAAAAATTGTACGAAAATTGCCTGATTGTTTAAAAGATACTACTGATTTTTTGAGAAGAATTGAAAAACTGTGTCTAAAGAAACACTTCTTTGCACATTGGATATTAAAAGACTATATACTAACATCCCATATAATAAAGGAATGTCTGCAGTCAGACACAAAGTTAGTGAAGATTCTACTTTAAATAATGAAACGATTAAGTTTATTATGTGTCTTTTATATCTAATACTTAATAAAAATAATTTTAAGTTCAATAGCGACTACTATTTGCAATTGCAAGGCACTTCGATGGGCTTTTCTACAGCTCCAGGATATGCTAATATCTTTATCGCCTCTTTTGAAACCTCATTTGTACAAAAATTTCCCCTTCAGCGAATGCATCAAATTATGGCTAAGATATGTGGATGACGTTTTCCTATTATGGGAAGGTAGTAAAGAAAACTTAGATCCATTTATGTAATACATTAATAATTGCCATAATCTGATCCAATTTTCTATTGAATATAATCTTGAAAGTATACACTACTTTGATGTTAAAATTAACAAAACAACAAACAATTGTTTGACGACAACTTTGTTTTACAAACCAACAGACAGGAATAACCTATTAGGAAGAGATAGAGCTCATGCCACCCAAACATTTAAAGGTATACCAAAAGGCCAATTCATCTGTGCCAGACGTATCTGTAGTGAAGACACAGAATATCGAAAACATAAAACCATAATTACTGATAAATTTGTTGAGAGGGGCTATTGTAAAAATGAGATAGAAAAATAGGATCAGAAATTGAAGAATATAAAATAGATTTACCGAAAAAGGAAAGATGTTAATAAAAAAGAGGAAAATAAACACCGCTTTATTTCCACTTAGGCTATTGTAAGGGTAAATCTATTTCAAACCAACTTATAAGAGCAGATATTAAATAAAAAGCTATATCCAAACAAACATTTCTTAATACACTGAAAAATGGCACATTTTCCATGCCTTTTCTGTCAAAACTGTAGTTCAATTATTAAAGTCGACTCTATTTGCCGTCCAACCCAAGGCCATCCAATTAAGATTAAAGGGTATTTTAATTGTAACTGTAGAAATGTCATTTGTCTTCTAAAATGTCCCTGTGGCAAAGTATACATAGGTCAGACCATACGACTTATAAAAACACGCATAAACGAACATCGTTCAGAAATTAAAACTTTTGGAGAAAAAAAAAACAAAGATCAAAGTACCTCCACTACAATAGTAAAAAGAAAACATGGAGAAACAAAAGTTGCAAAACATTTCTTTGAGGCAAAACATAAGGTCTATGACCTAAAATGATGCATCTTAGAGGAAATAACAGGCAAAGATAATGAATCCATAAGAAGAAATCTCCTACAAAGAGAAGTATATTGGATACATACCATGAAAATCATTAATCCAACAGGCATGAATGAAACATGCAATTTTGGAGTATACATTTAATTCTCTCTTATATTTATAACATAAAATCTTATAACAAAATCGTATAATATTCTGTGCCTTATATTTCCTCTGGACTATTGCATAGTCTTTAAATTAAGTAAAAATAGTTATTGTTGTAATGTTATTGTATAAGCTAGAAATTATCAAAATATTGAATAACTTAAAGGTGAAACAATTCTAGGTGAAATAATACTATATACTTCAATATTTAGACATCGTTCTGTATTTATATTCTATATACTGACTATTTAGATATAGCTATATCTCTTAAAGGATATTTTTTCCTGCTTTAAAAAATAAATATAAAACTTAATTTTTCATTAATGAAATGCAACAAAGTACTATGAAAGAATTCTTTCTTTCAAATAATCCATTTCCTAAATATTAATTGTGAAACTCAATGCTTGTTTTTAATTACATATATATTTTTAAATATGCGCTCTATTGTAAAAAGTTCTTTATTACACCTACCTTAGTCGATCACTATTTAAATGAGCACTGAACGTCTGACAGGTATGCTTGAGAAAGGGGGCAGTCCCCCGAAACGTCGAACAGATGTTGTCATATGCCGACCCTCCACATGTGTTGTTTCTGCTATCGGCGAAAGCCCTGAATCTAACTGGGAAGACTAAGACGGAATTCTAACACTTCCAGGACTCTAACCTTCTAATCGGTGAAAAAATCTTTTGTGCACATTTGCCAATTGTTATGCCTTTGTTTTCTGTCAATTGACATGGAAAAATATTTAATACAGTTTTCTAAATTTTGACACTTGTCTGAATTAGTGCTTATTTTCAATACGCTATATCCGAGAGACTGAAAGCACCCCTTTTACACTACCACCCCCATTGGTTAGTCCACTCTTTTTTGTCTTAATTATTGTTTGTTTCACAGTAAAAAATATTTTGCACCTTCAATGTGGTAGACATGTTGTGTAAATCAAATGGTACAAACCCCCCAAAAATCTATTTTAGATCAATGCAACAAAACGAGGAAAAAAAACATACCTTTGCCAGGCAGTGTATATGTATTTCAATGTATGTATTTGATCCTGCACTCCTCCCATTCTGCCCTAGGTGATTTTAATTAGTTTAATGCTGGTTCCTACCATCCCCAGATATATGTAGGCTTGGTCCCAGTTCTGGGTGTATGTGCAGAGTAGGTTTAACCTATGGAGGATGCCTTGTCGTGGCAGGTGGGCAAACACAATTTGATCAAAATGTTTGTAGATTTAGCAGTAATGCTGTTGCCATTTTTTTGTGTGCTGTATTTCAACTAATATGAATGGTAAAATATGAAATTTTGTCATCACTTTTATGTTAAAATGGAGATGAATTATACTAGGTATGCACAACCTGGCGTTATTCCTTAGCCTATTACATATTCTTCATCTATGTGCCTTGTTAGGTGATATGGTGCACGATATTCTGCAAATTCCAACTGTCCCCCAGTATTTGGTTGAAGAGGGCCTCACCATTAATCTGGCCCTACCACCACCTGACCCCATCCTGGGAGACAGCGTTGCTGCGAGATAGGCTTACACCGCTGAGGACAGTCAGAACTACTAAGACCTAAGGCGAAAGCAGGGGTCTGAAAAGAAAGTTTGTCCACTGTTTTGCCTCCACTGCTAGGTAATTAAAGCAAAAAACATTTACAAATTACTATCATCCCTTTCTCCTCCATGGGGAACTATAACTTTCAGCATGCACTGACAGATGTAGACCTTCAGGACCTGCTGGGAGTTGTTGTTTTGCCCCCAGATTGCATTCAGCAAGGAACTTGTTAACTTCTTAAAGGGATATTCCCATCTTGTAAAAAGATTGTTCAGCACATCCTAACAAAATGAAAAATGTGCAGGCGCAAGTACGCTGTGACTGCAAACATTACATTGCAACAGCACTCTGCGAACGGTAAGGCCGGGTTCCCACGGGGCGGATATGCTGTGTAAAAATCACATCCCGTCCGAAAAATCACACCACATTGGGGTGAAAGTTTTCGGATGGAAATTCCGCTGCGTAAAAAAAGCGCTCATACTTACCCCCTCCCTCCAGGGGCGTAACTAGGAAAGACTGGGACATGGGTCAAAACTTTTGACTGGGCCCGTCCTCCTCTCGGTGCCACACACAGCCCACCTTGAAGATAGGGCCCCCTGTAGATAGTGCCCCCATGTAGATTGTGCCATACAGTCCCCCTGTAGATTGCGCCATACAGTCGCCCTGTAGACAGTGCTATACAGCCTTCCCTGTAGATAGTGCCCTACTTCCCCATGTAATTAGCGCGATACAGTTCCCCTGTAGATAGTGCCATGCAGCCCCCCTTGTAGATAGAGAATCAACGCTGATGGGATCCTTGCATAGGCCGGCGTGATCCAGTGACTTCATCACATCGGCCTGCGCTGGGATCCCGTCCTTGCCTGTTAAGCTGCAGACCAAACGTGGCCTGTAGCCAGGGCCGGTTATAGACAAAAGTTAAAAGTTACAATGTTACATAGTTAGTACGGTTAAAAAAAGAAACATGTCCATCAAATTCAACCAAGGGACGGGAAAAGGGAAGGGAAAAATTTCTAAAAATAAATTGGTGGTTGGCAACCCTGCTTATTAGCTTCGTTGCTCTTCTTTGTATTTTTGCCAACTCCAGGGCATCTTTTATATAAACTGGAGACCAGAACTGAACTGCATATTCTAGATGAGGCCTCACTAATGCTTTGTAAAATGGTAATATTATATCCCTGTCCCGCGAGTCCATGCCTCTTTTAATGCACGACAATATCTTGCTGGCTTTAGAAGCAGCTGATTGACATTGCATCGCTGTTATTTAGTCTATGATCTACAAGTACACCCAGATCCTTCTCAACAAGTGACTCTCCCTGTATAGCTCCCCTAGGACATTTGATGCATGCAGATTGTTGGTACCCAGATGCATAACTTTACTTTTTATCTACATTAAACCTCATTTGCCAAGAGGATACCCAAACACTTAGTGTGTCCAAATCAGCTTGCAATTTACGAACATCTTCTATAGACTGAACAATACTACATAACTTGGTGTCATCTGCAAAAATATAAATAGTACTATTAATCCCATCCTCTATACAATTAATAAATAAGTTGAATTATAGTGGTCCAAGCGCGGAACCCTGGGGTACACCACTTATAATCGGGGACTATTCGGAGTAGGAATCATTGACCACAACTCTCTGGATACGGTCCTTGAGCCAATTCTCAATCCAATTACAAACTATACTTTATAAACCTATAGTCCTTAATTTAAAGTAGTGCGCCAAATGCTGAATTAAGGTCTGTTCAAATCTGTGTCAAGGTTCCCTTGATGACTTCCGTCAGACCTTTCTGTCACGGAAACCCATGAATGGAAACCAAATAGAAACCATAGCTTTCCGTTTGCATCATCATTGATTTCAATGGTAATGTTTCTGTTGCAAATGGTTTCCGTTTGTCTCCGTTCCATAAGGTTTCCATTTTTTTTGGGCAGAAACCATAGCGCAGTCGATGGAAACCCTTACTGTATCAATAATGCAGTCAATTCAGAAGGCGGTGTGCAGAGAACTGCATTGTTGATTTCTAGCGCATCCAGAAGTGTTGTAAGCCTGGGCATGATGGTGCCTGTGACGTCCGGCCCATGGCTTCATTGGTAGTTATGACACTGCCTCACTCCACGGGCGTCCACTCTGGCCTCCCTCAATGACTTTGCAGGCCATGTGACGCTGCAGCCTGTGATTGTCATCCCAGGAGGCCAGACTGAAGGAAGAAGGAGAGCGTTCTGGGTAGGTATGTTTTTTTTTTTGTCCGGAGTTGCGATTTTTGCGGCGTAAACGCTGCTATTTCGCTGCAAAATTTGCAACACTGGCTTTCTGTTGCGTGTTTTGCATCCCGATTGAATTCAATAAGGAAGTCCTGCAACAGAAAATCAACAAAACTACAGCATAAATGGACATGCTACGGAATTAAATTCCGCACCACAGGTCAAGTTATTAACGTTTACGCTGCATTTTTTTCCGAATCATGGGCATGAGATTTACAAAATCTTATCCACTTTGCTGCTACTGTAAATGCTGCTGAATTTCCGCACACAATTCCATTGCGGAATTTCCGCAGTGTTTACGCTATGTAGGAAGCCGGCCTAAGACTACCTAATACACTATACTAGTATATAAATTAAAATGCATTACTGCTACGTGTACTTACAAAAGTGAGGTTCTTGGTGCACATTTTGTTCAAATCACTCACTACAGAGTTCCTATCTGCCTCTGGAAGTGACAGCAGCACAAGAACTGTCGGCAGGAACTTCATGAAATAGATCACCATGTGCAATGCCAAGCATCGCCTGGATTAGTGTACATTGCTACTACACTGGAGCAGTGGAAACTTGTTTTCTGCAGTAAAGATTCACGTTTCACTATCTGGCAGTCTGATGGACTAATAAGGTGTGCACGTGCTAAACCCCTTAGTAACAACTTTAAACATTAAAAACACATCATTCTTAAATTGGCAAGTAAATTGTGGCATGCGCCACGATTTATTAAAACACATTAACCATAGGCAATACAGCGCAAGAGGAGCCTGACCTCAATCGCGACACGGCACTCCCTGAGCTGGGGCCCGCCTGCCCTCAGCTCGCATCCTGTAACAAAGGCCAGCCGTGCCCCCTGCCACGGCTGTCCCCCCAGGCAGCCGCCGGACCGTTATCCGGCTTTCGTGACTGCCCAGGCCCAAAACATCCTGGGGACCTGCCGTATAACTAGTGTCCCGCCACGTGCGAGTTCACCCCGCCGTATAACTAGTGGAACTCGCCGTGGTCCACCACCGAAACCGCTCTTAGCAGGAGTGCAGTGCCACGATCCGCCCTGGCTTTACATCACATCGCATCACATAGCATAACATAGCATAACATACCCTAGCCTGGCCTACCATACATAGCATAACCTAACATAACATAACATTATTTCTAACAAGGGAGGGTTGGGTGGGTCTTTGCTTCTCCTGGTAAGTACTGCCTTACCTCCCCCTGCTTTCTGGACTTATAAACCCTTATCCTGCTTCCCTAACCTCATTACCTATGCCTCCTATAGTTCTTTCCACTATCACTCCCCTTTCTACATTTATCTCACAGTGAACAATGAGTTCACCCTCCCCCTCCAGCCATGCAGGTGCCATTGGCCATGCGGCCAGCACCATTTTATATCCCTTGCTTCCTCTAACCAAACTCATCGGGGACTAGCTTTGTGGCAACATATTAGGGAAGGTTCTTTCCTGTACCAGCATGACTGAGTAACTGTAATGTCCGTGGCTGTGGGCTGTCAGCTCCAACCTCCCCCTGACAGCCGCAGCCACGAGTCGGCATGCGCTAGCCCCAGCCTCCTCCTCAGGAGACGCCAGCGGCTCGCATCCACTCACCTCTGCCGGATCCCGTAGGGTATGCGCACACGATAGTGCCCGCTCTTAAAGAGGCAGCGTGCGCACCGGACCTCATGGATGAATTTTGACCCGTGAGTACCCTGGACTATAAGAGGGGTCCAGCCCCCTAGTTCTATGCCTGAGCGTTGTTAAGTTCCACATAGTTTGTCTATGTTATGGCCTCCTAGTGTGTTTCCTGTTCCAGTCCCTGTCCCTGTACCTATACTTGTTTCCAGTTCCTGTTCCTAGCAATCCATACCTTCCTCGTCTAGCACGGAGCTGTGCCGAAGTCGTGCCGTGCTGCATCCCCGTCTGACATGCTTCACCTCGCCTGACGTCCGCCTGCTACCTAAGTTCCAGCCGAGCCTGCCCTGCTGCTGTCTGAGCTGCCACAGGTACTTATAGAACTATAGACAATCACCTGCTCCCTGTTGGCCAGCTACCTTACCGCCAAGGCGGTACGGCCCAGGGGGTCCACAGACCCTTCGTGACAGTATGTTCAGGCCATGGACCTCGCTGGTCGATTCAAGACTATGACGACGTCACAGGAGATGCGAGCGGATATGCTGGACCTCCAGTCTCGACAGGACCAACTCCTCCAGGCATTGAACATTCTTGCATGTCGGCAGGAGGCACAAGCTGCCGTTCCTCCTACTACACCTCCTTTCAATATGGATCCTCAGTCTACACCTCTTGGCAGTATTGACCCACGTGTTTCTTTGCCACTTCTTGACCACTATGATGGAGAAGCAAGTACCTGTCATGGTTTTCTTAATCAATGCCAGATCCATTTCAGCCTGTATGCTAGGACTTTTTCATCTGATGGTGCCAGGGTCGCTTTCGTCATTTCTCTCCTCACCGGCAAGGCTCTTTCATGGGCCAAACCCTATCTGGGAGAGACAAGGACCAGAGACCCGTGACTTCCCTGCCTTCCTCCGGAGTTTTCGCATGGTGTTTGAGGAGCCTGAACGGGCCTCATCTGCAGCGGCCTCTTTGATTAACCTGCGCCAAGGAGACACCTCCGTGAGTGAGTACCATCCACTTCCGCACCCTGGCGGGAGAGCTCTTATGGAACAATGAGGCTTTGGTGACTGCATTCTGGCATGGACTATCTTCCAGAATTAAAGACGAACTTGCCGCCTGGGATCTGCCGTCTACCCTGGATGACCTCATCCTTCTGTCCGCCCGGATTGATATATGGATCCGTGAATGCCTCCAAGAGGTTCAACGGGAGAGAGCCCTTCCTAGTCTGGTCCCTACTTTGCAGCAACCCCTGCTGTCCTCAGATGTCGTTCCTCGTAAGAAGTCGGTAATAACGGACCAGTGTATGTTATGTACTCAAGAGAGACAACGCAGACGCACATCTAGACTCTGTCTTTATTGCGGTTTCGATGGTCATCTTGTGCGCCTGTGCCCCCAAAAATCCCAAAACCTAGGGTTGCTTGGAGTGAAGACCTTGGGTAAAGATGGACTTCCGTCTAAATTGTCCATACCTGTGACCACAGTGTCCAGCGAGAAAACGCATCAGGTCTCTGCGTATCTGGACTCTGGATCCGCTGCTAATTTCATCCGCAGAGATCTGGTGGACCTTCTGCAATTGCCCACCACCCCTCTGGAGAGCCCGTTGACAGTCGCTTCAGTAAATAGACTACCTCTGCCAGACCTAGTTATAGCCGTGACCAAGCCGCTGAGGCTCCAGGTGGGAGCCCTTCACTCCGAACTTCTGTCATTCTATGTCCTGCCCAAAGCTGTTAACCCTGTGTTTCTGCCTTGGCTCTGACAGCATGCCCCAGTTCTGGACTGGAATTCTGGTGAGATTCTCCAGTGGGGCCCTGAGTGTCAAGGTCGATGCCTGGTGTGGATTCGTTCAGCTCAGCCTTCGCTGCCTCGGTCATTGGCAGGATTGCTGGGTCATTATGCTGCCTTTTCGGACGTCTTCAGCAAGAGGGAGGCGGAGACATTGCCCCCACATCGGGCGTATGACTGCCCTATTGAACTGATCCCTGGTGCATCCCTTTCCCGTGGTAGGGTGTATCCTCTCTCCTTGCCAGAGACTCTGTCCATGTCCTCCTATGTGAAAGAGAACTTAGAAAGGGGCTTCATATGAAAGTCTTCCTCCCCGGCATGAGCTGGGTTCTTCTTTGTCAAAAAGAAAGATGTCTCTCTTCGTCCTTGCATCGACTACCGTGGTCTCAACCAGATCACGGTGAAGAATAAATATCCGGTGCCACTGATCTCCGAACTGTTTAATCGTATACGTGGTGCAAACATTTTTTCTAAACTAGACCTGCGTGGGGCTTACAACCTTGTCTGGATTCGCCAGGGTGATGAATGGAAGACTGCATTTAACACCCATAATGGACACTATGAGTATCTAGTAATGCCCTTCAGCCTGTGCAATGCCCCCACGGTCTTCCAGGAGCTTGTGAATGACATTTTCCGTGACCTCCTCTATGTTTGTGTCGTAGTCTACCTTGATGACATCTTGATTTTCTCCCCAGATCCTATGACGCATCAGAGACATGTCCGTCAGGTTCTGCTACGGTTAAGGGAGAATCGTCTGTACGCCAAGTTGGAGAAGTGCGTATTTGACAAAAATGCTCTACCCTTCCTGGGCAACATCGTCTCGAATTGTGGTCTTGAGGTGGACCCTGAAAAGGTAAAGTCTATCCTGGAGTGGCCACGCCCTCAAGGCTTGAGGGCCATACAGCGTTTTTTGGGATTTGCTAATATCTACAGGCAGTTTATTCCAAACTTCTCACTGACTTCTCCCATCTCTAACCTTACTAAGAAGGGTATGAACGCCAAGGTGTGGACTCCCGAGGCAGAGTCCGCATTCAATTGCCTGAAGAGTGCCTTCACGTCAGCCTCTATCCTCCATCATCCGGAAGTCTCTCTGCAGTTCTCGTTGGAGGGGGACGCATCCTTGTCGGTGCTGGTGCACTCCTGTTCCAGAGAGGTCCCAAGTGCAAGTCAATGGTACATGGATACTTTTCCAAGCTCTTCTCTTCTGCAGAATGCAGCTACTCGATTGGGGATCGGGAGTTACTGGCCATCAAATTGGCTCTGGAGGAGTGGAGACATCTACTAGATGGCACAGCTTATCCGATCTTGATTTTTATGGACCACAAGAATCTGACCTACCTCCAGACAGCCCAGCGGCTGAACCCTCGTCAGGCCAGGTGGTCACTGTTCCTTGCAAGCTTCCAGTTTGAGCTTCATTATTGCCCGACCGACAAGAATGTGAGGACCGATGCCTTGTCCAGCTCTTTCGAGACAGAAGACACCATGGAGAGTCCACAGAACATTATCGATACATCTTTCATTGGTTCGGTCAATCCCTTGGAAATTGGGGACGTTCCTGCAGGGAGGACTTTTGTGTGCCTGGCTGATCATGGAAGAATCCTCCGCTGGGGTCACTCCTCTAGACTGGCAGGTCACGCGGGGTTACGATTTGATTGCTCGTCATTTCTGGTGGCCCACTCTGCCCAAGGATATTGTGGACTTAGTTTCTTCCTGTGCTGTGTGTGCAGCTAACAAGGCCACCCACTCCAGACCTGCTAGTCTCCTCCAGCCATTGCCTGTGCCCAATGCTCCCTGGCAGCATATAGCGATGGACTTTATCACGGACCTGCCTCTCTCTGCTGGATGCAGTGCTCTTTGGGTGGTGGTGGATTTTCGAAGATGGCTCACTTCGTTCCTCTGTCCGGTCTTCCTTCTGCTCCTCAGTTGGCCAAGTTATTTATCCAACATATCTTCCGCCTGTACGGCTTGCCGCAGCATATTGTGTCTGATCGGGGGGTTCAGTTTACCTCGAGGTTCTGGAGAGCCCTCTGCGGACTTCTTGGCGTGAAGTTGGATTTTTCTTCTGCCTACCATCCTCAGTCTAATGGTCAGGGTCAAGAGGATCAACCAGATTTTGGTGAACTACCTACGCCACTTTATCTCCAAACAGCATGTTGACTGGGTGCAGCTGTTCCCATGGGTGGAGTTCTCCTACAATAATCACACCAGCGAGTCTACTAGGAATACACCGTTCTGTATGGTCTAAGGCCAGCACCCACAAATTGCTCTCCCGGTGCCTGATACTTCCAAGGTACCTGCAGCTGACTCCACGTTTAGAGACTTTTTGAAGATCTGGCAGCAGACTCGATCCTCCATCCTAATGGCAGTGGACCGCATGAAACGGAAGGCTGACACAAGGAGAAGAGAGCCTCCTCGGTTCGTTGCTGGCACTAAGGTCTGGCTGTCATCCAGGAACATCCGACTGAGGGTGCCATCATGTAAATTTGCCCCCAGGTTCCTCGGATCATTCGAGGTTCTGCAGCAGATCAACTATGTCACCTACAAGCTTCGGCTGCTTCCTACCCTCAGGATTCCCAACTCCTTCCATGTCTCCCTCCTGAAACCTGTGATCCTGAACCGCTATTCCAAGACTCCCAGCCCTGTGGTGGCCTCCAGTGGCCCCTCGGACATCTTTGAGGTCAAGGAGATCTTGGACACCAAGAGAGTAAGGGGAAAGACTTTTTATTTGGTGGATTGGAGGGGGTTTGGACCTGAATAGAGGTCCTGGGAGCCAGAGGAGAACCTCAATGTCCCTACTCTTCTGAAGAAGTTTCTCTCTCGCTCTGGTCCCAAGAAGAGGGGGTGTAAGAGGGGGGATATTGTAATGTCTGTGGCTGCGGGCTGTCAGATCCAACCTCCCCCTGACAGCCGCAGCCACGAGTCGGCCAGCGCTGGCCCCAGCCTCCTCCTCAGGAGACGCCAGCGCTCGCGTCCACTCACCTCTGCCTGATCCCGTAGGGTGCGCGCGCACGCTCGTGCCCGCTCTTAAAGGGGCAGCACGCGCACTGGACCTCATGGACAAACTTTGACCCGTGAGTACCCTGGACTATGAGGGGTTCAGCCCCCTAGTTCTATGCCTGAGCGTTGCTGTGTTCCCTATAGTTTGTCTATGTGATGGCCTCCTAGTGTGTTTCTTGTTCCAGTCCCTGTTCCAGTCCCTGTACCTATACTTGTTTCCAGTTCCTGTTCCTAGCAATCCATACCTTCCTGGTCTAGTACGGAGCTGTGCCAAAGTTGTGCCGTGCTGCATCCACGTCTGACCTGCTTCACCTCGCCTAACGTCCACCTGCAACCTAAGTCCCAGCCAAGCCTGCCCTGCTGCTGTCTGAGCTGCCACAGGTACCTACAGAACTATAGACAATCATCTGCTCCCTGTTGGCCACCTGCCTTACCGCCAACACCAGATGCATTCAGTACTTGTTATTGAAGGGTTATTTACTTCTGAGATATTTATGGCATATCTATGGGATATGCGGGAACCCCGCACCTATGTCAAAAACGGGGATCATTCAAACCCGTCCCAGCTTGTGAAGCAGTCGCTGCAGGTGCAAAATAAATGGAGCACGGCTGGATCTTACAAGAAAAGAGGGGCGGAGCTTGCCTTAATGTGTGATGATAGCTTGATCCCGGTGCTCCGCACAGAGAACTGGACTTGTACAGCTGGAGGGCTGATTTCTTGCTAATAATGGTCCGTACGAATAGGAATAAATCCAGTGACTCCCAAGGGACACCAAGGATCGGTAAATCCCAGTCTGAGATGATGAAATTCCTACAAAAGAAACACGCTTCCCCGGCTGGGAAAAGCAAGATGGCGGCACAGACGCTGAATCCACACGAGGTTTGCTGGGTAGAGGACTCAGACGATGAAAGCTCCTGCAATCATTCAAATGCCATAGGTGGGTCTGAACCTCTGCCTATCACCAGAGCCATAATAAAAAAGACTTTAGCACAGGCTATGACTCCGGTGCTAAGGGAATTATCCTCCATTAAAGTGGACATACGTCATGTAGGTCAGAGGGTGGGAACACTAGAAGATACTCAGTCCGCCATTATAATCCATGCGGACGCTTTGCAAGCTGTTGTGAAATCTCAATATACACATTTGAATAATACCTTCAAATTGGAGACCAAGAAAACGGCAACAGGCATAAAAACATTAGGCTGCGAGGCATACCTGAATGGATATCTGCTGTGGAGATCCTAGCTACCGTCAGACATATTTTTGCCTCTCTCTTGGGCCAGGACAGAGCCACATAAGTTGTTATTGAACGTGCTCATCGAGCACTGCGACCAAAACCAGCACAAGATGAACCCCCCCCCCAGGGATGTGATCTGCGGCCTGCTTAACTACCTCGACACAGCTGCCATTTTAACAGCTGAGGGGACGGCTTCAAACCTGCAGTTTGAAGATCCCACGATCATGTTCTTTCAAGATCTAGCTGCGCGTACGCTAGCAAAAGACGGATAATGAGACCATTGACTGATGCTCTACGGGCAAATAAAATACCCATACGCTGGCTTTTACCGTTTGGCCTGGCCATTTTGAAAGAGGGTAGGCAGATCACCATCAGAACACCAGATGACCTGTCTAGGGCCTGGTGTAAACTGGGTATTGCAAAAATCGATTAACAAACTGGATGTGTACAGGATCTGCCAGGCACTACGTCTGGGTATACTCCCAGGATTAATCAGTCGACACCTGAGGCCAGACCTCTGAGACTGACACCTGCTCCCACCAATCAGGGTGGCAGGCTCAGGAGTGGGAGAGCCTATCGCGGCCTGGTCAGTCAGAGTTAGCTCCGCCCCCTGTCCATTTATACCTGCCGTTTTCTCTTCCTCCTTGCTTGTTATTCTTCTTGGATTCCTGGCCCCACTGCTGCCTTGCTCCAGCCTGCTTCTGCCGTGCTTCTGCCTTGCTGCAGTTCCGTTTATCCTGCGTTGCTCTGCCCCTGGCTTGCTTCTGCTCCGTGCTCCCGTTTGTATACTCCACTACTTCCTGATCCTGACTGTCTCATTCACTGCTCCGTTTCCTCACGGCGTTCCGTGGGCTACTGTATTCCCTTGCGTGTTCCCTGTTTGTACTCCCTTGCACTTAGACAGCGTAGGGACCGCCGCCAAGTTGTACCCCGTCGCCTAGGGCGGGTCGTTGCAAGTAGGCAGGGACAGGGCGGTGGGTAGATTAGGGCTCACTTGTTCCCTTCACCTCCTTCCTGCCATTACAGGATGCCAATATAACAAGACACCCATCAGCCTAAACTATCTGATCTACATGCCTGGCAAGGATAGCAGAAGTTCAAGATGCCACGCAGTAAGAAAAGACAGGACCAGCAGATGGGCGTTTGAAAGAGGACTTTCTTTGTCCCCTTTTCTGGGGTTATCACACTTTAATTCCTCAACGATGTCTTTGCGTGTATTTAGCGTCTCTGATACCATATCTGTCCATATTACCTCTACTCTAGTGACACACTCTGTTCTTGTATGATGCCTGTAATAGTTTTGTGCTATTTTGTTCTGTTTGCTCCACGCTTAACACCCCTGCGCACGTTTACTTGATTTTAAGACCGCAGTAGCCGGGCAGAGTCCTCAATACCCTCCATATATTTCTCACATGTTCAGACACTATTAGAAGTCTGTCTTCTCTCCCTTTGCTCAATGTGGCAAGTTTCCTCATCCAACCCCCAAAAACCCCCCCCACAACCCTACATTTTGGTGCCTGCATTTCCTGCTCTCCATGGGATAGGCACTTTTTTTACAACTGAATTTGATCTGTATGCAGTTACCTGTTTTTCCTTCATGCTCATCATTTGTACATAGTTCTATATTGTTTACACTTAGTCCGGGACTTTCACACACGCTACGACAGTTATCCTATAGCGCTTATATTGTATTATGGCTCTAATCAACTTCTTAACGTTCAATGTGAATGGGTTAAAAATGCCTCAAAAACGTTCCCAGGTTTCCTCACTGTTGGGGCAGGAGACACCAGGGATTCTGGTGCTACAGGAGACGCAGTTTAGACACACAGTACCTTTCTACGTTTGCATACAATCAATGGTTCCATAGTACACATACGTCTGCTTCTAGAGGAATACCTGTAGGCATGGCCGGCCTTAGATATGTTCGACCAGTGCGGTCGCACAGGGCGCCAGCTGCCACACTGCAAGAGGGGCGCCAGCGAGTGTGTATATCCCCGCGCCGTTGCAACTACCAGCGGGGATACACACACTAACTACAGTCGCCTTTCCACCCGGGCGCTTCTTCACTTGGTGGCCGTCATTACCGCTGTAGCAGCCATAGCGGCTGCTAGCGGTGAAACCGGGCATGAGGGCGGTGGCGCTGCTAGCAGCTGCTGCGGCTGCTATAGCAGTAGCGATGGCACTATAGCAGAGCAGGGAGGTATCTCCCTGCTCTGCTGTCTACTAGCGCCACTGTAGCTCCCTGAAGGAGCGGAATACCCGTGTGGCCGGGGATTCCGCTCTGGAGCGCTGCTTGATGCCTCTGTCCATATATGGACAGTGACATCAAGCAGCGCTCCAGGAGCGGAATTCCGCTTCTTCAGGGAGCTACAGTGGCGCTATCTATACTGGAAGGGGGGGGGGGGTTGCTATCTACAGGGGGCTTTGGGCTGTGTGGCACTACCTACAAAAAAGGACAACTGTGCAGGAGCACACAAAATACCCAGCTTTCCCGGGTATCAAAAAAAGTGTGGAAATAAACTAAGATATAACTTTTATTTAATATAGCTAAAGGGAGTAATCCTTTACTCAGACTAAATAAAAGTTATATCTTAGTTTATTTCCACACATTTATTTGATAGCTGGTAAAGCTGGGTATTTTGTGTGCTCCTGCACAGTTATCCTTTTTTGAATGTCTATTGCCCGCCAGCTATCAGGGTCATTTCGTAGTCCTTGAACTACCTACAAGGGAGCTGTGGGCAGTGTGGCACTCCCTACCAGGGGGCTGTGGGCTGTGTGGCACTCCCTACCAGGGGTCCTTGTGACACTTCCTACCAGGGGGCTTTGCGGCACTCCCTACAGGGGGCTGTACGGCACTCCCTACAGGGGGCTGTGCGGCACTCCCTACAGGGGGTTGTGCAGCGCACTCTACAGGGGGCTGTGCGGCGCTATCTACAAGGGGGCTGTGTGGCGCTATCTACAAGGGGGCTGTGTGGCGCTACCTACAAGGGGGCCGTCTGGCGCTACCTACAAGGGGGCTGTGTGGCACTATCTACTAGGGGGCTGTGTGGCGCTACCTACAAGGGGGCTGTCTGGCGCTACCCACAAGGGGACTGTGTGGTGCTACCTACAAGGGGCTGTGTGGTGCTACCCACAAGGGGGCTGTGTGGAGCTACCCACAAGGGGCTGTGTGGCACTACCTACAAGGGGGCTGTCTGGCGCTACCTACAAGGGGCTGTGTGGTGCTAACCACGGAGGCAGAAAATACCTGCGGCGTCAGTTTGGAGCTTTTTTCCTGCGTCTTTTGCATTTGCTTCAACAGCTTAAGAAAAAACACCAAAAAAAGGTCACACAATGCTGTCAGTTGCTGAAGGAATTTTGAGGCAGATTTTTTTTTGCCTTACAAAAAACGTGTGTGAACATGCCCTACGAGTAGAGTGCTTGTTCTTAGCCATTTTCTGTCTTTCTCAAAACAATTTTTGGTAGGGGGGCCCTGAGGAAATATTGTTTTTCCACTGCTGCCTCGAGTCCGAAATGGTTGGGAAACTCTGTACTAGGCTACAGGGTCCCGTCATGCAGCAGCTCAGTTCGTCGTGGGAACGGCCTAGGTGAGTACAATTTTTGTTTTTGTTTGGGGGCACTATCTACAAGGGGGAGGTGCGGGACTGTATGGCACGATCTACAAGGGGGAGGTGGGGGACTGTATGGCACTGTCTACAAGGGGGAGGTGTGGGGGGCTGTATGGCATGATCTACAAAAAGGAGGTGGGGGATTATGGCACTGTCTACAGGGAGGCTGTATGGCAAAATCTACAGGGGGCACTATACTGTGTGGGGGCCACTAAGCGGACATTATACTGTGTAGGGGTACTACAGGTGGCATAATACTGTGGCCACAATTAGAGGACAAAATACTGTGTCCTTGAAGGGGTTGTATTATATTATATTACACTAAAGGGGCATTATAATTTATTTATGGGGCATTTTTTTTAATGATGGGGTGGGGCGCCGAAAGATAATTTCGCACAGTCCGCCATCTATCCTAGAGCCATCCCTGCCTGTAGGTATTCATAAGGTATTTCCATTTAAGGTGGAAATCTCGCAAATTGACCCAGAGGGCCATTATGTTTTTCTAAAAGGTTCAATATTTAATACATAAATGACTTTAGCTAACTTATTTCCTTAGTTATTGAGGGTTTTGCAGTTGTTTAAGAACTTCGGGGAGGGAATGCTTGCTGTTTTTGGGTGATCTTAATGTAGTTTTAGAATCAAATCTTTGACTCAAACTCATCCACTCATTTGTCCTTCTATTATGCTTTACGTAAATTTAAATGAATGCTATCTCAATGCCAACTAACTGATACGTGGAGACTATCTCACCCTTAGGACAGGGATTATACCTTCTACTCGCATCGACATAATGTATATTGCAGACTAGATTATATTCTTCTGTCCACTTTGCACCTCCCTAACTCGCAAGCCGAATCTATTGGACATATTACAGTATCCGATCATGCACCGGTTAAGGCGGAAATCCAGGTACGGAAATCCACACGACAGGGATGCCCTATTTCCCCGGCCCTTTTCATACTCACACTAGAACCCCAATTGGTACATATTAGACAACATGATGATATCAGAAGCCTCACTGTTAACACTGTGGAACATAAAATAGCTGCGTTTGCAGACGACCTCCTCTTGCTCATCACAAACCCGCTGAAAGCTTTACCTAACATACTTACACTATTTGACAGAATTGGCTATATTTCGAATTTTCAAAATTAACTTGGGAAAATCGGAAGCTTTGAATGTCAATACCCCACCTCATGTAATTATCCAACTGCAAAGATGCACTCCTTTCAAATAGCCACCCAAAGCAATTAAATTCCTTGGGATAATGCTCCCAGCTTACCCTGAAGACCTATTTTTTGCTTATTTATAAACCTCTATTTACTAAAATTCGAACACAACTATTATCCCTTAGATTTCCGTCTCTTTCGTGGTTTAGTAGGAAAAACCTCCTAGCTACTTATATCCTGCAGATTTTGTATCTCTTACTTCCATTACCTGTAGATATCCCGAAAAGTTACTTTCGGAATTTTAAAAGCGTGTTTATCTCTTTTCTCTGGAACTCCAAACGTCCTAGATTGGCATATTCATATCTTATACAAAAAAGAGAGCAGGGGGGCATTTCCCTACCGGATCTGGGGACGTACTTCATAGCCAACCAATTATCCAGATACAAAATATACTTCCTTGTCTGTTACAATGGAAAGGGCCCTTTTAGGATCGGACCAGCATCATCTACTCTGGGTACGTGCTAGATTACCATGTTTGTAGCCTTATTACCAGAGGTATGATTAGGGTATGTCAGAGCACGAAAGCTCTTAATATGTCTAGGTATTCTAATTCTCCATTGGCCCCACTGAGTGTTTTGCCCTCCTTCCTTGGTAGACAACCGAGTCGAACTGCTGATTTCTGGAAAAAATTGTGCTCTGTGCTCTGTGCAGGTCTCTGCACTTCTCGGGTCACAGGCTCCTTCTACCCTTTTATCTGTATTCCAGGAATTGGCAGATTTTAAAGCTACTTCCAACGCTTTCAAGGGTACTTCCCCAGCATCACCAGTTGATCCGTCCTGGCTGGAAAACTATGTATATACTGCTGCCTGCTCCCCCTAATAAGATATTGTCTAAGCTATATGAGGACCTTTTTTTTTTAGGTGTATCAACACAGTAACCCCACTATATGCGGTGTTGGGAAAAAGACCTCCAGAGGCCCTTTTCGCAACCGTAATTAGACTTTGTCTTGAAGCATGCCCATGGTTTCTCCAATTGTGTACGTATAGAGGAGAATTCCTATAAGCTAGTTACACGTTGGTATCGTACTCCAGAATTCCTCTACTCAATAGGACTGGTATCAGATGGCTCCTGCTGGGGATGCCAGGAAGAGGTGGGTTCCTTCTTGCACATTTGGTGGTCATGCCCCAGAATACTTAAATTTTGGAAAAATGTTGAACGATACATCAACACCATTTGTTCTACTAATATGAGGTTGACTTCTGAATTGATATAATTCTTGATATAGCTTTGTAACATGTCTAGTAATTGCCTTCCTTGTTCATTGCAATGTTGTTGTATCTATACGTGCTACTATCTTTCTTATGTTGGAATTATGGTATCCCTTTACGGGATGGGTTTATTACGATACACCTTGAACCTTCACATTGTACCTAACGACTAACATCTATAGGAGTGTTAAGCTATGATGTTTATGTTATATATGTGCTAAAATACTGAGCTAAGCCCATTTCTGTGTTTTCTTTTGTTGTATTATTCTATTTGGCAGTATGTATTGTTTCTTTCTTGGTATACATTACTGCCTCTGACAGATGCTCCTGTGAACAACCTACAAAAACCTCCAACCAAACCAATGGCGTAAACAGGGGTCCCTTCTATACAAGTAGACAACATAAACGCGAACCACAAGGGAACATAGCCCCTAAAGAAATTATATGCAAAAGTATATGCCAAAAATAGAAAATCTTTATTGAATATAATACACAATAACATACTACGGAATAAAAAGGATGAACCATATACGGAAATACAGACAGTAAGGTCAGATGTAGAAGACCATAGGCAAACCGAGTCAACCAACCATAACCCACAGGGAGAGATGACTAAAACGTGCGCATAGAATTACCATGCCCACATATTATAATGTGCTACCTAAATGCGTGTATAATACACAAGGGTGATCATGAGAAATCCTGACACAAACAGGCCAGAACAATGTACTGGTAATTGTCATCAAGGATAATCAATGGCTCATCCTTTTTATTCCGTAGTGTGTTATTGTGTATTATATTCAATAAAGATGCTCCTGTGAAGTCTTCATTTTGGTACCTCTTGTTTTTGATAGGATGTTGTAGCCTAAGCATCGCCGAGAAGGCGATTTATTTCAACTTGTCACAGTGTACCTAAATAATGTATATTATGTTTTCTATCTGTCATGTGCTATCTGTTTGTACCCTTTCTTGTTTAATGAAAAGAGACTTATATAAAAAAAAAAATAAAAGTTAATAAATGGAGCACGACTCTCTCAATTGATTCCTATGGGAGTTATGGAAACTGTCCACACGGTTTAGGGGTTCACATTTAATAATCCTTGAGGTAGTAATATGGCAATCCTGTAGCCTATATTAGGGCCATTGCCAGATTATGACATTGCTGGTCCATGCCTCTGTTCTGAAAAAGGATGGGGTTTCACAATGATTCGCTAACCAGAGATACCCCAGATATATTGTGGCCTTTTATTGCTTCTGCTGCTCAGACTGTCAGTCCCTCTTCTTTAATTTTGTTTTGTATCTTGAGGTAAGAAAAGTTGGTTGCTGTAGCGTCCATGGCCGCGGACCGCCGGGTTTACTAACCCCCCGGCGGCCACAGCCATGAATCTGTGAGCGCTGGCTCACATCTCCTTCCTAAGAGACGCCAGCGCTCACTTCCGGACCACTGTGTCCCGTAGGGTGCGTGCGCACGCTTGTGCCCGGTCTTAAAGGGCCAGCGCGCGCACAAATGGAATCATCATTATCAACTTCCCATGATTCCATGGACTATAAAAAGGGCCCTGCCCTTCTGATCCTTGCCTGAGCGTTGTTAGTGTTCCCATGTCAGTCTTGCAACTGGTCCCTTAGTGTTATCCTGTTCCTGTTGTTACCTGTGCCCTGTATCCCGTGCTGTGTTCTTGTTCCAGAGTCTGTTAGTGTTAGAGTCGTGTCCCTCTGCACCTGCTGTCGTCTTCCACGTCCAGTGTCATCTGCCACGTCCTGTGTAATCCGCCACGTCTGGCGTAACCTGCTGCATCCTTCTCCATCCGTGCCAATGCCTCGCCCACTGCATGGACTATTCATGTACCCTAGTGCGGGACTTTGTATTGCTGGGGTACTCTGTTGTTTGGCTAGCTGCCTCCCCGCTACGACGGTGCGGCCTAGTGGGTCCACATACTGATGCTATCTACAGGAGGGTGGCTGTGTGTGGCGCTATCTACAGGGGGGAAGATGCTATCTACAGGGGGTCTGGGTGGCACTATTTACAGGGGGTCTGTTTGGCGCTATCTACAGGGGGGAAAACGCTATCTATAGGGGACTGTGTGGCGCTATCTACAGGGGGGAAGACGCTATCTACAGGGACTGTGTGGCGCTATCTACAGGAGGTCTGTGTGGCGCTATCTACAGGGGGTCTGTGTGGCGCGATCTATAAGGACAGTGGTGTAATGTGGGATTCTTTCATTGATGCCTATAATTGGTGTTTATAACGTTCTATTTTACTGGTGGACTTGTAATATTATAGTATTTAAAAAAGTAATTAAAACTAATTTAAAATAAGTTTTCTTATTCTCTTATTTAGTCGCTATCTTAGCGTTTACTGGGGGTATTACTTTTGGTAATCAGATCGTCCACCATTGATGGAGACTTACCCTGTCCCGCTCAGGAGCTGACAAGACTAAGGGTATGTTCACACGCACTATTTACGGACGTAATTCAGGCGTTTTACGCCTGGAATTACGGCCGAAAATACTGCTTGAAAGCGTCGGCAAACATCTGAATGGGTTTTACGATGTACTGTGCAGACGGTAATTTTTTTTTACTCGCCCCTGTCAAAAGACGGCGTGTAAAAAAGATGCCCGCGTCAAAGAAGTGCATGTCACTTCTTGGGACGTAATTGGAGCCGTTTTCCATTGACTCCATAGAAATACAGCTCCACTTACGTCCGTAATGGACACTGCGAAAAACGCTTGCACATGCCATTACGTCTGAAATTCTCTTGAAAACAGCTCCGTAGTTTCAGCCGTAACGGACGTGCACGTGTGAACATACCCTTAGGGTATGTGCACACACAAACTCAAAAACGCCTGAAAATACGGAGCTGTTTTCAGAGAAAACAGCCTCTGATTTTCAGGTGTTTTTGAAGCTGAAAATGAAGCTTCTTTTAATTTGGAGCTTCTTTTGAGGCTTCTTTTCAGGCGTTTTTGAGGCGTTTTTGTGTTCACACAGTTTTTTGCAGGAGGAACATTCCTCCTGCAAAAACTGCTCCAGACGTTTTTTGCACAGTGGTTTGACAAAAACTCGCCTCAAGATAGGTCATGTCGCTTCTTTTGGCCCTGTTCACACAGAGTTTTTTTTGACGAGTTTTTTGACGCCGAAACCGTGCCGCAAAACTCCTCAAAAAACGCCCCGAAATTGGAGATTGAATTCAATGGGAGTTGGACGAGTTTTTTTACCCGAGTAAAAAAAACTCGTCACGGTAAAAAGAAGCGTCATGACCCATCTTGAGGCGGTTTCCGCCTCCAAAACCCCATTTCAATCAGTCAGAAAGAGGAAAAAAATGCCTCGACGAGTGTTTTGACGAGTTTTTGTCAAACCACTGTGCAAAAAACGTCTGGAGC
The DNA here is from genome assembly GCF_050947455.1 of Rhinoderma darwinii. Classification (NCBI taxonomy): domain Eukaryota; kingdom Metazoa; phylum Chordata; class Amphibia; order Anura; family Rhinodermatidae; genus Rhinoderma; species Rhinoderma darwinii. The sequence continues at coordinate 62,505,146 of NC_134694.1, read as the reverse complement.
AGTTTTTGCAGGAGGAATTTTCCTCCTACAAAAAACTGTGTGAACATAGCCTAATGTGATGCGGTTTTTGCGCTCGCGGTAAAAAAAACTCGTAGACCTCCCATTGAAATCAATTAAAGGCATTTTCGGGCGGTTTTTGACTAGTTTTGCGGAGCGGTTTTCGCGCGAAAAAACTCATAAAAAAAACTCTGTGTGAACAGGGCCTTCAATGGAAAATCAGCTCCAAAAAATGCCTCAAAACAGAGGCATAAAAAGACGCCCCGTATGAACTAAATGCTGTTTTTCCCATTGATTTCAATGGGCAGATGTTTGTAGGCGTTCAGCTTCCGTTTTTTCAGGTGTTTTTCGCCTTAAAATACTGCGTGTGAACATACCCTTAGGGGAACCATTGATCCTCCGTGTCAAAGACATGCAGGACCAGCGTTACATAGTTAGTACGGTCAATAAAAGACATGTGTCCAAAAAGTTCAACCAATGGTTATTACATTTTTTTTTTATATAAAAAACAATTTAAAAAAAGTTGTTTAAAATGAAATAAAACATTGATTTATTTAAAAAAAATTGCCTTCAAAAGTATACATAACCTTTAAGCTTTACTAAAATAAAAACCATTTAATATTTCACCTTGAACTAACTACCTGCAGAATATCTTATCATCCATCAACTCTATTGCAAGATGTATCTCTTCCTATGGGACACTATTCCCATTGTACAATATATACTTCCACTTCCACCTCCCAGTAAATGTATTTGCAGCGTATTGAACTATTTTATAGCATGTTTACATTTATCTGTGGGACGTTTTTATAAGGCAGGTGTAAATTCGCCACTTTATATGAGTACCCCACTGTTTCCTTGGAAAATACATTTTCAGGTAAATCCTTTTGGTTTTTGGGACAGTGTAAAAAACTATTTTCGTTCCATCTTACATTTTCATCGGTTTAGTAGAGGGCAAAAAAAATAAAAGCTCGAAAACACCACAAAACATAAATGTAAACTAAACCTCACCAGCAGTTTATTAATACAAAACAGACAGACCCAGAGGAAATATCACTTATTACTGTAATTCATTGTAATCAAGAACAAGGGAGAGAAAGTAAACAATTTTTAAAACTTTTCTACATCAGCAGCCAGATAATCTGTAACAGTGCGAATTGGATTTCTTTAAATCCCACATACTATGTGGACAGAACCACGTGACTTCTAGGACAAGCCTATTTTTTTTTCACAGAAAATTCCGTAGAACAGATTACCCCCTATTAGAGAAGGTTGTTGTTTGGAGTTAGTGCACTTTTTGTGTGTAACAGTCTCTCTATTTACAAGTGTAATACACACATATAAACATGAAAAAACGATTGCACAAATTAAAAAATATATATATGGGGAGATTAATACTGGTGCACTGTGCAAGCAGTGTGCCAGTATCTCTCCCCTATGCAGCATGTGTCAGATTCATCAACGAGTCAAAGTCTGCCATAGGCTTAGAACAATGGCAGGTCGGAACACTCTCGTTAGAAGAAAATGCATACAAATAAGTCACGCTCAGCGCAACACGCATGTGTCAGAAAAAGTGGAGCAGGGCCTTCATACATAGGGGGTTTGACACAAGCTCCATATTTTTCAATGTATGTGGTTATACATTAATATATCTGCCCCATAGTTTTTTGTTGTTTTTTGTCCCAGCATTTTCTTTGAGTATGCCACAGCAGAAGTTACAATTAAATTAAGAAAATATACAACTAATATTATTGAATGTCAAAATGTTAAATATTTCTAAGAATTTTACCCTGGTCAAAATATTGCTAGTTTTAATCAGTAAAAATATTTCTCTGTAGTTTTATAACTAAACCAATGCACATATACTAAACAAAAAGATTCAAAACTGACCCAAAGAGGCCAGTACTTCATGAAGCGCTTCTGCAGGCAGCAGTCTCAAGTGCTTCCTAGGAATAAGTAGTTAACATTTGTCTAGAGATAAGCCAATACAAGCATCTAGAATAAGTCCAGTTTAGTCTCCTCAAGTTCCAACCAACAGTCTAAGATGATGTAGAAGTCACAGTCAAGTGTAGTTGCTACGAAAGAGGCATCCAGTGTGGTTACGCAACCAAATTCTCAATCTTCATCAGTAACACAGCTTCAGACTCTGTAAAGCAGAGAGGTATATAGTGTCAAATTCAGCACAAGTGGTCAGTCCAAACAAAATCTGCTCATATACTGGATACAAACAGTTATGAATATGTATATAATGTACGAAAAGGGGCCTCATGACCATGTGGGGTACACTGAAGTATTCTACAGAACATGGATTTCTATATGGGTCTATAACATGGACCCCCAGGGGCCCCCAAAATGGGGGAATGGGAGTGAATCTTTAGTTAGTAGCAAACTCTCTTCTCACACACACACACACATTATTTCCTGTACAGGTTCCTGGACAGCTCAGGACAACCGCTACTTGGGACCTGCTCAGGCAGTCATGGCGAAGGCCACCTGTCTGAAGACCACCATAGAACTCTGGAACGGTGTGGACTGGTAAGAATAGAGTTTGGCTCCTGTTGCTCCTTGATCCATATACACACACACATATACAGACACCTAAATACATATATAAGGCTCCGTACACATCAAGGTCAATGTTCGTTGTATATGCCAGGGAAATGTCCCGACCCAAACAGTGGTACACATTATTCATAGGTCTGCTTGTCAAAAAGATGCACACTGCGCAGTATACGTTTATTTGCAGTGGCCGACCGCATAGGAAACCACTGCAGGCTACGCTTTCCTATACATTAAATAAAAAAATATATTGACACTCTATAGGGGTCTATGGTCCAGCTGTTAAAACAAAAATAAAATAAAATATGGCTACAGAAAAAAAGACAATATTTATCTGTTAAATCTTCAGTTGCTCAAGAACTTATAGTCCTGCGGTACCCTGCCAAAGTATGCTTACATTGCAGCAGCAATGACATTCCAAACGTGACAATAAAAGGTTTGGTTGCCTACAGCACCCGCTAAATATAAAATGTCCCAAGTTGCAAAAAATTGTACCTATGTCCAAAAAATACCAAATTTCAGACCATCATGTCCAATATAAGAAGATTTGTGACAGCATGCTTGCCAAAGACTCCTGCGTGAGTCTAAACGTTGCATGCGTTTTTGGGACTGTGCTAATAAACACTTGATATTTTGCCATATGGATGCGGCCACAGACCTTCTTATATGTCATATTGGACAGTCATTACATATACATACACACACATGCTCTATACTGTATATGTGAAACATAAAATATTGTTTTGTTGTAAGTGGTGGTAGTGGATAAGGGGGATTTTTGGGGGACAAGCTGAACTTTTGCACCAGGGCACGTGAGCCTCAAGCTACGCCTCTGGTGACAAAGTTTGATTGTATGGGATGTCATTATATAAGAAGTCAATTAGGTTATGTTGGGTGCATCAATGTTTACATGGTTTTCCCACATTACATCTTTCAACATACACAGAAGATATTTTTGAAGTCCATAGAGTAAAAGCACGTCGTTGTGCAAAAACAAGTACGATTTGTGTCGTATGTATTTTGTCATTCATATCACCATAGATGAATATATCATACCTTTTTCTTCACTTTTTCTGAAACATGTTCTAATAAAAAAAAAAAAAGATATATTATTTGGAAAAGAATCCACCAGATCTCCAACATGACCACACTAAGTAACAGAGGCACACTAAGGCGGGCCATACATTTTAGATCACAGTCGGCCGACAGCTATTCCTCCCGACTTTCCCATACACGTGCACGCTTGTCTCGGGTGAGTAATTATTCCCACATATATCTTGCACACTACTTACCTCTGCACAAGAAATGCCCAAATGATATGAATAAGAGCTATAACATCCACTACTATCCAGATTATTAAACAGTTGTCAGGATCCTATAAAAGACAATGCAGGGATGAGACTCCTACTACAGTGATAGATTTTCAACACTTAGTAAAACCTTGAACATTTGATGTATTCCCCAACACTTTAAAATGTATAAATGTTATCCTTTCTATTTTTTTCATTTAAATATTTCATAACAGTTTGGATTGCGATAGTCAGCTCAGCATCCCTTTAAGAGACCAATGTAATAATGTAGTACATACATACTTCTTATGACCTTTGTAAGGGTAAGGCCACACGGTGCGTCGTTGACGCAGTTTTGTTGCAGTTTTGTTTCGTTTGAAAACCGCATGTGGTCAACTGCATGCGTTTTTTGTCTCTGTAATGCTGCAGTTCTGTTACGTTTTTAAAGGAAATAATTGATGGACATAGTTTTCACCCGTCCTGTATATAGTTTATTACAATGCATTGTAGAACTGTTAGCAAAAACACAAGCAGTTCAGCAACAACTTTGGCAGCGCGGGCATTAACCCCTTGAGTACCCAGCTCATTTTGGCCTTGAGGACCAGACCCATTTTTTCAAATCTGACATGTGTCACTTTATGTGGTAATAACTCTGGAATACTTTTACCTATCCAAGTGATTCTGAGATTGTTTTCTCGTGACATATTGTACTTTAGGTTAATGCAAAAATTTGGTCGATAAATTCATTGCTTATTTGTGAAAAACACCAAAATTTAGAGAAAATATGAAGAAATTATGATTTTTCCAATTTTAAATGTATCTGCTTATAAGACAGATAGTAATACCACACAAAATAGTTACTAGTTAACATCCCCCACATGTCTACTTTATGTTTGCATCGTTTTTTGAACATCCTTTTATTTTTCTAGGACGTTACAAGGCTTAGAACTTTAGCAGCAATTTCTCAAATTTTTAAGAAAATGTCAAAAAGCTATTTTTTCAGGGACGAGTTCAGTTCTGAAGTGGTTTTGAGTGCCCTATATATTAGAAACCCCCATAAAACACCCCATTTTGAAAACTACACCCCTCAAAGTATTCAAAACAGCCTTCAGAAAGTGTTTCAACCCTTTTGGCGTTTTACAGGAATTGAAGGAAAGTAGAGCTGAAATTTTAAAATTTCATTTTTTTTACCAAAATTCATATGTAATACATTTTTTTCTATACCACAAAAGGTTTTACCTGAGAAACGCAACTCAATATTTATTGCCCAGGTTCTGCAGTTTTAGGAAATATCCCACATGTGGCCCTAGTGCGCTAATGAACTGAAACACAGGCCTCAGAAGCAAAAGAGCACCTCTTGGATTTTGGGGCCTCCTTTTTTCAGAATATATTTTAGGCACCATGTCAGGTTTGAAGAGGTCCTGTGGTGCCAAAACAGTGGAAACCCCCAAAAGTGACCCCCATTTTTTCAACTACACCCCTCAGGGAATTTATCTAGGGGTATAGTTAGAATTTTGACCCCACAGGTATTTTGCTATATTTTCTGGAGTTAGTCTGTGAAAATGAAAATCTACTTTTTTTCTGGAAAAACGTAAAAATGTCTAATTTTTGCAAGAAATAAAGGATAGAAAGCACCCCAACATTTGTAAAGCAATTTCTCCCGATTACGGAAATACCCCATATGTGGTAATAAACTGCTGTTTGGACCCACAGCAGGGCTCATTTGGATTTTGGAGCTCTGATTTTACTGGAATGGTTTTCGGTGCCGTGTCACGTTTGCAACGCCCTGGAGGGACCTAAACAGTGGAATCCCCCCAAAAGTGACCCCATTTTGGAAACTATACCCCTCAAGGAATTTTTCTAGTGGTATAGTTAGCATTTTGACCCCACAGGTTTTTTGCTGAATTTATTGGAATTAGTCTGTGAAGATGAAAAGAGCCTTTTTTTTGGAAAAAAAACTGAATTTTCTAATTTTTATAAGGAATAAAGGAGAAAAAGCACCTCAAAATTTGTAAAGTAATTTCTCCTGATTACGGTAATACCCCATATGTGGTAATAAACGGCTGTTTGGACCCACGGCAGGGCTCAGAAGGGACGGAGCACCATTTAGATTTTGCAGCTCAGATTTTGCTGAATTGGTTTCTGGGGGCCATGTCGCATTTGCAGAGTCCCTGAAGTACCAGTACAGTAGAAATTCCCCAGGTGTGAACCCATTTTGGAGACTATACCCCTGAAAGAATTAAATTAGAGGTGTAGTGAGCATTTTGAGCCCTCAGGTGTTTTATAGATTTTATTAGAATTGGTCCGTGAAAATGAAAAAAATTTTTTTTTCCAATAACCTGTAGATTTAGCACAGAATTTTTCATTTCCACAAGGAATACAGGAGAAAAGACACCCCAAAATGTGTTACACAATTTCTCCCGATTACGGAAATACCCCATATTTGATTGTAAACGGCTATTTGGACATACGGCAAGGGTCTAAACGGAAAAAGTGCAATTTCGTTTTTGGAGTGGAGATTTTACAAAATTTGTTTTTAACGCCATGTTGCATTGCGCTGCGGTACCAGTACAGTGAAAACTCCCGAGAAGTGACCCCATTTAGGAAACTACACCCCTCAAGGAATTCATCTAGAAGTGTAGTGAGCATTTTGACCCCCAAAGGTTTTGCAGAAATTAGTGCACAGTGGATGTTGCAGATTGAAAATTGACATTTTCCACAGATATGCTATTTCAGTGCCCAATGTGTTGGGCCCAGCTTGTACCACTGGAGACATACGCCCCATAACTTGTTAAGCGGTTCTCCAGAGTAGGGTAATACCCCATATGTGGTCATAAACTGCTGTTTGGGCACACTGCCAGGCCCAGAAGGAGCGCCATTTGGCTTTTGGAGCGCAGATTTTGCTTGGTAGTAGCTTTGTTTAGTATTTTACTGGTGTTTCAGTTTATAATGTGGGGGTATATGTAAGCTGGGCGGAGTGTATCAGGGTATATGTAAGCTGTGCGGAGAACATCAGGGTATATGTAAGCTGTGCGGAGTACATCAGGGTATATGTAAGCTGGGCGGAGTACATCAGGGTATATGTAAGCTGTGCGGAGTACATCAGGGTATATGTAAGCTGTGTGGGTACATCAGGGTATATGTAATCTGTGCGGAGTACATCAGGGTATATGTAAGCTGTGCGGGTACATCAGGGTATATGTAATCTGTGCGGAGTACATCAGGGTATATGTAAGCTGTGCGGGTACATCAGGGTATATGTAATCTGTGCGGAGAACATCAGGGTATATGTTAGCTGTGCGGAGTACATCAGGGTATATGTAAGCTGGGCGGAGTGTATCAGGGTATATGTAAACTGTGCGGAGTACATCAGGGTATATGTAATCTGTGCGGAGTACATCAGGGTATATGTAAGCTGTGCGGGTACATCAGGGTATATGTAATCTGTGCGGGTACATCAGGGTATATGTAATCTGTGCGGAGTACATCAGGGTATATGTAAGCTGTGCGGGTACATCAGGGTATATGTAATCTGTGCGGAGTACATCAGGGTATATGTAAACTGTGCGGAGTACATCAGGGTATATGTAAGCTGTGCGGGTACATCAGGGTATATGTAATCTGTGCGGGTACATCAGGGTATATGTAATCTGTGCGGAGTACATCAGGGTATATGTAAGCTGTGCGGAGTACATCAGGGTATATGTAAGCTGGGCGGAGTGTATCAGGGTATATGTAAGCTGGGCGGAGTTCATCAGGGTATATGTTAGCTGGGCGGAGTACATCAGGGTATATGTAAGCTGGGCTGAGTACATCAGGGTATATGTAAGCTATGTGGAGTGCATCAGGGTAAATGTAAGCTGGGCGGAGTGCATCAGGGTATATGTACACTGGGCAGAGTACATCAGGGTATATGTTAGCTGGGCGGAGTTCATCAGGGTATATGTAAGCTGTGCGGAGTACATCAGGGTATATGTAAGCTGGGCGGAGTACATCAGGGTAAATGTAAGCTGGGCGGAGTGTATCAGGGTATATGTAAGCTGGGCGGAGTACATCAGGGTAAATGTAAGCTGGGCGGAGTGCATCAGGGTATATGTAAGCTGGGCGGAGTGCAACAGGTCATAATAGGATGATGTAATAATGGGGAAAATGAATAATAAAATGATCCATGGATAGTGACTTACGCTTTGAACCAATCCTTTATGCACAGGCCGGATTATTGGGTGCAGGAGTCACACTTCTAAAGGGTGTCTGTGGTGTTGTACAAAACATCCGCACTCCAGCATTGCCTAATCTTTGACTTCTTCACTAGCCCCACATGTAGCACAGACCCCAAAATGTCATAGTTTCCGCTGCATTTACAGGGTCTACCAGTGGGGTCTGCAAATGATGACCTGGGTTTTAGGTGAAGAACTGCTGCACATATAAATTAGTCTGGGCCGTCGTTTTGCATTATTGCGTTCCAAGAGTCATAACTTTTTATTTGTCGAGCTGTGTGAGTGCTTGGTTTTCATGGGACGAGCTGTCGTTTTTATTAGTATCATTTTGGGGTACATGCGATAATTTGATCAGTTTTTATTCCATTTTTTGTGAGGTGAGGAGACCAAAAAACAGAAATTCTTTCACTATTTTTTTTATAATTTTTTACCGCCGTTCTCTGTGCAGTATAAACAACATGTTTGCTTTATTCTGCGGTTTGATACGATTATGGCAATACCAAATTTATATAGTTTTTATATGTTTTACTACTTTTACAAAATAAAAACACTTTTTTCTAAATAAAATGTTTTAGTGTCCCCATATCCTGAGAGCCATAACTTTTTTATTTTTTTGTCGACGGAGCCGTGTGAGGGCTTGTTTTTTGCGTGACACACTGTAGTTTTTATTGGTACCATGTTTGGCTACGAGCGACTTTTTGATCACTTTTTATTCCATTTTTTTGGAAACAACGTGACCAAAAAAGGAAATTCTGCCATTGTTTTTTATGGTATTTTTTTTACGGTGTTCACCGTGCGGGATAAATAATATGATATTTTTTTAGGTCAGGCCAATTTTTTTTCTAATTATAAAGGGCTTGATCAGGGAAACAAGGCGATTATTGTTTTTATTACGTAAAACTTTTATTTATTTATTTATCTAAAATGTTTTTTTCACTTTTTATTTTACACTTACTAGGAGACTGGAAGATCTGATCTTCTGATCCCCTGTACAATGCACTGCACTACTTCTGTATGTACTGATGTAGAGCAGTGTATTGTAACTGTCACTTTACAACTGACAGTTGAGCCTATTACGTCCTGCCTCGGGCAGGACCTAATAGGCTGCCGTACCTGGCAACCAGGAAGCCGTTGATAGGCTTCCTGGTTGCCATTGCAACCATCAGAACCCCGCGATTTTTCGCGGGGGGGGGGGCAATGGGCAATGGGGTGCAGAGGGAGCCCCCTCCCTCTGTATCAATCACTTAAATGCCGCTGTCGCTATTGACAGCGGCATTTAAGGGGTTAAACTACGCGATCTGAGAGGACAGTGATCGCTGTAGTTGCAGTGAGATGTCGGCTGTATATTACAGCCGACATCCGATGAAGATGGAGCGAGCACAGCTCCTGTGCCCGCTTCATCCTCAGGGCGTTACTATACGCCCATTTTCGGGAAGGGGTTAATAAAAATAGTGTTTTTTGTTTTTTTTTACACCGCTTTCTCTGATCTCCTCACGGATCTCACAGAAATGAGGAGTTCAGAGAAAGTGACAGGAGCTTTCTCCTGCAGACGACGTCACAGACGGCTGTGATTGGTCAGTCTTCAGAGACTGACCAATCACAGCAATCGCCGGCATTGGGGACTGCTAATTGGTCCCCAGGCCGGCAGCAGAGACGGTTAGCTGTCAATGACAGCTGCCGCCGCTGTTATGTCACTATGTGATTTCACATAGTGACAGTTTATTCCTTCTCCACAATAGTACGGCGAAGGTACGCTGCAATAAGCGGCCAGCGACGTACTATTACGGCGAAGGTACGCAAGGGGTTAACCGCATGCGGTCGGACATTATAAAGATGCGGTCAACCGCACAAAAAATACATTGTAATATAATAGCAGCAGTCTGTCCATAACAAAAATTTCACCATTGACTTCTATTGAAAAATGACTTTCTGCGGTTTAAAAACGCAACATAAACACAACGTGGCAGACCCACACCAATCATATACTGATGACCTATCCTGTGGATAGGTCATCAGTCGTCCGGTCGTGGAGAACCCCTTTAAAACTTGTGACATGTCTTTCTAGCTGTCACTTGGGAATTCAGCACCTGGAGCCCCACCAATTGAAAACATTGATATGTCTCTATGACATGTCTTTAGTTGTTGTTGTTGTTTTTCATTAAGTACCCTTTTAACTCCTTAACGCCGAAGGACGGATATATCCGTCCTCAGCAGCTGCTAGTTCGCGCAGGAGGACGGATATATCCGTCCTGTGATCGCGCGGGTACTGACAGCGTACCCATGCGATCAGCGGCAGGAGCACGGCTGTTATACACAGCCTGGCTCCTGCTGCAACTGCCGGAATCAAAGTGCGCTCCGATTCCGGCAGTTTAACCCATTAAATGCTGCTGTCAATAGTGACAGCGGCATCTAATGTGTTTGACAGAGGGAGGGAGCTCCCTCTGTCACCCGATCGGCGCCCCCGCAAACAAATCGCGGGTCGCCGTCGGGTTTCCATGACAGCCGGGGGTCTAACAAAGACCCCCAGGTCTGTCTTCAGCATCTGCCTGTTAGGCGATGCCAGAGGCATGACCTAATAGGTTGCCTGTCAGTTTTACACTGACAGGCAATAATGCTTTGGTATACTAAGTATACCAAAGCATTATATATGCGATCAACAGATCGCATAGTGAAGTGTCCTGATGGGACTTAAAAAAAAAATTACAATCAGTTAAATAAAGTTTGTGAAAAAAAAATAAATAAAATTAGAGTCAAAGTCAAATAAAACTACTTTTTTGGTCCAAAAAGTGGTTTTATTTTGTAAAACTGTCAAAACAAATCACACATACACATATATGGTATCCCCACGATCGTAACAACTTGACCAATAAAATGAACACATTAATTAAACCGCCGGATGAACGGCGTCCAAAGAAAACGCAAAAAACAACGGCAAAATTCTCTCTTTTCTCCCATTCCCCCCATAAAAAAATAAAATAAAAGTTAATCTATAAGTCCTATGTACTCCAAAATAGTACTAATGAAAACTACACATTGACCTGCAAAAATCAAGCCCACATACGACCACATCGACGGAAAAATAAAAACGTTACGTCTCTTGGAACGCGGCGATGCAAAAACAAGTAATTTTTTTCTAAAAGGGTTTTTATTGTGCAAACGTAGGAAAAACATATAAAACCTTTACATATTTGGTATCCCCGTAATCGTGCCGACCCATAGAATAAAGTTAGCATGTTATTTACGCTGCATAGTAAACGGCGTAAATTTATAACGTGAAAATTAATCCTGGAATAGCTGCTTATTTTCAATTCTCTCCTAAAATAAAGTTAATAAAAGTTAATCAATATGTTATAAGCATCTAAAAATGGTACAATTACAAAATACAACTCGTCCCGCAAAAAACAAGCCCTTATACAGCTATGTCGACGGAATAAAAAAAAAGTTACGACTCTTGGAATGCGACCGTGAAAAAACAAAAAATAATCCTTGGTCATTAACGTGCAAAATGGCCCGGTCATTAAGGGGTTAAAGGCTTCTAGATATCACCACTGTGGCCAGATCACCACAGTAGATACATTAATCATGTCATTTTTGGTTTGTTTTTTACAAATATTGGCATTATTCCGTTTTCTGGTAGAACATGCTGACAAAATGTTTGTTGTTGGTTTTTGAGAAATTAATCAGAGTGTTTCAACCAACATGACTGCAAAGCAAACTTTGGCTAACTTATAGATTTACTAGCATGTAGCCATTTTTTTGTTTTGGATTAAAATCTGATCTAAATGCTATGGTAATTAGGAAAGAATCGGCTGAGAGAATGTAAATATCTTAGAAGATGGTTAACCGTAAATGCACTCACCATTAGCCATATTGGTTGTTTTAGATCCTTGAGAAGATGCAATGCATTAGTGGTAATAGACGTGGCTCCAGCACACCATACATGGGAAAACAACCAGGGTTTGTTAACCACAAATAGATTCACCGAAATATTATCTTGAAGATAAGACCTGGGTGAGACAAGAAGTGAAGCATGCTTACATTCATATGTCAATACCAGAAAGTCATTTTACAGGCTCAATAATATACCTGAAAATGCATCAAATAAGCTCACCCCCATTATTATGTAAAAAAGGCAAAAAAAAAACATGAAATGAAAAGCATCTGTAAAAAAGATAAATCTTTCACATGAGAATTTTAATGCCCCTTACCTGATTTCATTCACACTTATATTTGTATATGAGAGATTCACAGCATCCAAGGTTTCAGTGTCATTTTTTTCTCTCTTTCTACCATAAATCTGCTTGAAACCAGGCGCTGTATTCATAACTTCCTCCCGCTGGTCATCTGGGAGCCAGAGGATCTAAAGGGAGCCAATTACAAGATTACAAAATCCCACTCTGTGGATTTGAATCAATGTTTGCAAAAATGGCAACCAGGGACTCAAATGTGTCTAAATGAAATACAGAGAATCATGCTTATGGTCACCAATATATTGAAGTCCACAAAAAAAAAAAAAAACATCTTACCAGTTCCTGACTTATAGAAACTTTCAGAATTGCATTAAGTGTAACATTTACAAAGCTCTCATTAAATGGGTGCCCGGCAGGTGGCTGGCGCAGGTCAAACATAATAGAGATGTTGTGGTCCTTGCATGCAATCAAAACTTCCTCAAGAGAAGGAATTTTTTGTTGCAAAACCTCTTCACGTTGAGTATCTGTCAGTGAACTGTATGCTCCAAAAGGGTTTCTCTAAAAAAAAAAAATAAGGGTTAAAAAATTAACCATCAACTGTTTTAAAAACAGTCACCAGATCGTTTTTATTACCTGAAGAAACCATTCACCAGCGTTCAGCCCCTGGAGTTCAGACCAGGTGAAGTTAGTGCAGCTTTGACGTGAACGAAATGGAAAAACTTGTTTCACATTGGTTGTCCTCAGTAGAGTTTCATCATGCATTAGGAAGGGGATTCCATCCCAACTGAATTGGTAAAGAAAAAAAACTATTGGTAATTGCAGCACTAGTGGGTTGTTAGTGGGGAAAAATAATGTTCCCTTACCTCACTGAGACATCCGTTTCAAACACCTTTCCTCCAGAATCCACCATCTTCCCAAATGACATTATTGTATTTTCTGGAGCCAGCTGGAAAAGAAATCCCAGTGATTGACATCAGCAGCCACTCCAAACTTAGAAGAATCTTGTGCTACACTGCCCAGAAACCTTACCATTGGTGCCCCACGATGACCTATGAGCCCTGGTTTTGGAGGAAGTTCTGATGCCTTCATGATACAGGGTGAGGAAATGAAGAGAGGACTCACAAAGAGAGCGCAAACAAGAATGATGTATACCATTGGAAGCAGACATTTTAACACTATGTGAATAAAAAGATGAGAATTATATAAATATAAACCGGTACATACACAAAATATATCAACATCTTTCTCTATTTCCCACTCCAGTCTTCAAATCTGAACTAAATTGTTTAAATATGAAAATTAAAAAAAAGGGAACGACTGCAGCACTCCAATTGAAAAAGATTATTGCTTGAGAAAAGATTCTACTTGGGTTGAAACATTGCATGGTTATGTTTGGTGAATAAATAAGAACGGATCTTTTTCATTTGGAGTGCTGCAGTTGTTCTCTTTTATTTTGGATATGGACTTGGAATTATTGAGCTGCGTGCACCACCCACTGTTGGGGATTTTTTTTATATGTTGGCAGAGCTGATGAATATTTAAATAGTGAATGAAAGCAACAGGATTTTCTTAAAATATATATTTGTTCCCCTTCCATTCAACAGCAAATTAAAAGTTTAAACGCATTACCTTTATTTTTTGTTTCCCAAAAATAACCAGCAAGCACCCAGGCCAGTGCAGACACGCCAATCACAGCACCAATATGCAGAAAGGGACTAGTTGCCTAAAATAATATAGGAGAATAAAAATACATATTTTTAGGCCCAAACAATCAGCATGACTTCTCTGCGACTGTATTTTATAAAATGCATAAATGAACAATACTATTCAAACAAGAGCTCTGCTGTAGCAGAAAACTAAATAAGAAAAAGCTTAACACACACACACATATATATATATACATATATATGTAAAAACAATGGGTATGTACAAGCAAAGACTTAAAAATAGTTTTTCCAAGTTCTAAAAATTAGGCTGCATGCGCTTAAAAGAAGTTTTTCAATATGTTCACTTCACCCATCTATTACCATTCCTGTGCTGCCAGTCCCTTTGCTAACTTTCTGTTGTCCACATACACATCAATCGCTATCACTATGGGTGAACTCTTTGCTTATTGGGAGGATCTTTCATATATTTTTTTTTAATACTAGTAGACTAAAAATACAACAGTAATAAGTCAGTAGGATAAATTGATTGGGAATGGTAAATAAAACGTCTTTATTTACATAGCGCCAACATATTCCGCAGCACTTTACAATTCAGAGGGAACATGTACAGACAATATCAGACATTATATAGTGACACAACTTATAAATAGTTAAAATAAGAGGAGTGAGGGCCCTGCTCACAAGAGCTTACAATCTTTGAGGAAATAGGGGGTGACACAAGAGGTAAACTTGCTTGTTCTGTATAATTTTTTAGGAGGGTAGTATACATAACACAGAGCTCCAAATCCCCTGCACGAAGGGGAATTTACGAAGATGGCGTTCCATATGCCAGTCTTAAACAAAATTGTGATGGCATTTAATGCGCTCAAAAAAATTGGCGCATCTTGGGCTGTCTGTAAAATCTTCGGAAGCTATGAGATGTGTAGATTTACGCCATAATTTACGCCAATTTCTGGTGTTAAGTACTGCAAATTTGTTGGGCTGTGGGTGGCTCTGCCCCCTCCCCCTCTCTAAGGCCCACCCACTTTGTGGAGAAAATAACAACCACAACATTTTTGTGCAAAACAGCCATGCAAAGAACTGACTACTTTTTTCTGCCAGGAAACAGACGCAAATCATATAATTCTTACCCAAACAGTAAGGTGGCAGAGTTCTTGCTGCCTGCAGCCACCATTAGAGGGAGCTTACTTCAGATGGATTTATTATCAAATTCATTGTGTAAATTCATTTGGTGCTGGGCCGCGGTACCTGTTATGTTATCCATCCTGGTGGCCGCAGGGAATTTCAGGTGAAAACCGCACCAAACTGTGGTGCACATTTTCGCCCAGAATGTCCAATGCGGAAAACTTCAGACATTTTATCCCAGGAGACCGCTGCAGCCTGTGAATGGCGGCGGTCACATGAGATGAATAGTCACCCTGGCCAGCCTCAAGGGATCATGTTTCATCCCATATGACCGCCTCTGCAGCGGTCACATGGGATGGATGAAACGTCATCCCAGGAGGCCGGCCTGGAAGAAGAACACAGACTTTTGGGTAAGTATACATTTTTTTTTTCTGAGTTGCATTTTTGCAACCGCAATAAACGCAACCACTGCTATTTGTTGTGAGTTTTACCTCCCATTGAAATCAATGGGGAAGCCCCGCAACAAATAAGCAGCGTTTACGCAAATACAATTGACATGCTTCTCAATAAATCTCTGCACCGCATGTCAATTTCTCAGCGGTTCTTCCGTTCACTATTTACGCAGCGTGTGGATGAGATTTGTTCTATCTCATCCACTTTGCTGCTACTGTATTATGCTGGGGACTTTCCACAACTAATTCCATTGCGGAAAATCTGCTGTATTTACGCAAAGTGTGAACTGACCCTAAACTCCCCAACCGCAACAGCCCCCACCCCCCTCCGCCTGTCCCTGAAAAAATAAAACTGGTCCTTAGTGCAAAAAAGGTTGGGGACCGCTGGTGTAAACTATATGCAGATAGCGCCTAGTAATGGCTGCAGGCAGCCATCATTTTTGAATACGCTTTGGATTTGGAGCTCTGGATCGGATAAACAAGGCTCTGTGATATATTAAAAAATTAAATCAGAAGATAACTTTGAACCTATTTAGATACAAACAAAATGGGTGGACATTCACTTATAGTAAAACGTATCATGCAAAAAATCAAATATAAAATGGTGATTAATGATATAATGCGCATGACTTACAGGATACCTGTCATTTCTTACCAGGTCAGAGAGGACTGGAGGGTGAAATAGAAGTGCTGACCATGTAGACAAGTCGGCATTCAGTTACCGCAAGATTTAAGAAGTGGAAAATGAAAAGGTCACAAAGAGCACAGTGAGTTTATTATCCCAAAAAAGCATTCCAGAGCTTGTGAAAATAACCTGGTGTGTGTTATGTGCAGCTTTATGTGTTTAACGCTAGAGCAGTCATACAATCTTCTCTATGAGAGAACAGAGCACTACTGTTCGGAGAGAGGCGAATAGGTAAAAGACTATGGGTAACGTCAGACATTCACATTCTAGATCATAGCATTTGTATATTAGGATGAGGAGAACATTTTGTGTCCATCTACTCATATAGGACTAGGAGATTTCTACATGACGGAGAAACGCCAGTAGAACAATAAAAATATATTATCCGCTCCATTACTAATCCAACTGGTGAGGTATAGCAACTCCACAAAGGACGCATGCAAAATGTTTATATAGCAAATATAAAGCGGAGTAGGGGCGAGAATTAAAGGCTATGCAAACCTTTGATGGGCATTTTTTTTTCTTCAATAGACAGTGTGTTTGGTTTAACTTTTATCATTACTTTTTATTAAAAATTATTTAAACTTTTTTTAGATACAGCTGTTCTGTATTCTCTATACAGAGCAGCTGTATCATGCGCTAAGACCTGAATCCGTCAGTTCCGCGGGACTGATGGGTTCAGTGTCAACGGATCATGGGTGTCTCTGACAAGCAAAATCCACCTGTAATCTATCGTATCTAAGTTATGAACTTAGATGTGATGGATAACATGTGCATCCTGCGTGTCAGAGACACCCAGGACCCGCTATCCCTGAACGCGTCAGTCCCGCGGACAGGAACAGGATTTAGTGCTAAATACAGCTGTTCTGTATAGATAATTCAGAGCAGCTGTATCTAAAAATGCAAAACACATTTTTAATAAAGACTAATTAAAAAGTGGCACCAAACACACTGAATGACCGTTTATTTAAAAAAAAATGCCCATTAAAAGGTGTTCATAGCCTTGAAACCCTCGTCTAGTAATGTCCGTTGTCATATTCTGAATAAATATAGATATTCAGCAGGCAGATTATCCAGGTAACCTGCAGTACCAAACACAATAATATCAATAAAAAAAACATTTCTGCCACAGTGGTTTAAAGATATTTGCAGCACTTAATTCTCTGTGGACAGAGCCAGATCGAAGTGCGTTACTACAGTTTTTATATTCTCAAAGCCTGGGACATACTATGAGCAAAAGAGGCTGCAAACTTACCTGCAAAGAGATAGCAACTGCTTTCCACTCTATTCCCCACTTCAAATAAAGGCCAATAATCCCAAGGGAAACCAAAAGAACACAGAAACAGATGATGATCTAATGTGTACAAAAGTAACATGTTAGGGAAGTGATAAAATGTAACAGAGTGCAAGAAAAGAACAAATGTGTGGACAATGAAATCTCACCTTATGCAGCCAGTGCAGATTGAGAGGTTGAGCGCTCACTAGCAGGCACATGGAGAGCAACTGCAGAAACAGAGGAAATGGGAATTAAAAAGTATTTATTACAAACGTTATCTCCTGAATGACCACCAGATGGCGGTGGCGCAACATATTGTTTGGAATGTCAGTTGTTTAGACAATTGTGTGGATGTTGTCAGGAGATCTAGTTCCTAAGATCGGAGGATTGTTCCCATAGAAGTTTGGCTTCATAAAACTATTTGTCTTGTCGCAATGATCCAATGATACAGGAAAGATTTTCACCTCAATAGATTTGTGCCAGTTGTTTGGCTTTAATAGGTAGCAAATCATGGTACATGCCATATTTGCGCAAAAATGTAAAATACTTTTCTCGGCACTTGCTAGTTTTAAAAAATATAAAGAAAAGTGGGTGGGATTTACCAGGAGTGGGCAAGGACTCCAGCTTTTTTATTTATTTTATTTATATGGCTCCAGCATATTCCACTACGCTGTACAAAGATGGTCATCACACATCCATCCCCGTTTATTAATACTAAATATTCATGAGCTGCGGCAGTTGCTGTTTTTGGAGAGTTTACTAGGTCAATTAGCTTAGGGCGTAAATTTACGTCTGCTCTTAACATAAATTGATTTTATTTTATGAATTTAAAGAAGTCCTAAATTCGACAAAGCTTGCAGCTTGGCGGAATTCACTCTAACGCACTTTCTTCTTACACATATGTATGAAATGCCAGTCTTAATAAATTGCCCCATTGTGTCTCACATTTCATTTGTCAGATTTATTTTCATCATCTTTTAAATCATTTACATACAGTTTCCTATGGTTTTAGGGTACAAAGTGTGAAAAGAAATAAGCATACATATTTGGTATCGCTGCATTGTAATGACCTACTTAATAAGGTTAAAATATTATTTATACCGCAAGCGGAATGACTAAAAAAAAAAAAATCCCCCAAAACAGTGGCCAAATACCGTTTTTTTACCCATCAAAACCCCCTCCTAAAAGAATTAGTAAAAGTTACGAATCTTATGTATCCCAAATATTGTACCACTGAAAAATATAACTCATTCCGTAAAACACAAGTCTTTATAAAGTTTAGTCGATGGAAATAAAGTTATTGCTCTCGAAATGTGGCGATGCAAAAACAATTCTTTCTATGAAGAATGCTTTTATTATGCAAAAGTAGTAAAATGTAAAAAAAACAAAAAAACTTTTTGGGTATTGGTGTAAAGGTAACAAATAAAGTAAAATTGTTCATTAAATCATGCGATAAACATAGTGAAAAAATAGAATACAATAGTGCAATTGCTGACTTTTTCACCCCGCCCCCAAAATAAATAAAAGTTCATCAATGAGTTATAGTTACCCCAAAATGGTACCACTGAAAAATACAACTTGTTTCCACATACAAAAAGGTTGCTGGAAACGTAAAAATAGTTAGCTCTCGGAATTGAAGTGTTAAAAAAATATATATGATAATAATAATAATAATATATACAGTGCATATATATATATATATATTTATTATATAACCGAGGACGTGGTGTCCGAAGCTCACATAGTGCTCCGCCAACATAGAACTCCGCCCACAGCCCAATTGCCAGTTAGCTCCGCCCATAGCCAGAAGACTGAGGAAGGAGATATGAGTGATTAGTGGCATAGCTATAATGCCCCCCCTCCCATACACAGTATAATGCCCCCCCCCCCCTCCCTCCCATACACAGTATAATTCCGCCCCTCCCTTCCATACACAGTATAATGCCCCCTCCCTCCCATACAAAGTATAATGCCCCTTCCCTCCCATACACCGTATAATGCCCCCCTCCCTCCCATACACAGTATAATGATCCCCTTCCCTCCCATACACAGTATAATGCCCCCCCCCTCCCTTCCATACACAGTATAATGAGAGAGATTATACACACACACACACACACACACACACACACACACACACACACGTGAAAGTGCATAATCTCACACGGCAGATTTGTAAAATAAATTTCTGTGAATTCAAATCAATTCTATACATCTTTATATGAGGTTGTTTCTGCAGGCCCCATTCAGATAAATAGGACAGTTGCAAAAATTTCTGCAACAAATATGCAGCATGTGAATATACCATAAAAGAGCCACATCAAAAAAGTACTGAACATTTTATTAACTAGCGCTCAAATAATACTATATTTCCTGATCGTCCATCGGAAGCACAGAAATGAGATATTATCTCCCTGGGTGTAATTAGAAGAGAACAGGTTAACAAGCAATAACCAATTAACTTGTAATGCAAGGACCTCCTATACAGGGCCGCCATCAGGAATTTCTGGGCCCCATACAGCCATGATGTCTGGGCCCCTCCATTACCAGGGGTGGGCAAAGGAAAGTGTGGCGCTCACGTTTGTACGTTATTCGCATTAAATGATTTTGGTGCAGATGTCAATTACAGTGAAGGAAACCATGGAGCCGGCAGTGACCGGTTCATGCTCCGGATTTTGATCTATTTAGCTAAAACGTATACGACTGTATGGCATATAGTGGGATACGTCGCCTGGGGAATGGCCCAGGGGAAACTACTGAAGTCACTGTCCATTAACAGGGCTGGAGCCTTCTACTAGCGATTTGCCCAGGGACTATGGCGCTGCTCCTGATGTCCATATACATAAAGTGACGTCCGAAGCTGCACAAAGCCTGAGTACACGGCCGGAGCGTCGGCAACATTCTGGCCAGGGATTCCGGCCCTGGAGAATCCCCTGATGTCACTTTACATATATGGACAGTGATGTCAGGAGCTCCCAGGGACAAAATCCACGGGTAGAGCACTTGTGATGCTGCCTGGGGACTCCGGAATAACAAAGTTTACTACGCCATTTCATCCTTCAAAAAGAAGGTAAACCGACGTCCGCCGGCACGGAGGCTAAAAGGACATAATGGAGCCCTGTGAATTATCATCTACGTTGTTTATACTGTAAGGTAGGAGATTTCCTGACTACACGATAAACTTAGGGCAACAATACGATGTGAAGGGGCCTTAAAGAGGCTCTGTCACCAGATTTTCAAACCCCTATCTCCTATTGCAGCAGATCGGCGCTGCAATGTAGATTACAGTAACGTTTTGTTTTTTTCAAAAACGAGCATTTTTGGCCAAGTTATGAGCATTTTTATATTTATGCAAATGAGCCTTTCTTAAGTACAACTGGGCGTGTTTAAAGTTATGTCCATCTGGGCGTGTATTGTGTGTGTACATCTGGGCGTTTTTACTTGTTTTACTAGCTGGGCGTTGTGAATGGAAGTGTATGATGCGGACGAATCAGCATCATCCACTTCTCTTCGTTACCACCCAGCTTCTGGCAATTCACAGACACACAGCGTGTCCTAGCTCATCCGACGCGATGAAGTTCCTGTGGGAGGAAGTGAGTGACGTCACAGCGTGATCTCGCGAGGACACTCTGTGTGTCTGTGCACTGCCAGAAGCTGGGTGGTAACGAAGAGAAGTGGATGAGCAAACACGAGTTTGCTTAAAAAACTTCTGAAAATCAGGAGCTGTTTTCCCTTGAATATCTCTGTATTTTCAGACTGTTTTTGCTAATTGTGTGAACATACCCTAAGGCCTTATTCACACGACAGTGTCCCGCCGTTCTTCCCGGCCGGTTTGCATTCGTTTTGCATCCGTTCCGGGCCGGGCATATCTGGACAGTGACATCAGGGGCAACTCCTGAAGGGGAATCCCCATGTGGCCGGTGATTCCACTTCAGGAAAAGCCCCCGTCGTCTGTGTCCATTTATGGACACTGAACGTTACTGGCTTCTCTTGGTGTGGAATCCCCGGTCACAGAGTGTTCGGGGATTCCGCTTCAGGAGTTTCCCCTGATGTCACTGCCCAGATATGGACAGAGACATCAAGCGCTCTGTCCAGGAGCGGAATCCCCGAACACACAGGGAGCTAAAGTGGGGCTAGCACATAGCAGAGCAGGGACGAAGCTACAGCAGTAGCAGCCGCAGCAGCTGCTAGCGGCGCCATCGGCCATGGTAGGTGTTGCTGCTAGCAGCCGCTATGGCTGCTATAGCTGTAGCGATGCCTGAAGAAGCAACAGGGCGGAAAGGAGGCTGATTCGCCGGGCCAGGGCGATTTGGGAAGGGAGCCAGCACAGCGCCCCCTTCCACCTGCTGTACACCTCAGCCCTGCCACACAGTACCCCTGCACATAGCAGAGCAGGGACGTCGCTACAGCAGTACCCCCACAGTGTTACCTCCAGCATAGAGCGCTTCTTCTGAATGAGATACACTCCTCCTCCTCACATGCACTCTACGCTGTGAGGAGAGAGCGAGCGACGGTAGACACGGCCATCACTCGGGACACATTCCGGTGATGGCCGTGTATTACCCGGCCCCATAGACTTCTATGGGAGCCGGGCGGCCGGGTAAACGGCCGAAAATAGGGCATGTCCCATTTTTTGACGGCCGGTTTTCCCGGCCCGTCAAAAAATCGGTCGTGTGAATAGCCCTTTAGGGGTCTATTGTTCCTACTGCAGCCGGATGACGGCTGATTTATGAACGGCCGTCACCCGGCCGGGAAACCCTGTCGTGTGAATAAGGGCTAATAGGCATGCAGCTTATTTAACCCCTTCCCTCCTCAGCCATTTTTTGGATTTTAACTTTTGTTTTTTCCTCTCCACCTTCCAAAAGCTATAATTTTTTTTACTTGAGGGCTTGTTTTTTGCGGTACAAGTTGTAGTTTTTCATGGCACCATTTATTGTACCGCATAATGTAGTGGGAAGCTGAAAAAAAATTATTTGTGGGGTGAAATGCTGCACGTGCATGACGTTCTGACAAACCCCATTCACATGAGTTGGGGCTTATTCAGACTAACGTGTTAATCGTGAAGGACGTTTTTTTAATGGCCGTCACACGGCTGCATGTATTTCTATGGGGCTATTCACACGGTTGTTGTTCTAACGGATCGTGTGAAGGGCCTGTAAAAAAATAGGACATGTCCTATTTTTGTGCGTTTTCACGGATCCCTCAATAGACTCAAGTCTGTGAAAACGGGTCCCGCACGGCTGCAAATCGGCCACAAAAAACGGCCGTTCTTCACGTCTGATTTCACACACATTGGTCTGAATATCGCCTTAGGCCTTATTCACACGAACGTGTCCGTTTTGCGCGCGCACTTCCTGTCAGGAGCGGGGCAATGGCTGTATTACACAGCCGCAGCCCCGCTCTATAACGGCGGAGATCAGAGAAACCTCTCATCTCCGCCGTTATTCCCCTGAATGCTGCGATCAAAGCTGACTGCAGCATTCAGGAGAAAATGAGCTGGGGGATGCCCCTGGATCGCGTCACAGGGAATTCCTGTGACGCGATCGAGGGCCATACCATATATGGGCAGACAGCTCAGGGTCTATTGACGGACCCCAGGGCTGTCTTACCATATTTCATGTTGTTAGGACATACCCAAGTATGTCCTAACAACTGCCTGTGTACTATCCGTCCACAGGCTAATGTACTGGCGTATATCTGATCTATGTCAGTACATTAAAGTTTAAAAAGAAAGTAAAAACAAAGTATTGTTAAAATTTTAAAAAAAATACACATTCACCTTTTTTACAATAAACATTAAAATAAGTCTCAATACATAAAATATACACATTCAGTAATGGAACGCACAACAATTTTTTTGCATCATTTATGATGTTTACGCTGTAAAAAAATGAAATAAACACTGCTTTCATTCACTTATTAATGTGAGGCGCGAGGTGCGATGAATTTACCCTCCATGTTCCTCACATTAATAGTAATTAACCCCATCATGTACCTCACACATTAACCCATTATGACTGAGAAACATGATGGGATTACTATTAATGTGAGGCGCGTTCAAAATTCATCACACGTCGCGCCTCACATTAGAAAACTGAAGAATTTTTTTTTTATTACTGTTGCCAAAAGTATCGAAATTGCAATACTAAACGAAGTATCGGTATCGAAGTCCAAATTCTGGTATTGTGACATCCCTACAAGTAAGTGGCTTATTCAGATGTCCATGTTCGGTCTGTGATATACGGAGCGTGTATCGGCCATATTTCCCGGACCGACCACAGTTCAGGGAGCCGGGTTTCTAGCATCACAGTTATCTATGATCATAGTCCCTCCCTTCCCGTGGGAATACTGTCCCTGGTCCCGTACTGAAAGCATCATTAGGCTATGTTCACACGGAGTATTTTGGGGGAGGAATATCTGCCTCAAAATTCCGTTTGGAACTTTGAGGCAGATTTTCGCGCCGTTTTTCGCCCGCGGCCATTGAGTGCCGCGGGCATAAAACAGCGCGAAATACGCTTTCTCTGCCTACCATTGAAGTCAATGGGAGGTCAGAGGCGGAAGCGCACGAAGATAGGGCATGTCGCTTATTTTTCCCGCGAGGCAGTTTTACTGCTCGCGGGAAAAAGACGCCAACGCCTCCCATTGAAATCAATGGGAGGCGTTCTCGGGCCGTTTTTGCAGAGTTTTGCGACACTGATAACTATGATGCTAGGAGTCCGGCTCCATGAATTGTGGTCAGCCTGTGAGATACAGCCGATACACGCTCCGTATGTCACGGACCGAATGCGGCCGTCTGAATAAGGCCTTAGTCTAGTTACACAGTGCGGTGAAATCCCATTTTTTTGCCACAATTTTTGCAAAAACGTGACTTGACCGCACTGTGAGAATATATCCTAACAGCACTTTTCATGTTTTATATCTTTTTTTTATGCAATTTTCGTAATTGCGGCACAAATCACGCGGTTTTGCCGCGATTTTTATATAATCGCGGCAAAACTGCGCCATTTTTGCCGCGATTACGAAAATCGCGGCAAAAAACGCTAGGAAAACGAAAAAATACCAAAAAACTTTTTAACCAACTTTATACAATCTACAAATGGGGTCAGGCGGATGGGAAGCAGGAAGGATAGGGGAAAATACTCACCAGCCTGCAGGTCCGGTCGGCAGTGTAGAGGAGCTGGCTGGGGGGCGGGATCTCCACACGCAGCTTCAGCACATGCTGCATCTTCCCCTCCAGTGAAGCTACAACAGGTATGCAGGGGCTGCCGCGAGTGTTGCTAGGGGGGGTCGCTAGGGGGGTGCCGCGGGCGTTGCGAGGGGGGGCCCGTGAGCTTTGCGAGGGGGGGCCCGTGAGCATTGCGAGGGTGGGGGGCAACAGTCCGAGGGGGGGGGCGACGGCAGCCCGGCGGGCCCCTTTTCTACATCCGTGTGGCCGGGCCCCTGACGGGAGTACCAGTAATACCCCCCTGATGGCGGCCCTGCTCCTATATAAGGCCCAGAGAAACCCCACCTCCTTGTATTTTTATTTCTCTTCATGTTTAGAAGATTACAGGTAGGATTCTTTGGAGTCCTTATTTAGTTCTTTCTTTCTTCCTTCCTTCTTTATCTATCATGCCGGGCTGTATACCAGAAGAGTTTCAGGTCCCTCGGCCCGAAGAGCCATTATGCCCCCTTGTTTTTTTATTTCTTTGATTTAATGTAAAGTCTATGGCTGTGCATGCATCTGCTGCACCTGTGTGTGTCCAACTGGCATATTGGACACACAAATATACCAGTGTCCTGCTTAGGCAGTCGTACATGGTTTTCCCTTCTCTATGCACTTCCTGGGAATCGTGCAAAGAAGGTGCCAGTGTTTTACCATCTAACTCCGGGCAAAGACGTCGCGTGCACGATCTCGCTTGCCGTGAGATTACGCCATCTAAGGTGATCCCTTGCTTGTATCCGTATCGCATGTGCGGGATGTAGTCGCAGTCTGGGCTAGGACGCGCGCATACGTGGGATTTCGGAGGATATTTAAACTTTGGCGCTAAGTGATTAATTATACCATTGCCTAAGCAGCAGAATCCTCGGTTCCTGCCACGTGAGTAGTGTCCCTATAGGAGTCTGATGGTCATCTGTGGAAATAGTTTGATGTATTTACTGTGGGCAGGGCCGGCCTTAGGGTAGATGGCGCCCCGTGCGAAATTATCTTTCGGCGCCCCACGCCATTATAAAAAATGCCCCATAAAAAAGCATAATTCCTCCCCACAGTATAATGCCCTATATAGTGCCCCCACACAGTGTAATGCCCCTTTAGTGCCCCACACACAGTATAATAATAATATTTAATAATGTAATATATTATAACGCCTTCAAGGACACAGTATTTTGTCCTCTAATTGTGCCCACACAGTGTTATGCCCCCTAAGTGCCACACACATTATATTGCCCCCTGTAGTGCCCCTACACAGTATGATGTCCGCTTAGTGGCCTCCACAGAGTATAATGCCCCCACAGCCCCCCTAGTAGAAAGTGCCCCCTGTAGATTGTGCCGTACAGCCTCCCTGTAGACAGTGCCATAATCCCCCACCTCCTCCTTGTAGACAGTGCCATACAGCCCCCATCTGCCCCTTGTAGTGTCATACAGCCCCAACTCCCTCTTGTACACAGTGCCCCCCACCGCCCCCTTGTAGACAGTGTCATACAGCACCCACCTCCCCATTGTAGAAAGTGACATACAGCCCCCACATCGCCCTTGTAGACAGTGCCATACTGCCCCCCACCTCCACCTGACAGGATCCTTGCGTAGGCCGGCTTGATCCAGAGATGTCATCACGCCGACTGCGCAGGGTTCCTGTCCCTGCGCCTCATAGGCTGCAGGCACCTCTGTAGCCTGCTACAGAGTTTCCCAACCTTTTCGGACTTGAGCCACCCCTGGAAAAAAAATAATTCCTCAGGGCCCCCCTACCAAAAATAGTTTAGAGAAAGACAGAAAATAGCTAAAAATAATCACTACATTCTTAGGGTATGTTCACACAGCGTTTTTTGTAAGGCAGAAAAAATCTGCTTTTGAATTGACAGCGTTATTTGATGGGGTTTTTTTTGCGTTTTTTTTTTTAAGCCGTTGAAGCGAATGCAAAAGATGCAGCAAAAAAAGCTCCAAACGAGCGCCACAGCTATTTTCTTCCTACTATTAATTTCAATTGTAGGCTAGAGGTGGAAACCACTTGAAGACCATCAGCCCCCCCCCCCCACTCACAGTGAAATAACCATCAGCCCCTCCACTCATAGTAAAATTACCATCAGCCCCCCCCCCCCCACTCACAGTAAGGCTGGGTTCACACACACTATTTACGGACGTAATTCGGGCGTTTTAGCCCCGAATTACGTCCGAAAATTCGGCTCAAAAGCGTCGGCAAACATCTGCCCATTCATTTGAATGGGTTTTACGATGTACTGTGCCGACGGTCATTTTCTTTACGTGCCGCTGTCAAAAGACGGCGCGTAAAAAAGACACCCGCGTCAAAGAAGTGCCTGTCACTTCTTGAGACGTAATTGGAGCCGTTTTCCCTTGACTCCATGGAAAAACAGCTCCAATTACGTCCGTAATGGACGCAGCGAAAAACGCCTGCACATGCCATTACGGCTGGAATTCCGGAGCTGTTTTCTCCTGAAAACAGCTCCGTAATTTCAGCCGTAACGGAGGCTGCCGTGTGAACATACCCTAAAATGACCATCAGCCCGTCAACTCAAAGTAAAATGACCATTAGCCCCCCACTCACAGTAAAACCACCATCAGCCCCCCACTTACGCGCCATCAGCCCACCACTCACAGATGCCCCCTGTAGATAGTGTCACACAGCCCCCTTGTAGGTCGTGCCACACAGCCCCCTTGTAGGTCGTGCCACAAATGCCCCCTTGTAGGTCGTGCCACAAATGCCCCCTTGTAGGTCGTGCCACAAATGCCCCCTTGTAGGTCGTGCCACAAATGCCCCCTTTCTGCACAGCCCCCTTGTAGGTCGTGCCACACAGCCCTCTTGTAGGTCGTGCCACAAATGCCCCCTTTCTGCAATGTTTCTCAGTCATAATGGGTTAATGTGTGAGGTACATGATGGGGTTAATTGCTATTAATTTGAGGCACATGGAGGTTAAATTCATCAAACCTCGGGCCTTACATTAATAAGTGAAACGTTTTTTTTTTTGTTTTTTTTTACAGCGCACACATCATAAATGACGCAAAAACATTGTTGCACAGGTTATTGGGGCCGCGCCAATACCGAATGTGTATATTTTATATATTGAGACTTATTTTAATGTTTAGTGTAAAAAAAAGGCGTATGCGTATCTTTTTAAATTTAACATTACTTTGTTTTTACTTTATTTTTAAACTTTAATATATTGGCATATATCTATATTCCAGTACATTAGCCTGTGTGCGGATAGTACACAGGCAGTTGTTAGGACATACCTCAGTATGCCCTAACAACAGGAAATATGGTAAGACAGCCCTGGGGGTCCTTCAATAGACCCTGGGCTGTCTGCCCATATATGGTATGGCCCTCGATCGCGTCACAGGAATTCCCTGTGACGCGATCCAGCGGCATCCCCCCTCCTCACTTTCCCCTGAATGCTGCAGTCAGCTTTGATCGCAGCATTCGGGGGAATAGCGGCGGAGATGAGCGGTTTCTCTGATCTCCGCCGTTATAGAGCGGGGCTGCGGCTGTGTAATACAGTCATTGCCCCGCTCCTGACATTAAGTGCACGCGCGGTCAGCATGAGGTAATGCGGCCGGCGCTGCACTAATGAGTGGCGGCGCAGACACCAAAGACAGAATACGGGGGTGTTTTGCAGTGCGGCCGCCATGTTCTGTTTTCAGTGCCGCCGCTCATTAATGTAGCACTGGCAGCATCGCATCATCCTGACGGCGCGCACTTGTCAGGACTCAGGAGCGGGGCAATGGCTGTATTACACAGCCGCAGCCCCACTCTCATTCATCATGTATTACTACACTTAGCTGTGTGGCTCGAACCATTTGGGGATGCACAGTATCGAAGTTTCGATGCATTGTGCATCCCTAGTAAGTAGTGCCACAAATCCCCCCCTTGCCGCACAGCCCCCTTGTAGGTAGTGCCACACAGATCCCTTGTAATGCCACACACACCCTTGTAGGTAGTGCCACACAGCCCCCATGTAGGTAGCACTCCCTTCCTGTAGATAGCGCCACTGTAGCTCCCTGTGGCTGGGGATTCCGCTCCTTAACGGAGTGCTTGATGTCTCTGTCCATATATGAACAGTGACATCAGGGGCAACTAACTGCTGAAGCGGAATCCCTGTCCACAGCGTTGCCGACGCTGTGACCGGGGATTCCACTCCAGGAGAAGCCCCTGACGTCTCTGTCCATTTAGTCGGGGGGGCTATCTACAGAGGTTCTGCAAAAAAATCTCCTCCTCCTCCTCACATCCACTTCGCGCTATGAGGAGGAGGAGGAGAGAAAGCACGTCCTGGCAGTTCTCCAGAGGAGTGTCGCGGCACCCCTGGAGGGTTCTCATGGGAACCTCATGTTGGGAACCACCAGCCTAGTAGATCGCAGAGCAGGGAGATACCTCCCTGCTCTGCTATAGTGTTCAATTGTATCTGCGTCTTTAGCAGGGCCGTATTTACAACTCACGCTGCTCTAGGCACTAAGCCTGAATATACCCCCATTAAAGGCCTATTTCGTTTAGCCAATTATCATCATGATTCGCTAGTTTCTGACCAATTATAATGATATTTGGTCAGAGTTAACAAAGGGGAAGATCAATGATAAAAACTTATCGTTAATCTCAAATGAGAAAAAAAAAAGGTAATACACCCGTCCGTAGTCATAGCGATTTGTATTCTGTTCTGAGCGTAGCCCGGCCTCCAGGGATGACGATGCATCCCATGTGACAGCTGCAGCCAATCAAAGGCTGCAGCGGTCACATGGACTACAGCGTCATCGCAGGAGGCCGGGCTACGCTCAGAGAGAGAGAGGGACTACGGCTGGGAGTATTAGCTTTTTTTTTAAAGATGCTCTGTCACCAGATTCTCAAACCCCTATTGCATGTGATCGGCGCTGCAATGTAGATAACAGTAACGTTTTATTTATTTTGAAAACGTTCATTTTTGGCCAAGTTATGAGCTATTTTATATATATGCAAATGAGCTTTGAAATGGACAACTGGGCGTGTTTTTTTCCCTATGTCCAACTGGGCGTGTATTGTGATTTTAACTGGGCGTGTTTACTTGTTTTACTAACTGGGCGTTGTGAATAGAAGTGTATGATGCTGACGAATAAGTGACCAATCAGCATCATGCACTCCTCTCCATTCGTTTACACAGCACATAGTGTTCTTACTAGAACGATGTGCAGCCACATACACGTGTCCTGATAATGAATACACGTGACCTCCAGCCTGGACGTCATGTGTATTCAGAATCCTGACACTTCTGAATCTTTTCTGTGAGATTTCCAGCAAGGGAAACAAAATCTCGTTTACCTCGTAATCTCGCGAGATTACGCGTGGCTTGCTGGAAATCTCACAGAAAAGATTCAGAAGTGTCAGGATTCTGAGTACACATGACGTCCAGGCTGGAGGTCATGTGTATTCATTATCAGGACACTTGATTAACGTTAATGTCTGTGTATGTGGCTGCACATCGTGTTCTAGTAAGAACGCTGTGCTGCTGTGTAAATGAATGGAGAGGAGTGCATGATGCTGATTGGTCACTGATTCGTCAGCATAATACACTTCTATTCACAACGCCCAGAAAGTAAAACAAGTGAACACGCCCAGTTAAAAACACAATACACGCCCAGTTGGACATACGAAAAAAAAACACGCACAGTTGTCCATTTAAAACCTCATTTGCATATACATAAAATTGCTCATAACTTGGCCAAAAATGAACGTTTAAAAAAAAAAAAAAAAAAAAAGTTACTGTTATCTACATTGCAGCGCCGATCACATGCAATAGGAGATAGGGATTTGAGAATCTGGTGACAGAGCCTCTTTAAATTTATTTCTGCAGTCTTTCCACCAAAAAAACTGCACCAAAATTTGGTGCTGTTTTTCTGGTGAAATTCCCTGCGGTTCTCAGGACGTTTACACTGTGTCGTTTTACGTATCCGCCCTGTGTGTTCCTACCCTTATAAACAAGTTGCTCTCCCCACAAATATTATCTCTAAGGGCTTATTCAGACGAATGGGATATACGCCCGTGCAACGCGCGTGATTTTCACTCGCGTCACACGGACCTATATTAGTCTATGGGGCCGTGCAGACATGTGCGTGATTTTTACGCAGCGTTAGTCCGCTGCGTAAAAATCACAACATGTCAGTTCTTTGAGCGTTTTCCGCGCATCACTCACCCGTTGAAGTCAATGGGTGCGTGAAAACCACGCATTCTGCACGGAAGCACTTCCGTGCAAACAGCGTGATTCGCGCTACAGCAGTGAAAAGTATGAATGAAAACAGAAATGCACCACGTGCTTTTCTGTTTACAAACATCCAAATGGAGTGTCATAATGATGGCGGCTGCGCAAAAAGCAGGCAGCCGCGCATCATATGGTGATAACACACGGAGCTGTCAAGTGCATTTTGCGCAGGCAAAATGCCGCGTTTATTGCGTGCGCAAAAGGCACGCGCTCGTGTGAATCCAGCCGAAGGGTAAGGCCACACAGAGCGGCCCTGACACAGTCATAACGCAGCTAACAACCACGCCGGCACCATGTTCAGTGCGGCTGTCAAACAGCCTGTTAGTGGCCGCATGTATTCCAGTTACATTCGCATGCGCACTGCCGCTCCATTCATTCTCTATGGGAGCGCCGGAGATAGCCGAGTGCAGTGTTCGGCTTTTTCCGGCGCTCCCATAGAGAATAAATAGGGGGTAAGTTGTTGTAATTTGAAAATCGTGCGGCCATAAAGGGTGTATTAATTCATGGCCGCACGATTTTGCAGATAAAGGGACGGTTTACCCGCGTTAACGTGCGGCCATGAATTAATACACCCTTTATGGCCGCACGATTTTGCAAATTGCAACAACTTACCCCCTATCCATTCTCTATGGGAGCGCCGGAAGAAGCAGAACACTGCACTCAGCTATCTCCGGCGCTCCCATAGAGAATGAATGGAGCGGCAGTGCGCGTGCGAATGTAACCGGAATACCCCTCAACGAGGTATTTGACAGCCGCTCCTACATAGTGCCAGCGCGGTTGTTGGCCGCGTTGCGACAGTGTGAGGGCCGCTCCGTGTGGCCTTAACCTAAAGAATCCTTTCTCCCCCATACATAACGCTAAGTTCCCCTCCCCCATGATTCATAATAAGCTCCTACACCACAAAATAAACTATACAGAAGTCCCCCTCCCACAAAATACATGTATAAAGAACCCCCCCCCCCACACTCCTATAGCATTTAGGGCAGTGTCCCCTCACCTTCAAAATCGATCTGTAAAAAATACACACACAAATCACCTATAACCTAGTCTCCCCTCCCCCACAAAATCGATCTTTGCAAAAAAACAAACAAAAAAAAACATCCTGTTACACATCACATAAAGCCCCCTCTCTCCCCCTCCCTCACACTGCACATAAATAAACATAGATTAAGCTAAAGCTGCTGCCTTACCTGACTCCGGAGCTCCGTGGAGGAGTCTTCACTGTGGCAGCAGCACAGCAGGAAGGAGCTGCGTGAGGTGCTGAGTGTCTGTGACACTGCAGTACAGGCTGTGCCGATTGGTGGAGCAGACAGAAGCACCTGCTGCTCCTCCAATCAGCGCTCACTTCACACAGCTGTGGAGAGGAAGGAACATTTCTCCTCTCTTCGGCTCGTACCCACTGGCGCCCCCCTTACAGCATGGCGGCCGGCGCCCTGTGCAACCGCACGTGTCGCACATAGCTAAGGCCGGCCATGACTGTGGGTACTATACATTATAAACAGCGGCTGTTGCTCTTTTGTTACCAAAACTCTTAGGCTGGATTCACACGACCATGTTACATCCGTAATGGACGGAACATATTTCGGCCGGAAGTCCCGGACCGAACACACTGCAAGAAGCCGGGCTCCTAGCATCATAGTTATGTGCGATGCTAGGAGTCCCTGCCTCGCTGCCGGACAACTGTCCCGTACTGTAATCATGTTTTCAGTACGGGACAGTTGTCCGGCAGCGAGGCAGGGACTCTTAGGCTATGTTCACACGGGGTCTTTTGCCGAGTTTTTTGACGCGGAAACCGCGTCGCAAAACTCGGCAGAAACGGCCCCAGAAAGCCTCCCATTGATTTCAATGGGAGGCGTCGGCGTCTTTTTCCCGCGAGCAGTAAAACTGCCTCGCGGGAAAAAGAAGCGACATGCCCTATCTTCGGGCGCTTCCGCCTCCGACCTCCCATTGACTTCAATGGGAGGCAGGAGAAAGCGTGTTTTCTGCCCGCGGCGCTCAATGGCCGCGGGCGAAAAACGGCGCGATAATTGCTATTCACACGGAGTATTTTGGGGGAGGAATATCTGCCTCAAAATTCCGTTTGGAGCTTTGAGGCAGATATTCCTCCCCCAAAATACTCCGTGTGAACATAGCCTTAGCGTCGTACACAACTATGATGCTAGGAGCCTGGCTCCCTGCAGTGTGTTCGGTCCGGGTCTTCCAGCCGAAATACGTTCCGTCCATTACGGACGTAACATGGTCGTGTGAATCCAGCCTTAGGGTATGTTCACACGCTTAACAAAAAACGTCTGAAAAATACGGAGCTGATTTCAGAGAAAACAGCCTCTGATTTTCAGGTGTTTTTGAAGCGGAGAATGAAATTTGGAGCTTCTTTTGAGGCTTCTTTTCAGACGTTTTTTGATGCGTTTTTTGAGGCGTTTTTCATAGTGTTCAATGGAAAATCAGCTCCAAAAAATGCCTCAAGAAGTGACATGCTACTTCTTTTTACGGAGCGTCTTTTTACGCTCCGTTTTTTGACAGCGAAGCGTAAAATAAAGGCTCGTGGGAACAGAACATCATAATTCTCATTGAAAGTAATGGGCAGATGTTTGTAGGCGTATTAGGGGCGTTTTTCAGGCGTAATTCAAGGCGTAAAACGCCTCCATTATGTCTGAAAATAGGTTGTGTGCACATACCCTCAGTTTATACTTACTGAGTTTGGTTTTCTGGCCTCTATTTCCACTTCTATGTTGCATGTTCATAGCAGGTGTCCTAATGGCTCTCTCTCTGTTTTCTGCTAGATGTCCTCCTCCAGACATGTCAGTGGAAAAAGAGAAAATCTAGACATAGAATGTGTGAAAAATGCAGCCAGTCCCTGTTTGAAGATGCAGCATTAAATATATGTTCTATATGCTGTGACACAGAGGAACAGGATCCTCAGAGGGCTGAAGCACAATCATTCTTGTCTTGGTTTAAAGAGAAACTTTCCTCCACATTTAAAGTGATTAAATCTTCTCATAAAAAGAGTAAGCATAACCCAGCCAGAGCAACTTCCCCATCATCCTCTAGTGTATCCCCATCATCTGAAGGGGAATACATTTATATTGATGACTCTGATGATCCTGAGGATCTTTTTCTTCTCAAGAAAGAGAATTTTCCCCCTCTCATTAAAGCGGTAAAAGCCACTATGGAGTGTAAAAGACCCAAAGGATAAGTGTAAAAAAAAAACAAAGGATAAGTGTAATAAAGACCCGCTCCTTTACTTTCCTATCATTAAAGATAAAGGAGTGTTTGCAGAGAGAGTGGACTAAGCCAGGAAAAAGATTTGAACAAAGTGCAAGGTTTAAATCCACCTATAAAATGGCTTCTCATTATGTGGATCAGTGGGACTCTGTACCAAAAATAGATGCCAAGCGCTCTAAAGAATCCATATTCCCATCAGCAGATTCTAGCCTGCTTCCAGACCCTATGGAAAGGAAGGCTGATGGGTTATTAAAAAATAAATAAAAAAAAATCCTATTTATCTGCAGCTGCTTCATGTAAAGTGGCTTTCTCTGCAGTTCCAGTGGCTAGAGCCGTACATGTGTGGTTAAGCCAGTTAACCCAAGATTTAGAAGATGGGGTGCCTAGAGATGACATTTTGGAGTCACTATCTCTCATTAAAAATGTGTCTGAATTTCTTTGTGATGCTCCACTTGATATTATTAAAAATTTATCTAAAGCTATGTCTGCCGCTAATTCAGCCAGAAGAACCATATTGCTAAAACTCTGGAATGGGGATATTCGTGCCAAGACAAATTGTTGTAATTTGCCTTTTCAGTCAGGTAATCTGTTTGGTCCACAGCTGAAAGCTCTTGCGGATGGGAATGGTCACTCCTTTCCTCAAACGAAAAGACCTAATCCCAGTTTTAGGTCATTTTCGTTTTCAAAGAAAGAGGTCCCCAAAATTCAGAAAGAATTCCAGATTCCAGAATAAGCAGTGGCGGTCCAGACCTCGCCAAAACAAACCTGGGTAACTTCAAAAAGAAGCAGAACCCAAAACCCAATGATTTATGACGCCAGAGCTGTAAAAGCGCAGGTGGGAGGAATACTACACCTTTTTTTGTCCATTTGGTCAAACACCTCCTCAGATGAGTAGGTGTCCTACCACAATTCAAAGGGGGTACACACTAGAATTCAAACGCTTCCCACCGGACAAATTCTTGTTCAAGAGTTTTCTAGTCCCAAAACCAGAATAAAAATGGCGCCTAATTATAGATACACATTACATATCTAAACAAGTTCTTGACAACAAAAAAAAATTCAAGATGGAAACTATTCGATCTGTCCTTGCCATTCTTCAAAAAGACAGTTTATGGCATCCATAGATCTGACAGATGCATATCTACATGTTCCCATCTTACAAAGCCACTGGAAATATCTCAGGATAGCCATCCAGAACAAGTCACAAACTCTTCACTACCAATTCAAGTGTCGCCCATTCGGCATCACCTCAGCACCTCAGGTGTTCACCAAAATTGTGGTAGTTCTCACTGCAGCTCTTCGTCTCCAAGGGGTAACAGTGATTCCATATCTAGACGACTGGCTGATTGTCTCCCCCTCCAAAGAATATCTAATTCTCCATCTTCAAGTGACTGACAGCTCTGAAAGATCATGGGTTCCTGATAAATCAGGAGAAATCTCAACTCACTCCGGTCCAGGAGATAAAGTTCTTAGGGTTCCTGATCAACTCCCAATTTATGTCCCTAAGATTATCTGTAGAAAGGAGAAGGACAATTGTGACAGAAGTGACTGACTTAATCTCAGACCTCAGAGTCTCTGTCTGCTCATCCATGAGGGTACTGGGGCTATTAACATCATCCATAGACGGAGTTTCCTGGGCCAGAGCCCACATAAGAAGTTTACAATCAAACATACTGGCCCTATGGAACAAGAACCTGACAAGTCTAGACAGTCATCTCTCTCTCCACTCACACCATAAGATATCTACAATGGTGGCTAAATCCCCTCAGACTTTCCTCAGGCAGAACTCTGACTCATCATCTTTAGGTGACTCTCACAACAGATGCATCCTCTTTGGGCTGGGGTGCTCATGTAGAAAATCATTGGAGCCAGCAGTTATGGTCACCTTAGGAGAAGTCTCTTTCATCCAACCTAAGAGAATTGAAAGCGGTCAAGCTAGCACTTCATCATTTTCACTCTGTCCTTCACAATCGCAATGTCCTGGTCCAGACAGACAACCTGGCATCAGTCTACTATATAAACAAATAGGGCGGCACGAGGAGTCATCAACTTTCCAAAGAGTGCAGAGCTATAATGACATGGTCCGAATCCAATCTTCTGAATATTCGGCAGTTCATATCCGGGTTTCTCTCAACCACCGAGCAGTCTGGCTAAGTCGGAACACCTTACATTCAGGAGAATTGAGCCAGAATCCAGAGATATTCAGACAGATCACCATGAGGATGGGAGTACCAGATCTAGACGTGATGGCATCATGGGACAACACGAAAAAAAAAAAAAGTTTCTTCTCTGTCCCCAATAGGTCACACAGTAGCCATAGACGGACTGTCGATCAGTTGGTCCAACAAGTTGATCTATGTCTTCCCGCCTCTTCCTCTAATTCAGAAAGTCCTCAGGAAAATCTTAGACGAGAAAGCAGAAGCCATCGCAGTGATACCCTTCTGGCCACGCCGGGCTTGGTTTCTCTTGCATTATATCTTACAAGAGGCAGATTCTGGAAACTGCCAGCCCATCAAGACCTCCTCATCCAGAAAGGTTACTTTCACCAACAGGTCCGCAACTTACATCTGACGGTTTGGAGACTGTTTTAGGGACTCTCGCTCAATCAGGCCTGTCAGAAGTGGTCATTAAAACACTACTTGCGGCTAGAAAACCAGCCACCATTTCTGTGTACAATAGAGTCTGGAATATCTATAAAAACTGGCTTTCTCAAACTCAGTCTCTATGGACGTTCTCGCATCCCTTCTTTAATTTCCCCAAGAAGGTTTCAACAAAGGCCTTAAATACAACACGCTGAAAGTGCACTTCACAGCCATAAATGCTCAATTAGAATAAAAATTTTCTAATTCGGCTCTGATACGTAGATTCTTCAAAGCTATAAGAAATCTAAAACCTGAGGTTCATAATCCTGTTCCTTCGTGGGATTTGTCCTTGGGCCTCCAAACATTAACAGGTCCTCCGTTTGAACCTATTCTTCAAGCTAGCCTGAAACACATCCTACAAAACTCTATTCTTAGTGGCAATCACTTCGGCAAAGAGAGTAGGAGAACTGCAGGCCCTGTCATGCAAAGAGCCATATCTTCGCATATTACATGACTGCATCATCCATCAAACCTCTCTACATACTCTGGATGTAAA
This sequence comes from Rhinoderma darwinii, assembly GCF_050947455.1. NCBI lineage: Eukaryota > Metazoa > Chordata > Amphibia > Anura > Rhinodermatidae > Rhinoderma > Rhinoderma darwinii. Next base: position 62,467,895 of record NC_134694.1, on the reverse strand, counting down.
AAGAGCAGTGCTCTCATACCTTCAGACAATTCAACCATTCAGAATCCTTATTACAATTTCATGGCAATGCCAAAGGCCAAAAAACAGTAAAGCTACCCTGGCTAGATAGATAAAAGACACCATCAGTCTATGTTATTCTCTGTGCGGGCAGACTGCTCTGATCCATGTAAAAGCTCACTCCACTCGTTCTACTGCAACCCCATGGGCAGAATTTGGTCGTATGCCCTTGGAGCAGATCTGCAAAGCAGCAACTTGGGCATCACCTTCAACCTTCATCCGTCACTATAGGTTGGACGTTTCTGCTTCTGAGGGTTCAGCCTTTGGCAAAATGGTGTTAAATAAAGCGACTGGATCTCTCACCCTATAAACATTGCTTTACAAATCTCATTTGTGTGCTGCCTCCGGACTCCAGGAAATGAACATTTCGGTAAGCAAATTTCAGCTATACTATTCTTGTTTTGCAATATATCAGGTATTTAACCCATTAAAAGAGGTTGCCTCTCAACTCCTTTTCTCAAAATGAGTTACAAATCATAATAAAATTGCTGTACAAGAATTTTCTTTACTTTTTCCTGAGGTTTTGTCTTTCTCCTTATCTCCGTGGAGCATGCGCACTATTATGGGTGGGCTGCAGAACAGACACATGTGATTTCACTGTAGGTGCGGTTTGCTACAAATCCCATGTGCTTCTCCTGTAATCCACCCCCCACCACACAGACTGCATTACAGCGATGCAGTCTGCCTCCTTCCCCTACCGTGTCAGTATGCCTGCACTACAGTTTTAGTTGGTCACCGGAGCACACTTGCATTACCGGGATCGATTTGCCAGTATACATAATGAGGATCCGGCTGGTAAAAGAAAACAAAAAACTAAGCATGCGAGGGGGTCATGCTCATTCAGTAAGGATTTCGACACCAGGGGGCACCAATTAATGTAGGTATAATTTAAAAAAAAATTCTAAAGTTTAATTTCTAGAGAACAGTTTTTACATTTTTTTATTTTGATAGTGGGATAACCCCTTTAAAGAGGCTCTGTCACCAGATTTTGCAACCCCTATCTGCTATTGCAGCAGATCGGCGCTGCAATGTAGATTACAGTAACGTTTTTATTTTAAAAAAACGAGCATTTTTGGCCAAGTTATGACCATTTTTGTAGTTATGCAAATGAGGCTTGCAAAAGTCCAAGTGGGTGTGTTTAAAAGTAAAAGTCCAAGTGGGCGTGTATTATGTGCGTACATCGGGGCGTTTTTAATACTTTCACTAGCTGGGCGCTCTGATGAGAAGTAGCATCCTCTTCTCTTCAGAACGCCCAGCTTGTGACAGTGCAGATCTGTGACGTCAATCACAGGTCCTGCATCGTGACGGCCACATCGGCACCAGAGGCTACAGTTGATTCTGCAGCAGCATCAGCGTTTGCAGGTAAGTCGATCTTACCTGCAAACGCTGATGCTGCTGCAGAATCAACTGTAGCCTCTGCTGCCGATGTGGCCGTCACGATGCAGGACCTGTGAGTGACGTCACAGATCTGCACTGTCAGAAGCTGGGCGTTCTGAAGAGAAGAGGATGTTACTTCTCTTCACAGCGCCCAGCTAGTAAAAGTATTAAAAACGCCCCGATGTACGCACATAATACACGCCCACTTGGACTTTTACTTTTAAACACACCCACTTGGACTTTTGCAAGCCTCATTTGCATAATTACAAAAATGGTCATAACTTGGCCAAAAATGCTCGTTTTTTAAAAATAAAAACGTTACTGTAATCTACATTGCAGCGCCTATCTGCTGCAATAGCAGATAGGGGTTGCAAAATCTGGTGACAGAGCCTCTTTAAGAACATGGCCTAGGCCTATTTTAAGCCTTCAGGACCCAGCAATGATTTTTTATTTTTTTTGTATTGCCGCATTTTGAGAATGGCTAGAACCCTTTTTTCCATTGACATAGCTTTATGGGGGCTTGTTTTTTTTGCAGACCTTTAGAGGCCTTGTGGAGTACATGCCTTGACAGGTAGTCACAGTAGTTTTTGCGGTACTAGGGGGATCTACAAAATATTAGGCAGGTGGATTTAAAATCACAATGTATATATTGTAAAACAGGAGCACTAGATTTGGTCTTCGTTTAGCACTAGTAAATGTATGATGCCTCTCTAAATAGAACCTCTACTGCACTTTGACAGCATTTGTAGATTGTACTGAATTTATTACAACAGCGGTTACTTTTAGACCACCGTCAGCACAATTTCAATTGTAAAGGCTCGCATAAAGGAACTGGTGATGCGTGGATAGTCTCTACCACTGCTCCTAGCACTAGACCTTGATGTAAATTATCTCAGCCACCACCTCATGTAGTAGAGTATTTTAGTTATGCCGGACATTGTACTGCGAGATTGGCCAGAATAGGGACAGGTAAAAGGAGAACACCATGGCAAGTTCATTTTTCTGTATTCTAACTTAACTAACAGCAGATGAACAGTTATCCCAACATCAGAGGAATG